>NC_047660.1:43989220-44589220 GCF_011762505.2 Arvicanthis niloticus
CGATGTGCATACAGCAACTCACAAATGCATCCACTCCCTATAATAAACCATAACCATAGGACAGCTTTCAGTAAATTCTGAAACATCATCAAACTGGGAGGTGGTTCTCTTAAAACAGCAATTGGTGCTGGGGGTGATGGCACCCCACCCCAACTCCCCTGTGATCCCAAACTTTAGGAGGCAGAGGCAGGAAGACCTTTGTAAGACTGAGGCCAACCTGGTCTACATAGTGAGTTCCATGCCAGACTGATCTACAGAGTGAGTACCAGGGCTCTGTTAGACAGAGAAACCCTGACTTGGAAAACAAACAACACAATCTCTCATCATCCCACCAAAGGGTGACTTGGGCTGACCTCAGCAGGCAGGCCAGCAGACACAAGAATGCTGGTGCCCAGGGGATGTTGTCCAGGGCCTGGAACTGTCCCCACAATACTGCCCCAAGGGTTCTCCACCTCCATCCCTGCAGTTTCCCACTGGTGTCTCTTAAGATGGGCACCAGCATGGGAAACATTCACTGCAATGTTGGCTGAATAAATGACTCTCCCAAACAGAGAACATCCAAGTGTGCATCTTTCTCCACACCAATTATCCTCAGCTGATTTTTCTCATGTTATTTTTATTGTGATATAAGTCACACACCATAAAATCCATTCTTAATTCTTGTGTGTGTGTGTGTGTGTGTGTGTGTGTCTTTAAATCACTGCTATATAATTTCTCTGGGTTACTTTATTTAATTCCTGTCTCTCTTTCCCCTCCACCATGGGTTTTGATCACAATATCCAGCATGAAACAACCCAGGAAAGGTACAGGCTCAGTGAGCTCACCTTCTCCTGCAGACCTTTATTCTCAACAAAAACTGAGAAAAATAAAACCTCTTGGGAGGGCAGCCTATGAGTCCTGAGACAACGATGCTCTGAGCTCTTGCTGTTAGAAACTGTTCCATAATGGGTGGAGGATTCTCAGAGAGGGCTGGCTGTCTCTGGTTTTTCCCAAGACTAGCCACACCCCCTCCCTACTCTCAGTTTATGTAAACTAACGATCTATCTAGTTCCATGGTTTTCTCTAACCTGAAACTGAATAAAATCTCTGTCTTCCTCACCCACTGCTTAGTGCATGGTTATTAGGGCATGACCTTTGATTTAAAACCTAGGCTTAGAAGAGATGAGCACCAGAAGAGAGGTACCAGAGACACTAAAGGCATCAGAAGAACTGGCCTTTAACTGAAGACTTAAGGAGGCATCAAGGAAGCATCGGGAAAGAGATCACGTTTGTGTTAGGATGGATATGCTACAGAGAGAAGGCACACCCAAGAGCATTCTGGACACTGGAAAGCTGAGCAAAGGCCAAGTACAGGAAACAGTGTGAAATCGAGCAGAGCCTGGGTGCAAGGAGGGGAGGGGTGCAACAGAGCTAGGGAAGCCATGTCGCAGCTCTTGCAGCTGTGCAGGGCATAACAGGACAGTTGCCAGGGAAATCAGTATGTGAATTCTATCAAAGAGGTAGCAATGAAAGCATCCTCGTGTGGCAGATCAGTATGATGGTGGTGGCAGCAGCGGTGGCAGTGGTGGCAGTGGTGCTGGTGGTGGTGGAGGTGATGGCTGTGGTGGAGGTGGTAGAGGTGGTGATGGTGGTAGTGGTGGTGGTGGTGGTAGAGGTGATGGCGGTGGGGGGGGTGGAGGTGATGGTGGTGGTGGCTGTAGTGGTGGTGGTGGTGGCAGTGGTGGTACCACGGTGGTGGTAGAGGTGATGACGGTGGTGGCGGTGGGGGGGGGGGGTGGTGGAGGTGATGGTGGTGGCGGCAATGGCCACCAGCATTCCTTGGCCTTCAACCAAGCCAAACACACGCATTATCTCTTTTAATCCTTAGAACCTATGACATGGATCCTACTAGATCCCCACTTTAGAGATGAGGAAAATGGAGGACAGAAACATGAAGGAGAAACAGAAGACCTCTTGAACAATACAGAGAGAGACAGAGGACACTGAGGAGGAAGGTGACTTTCCAGCACACTGCCTTTAAGTTACCCAGTTGTTTGGAGCTGAGTTTCTTGCCTGCCACACAGGAAGGATCTCTCCTATGCTTGCTTAAGGACAACAAAAAACACCCCCAGGCTTTCTTAAGTCAGGGTAGGAAGCTCGCCTGCTCTCCCCCATCCACCATGCCTGTCCCTCTGTGACAAAAGGAAATTAGATTCATCCAATAACTTTGTTTTTCATGAAGTAATGGGGGTGATTACCCTGTGGCCTTGTAGGTGTTTGCAAATTGATTTTTTGATTATTTGTTCCAGTGATTTTCCAAGTGTTCAGTGTTTTTCCCTAGTCAGAGTTCCAATGTGAGGGAGCTAATTTTCAGATCGACCTTCCCTTTCCTGTGTCAGTGTGGAGTGTCAATGTTGTGATTATCTAGGATGCTGTGTGAGGCACCAGGCACACTCTAAGGGAACATAGATAAGACAACTTGAAGACTATTTATTGAGGGGTATAAAGGCCTTCAGAGTTTGTGACTATGTGCAAAAAAGCAAATGTATTGAGAAATACAGTTTGCTCAAATGTCCCAAATCAATTCAGTTCATTTATATATATATATATATATATATATATATATATATATATATATATATAAAATCTTGATTGTGGAGCTCAGAGCCCACTGATGAATCCACTACTATTAATTTTGCTAAATGGACAGAGCATCAATCAGCTGTCTTAATTCTTATCTGTATACTTACAGGTTAGCTCAGACTCAACAGAGAAGCTTCTTTGTATAGTGGCAGTGTTCATGCGGAAACTCACAACGGGTCAAATGCAGAAGGTATCTGTAGAGTGTACCGCCACAGGTGGGACATTGATAGCATGCCCTCTCCCCGCAAGGCTCGGGGAACATTTTAGAAGAGGCAAAAAGACTGTAAGAGCCAGAGGTCTGGGAGAACCAGAGCCTGTGTCTTCAGGACCACACCTCCACGGACTCTCAGCACCTGCGGCTGCCTGCACAAGACCTGTACAAGATCAAGCCAATCAGCATTGAGCATGGATGGGGAGGGGACCCTGAGTCCTCACTCCTAGCTGAGGAGCTACTGACAAGTCATGGTTTCTGGGGAAGGGAGAGTCTGTTTTCTTTAAGCATGTGGCCCTTAGTAGGCTGATCATGCTCCAGTAGTGTCCCCATACCTATGAGTATATGGAAATGACACAAACTTTGTAGGTCATTAAAAAAAAAAAAAAAAAAAAAAAAAAAAAAAAAGACCCAAAGTTGGGAAGGGGTGACAGGTGACAGGATGGAAGTGGATCTGGGAGGAACTGAGGCTGTGAGTGGTGGGTGAATATGATCAAATTATAATGAATACATGTGCCGGGCGGTGGTGGCGCACGCCTTTAATCCCAGCACTTGGGAGGCAGAGGCAGGCGAATTTCTGAGTTCGAGGCCAGCCTGGTCTACAGAGTGAGTTCCAGGACAGCCCGGGCTACACAAAGAAACCCTGTCTCGAAAAACCAAAAAAAAAAAAAAAAAAAAAAAAAAAGAATACATGTATACATGTATAAAATTCTCAAGGAACTAATAAAACCTTGTTTTCAAAATTAAAATAATTTTTTTAGAGAATGTCTTTACTGCTGCTGCTTTTCTTTTTTAAAGATTTATTTACTTTATTTATGAGGACACTGTAGCTGTCTTCAGACACACCAGAAGAGGATGTCAGATCCCATTACAGATGGTTGTGAGCCACTGTGTGGTTGCTGGGAATTGAACTCAGGACCTCTAGAAGAAGCAGGCAGTGCTCTTAACTGCTGAGCCATCTCTCCAGCCCATAAACAAGATTTTAAAAGCCAAACAAAAATAAAACTATCAGCCGGGCAGTGGCGGTGCATGCCTTTAATCCTAGTACTTGGGAGGCAGAGGCAGGCAGTTTTTTGAGTTCAAGGCCAGCCTGGACTACAGAGTGAGTTCCAGGACAGCTGGGGCTACACAGAGAAACCTTGTCTTGAAAAACCAATCAAAAAAAAAAAAAAAAAAAAAAAAAAAAAAAAAAAAACCTGTCATGCTAGTGTAGTTATAGTGTGAACATGGACTGAATGAAAAATTCAAATGACTTCAAATTTCATTTTCTGTGGTACTCAAACATGGAGGAATTCAAATTTGGTGGCTAGAGTCTGCCATGTTTTGGGAATATTCTCATATTCTCTTGGGCTCATATATAATCCAATACCCACTGTTACATGTTAACTTAAAACAACCACCTTGATTAAAGGTGGGAGCTTCAGGAGGCAATTACAGTTACAGAACATCATTAAAGCAGCGTCCCCTGAATGACAACTAGTCTCATCTGATCTAGTAGATCCGGGCCTGGCTAACACTTGGATGAGAGAGGCAGAGCCCATTATTGAGGCTTCCAGTGAAGAGGGGGAGGGGCAAGAAGAAGCAAGCATGCCTCTTGGTTCGAGATAGTCTGCATCTCTTGGACTCAGCTAGCAAGAAAGCCAACTGTACTCCACCCTGAACTTCCAGGCCCCAAAACTGTGAACTGCATGAATTGCTTTCTTACTTATGTTCCACTAACAAAGAACAGAGTCATGCACAATCTACATTCTAGTACTGGCTGGATGTGGTGGCGCACACCTTTAACCCCAACTCTGGGGAGGCAGAGGCAGGAAGATCTGAGTTCAAGGACAGCCTGGTCTACAGAGTTCCAGGACACAGAGGGCTACACAGAGAAATTCATGTTTCCTTTCAAGTAAAATGTATGATGTTGGATGCTACCTAGAGTCCTGCACACTACAATTTTTTTTCCTTTATGGCTGTCCTTCAGGGGTGTCCCAGGAAGGGACTATATGATACTCCACTCTCCTTTTCCATGTGGCACCTGAATAGCTAGTGTGCAGCAACACCATCTGTGACTAGGCTGCAGGTTCCTCTTCCTCAGTCACTGTGCTTAGGGTCCACCCCATGAAGCTATAAGACATGCTTGGGGATGAGAGACTCCATATGAGGAATATGAACTGTATGCGTTTGGGCCACTTCTTTATGTAACTTACCCACACCTTCAGAAACTTCTCAGGCCCAGTCACATATATATCACTTTGATTCAGTGGTTGATTACCACACGTCCAATTTTATGACTTTGTGGATCAAAGAATGCCCAGTTCTTGATGGCAGGTTAGGTTGCGTGGTAACTCGGTATCCCGTTGTCAGGTGTTGAGTTTCCACCAAGACCCTGCAGCAGGTCAGAAGTTGTTTCTCAGAGGGAGGATATGTGTTTGCAGATGACAGCAGGGCACTGTGAAGATATTTGTGTCACGTGTAAACACCCATCAGAAGGTGACCTAGGCAGAGGAGGACAATTAAGTAGACAGGACAGTCTGTTCTGTGCATAGTGGTCAACCTTTTTCTCTAGTCATGCCTGTCATTGGGCAATGGGCTTATGATAGTGTCAGGGCCCTGTGTTTGTTGTGATTCACCTATGAGGCCTTGCCAAAGGCTGCAGACAGCATTGCCACCTGCCTCTGACAAGTGACAAAGCAGCTGTCACTTGTTACAGAATCTTCACCCTGGATCCCAGTCAAAACTAACAGCTTTTTAGAAAGAAGGGGCCCAGTACAATGACTTATTCCTTTAAAGGAATATATTTGTATGGCCCACACGACAGGACCCAGGGACATTTTAATCACATGTATTTATTTGCACACACCATGGCATGCATGTGATGGTGAGAATACACTCTTAGGAGTGGTCTTTGGAATGGAACTCAGGTCTTCAGACTTAGCAGCAGGCTCTTCTACCTGCAGAGTCATCTCTCACCAGCCTGACTCCCAGAAAGTTTACCGAGGTTGAAGGTTCTTCAATCTTGTTTGAATTCACTTCTCATCCCCTGCCATGAAAATTCTTTATCACTAAGTCCCATTCACTCAGCCCAATTAGTATAAGGTCATCCATGTAATGGGCTGGAGTCATCTGCCCATATAATGGACCAGTGTCGGCATGCTTGTTTATCCAAAACTGTACAAAACACTTAGAAGTCCCTATATTAGAGCTGAGAAGTCTCTGTTGGCAAAGTGCTTGCCTTCTAGCACAAGGATCTGAGTTCCACCTCCAGAATCCACAAAAGCCAGGCAGACAAACCCTGAAGAACTACACCCAAGGTTGCCCTCTGGCCCCCAAAGTCACCAATGCTGAACCCCTTTATTAAATACTCTACTATGAATATGCCACCAAATCTCCTATATGGGCCCTGACAGATATAATGCCATCTTGTAGTAACGTGAAGTGTGTAAAATTATCCTTGTTCATAGTAGTTGCTCAATGAACATCACCTGCTATTGTTAGGATCTGTGTTTCCAATCAGCCCCGTTCTATCTAGTTCAAAAGGCTGAACTGGCTAATTGATCATTTTCTCCTCTGAAGTCCTATTAGAAATTGTGTGTGTGTGTATGTATGTGTGTGTGTGTGTGTGTGTGTGTTGAGTGAGAGAAGGTCTCGCTGTGTAGCCCAGGCTGACGGAGAACTAGTGCCAGTCCTCACAGCTTCCCTGATTCTGGGTTTCCAGGGATGAGTCATCACATATATGTGTCATCTTCATGAAGGATGATGTTTGTTTCCCTTAAAATCTGAAAGAACTTTTGATGGAGTGGATTTCACAGCCCTGGGGAAGCCAGGTTGTTTTTATAGACATTTCTCAGTGTTGTTGGTAGTGTAGAAACAAACTGGAGGTTTCAAAGAATTCAACCCTAGTGGAGAGAAATAGGGCCTCTAACCCTTGTGGGATTTCCTATCTGCACGTCAGGACACGTGAAGGGGTGACAGACTAGAGCAGAGGGATGTGAGTCACCTCAGCGCTGGCCACACTGAAATACTGAAATTTCTGATTCTAGTCAAACATGAATGCTGGAAGGTTTCATTCATTCACTCACTCACTCATTCATTCATTCATTCGAGTATATTAGAGAAGAACGTGTGTTTTTATTTGTTGGTATCGCCTTGCTACTAAATATTTCTGAAAATCTATTTTTTCTTCCCTCTCTCAGAGTCTTTTTTTTTTTTTTTTCATTAATTATTTATTCACTCTGCCTTCCAAAATCTGGTCCCCCTCTTCTCCCAGTCCCCCTACTACAGCTCCCTCACCGGCCCATTCCCCCATCCTCTCCTCTTGGAAGGGGGAAGAGTCTCCCTGGGTGTCCCGTCCCCCCCCCCCCCCCCCCCCCCCCGCACATCAAGTCTCTGAGGGACTACTAGCACATCCTCTCCCACTGAGGCCAGACAAGGCAGCCCACAATACTGTTATGTTGCAGACAGGAGCCTAGCATAGCTGTCCTCTGAGAGGCTCCACCCAGCAGCCCATGGAAACAGATGCAGAGACCTACAGCCAAAGATTAGATGGAGCGGGGAGTCTTGTGGAAGATTTAGGGGAAGAATCGAGGGCCCGGAAGGGGATAGGAACTCCACAGAATGACCAACAAAGTTAACTAGCGTGGACCTTTGGGCCTCGAAGAGACTGAACCACTAACCAAAGAGCTAGCACGGGCTAGACCTAGGCTCCCCACACATATATAGATGTGCAGCTGGTCCTCATGCGGGTCTCCCAGCAACAAGAGCTGGAGCTGTTCCTAAATCTGTTTCCTTTCTGTGGATCTCGTTTTTTCTCTCTCCTTTAACACCAGTTAAGTTGCATCTTTTCTTTCAGAGAGCACGATCTCTTGGGTCGGGTCCAAATGCCAGCGGAGAAGAGTGAGATCCCGCATATCTTTCTTTACCTGTACGCTGTTTCTCTGCTGCGTTGCGGCTCAGCGGCTCAGAGAATGGAATATAACTCTTAAAAACTCTCTTCTTGAGTCAGGCCAGTATGAACCCAGTGTCCTTTGCGCACCTAGTGTCTTTATTCTAAAAGGTATTGGCGTTCCCACACCGGGAGTCGAACCCGGGCCGCCTGGGTGAAAACCAGGAATCCTAACCGCTAGACCATGTGGGAGGCGACAAGCTTTCTACAGAGCTCAGACAAATTGAGTCTCTTTGCTCCGCTCCACCCATAATCTGCAGACTCCACCCATGAGCGTGAATCTGGTCCTGCGCATGCGTGAACCACTTTAACACAATGCTCCCAGCGCTCTTTTCTGGTCCCCGCTTTTTGTGGCTCCATTCGATCCACTGTAGATGATTCTTCCCTGATGCTGCTGGTCTCCGAGGGACCAGAGCTCTGCATAGGAGCGGCTGTGGCCGCAGGCTACCCCTACTGCTGCAGCTACGCTGAACCAGAAGGCTGGGCTGCCGCCGTCGACACGGTGCCCAGCCACCATCCTCTAAGGGACATTGTGAACCCGGTGGCCAGGAGGCCGCCTTCCTTCTTTGGCATTTCTCGGTGGGTCGGAACGGCGCGCAGAGGCGGATGCTCAGCCACACAGTTTTTTCTGTTGATGTTGGATCCCCTTAAATGTCCCGCCTGCCTCCGGTCCTGACCCGGGGGACTTGGAAGGGCCAGGGGCGGGTCCTCTACGGCTTCCGAGTGACACAGAGGCAGGCGCGGAACAGATCAGAAATAGAAACTGTTGGCTCTGTTCGCCCTACAATGATAAAATATCCTTGGCTAGGAGAGCGCAAGATCCCAGCAACCAACAAAGAGGCTAGCAGCTACAACTGCAAACCTACTGTGCACAGGAGAAGCCTCTTCCTGTTCGCCCGTCCGACGACGGGCAGTCTTCTATACTAGCTTTGAAGTTTTGTTTTGTTTTGTTTTGTTTTGTTTTGTTTTGTTTTTCCAATCCGTGAGATGTCATTTTTGGTGACACCTGTTTGGAGACACCCAGAATACTCTCCAAAGCTAACCTTCCCAGAGAGGCCTGCATCCTACTTCCGAATTTAGAGAGTGGAGCAGACAGAGATTTCATGTCTAGTTTCCAATTTTTGGTCTTGGGATAATAATTATTGCTTTTAGATATATTACAGTTTCGAGGATATAAATCATCAGTGCTACCTACTCACTGGGTGGCTGCCATCCATGGGATATAACCAAACACAAGTTTACTTTTTCTTTAAAAAAAAAAACAAAAAACAAAAAAAACAAAAAAAAACCAAGAGTTTCACTATACAGACTGTGCTAGCCTGTCGCTCGTCATCTGCCTCCCGAGTGCTGCGACTATCAGTGTGCATCACCGTGCCCTGCTGAGTTTATGTTGTAAAAGCTTTTATTATTATATATTTAAATGTACAATAACGGGTTTCATTGTAAAGTTTTCGCATAATGTATTTTGATTATATTCACTCAGTACCCTCCTGACAGCCCAGATCCTTCTGGCCCTTTCCCTCTTTCCCACTAGCCTTTTGTGTGTGTGTGTGTGTGTGTGTGTGTGTGTGTGTGTGTGTGTGTGCCCCAATAAACTTAGGGATAGTTACAGGAACACTGAGAAAGGTTTACAAGCACATGGGAGCCTCATCAGGGGCTACACCATTGAGGAAAATATCTTCCCCTGCCCCAGCAGCCATTAACCCAATATTTCCTCAGGAATGGGTGGAGACTCCTGAGTTCAGAAACACCAACCCCCATCTTAACTGTAAATCACGTGGTAGAGGTGCCCCGCCCTGCGCCTACCCTCCCATTCCTCCCGAATAAGTTTGTTTTGGTCTCACTACTCCCTAAACTTAAAATTTTTTTTTTTTTTTTTTTTTTTTTAAACCACTGAACGGTAACTACCAGAAACTTTCTGGGATCCTTAAGTAAAAAGAACAGACATCAATTCAATCAACTGAAGACAGTTCTCCGACCTCTATCCCATTCTTGGTTTGGGAGTAATTGCTGGCTTCTGGTTCTCCATGTTTACTGTGGTCTTCTCTTCCTGACTCTGTGTCAGGACAGCATTTTGGTAGCTGGAGAGGGCCACACTGAGACCATGGGAAAGAGTAAACATCACAAACGCATTTCCTCCGAGAGCAGCAAGGGTGGAAGTGTGAACACTAGCAAGCACGTGCCCTTAGGATGTCCTTCGATTTTTGAGTCTCACCAATGTATAGGACTAAGCTGTCTTTTGCCTCTAATAATAGGGGGCGAACTGAAGCCCAGAAACTTGAGTCCCTGTCCATTTCTGGTTGTCTATAAACTCCAAATCCCCCAGCCAAGCCTCTTGGCTTCCACACTGTGCCCTGGCACAGCCTGCTCCAGAACAGTCTACCCATCCCCAGAACAGTCTACCTGCTCCTCCCTCCTTGTCCCTCTGCCAGGCCGGCCTCTCCACTTGGAGCCAACCTTGAGTTCAGCTCCAGGAAACCTTGCCAGGGCTCCCGATCACAAGGCACGCCCATTTTCTTGGAATCTCCAAACACACATTTTAAAAGAATTGCATCAAGGCAAATCCCTCACCACCCTTAAATTATTCAACAAGGTTCATGAGTTAAAGTCAGATTCCATAATGCCCCTGGGAACCTAATCCTGTAGTCAATCATTTGGCCAAGTAGCCTCTCCTTTTTATCTAACTTAGATACTTCCTGTTGTACTTCTATCTAAGAGTTGATACCTTTTAACCAGCAGCAAGAACAAAATGTTCCCAGGGAGAAGGAAATAAACTCATAGACAAAGCTTTCTTGTTGACACAGGAACAGTTATTTCTGGCCCAGTGAATACATGGTTGATTCTCTCCCATTTTATCTACTGTTTGACACTGGGGGAAAGCCCCAAACATATTGTACTTGCCAGACACAACAGTAGCCAAGGGGTGTGGCTGTGATTCAGGCCTGGTTGCCAGTCACTGAGGACTGGAGATGCTTTTCAATTCAGGGTGCCAGAGACTTAGCTTCTAGAGGAACATTAGAAGTATGCAGCTGTTAATTCTGATCTGCAAGTCCCTGCCCGTGTACTCAGGCTGGACTCCGAGCTAAGGCTGGACCCTGAACTAACCTTGGGGCTCTTTGGGGTAGCAGCCTCTTCCCTGCTGAGCACAGGTCAAATTAATCTCCACAGCCTGACATCACCAGGTCTAGCTTCTAAGACTGGATCTGACTTCAAAAGGCTGTTGGGATGACAAAGTTTCCCCAACTACTTATTCAGATCATGTCACCTCTGCTCCTCACCTCTGCTCCAAATCTGGCAATGTCTCCATGTCCCAGGACTCTGAGAGAACATCCCTGAACCTCATACAGGGTCAGGTGCTCATTGTAGGCCTAGCTCAGCCACCAGTACCTTGAACCTATGTTCCTGCTTCCTTCTTAGACTCTTTTCCCTGTGGGCAGAGTCTGGCTCTCTTGTCATTATCCTAGCTGCTGCACAGTGCTTCATCTCCTCATCTAGATGTCTTTTGGGGATTTGGAGTTTTCCAATAAAAGCTGCCTTTCCCCTAGATCAACCATATATAAAAATATATATATACATATACATACATATATATGCATCCATCTATCTCCGTCATCAGTTGCAACTATGTCCACAGCATGGTACCCTTCTTCAATATTGGGTAGGTTTTCCCACCTCAAATGATCCAGTCAAGAAAGCCCCCTCCCAGGTATGCCCAGCTGCTTGGATTTTAAGTAATTCCAGTTGAACTCAAGTTGACCACCAAGATTAGCCATCACAAGTCCACCCCTTGATGTTTGAGTGATGGTCTCTTCATTTCTTCACTAATCAGTCTCAGAGAAACAGTCTTGGCTTTCATACATGATGAACATCCAGAGCGGGGGGAGGGGGGAGTATCCAATTCTGAAAGTGTATGACATCATAGCTTTGAGTGAGACCCACAGGAAAACAACAAACTTATGTAAAGCATGAGAACATTTATTTAGGTTGGGGGCAGTTCAGTTGTGGAGTTCTCTAGCATTCATTTATTGGTGATATCATGCAAAATAAGTATGCATGTACTCCTGCTGTTTACACGGAACAGTTTCAGTCTCATGGTGTGGGTGGCTTCCCATGTTCTCGAGGGCAGCTGTGGCACCATCAGATATACTCTAAGTGACTTGGCAAGCGATACATCAATCCTTAGTGATGTTTTAATGTCCCAATGCAAATGGCAGGCAGCTACTGTTGCTTGGTAGACTGGGCACTAGTCTCACCTGATTGGTAAGGGATTTCCACACCTCAGTGAGCTCCACATTCTCCACTGCGCATTGCCCTCAGCCTTGATTTGCATTCCACCAGCAACTGAGACGTGATCCGGGCTAAACGTCATTTTCTGTTTCCCTAGAAATTATTTTATAATAAAATACATACAGTCCCTTTTCTATTGCCTTGTTTTTAATCCCAGTATGGCTTCTTCAAGGAAAGGAAAACAGAACCCCAGAAGAAGAGCCATGAATGAAGCTAGATTGCTTTCTTCTCAGGGTGAATGATAAAACTCTCTGTTTAGTCTATAGGAAGGTGTGCAATTGTAGCAGACCGGCTGAAAAGGCATCTATCTATACAAGGACAACACAGCAGAGCTGAGAAACAATCTGCCTTTGCAACAAAACAATGTGTTGGTTTCCTAACGATTGGTATGTGTCCCTATCTATGTGTGACTTTGTGCCACATGTACAGGGAGGCCAGGTCCTCTGGAATTGGAGTGACAGACACCGGGAACTGCCGGCCTGGCCTGGATACTGGGAACTGAACCTGAGTCCTCTGGAAGGTCAGCAAATGCTCGTTCTTAACCTCCGAGCCATCGGTCAACTCTCTTCCTCAATTTTTTAAAAATTCAAACTGAGATGGATTCCACTGTAAACACTGTTTATGTAGGTGCATAATCTGATGGCAAAAGTCCATTTACTGATAGTAAATTTATAAAGCAATAGATATAGAGAGAAGGGTAGACAGGCATAATATGCCTTGGGGAGAAACAGGGTATGTTTCTAAAATGAGTTTGTCTCACCAGACAACAGCCAAACAAATGAAAGAATCTGAGAAAATCTATTCAGAGAAGTTTGGAGAACAGAACTGAATACCGCAGATGATGGCTTCATCTGTCATCTTTATTAGTGGTATTGCTGACAAACACTGTACCACTGGAAATGGCTCCAAGAGATTTATAGGAAGCAGCAAGGATACATGCTCACGTGCTTGTCTTTGTCAGTTGTCAGCATATTGGCTCCAGTTACTGAGGGTGCTCTAGTGATGGTAGGCAAAAGAAGGGGACTTAGAAAATTAGTAGAAGACAGTGCAATTGCTGCCCAAAACTCACATTAACAAAGTTATCATTGTATAGAACATCAATAACATCTATGCACCATAGAGTTAAAAATGGCTGACATCATGCAAATCACCATCAAGACCATGACTCTTGCAGGGGCCAAGAGACTAAACATTGCCAAGCCAGGGACTTCTTAAAAGGGCTGGTGCTGAGTTGAGGTCACATGTTGAAATTTGATACTACTAAGTATAAACCTTATAGTAGCAACAAAAATCCATGCCAGAACCCGATGATGAACACTGCCTCAGGGGCTTTGCATTTTAGTGGCTTTAACCATTTACTTAAGTGAGTTGAACATGAGTCTTCAAAGTGAAAGCCATCTGAGCAATACAATGTTTCAAATCATAACAATATTCCGAATGAAAGTGAGATCGTGGCAAGCTTTGACTGGGGCAAACAGTATTATGAGTCTAAACACAACCCCTGAACAGAGAAAACATAGGTTTGCTTTTCAATTTGACACAAGAATTTTAAAACATTTCAACATCTCTGGGAAAACGATAGCTTGGCATATTTGCCACCTCATTTTCCGTTGATATAAATAAACTCCCAGTTTTTAAATTTAATTTAAAAATGTTAACAACATCACCACTTGCGTACAATGTTCTTTGTTCCGTTCTCACAGCACCCCCTCCCCACCTCCCTTACCCCACCCAACCTCCTCTGACCAACTAGGCCTCCTCTTACTCCCATCTTCCTTCCTTTAGAAATGTTTTTCTCAGATTTATGTGTGTTTTGCCTGCATGTATGTATGTTACCACGTGTGTGCCAGTCAGTGCCCAAGAGGTTAGAAGAGGGTATCAGATTCCCTGAAACTGGAGTTAAAGAAGGCATCACATAGGTGCTGGGAACTGAACCCTTTGGAAGAGCATCTCGCTCCCTCCTCCCATGCAGTCATGTCTGCTGTGTGTTCATGACTGTAACCTCCGAGTCACATCCAGAAGACAGCACCCCACTGCACTCCCCTCCCCCAACCTTTACTTCCCACAACCATTCTTCCTTCCCCAAAGTTCACTGGGCCTCACTGTGGGCGATGTTGATGCCCTCTTGGGACAAAGCATTCAGCAGTTTCTTGTCTTCAGCACTTTAACCAGTCATGAGTCCCACTGTGGCCTGCCCACGATAAAAAGAGGCTTCTCTGACCAAGGCTGAGACCTACATTAGTCTCTGGGCACAAACTTAAATATTTAAAAGGAACTTTAACAACGTGTTCATCTGGCTTGCTAATTTTACAAGGAGTGTGAGGAGCTACACTCTGCTGTTCATCTTGAAGATGACTTGTTTCTAGCCTCTAAGTCCTATCTCCACATAGACAGAGACCCCCCTACCCTACTCACGCCTTACCTCATCACCTTTTAGAAGCACTTACTATTATGAACAATATATTTTTTTTTCAGGAATGAAGGGCACTAGGACTAAATTCTGAGTCAAAATATCTGCGGATGGGCTTGAGAAATCACTGGAATGAAAACACTCTGTCAAACCAGCGAGTGATGCACTTGTATCTCTGGTGCAATGTGAAAATAGGCAGCTGGTTTTATATCCATCTCTCCTTCCCATGAGCACTCTGCCACAGATGCCAACGGCTCCTCTGAACTGCGCACTCCTGCTTTGATGAGAAAAAGAATAAGAAATTGACTTATAATAAGAAGTTGGGAGGAGGGAAGGCAGGGAACTAGAAATCAGAAGGACCAGGAATGTCCTCCGTTCTCTAGCAAAATTCCAGAAGGGAGTTCTGGTTTCTTATCTCCTAAATGAACACCCTTGCCCAGAGTGTGTGACTATCTTACCTCATTGCTTCTCACTCTTCAGGAGACCAGAACTGAATCTCTAGATTTCCTTGGTAAAAGTGGACTGCATCTATTTCCTAATTTCAGTTCGGCTCCCAATTCCTCTTGAGATTGTTGCGTTACCTCTTCAGAGAGAGGAATGTTACAGAAACTAAGGGGACTGTGGAGGCCAATTAAGGGAAGCTAGTTCTCTAGCCTGGGTATAACCTAACTTTAGAAGCTACCCTGCTTGTATTAATCCAGTTAAGTAGGTCAGTCAGCAGGCTAAGATAGCATACCCCAGGAAGACTGTTTCACCTTTAGCCATGGTAGAGGCATAGGAGGAATAATTATTCCTTTAATGAGATAATGTATTTTTCTTGGTGCAGTTAGCTATGAAGCCTGATTAAATATTTGTAAGTTCTCCTTTTTTTTTTTTTTTTTTTCCTGTTCTGTTTCTTTTGTCTGCTGGCCAGAGTCTAAGTGTGCTTTTTGACTCTTCCTCTGACAGTCTGTCTTCTTCTCATTTCTTTCCTGCTATATGGTTGCTTACAAATGGTGTATGGTTCTCTCTTCATTCTTCTCAGGGCAGCTGTTGAGATTTATAGCTTGCCTGCCATGAACTTCTGATTCTGCTACCTCCACCTCTTCAGTCCCAGTTAGTTAGTGATGGGGACTGAACCAGGGCTCCGTACATGCTAGGCCATTGTAATGGCTATTCCTGGTAGTCAGCTTGACTATATCTGGAATGAACTACAATCCAGAATTGGAGGGCACACATGTGATCCAGATCTTGAGGTTGGAAGACACAAGTTTCTGACTTGGATCTTGGCATAGTGGCCATGAAAAGCTTAGGCCCAGACAAGGTAGTACATGCCTTTAATCCTAGGAGACTGAAGCAAGGAGATCTCTTGAGTTCAAGGTCAGCCTGGGTCAAAGCAAGTACCAGATCAAGGACTAGTAGTACACTCCTTTAATCTGACCACGCCTTCTACTGGAGGCCTACATAAAGACATTGGAAGAAGGAAGATTGACTCTTTTCTCGACTGTTTACACTTGCTTGCCAGCATATCTGTTGGATCCTACTTCTATAGAAGTAGTTGTTTGATGACCACCCAAACAACTAAGCTTGTGGGACTGAGCAACTACTAGATTCTTGGACTTCCCATCCACTTCTGACCATTGTTGGGTTAAACTACAGACTGTAAGTCATCACAATAAATTTCTTTAATATAGAGAGACATTCCATACCTTCTGTTGACTCTAAAGAACCCTGACTAATACAACCATCACTACCAAATGAGCTGCTTCCCTAGCCCAGTGGTTAACATTCTTTATGTAACAAGAAACCACCACACAGACACTCTGACAGCCAGGTATAGTGATGCACACCTTCGATCCCAGCACTTGGGAGGCAGAGACAAGTAGATATCTGTCAGTTCAAGGCCAGCCTGATCTATACAGAAAGTTCCAGGTCAGCTAGAACTATGAAGTTGAAACCCTGTCTCAAAATAAAAAAATACTCAAACAAACAAAAACAAAAAAACCCCAAAACCAACAAAACAAAACAACCAACCTGGAAAAACAAACAAAAAAGCCAGAAGAACATCTTTATTGCTGGCCAGTATTTTATGGAAAATGTGCCTAAACCACATAGCATTGAGCCTTATGCATGAAAACCATATTCTGGTTGTCATAGTTCAGTTAGCAAGTAGGGGAACTACAGAAGCTAAAAAGCAAGTAGAGGAACTTTCCTGGAACTATGGACTAGGTCTTTCATGGATTACATCTTTGTTCCCATTTTAGCAGGTGTCTGAGCCTCTGTTTGGGGTTTTAAGGTCAGAATGGTGCCTCTAACTTGGTCTCAGCTGTGCTAAGTCTGGGGGTTGTTACATTCCCCATTGGTTCTATGAATAGGAGTCAAATCGTGGCCTCATCTTGAATCAGGGGATTACATTATCCCTTTAGCACCAACAACTTAACAAACTTTACTGTTCTCTGCTGTACATAGTCAAACAGTTAGGTAAGCAAGGTCCTATAGTGAGGGCTAGTCTCTTTTCTCATCCCTTAAGGTTATTTCTAAGGCTAAACTTTCTCTAACTACTCCTTACTGGTTGGCTTATGGGGTTAGTAGCCATTCCCATGAGGAGACAGAGAAAACAAAAATAGAACAACCATAGTCTGTGTTTTGTCTTTAGGAGGCCAGAGGACCTGGTGATAACCCATCTATAACTGTCCTCTGTTGTCTCCTTTAGCTAGGTGTAGTGAACATTAGAGACCTTCATTGTTGTAGGGGTGGCGAGGAGAAAAGAGTATGGGTCTTTCCATGTTGGCTTCAGGCTCCAGGTCAGGATCCACACAAGGTCACCAGACTGAAACTTGTGGGCAGGCTCAGACGCAAGGGTACAGCCTCCTGAGCCATCTGATGAACAGTCCTCTGGGTCTGCTACATGGCTTGTAAGGACTTGAGGAGGGAGTGGTTAGTAATCTCCATCTAATGACATCTAATGAACATCTTGTCTATTAGGGAGAGAGGAAGGTCTCCCAAACATAGTTTCAAATGGAATGAAACCTTCCTGATATGGGGTGGAGCTGGGATATACTTCCACCCATCCAGAGAAGGTATCTACGAAAACTAACAAATACGTATACCCAAGAACCCTGAGTTTTATCTCTATAAAGAAGTTAGAAGGATTTGAGGGTACGAATAGGTCCCAATTATTGGACATTGCTCAAAAGGTTTACAATAACCATGACTCTGCAGAAGAAAAACATGGCTCGCAGGGAGATGGAGAAAAGACAGAGCAGAGAAGGAAGTCAGAGACACCTGGAAAGAATGAGGTAGCCATTGTCTACTGCAAAGGACATCACAACGGGGATTCCTCAGAGGCTTACAGAAAACAGGGCAGCAGACTTGGCCCCCAGAAGGCAGCCCTATTATCAGTGGGGTTTCTTCAGATTTTCACTGCCCTGCCCGAACTGGACATGCCAAAACCAAGAAGTCTTCCCAATGTTATTCAGAGGTGCTTCCTTGGGTGTGGATCCTTCCTGGGCTTTTCTCCCTCCTAAGTGGTACATCTGGACATAATGTCTTTAATTGTCTAGGTGAAGGATGTAATATCTGGGTCTGAGTAACTCAGCAGTTTCGGGATGGCCCTAGATAGGTGGCTTTGTGGAATTTGGCAGCCACCTGTCTTCCAACAGCATCACAGTACAGGTCCTGGTTCAGCAGGAGCCACCATCCATTTGCTTGTCTGGCATCGTCACTTTTTGCCCACTTGGTTTCTTGCTGTGTGTTGTCTGGGCATTGGTGCAATCCTGATAGACAGGGTACTTGCTGCATAAGTGTAATAACCATTGTTCAGTCCCCAACCTGAATAAAAAAATCTGGGCTTGGCTCCTGCAATCCCAGCTCTTGGGAGGACCCTGGGGCAAACTGGCTAACTAGACCAGCTGTGTGTGCCAGCACTAGGTTCAGGAGAGACTCTACCTCAGTAAATAAAGAGTGACTGAGGAACTCACCTGGCCCCAATCTCAGGCCTTCATAAATAGGCACACATACACCAGCCAAACACA
This sequence comes from Arvicanthis niloticus, assembly GCF_011762505.2. Taxonomy (NCBI): domain Eukaryota; kingdom Metazoa; phylum Chordata; class Mammalia; order Rodentia; family Muridae; genus Arvicanthis; species Arvicanthis niloticus. The sequence goes on from NC_047660.1 coordinate 44,007,694, forward strand.
TATGCAGAAAGATATTCAGATAGGCCAGCACTGTGCCACAGAGGTATATCCCTCAGGCTTCTCTCTCTCTCTCTCTCTCTCTCTCTCTCTCTCTCTCTCTCTCTCTCTCTCTCTCTCTCAGATTTATTTATTGTATGCATATGAGTACACTGTAATTGTCTCCAGACACATCAAAGAGGGCATCGGATCCCATTAACAGATGGTTGTGAGCCACCATGCGGTTGCTGGGAATTGAACTCAGGATCTCTGGAAGAGCAGAGACCACTGAGCCATCTCTCCAGCCCTCAACTTAATTCTTTATATATACAGTGTTTTGGCTGCATGTGTCTCAGTGCTCCCATGCCTATAAACTTGAGAATCCCTCACTTCTCAGGACCCCACCCGCATACACACACACACACACACACACACACACACACACACACACACACACACACACACAGCATCAGCATCACAGACTACCCCCTAATTCTCTGAAATAGACTTTTAAAAATTTATTCATGTATTTTACGCATATGAGTGCTCTTCATACACATTCAAAGGAGGAATCGGATCCCATTACAGATGGTCGTGAACCATCATGTGGGTGCTGTGAATTGAACCCAGGACTTCTGGAAGAGCAGCTTGTACTCTTAACCACTGAGCCATCTCTCTAGCCCCCTCCGGGGTGTGGGTGGGATTTACAGTCCCTAGCTGTGGAAGTGTGGCCTTGCAATCTAGCATAGAGCTTGGTCCCCAGGAGATCCCCTGTAAGATAGTTAAAAACCATGGTAAAGCTGAGTCAACTGACAAGAGATGAGAAAAGGTACCACCCCAGACTTGCTGCGGAGACCAAGAGTCAAAACAGTTGCAGGTCATGCTAGGATCAGTCAGCAAGAGGACAGAAAGCAGAGAAAGCCCTAATATCAAAGCCAACACAGTGGGTGGGAGCAGCAGGTGGCTCAAGACAAGTAAGTGCCTGGTCCTTAGGATGAAAGGTACAATTTTCCAGAAGATCTGAGGTAGTAGTATAAACAAACGACAGATGCTCCGTATACATGAACACGCGTTGGTGAAATGTTAGGATTCCCATGTGCGCACACACACAAACCCTGAAAGTCTTCATGACAGAAAAACAGGTTATTTATCAAACAAACAAACAATAAATAATGAGACTGGTGTCTGACAATACTGGATACAGTAAGCAACCAGAAGACAGAAAACTGCCTTCAAAATTCTGAAGGAAGAGTATTTTAGCCTGAAACAAAACTCGAAGAATTGGACTCAAACGTGATTAAGTGAAGACAGGTTGCAATAAACTAGAAAACTAGAGCTGAGTTGAAAGAAAAAGTAACAAGGGCAAAGAGGAGGAGGAGGAGCAGGAGTAGGGACAGAAGACGGGGAGGAAGGAGGGGGGAGAGGAGAAAAAAACAAAATAAAAAAGGCCAATAGGAAACATTAAAGCTCAGCTAATAAGTATTTTTGTAAAGTGTAACACACAAAAGGTAAGAACTTGCAGGGCCTGGTAGTGGGACTCAGTCTTCTAACTCGGGAGGCAGAGGCAGGCAGATAGATCTCTCTTGAGTGTCAAGGCCAACCTGGTCTACATAGGGTGTTCTAGGACAGCCAGGGAATACATAGAGAAACCTTGTCTTAAATAAAGTAACAGATTAACCTGAAGCTAAAATCTCAGGAGTATATCAGAAGTCAAGAGAGGGAAATGAAAAGCTGAGGTGGGTGGATGAATGGATGTACATGGCAACTCAGCTAACACTAAGGAAAGATAGCTACAGGACTGAGCAGAAGTGCAAACTGTGATCCCAGCCGTGGAAGGCAGATGCAGGAGGATTAGGAATTGAGAACCAGCCTCAGCCACAAAATGAGTTTGATATCAGCCAGGATGACAAAGGGGGGGGGGGGCAACAATAAAATTTGTTCAAGTCACCAATAAAGATTAAGAAAAATCACCCGGCCTGGTGTCTTAAATGAAGCTGCCCTCACAACCCTAGGTACAGGCCCACACAAGGGCACACAGGAACACTAAGTCCACCACTGACCCCAGTTCTCTGTGGCTGACAACCATGTGAAAAAGTCTGCATGTATCTAACCTGGCTGTTAAGTCTGTCCAAGCACTGGCAGAATGTGCAGGCTGTAAATATCTGGTGCTGACAGCAGCCCTAGGGACTGACATGGATACATCTTAGTGCCAGCAAAAGAACAAAAGAGCAAACAAATAGGAAAGCATGATACATAGAAAATACAAAACGATGTGATAGGGGACAATTTGAACATATCAAGAATTTCAATTAATGCTAGCAGATGGAATTCCCCAGGCTGTTTGAAGGCAGAATAGCTCAGCAGATCAGAGCATTTCCCAAGGTCCCAAGTTCCACTCCCAGCACCAAGTCAGGCATCGCAGAACCACCGGAACTCCAACCCCAGGGACCCGACAGCTTCTCCTGCTCTTCACACAAGTGGCATACATTAAAATAATAAAAACCTTACATTAAAAATAGTAAAAACTTTATTACATTGATTGGAAAAAGGGGTTAAAAAGTATTAAAGATACTGATGAGAAGAGTATTTCAATTATAAGAGATACAATTTGCCAACTCACATAATTGCTCTCAGAAACCAATGGATTAAATGAGCAAAACCATAGAAATAATAGGTTTGAGTAATTAACAAGCAAAATACCAAAATCCTTGTATCCCCAAATTGGGGATATAATACAAAAGCTCAAATATTTACAAATATTTAACATTTACTCCACAAAAAGAAAATATACATGATATATTCTACACATTTGTAAATTTCAAACATAATTTTAAATAAATAGTTATTGTTAAAAAATAAAGGTAACTGGGTAGGGAGATAGATCAGAGTGCTTTCTATACAAACATTTTCTATACAGGCTTAGGATCACACACAGCCATACACACATGTACACACACACACACACACACACACACACACACACACACACACGCAACCAGCCTGTAATCCTTACTGGAAAGAGAACAGATTCTATATCAAAAGCCTGGCAGATGTAGCCAAGTCAGAACTCAGAAGTGTGGTTTTAGTGTTAAATACATCTATTCCAACACACAACTGAGCTGCTGACGTGGCACACTCCTTTTATTCCAGCACCTGGGAGGCAGAGACAGGCCCATTTCTGTGAGTTCTGGGTTAGCCAAGGCTACACAGTGAGACCCTGTTTCCAAGAAAAAGAAAAAAGAAATAAATGGTAAAAGTAAAATGCTTCCTATCCAGTTACACTTAACTGTTATTATCCTCTGAAATCCCGAGATGTAGACAGTAGTGCAGGCATCTGTGATCCATTTATAAACTCTGAGCTCATGAGACTCAGCTTGTGCTATGGTGGTGGACCACTGCCTTACTGTACGTTACAGATCACCTAGGCTGGAACAGTTACTTCTTCCTAGATGAACCAGGTTGAGCTGCTTTTCCACCGTGACCACAAGCAAAGTGGGGCACACAGTTAAGCACACAACAGAATCATGTGAGGCACATTAGCTTTCCCAAGTAAGGTAAAGTTAGCTGGAAAAATGGGGTGAACCAGTAAAACAGTCTGGGAACTTACTGATCCTGAGTCTTTATCTGGGATCAGTGATGTCTGGCATTCTAGGGTTCTAGAGAGGCCAGGACTGACACAAAGCAGTTTTCCCTTCTGTCTTGTAAGTAAGATGATCTACAAACTTCAATAATCCAATGTCAGATAAAATTGATTTTTCAACTGCAGTAACAGACTGGTTTTTCAGAATCCTAGCCTCTTTTAGCTGCTACCTGTCAAAGGTAGAAGTAGGGGCTGGAGAGATGGCTCTGTGGTTAAGAGCGCTGGTTGCTCTTCTAGAGGACATAGGGCCAACTCTCAGTACCCACGTGGCAGCTCCCATCTGTATGTAACTTGTCTCAGGATACCTTGAGGACCTTGTCTGATCTTCAGATACCATGTTGCAAAGATATAGATGCAGGTGGAATCCATGTACATAAAATAAAAAATAATTTTAAAGTAGAATGCTAATGTAATGGTTAGTTCAATGCTGGGATGGACGATCCAATTCTATTGTAATACAGGAGGTAAGGTCTCAGTAACCCAGTAACCTTTAGTCACTTTAAAACACAAGGAAGGAAAGAGAGGGAGGGAAGGAGGGAGGGAGGGAGGGAGAGAGGAAGAGAAAGAGAGAAAGAGAGAGAGAGAGAGAGAGAGAGAGAGAGAGAGAGAGAGAATAGAGAGACAGGCAGATGGAACATATGACATGAAAACAGGGGAGATTGGGGCAGTCAGGACTGGGAAAGTCAGTATAATAACGGAAGCCAAAACTTCCTAATTAATTTGATGTTTATTTTTAAGTTTTTATTTATTATTGTCTTAGTCAGGGTTTTACTGCTGTGAACAGACACCATGACCAAGGCAACTCTTATAAAAACATTTAATTGGGGCTGGCTTACAGGTTCAGCGGTTCAGTCCATTATCATCAAGGTAGGAGCATGGCAGCATCCAGGCAGGCATGGTGTAGGAGGAGCTGAGACTTCTACATCTTCATCTGTAGGCCTCTAAGAGAAGAATCCTTTCCAGTCAGCCAGGATAAGGGTCTTAAGCTCACACCCACAGTGACACATCTACTCCAACAGGGCCACAACTCCTAATAGTGCCACTCCCTGGGCCAAGCATATACAAACCATCACAATTATTATAGGTGTGTATGTGGTTTGTGTTATGTACATGTGAATACATATATGTATATGAGTGTGTACATGTGTACATGCACATATGTATGTGAGAGAGGGATAACTAACACACACACACACACACACACACAGAGCAATCACAGAGGTCAAGAGTACAACTCTGGCCGGGCGGTGGTGGCGCACGCCTTTAATCCCAGCACTTAGGAGGCAGAGGCAGGCAGATTTCTGAGTTCAAGGCCAGGCTGGTCTACAGAGTGAGTTCCAGGACAACCAGGGTTACACAGAGAAACCCTGTCTCGAAAAAACCAAACAAACAAATAAAAAAAAAGTACAACTCTGTGGAGTTGGTTCCCTTCATTTTTCATTTTTATGTAAGGTCTTGAGACAGAACTCAGGGGTCAGGCTTGTGTGTCAAGTGTTCTACCCACTGAGCCTCTTTAAAATACTAGACTTTGTCACTGTTGAACCACAGCTCTCTTTTGTATTAAAACAAACTATATCTCCTTACTTAAATATATCTGGCTAAATTAAGCATTTTAAAAGGTTTTCCCTGGTACTATCCAGTATCTTCAATTCTTAAAACGAACTCAACCACAGTCTTCCTTTCTTCCTTCCACGACAGCAATATGGGGGGGGGGGGGGAGAGGGGGAGAAAGGTTCTCCCAGCAAATGCTACACACCCAGCTCTTTGAATTGTGTGTGCGTGTAATCGTGTGGCAACAGGAAAAGCACAAGTGCACAGTGACCACAAATCAATTCAAAATCCAACATAATGAATCCACAGTGATTCTGGCTGCATGAGCTGGGGTGTGTCTTGTGACTATAGCTTTAATCCTGAGCGCACACTCTGCATGGTACCTACCATCATACCACAAACAGCACCTCAGACCGAAGCTGACTCCAGGCAGCCGCAGGCTGTGAACTGCAGCCTTTCTTAGGTGCATGCAGTCTTCTGCTAATCACAGTTTAGTCACAGAAAACCAAGACTTGTAATGCTTGCCTTTTGCTATGCTTTACATGTTTATAACAAATCAGTGTATGATTAGGTTGCATGGTGTTTGATTTAAAAACTGCCGTCTGCACTGCTGACTTGAGCTTCATAAAAAATCCTTATAGATTTTGCCCTGAGATAGGACACATTTCCATCAGTTTCTAAAATGGCATCCTACATTATTCTGCCATTTTGTAATACATACTTATACAAAAGTTGTGTTTCAACATTAACAATTACAAAATTCAAGTATAAGTCAACTCTGGAAATGTTGAAGATGTTTTACATCCTGCAGCATCAGATACTCAGCCAAGATGTAATTCTTAAATAAAAAGACAGGCACACCCATCTCATTGGTATGCAAATATGCTTCTCCTTGATAAATGATAAAATTATATGCACACCAAAGAATTAGAGTAATTTCCTCTATGGCTTTCTATCAGTAATGTTGGATTTGTATAGCTGTATTGTATACTTACCTAAGTCTGAGGTCATATAAAGATTCCTTGGGCAAAAAGAGGTCACCAGTGCAAAGTTTAAGAACCCCAGTCTCAAGGGGGCTGGAGAGATGGCTCAGCAGTTCAGAGCACTGGCTGCTCTTCCAGAGGTCCTGAGTTCTCAGCAACCACGTGGTGGCTCACAACAGTCTATAATAAGATCTGATGCCCTCTTCTGGCACACACGTGTACATGCAGATAGAGCACTCACATAAAATAAACAAATAAATCTTTATATAAAAAAAAGGCTACTCAGTTACCTCCCACCCCCCAATAACACAGACACACTCTTTAAAAAAAAGACCAGCTATGCATTTATTTGCATAAAGCCAGAGGACAGATTTAAAATCCAACATTATACCTCATGAGGTTTACAGTTAATTACAGACCCTGTCTTCAGAAGCTGTTGGTTTTCTCTCCTTACTCACAGATGGTGTTCTCTCATATGCTTTACATATACGTGTGGAAACCTGAGACATCTATACTTCTTCAGTTTTCACAGAATCAGTATTAAGTCCAAAAAAGTCTTTTTTGATGATATATCGAACACACTGCAAAATTACATTTCTTTCATGTCGAATATCTGGAGCTAAAAGCTAAAAAGTAAATAAAAAGATTAGCTAGTTAAAAACAGAGTCCATGAAACACAACTTAAAATGCTAAGTATCCCTCCTTCAAGAAAGAGCACAGGACAGTGAGACAGGTTTATCGAAAGACAATGCAATAACACATTCCCCTTTCCATTTGACTTACAGTTGAGATAGCCTGCTCTCTAAGCAGCACAAATGGAAACATTTGGCTCTCTCTAGGAGCAAAGAGGAGGAAAGCAGATTTAAAAGTCATGATCGTTCCTCTCAAAGTCACACCATTCCCTCAAGGGTGCGGGTACTCCCTTCACACTTGGCTCCTTGGGACAAGGGCACCACTTTAGCATAGGATTTCCCCAGAAGCTTGACAAAATTGTCTTTAAAAGTCAGTAAGAAATAATAAAGAGGATCCCCAAAGTCTGTATCTAAGTCTATAAATGATAAAAAACGAAGTGTGGCAAATGCAGTAAGTAGTAAACTAGCTCTAAAAACATCTACTTTCATTATCTCTCCATTTTTAAAATCACAACTGAAAGAAAGCTAAGATTCCCCTGGTAGCCATAAAAGTACAGGACCAGGGAGTAATGTTATTTTCCAAAAGGGATTTTATTTCATTTGGATGTTTTTCTGGTATCCAAAATACAAACACCACTCAGTGACCTTTAACTTAGCATTAGATAAACATCTGAAAAATGCAACTGGCAGTATCTAGTAATCATCACACCATAGAGTCTATTCTATATTCTAGGCCCTATTTAATAAGAAGCAGCTGTGTGCAGGTGCCTCCGACAGGGCAGACAGGACACTCCAGCTGCAGCATAAGTACTCATAGGATGGGTGAGGGACTTCTCTTAGACATGAGAAGATTCTTCCCTGGCAACAGCATCATTCCCATTACTCAGAAGCGGGACAAACTGCTCCCTTCCTTACAGCTTCAAGGGTTTAGTAAATGTTTGAATACACAATGCTGATGAAACTATTAAAGCCTAAGTCAGATACAAATAAAGGCAGGGCCAGGAAGAGCAAAGGCTGTGCAGTAGAAAATGAGACTTACAGTAGGCCACTTCAGGACCTGTCTTGACATTCAGGCTTTTCCAAAGGCATCTTTTTAAAAATGATTGATTGACTGATTCATTCATTCATTCATTCTATCTTATCTGCACCGGTGTTTTGTTTGCATGTATGCATGTGCACCTGAGGCCTGTAAAGCCAGAAGAGGGTATCAGGTCCCCTAGAATGGGAGCCATACTCAGTTAGAATGAGCACGTGGTGCTGGGAACTGAACCTGGGTCCTTTGGAAGAGCAGCCGTTTCTCTGCAACCTTCAACAGGCATTTGTATTTTAAAACAGAAAATGATTTTCTTTTGCTTCAGCTTGTCACTGTATTCAACTGTGCTTCCAATGAAAATTTTAACCTCAACATACATATCTTACTCATCAGTTAAGTCTGTACTTAACTATACTTGTGTTAAGCAGCGATGAGAACTAGTTGTTCTGCATGTACTCCACACCAGATATATGCCAAATGCAGCTCTCACAGGAAGACGTGCACGCGGATGAGACTCCAGAGAACACAAGAAGCCTGAAAACAGACACACACACACACACACACACACACACACACAGAGAGCACTCCAGGGAGCCCACTTTTAGGACACAGCATAAAGAAAACCCACTCACCATTTCCAGGAGATATGGGTGGCGTGTTCTTGGTTCAAACAATGGGTGACAGTGGTTCTTTTTCCGCTTAAGGGGCATCTTTCTGCGTTCGTTCCTCTGGTTCTCCCACTTGGATCTTAAGACAGGTCTACCAGTTGTTTCAACATTTTGTCTTGGACTCTTGGGAGGACTGTTATGAAGAACATGGTTTTCTGCCAGAACTTCTTCTTCAGTCTTGATGGGAGTTTCTAATGTAAAAAACAGGTAAACAATTTAAAAACAGCCAAAAGGTACACTAACTCTCCCACCCACAATACTGGTTACCCAGTAGCTTTTCTTTTCTTTCTTTCTTTCTTTTTTTTTAAAGACAGTTTCTCTGCGTACCTTGTTTGTTGTGGAACTCTCTTTGTAGACCAAGCTGGCCTCTAATTCACAGAGATCCTGCTGCCTTTGCCTCCTAAGTACTGGAATATATTTGTATACTGCTGCTCAAACTAATCTTTTTGGGGGAGAGATTACCCTGTAACTTATTTTACAATGAAACCCCTACCTTACACCAAAACAAACAAAGAAATAAAAAAAAAAAAGAACAAAAAGTCGCCTAGTTGCTTAAACTGCCAAGATTAAGAATGCCTCAGAGACTACAGAAAGCTCTCATAAAAGACAGATGGTTGGAGCAACTCAAAAGAGTAGTGAATACCAGGGGATAAGAAATGTGTGCATAAACGTGAAGATGTTCTTAAAAAAAAAATAAAGATAGTGACCATTTAAACAAATAGCAGTGAGGTGGGGCCGATGAGAAAATGTAAGCACACTGCCACACACCTCAAGCTTTATCAATAGACAGCTATCTAGGAATGGCTTGAACACCTGAAATAATAAGAGTAAGAACAAGACCCACCTGTCTGACTCTAAGCCATGCAGGCACTCCTTGCCGCACAGTGTGAACTGACGTTAACCTAAGGTGGATTATAGGTAGAGGACGGATGGTGACACAGCGCACCCATCAGAAGAAACCTGCCCAGCTCTCCCAGTACTACTGCCCGGGGATGACGGACAGCTTAAAATGCTAAAGGGCCAAATTTGAGATGAACAGGAAGCAAAGCAGGCTCAGCGCCCCCATCTGTCCACCCAGTACTAGAAAGGACAGGTGGGAAGCTGCTAGTTCCAGCCTGACCTGCAAGGCGAGGGGTTCCCTCACAGCAGTTTTCAAACCTTCATGAAATGGAAAGAAGCGATACAAGGGCCATCAGCTCAGCGTCTCCAAGCCTGAGGACCTGGGGTTAGTCCCTGGGCATGACAGGGCCCAAAGGGAGAGCTTAGTTTTACACACTGTCTTCTGTACATATGTACATACATACACGTACACACAAACACTCATACACACTTGCAAATGCATACAATCAAAAAAAAGGAATAAATATACAAATCCATCATGAGGAGGTTCTAACCCCCAGGAAAGCAGACAGAAAATAAATGGCGCTACAGAGGTCGACCACCACCACTAACACCTGTCAGAGAACATTCAATCCAGTGTGCATTCTTGTCAAGTCACTGGCTAATGTTGAGCCATAACACTATTTCACTATATCGAAAAACAACCTAAAAGTATTTAAGTTACATTTTTGACTAAATTAGTATTTAACAGGAAACCAGTAGAAACTGTAGTATTTGAGAACTCAGGGCCATTATAAGATAGACACTCCCTCCCATTTTCTGTCACACAAAAGCTACAATCCTTACAATCTAGTCTTTCTGGACACTACTGAGATGACCAATGGCTGGCAGCCCCTAAGGAGCTTCAGGATAGGGGACTGGGTAGAGGACTTGCTGACTGGAGAGACCAAGCAGGATCTTTGAGTCCACCCTCCAATTCCCAAGAGGGGAAAGGGCTGAAGGCTAAGTTGATGCCTATCATGTCTATGTAATGGGGCTTCCATCAAAACTCCAAAGGACAGTGTTCAGTGAATCAGGAAGCTACAGCTGGGAAGGATTCTACAGGGTAATGAGCCTAGAAAGGTAGGGATAGGTGCCAGCCCCGCCCCTCGCCCCGCCCCGTGCAGCACTTCACCAGGTGTACATATTGGTATTCTCTGTGATACTCTTTATCTTACGGAACCTTCACTTATTGCCAGTCAGTCAGATGCACAGTTAAAAAAAACTAAGACTTGTAAGTGGCACCAGGGAAAGGCAGTGGTGGGACCTGAGTCTGTACCCTGCGGGATCTGACGCTTCCTCCAGGTAGGCAAGTGTCAGAAATGAACTGAAGGTGTGGACACGGTTAAAGCTGCAGACCCCTTGCTTGCTTGTGTAGAGACCCTCCCTCACAGTGGCTTAGCAATCTGCTTTGGATGCTGAATGAACATATAGAACAGCCTCATTTTATTATTTTTTTAATCTTTGGAATAACCCATATTCCAAATTTCCTAAAATTACCAGGTAAATTAGGAAATTATTTAGAATAAGAACAAGAATGTAATGCATCAAGTTTATAAAATTTGGCTAAGGTAACACACAAGGCAAACTGACAGCTCTGATGCTGACGTTAAAGAGCCTAAGGTGTCTGACAGTGCCGCACGAAGGGGAGGCGGTAAGAGAGTGAAAGTACCACTGAATAAAGAATGTTCAGATAGCTTCACTGTTTTATTCTTTTAAAAAAGGGAAACAAAAGTGAAAAAGGAAGAAATTTCACACAAACCCTTAAAAAAGGAAACGTATCCCAAAACATACCAAACCCACTACAGCAAGGAAGGCCATGGACCAGTAAATCTGAGCACAGACGCAAACCTCTAACAAAATGCCAGCAAGTCAAACCTATCAGCACACTAAAAGCATGCTACACCAAAACCAAGGAGACTTTATCCCACAAATACAGGTTCACCCAACACCTGAAAGCCAACTTCACATTACTGCAATAGTGAAGGGGAAAAATATAAATACTGGACAATTCACAAGTTCTAAGAGAAACTTCTACCCTCCTTCAAAACTATGACTCATATATTTACCACCCATCAATATGGTGTGGTACGCTCCATACTTAAGTTTTACACGGGACCAAATGTGGAAATTACATCTCAAAGGAACTGCATGGCATATATTTCAAGCACAGCCCTGAGTGCCAGATGGCTGCGCTCAAATCAGTATCACTCAAGAGTCTTCTGGCAAACAGTTTCCCTCTGCTTTCATGTCCTCATTTATACAATGAAAACACAAGCAGTTCCAAGGTTATGAGGTAGTTGTAACTGAGTACAGCACTACAACAGGACCTGCTATGGAGTGAGCACTGTGTGAGCATTTGCAATGACCATACGTCAGACGCTTCTTCAGTGACGAGGAAAAGAGGAAAGGGACCTGTACCCATAAAACAGAACAGCTAAGAATTCTGGGAGTGTTGGGGACCGCACTAGTCCCACGTTGGGGTGGCCAAAAAATGTCTCGGCCTGAGCAAAATGTTGAGGCCCGGGCCGACCCACGTTTGGGCGGCCACTGTATCCCGGCCCAAGCTGCCGCTCCGGGGGTTCAGCAAGAGCAAGGGTGAGGCCAGATTCTACCTAATGTCTGAGATTCGTCTCTGATGATCCCTCTATAGTCTCTGATCTCCGTCTATATTCTCTGATCTCTGGTTCTGTCTTCTATCGTCTCTTGTGGCCATTCTATCCTCTCTTCTCTCTAGATGCCCTTCTGTCTACTCTCTCTGGATACACTTCTATTGTCTCCTTTTTCTGGATTCCCTATTTTCTTTCCTCTCTCTGGATGCCCTTCTGTCATCTCCTCTCTCTGGATGACCTTCTGTCTTCTCCTCTCTACCGATGCCCATCTGTTCTCTCCTCTCTCCAGATTTGCTTCTGTCTTCTCCTTCTCTGGATGCCCTTCTGTTCTCTCCTCACTCTGGTTGCCCTTGTGTCCTCTTCCCTCTGGATGTCATTCTGTTCTGTCCTCTCTCTGGATGCCCTTCTGTTCTCTTCTCTTTCCGGATACCCTTCTGTTGTCTCCTCTCTCAGGATTCAGTTCTATTCTCTCCTCTCTCTACATTCCCTATTTTTCTTTTCCTCTCTCTGGATGCCCTTCTGTCATCTGCCCTCTCTCTTGAAAACCTCCAGTCTTCTCCTCTCTCCCGATGCCCTTCTGTTTTCTCCTCTCTCAGAATGCCCTTCTGTTCTCTCCGCTCTCTGGATTCACTTCTGTCTTCTCCTCTTTCTGGATGTCCTACTGTCTTCTCTTCTCTCTGGATGCCCTTCTACCCTCTCCTCTCTGCTGTGTCTCCCTAATGTCTTCTCTCTGCTGTGTCTCCCTAATGTCTGAATCCTACTGTCTGCCTCTGCATTTTATATGTCTTACTTCTAAGCCACGCCTCTAAGTTACACCTTTAACCATGCCCTTAGGACTTGTCTCTAACTCTGATCTCTATACTTCTAAATCATACTCTTAAATTACACACCTTTAATCTCACACACCTTTAATCTCACACACCTTTAATCTCAAGGTATCTAAACCAAGATTATCGGAGTGTGCTCAGCTGTTGTAGGCTATTGTAATCCAAGTCTCATGTCAGGGTATATGGCTTAAGATGGCTGCAAAGCTGATAGCCGCTTTCTGCTAAAAGTCGGCCCCCAACATGGGAGCACTCCGCAGAGCTCAGCACAGTGGGCATAGTATCACTCTGTTAGTAACTTAACCTTCAAGTATTGATCATTCAGCCAAGGAACACAAAGGTCAGATGACTCAGAGCTTATACAGTCAATTGTCTGCTAAGGAATCAGGGCATGGAGCCATTTATATTTTTCTCTTTCTTGAGGTTTTTAACACCTTTAGCTAATTGTCATATATTACTGTAATGTTCATCAAATCAAATCATTTTTAACTACAGCTATGCTATCTTCTTAAGATCACTCATTGGTTTGTGGCATTTCACACCAGTTCTCAGCTTAGGGCTCTAATCACAGCTGAGCCAGTTTGAAGGAAGAAAAAAAAAAAAAACCCAGCTGAAGGGTTATGTATAAAGTCAGGAAAAGCAGCAGAACAAAGCACCTGAAACACTCCTTACTCATAAGTCGAGCAGCCCCAGATTAACCTTTCCACTGCTTTGCCTTGCTTGAGGGCCCTCCTTTAACCCATCCAGAAGACAACACTAGACAGCTGGTAGTGATTGGACAGCTTGATGAAGCGGAATTCAAACTACATAAAATGCTTCTCGATATCTAAGAGTACTAAACAAAGGCAAGCTCCTTAAAGCAGGGGCCTCTAGTCAAAATAAATCCCATAAAAATCTGCTACATACACTTGCTACTACTCTAAAAGAAGCTATCTGTTCTATTAAGATTAATAGTAAGTGACACACAGGGGCTGCAGGGGGTGTGATAGAGGTGGCTTCTTTCCACTATTAAGTCCCCAAACCTCAATGTTTACATAGGTTCCTCGCTAACCCTGACGACACATAAAGCAGAGGTGTGAGATTTTCAAAGCCTCTTAGTTTCTTTTCTTCCTTCCAGTTTAAAAACAGTGGCAGCCTCAAATGGAAGACCTGAGTATCCTGAGTAGTAAATGTTTCATCTTCAGAGGGAATGAAGGAAACATTAGTCCACCTTGCTTTTATGGGACTCAGTGATCTGTTAATGTTTCCCTCCTTATCTCGTTATAAATACAGCTGATAGGGAGGACATGTAATATGTGTTTAAAGAATAACTTCATTTTCCTATCAGTATATTAGAAACAAGAGTAAGAAATAAATACTGTTTTTCTTAAAATTTAAAAAGGCAGCCACCTATTAAGAAATACTCTGATAAGGCCTGAGTAGCTTAGATTTCAAAGTTCAAGTAGCTTTAACAACTACTTCAATAGCCCATAGCTCATATATAAAAAGCTCCCATGTTACAGATATACAAACACCAAGTTTCTAATCAAAGCTCTGCTCTTCCACAGTTTACACCCTTCAAGTACACAAACACTGGTTATCTCTAACAGCTATACCCCTTTCATTATTAGATATGAACACTTGGTCTCTTCTCTTATCCCAGTGCTTCCGAGTTTGATCACACACCTTCTCCATAACACACACATGCACCCTCTCACAGTAGGAAAAGCCTAAAGACACTCACCTCGCAGGTCCAGGTTTTGGCAATTACAGAACACTGGTTTATTCACTAAGCACACACTACATTATTGACACAAATCCTGGATTAAAATGATACTGTATTAGATCAATAGCCTACCATAGCTCAAGTATGTGGCCCTGAAAGAGATGCTGGGGCATCACTGACTTCTCAGGTTCATGAAAGGATTCCATTTCTTCAATCCTTTACAACACACAGGCGAGGGCCAGGAGGCTCAGGAGGTAAGCTGCCTGCCACACAAGCCTGAGGACCTGGGCTCTGACCTTCAGGGAAAAGGTGGGTGTGGTGGCATGTGCTTCGGAGCAGAGACAGGTGGATTTTCTAAAGCTGCTGCCCAGCCAGCCTGGCTGAACTGATGAGCTCTGGGTTCAGCGAGAGACCCTATCTCAAAAAGAGAAGGGCAGAGGGATTTTTAGAAAGACACTGCACACGGACCTTTGGCCTCTACACACTCGTCCATGTGTGTGCGCGCACACAAATAAAAATATAAAAAACTAAAGCACATAGGCTAATGCAAGTCACTGTGCATTCCAAGTGAGATAATTTAATAAATGTATGCTATAAATACCAATGACCTACACAGGCTTAAATTTCATTTCATTATTTTTACAGAACAGGTTTTATGTAGCCCAGGCTGGCCACAAGCTCACTATATATAGCTGAGGATGACCAAAACTTTCTAATCTTCCTGAGTGTTGGGAATGCTCCTCATTTACCAAAGCTGCTAAAACCATGACAAGGGACCTAAAACCGGGCTGGTATACTGCAGGCTGCTGCAGCAGTGCCCAGCACAAACCAAAGGCAAAACCAAGGAGCCGCCTCCGCCTTACCTTCCGGTTCACTGTCTGACCCCGAGATATTCCCGTAGTTGCTCATCAGCGAACACAAGGCTGGTGTCACTTCTTTGGGCACTACAGTCCTTTGTGGTTTCTCTTCCTTATCAGACTCTGCAACAGAAGGGGAGAGAACAGTGACTCACAGGGGGTGGCCCAGAGCGCCTGCTACTGTCAAAAAGAAAGGCGGCATCTTCTCATCTATAAGTGAAATAAGAAAAGTCATCTCTGGTGAGTCCTTTAACCTGCCCCAAAAAATAATTCTGGGAGGGCTGAAAGCTGTCCTTGTTGTAAATCTTTAAAAGTTGAGAAGTTCTTTACTCCAGGGAAGATGGGGACAAATTTAACTGTCCACAGCCTGGCTAACTTATGCTTTGCAGGTTATGGAATCTGGGCCTTTCCTAAGTTAACTTACTTACACAGACTCTGCAATTAACTTACAAATAGTGGAACAGTCAAAACGCCCAGTCAGCATTATTCTGGCATGATCATTAACTCTGAAAACTAGATTTAGGAATAAGTATAATGTAAAAATTCTACTTTTAATATTTAAATAAATGTATTGAAGCATTCTATGATTTAGTCAATGAGTTAGTTGTCATGAATCTGCTGAAAACTTCTAAGAACTTAATTCAACGAGACAGCATGAGAACCTGGCACGTACTGGAGAGCCTGCAAAGGTAAAGGGCTTAATGGTAGCCCCGAAAGATGCTTTGCACCCCAGGACACCACCTGTGACATTCATTTTTGGTTTTTTTTTTTCCAAGATTTATTTATTTTATGTATATGAGTATAAAGTATGTTGTTGTCTTCAAACACAACAGAAGAGGGCATCAGATCCCATTGAAGATAGTTGTGAGCCACCATGTGGTTGCTGGAAATTGAACTCAGGACCTCTGGAAGAACAGTCAGTGCTCTTAACTGCTGAGCCATCTCTCCAGCCCTCATTTTTGGTAGTTCTAAAACATTAGCTCTGATCTAAGCAAGCCATAAAAACAAAGCTGGAGTGAAGGCAATAAGGAACTTGTTATTTAATGAACAAATTCAGCCCATAACCAATAGGAAGTGTTTCAAGACTGAGCATTCAAAGCTCATTAAGCCAGTCTAGGGAATCCAAACATGTCACTGGGAAATGCAGGAGCGTCGTCATGTGAACATGGCCTTACACCTTCACATACGGCACACATGAGGGGTGAAGACAAAACCACCACCGACACTAACAAAAGCTAACTGACGTGCTTAAATAACAATATTTTAAGATTCCTCACTGATTTCAGGCCAGATGATCACCTTGTCTTGTATATTAATAAGGAGAAAGAGAACACGCAGTTTCTATATGCATATTATGAGCAAACAAAGCAAGTCTATCACATGACATCACTGACTTATTATTGATTTCTGAGTGACTGATCCATTTCTCCATTTTATATATAACTATAGTTTAAATCTTTTATATATAAATGTAGTATAAGTGTAGTTTATCTATTTTTATAAAGTTAAGATTTCCTTCTTCATTATTCCATTCCTTAAAATGAGTTACCAGTCCATACTAAAATTTGAGTATCTACTCAAGTAAAAAGTAACAAAGAATGTTTGACACATATTAAAACCACAGTAATAAGTATTTGAAGAACAGGTACCCTGAAGCAATAATTATTTTTAAACAATCATTACTAAGGCATTCTAATGCTTATTTTATATTTCTCTCATGTATGTACTTGTGTCTTGGGATGGAAATATGGCTCAGTGGTTAAGGACACTGCTGCTCTTGCAGAGAACGGGTTTGGTTCCAAGTACCCACATAAGGTAGCATAAGGTAGTCCACAACTGTTTATAATGCCAGCCCCCAGGGGACCCAAGCACCTTTTTTGGCCATTGTGGGCACTGCACATGTGCACATGTGTGCACATGCATGCACGCACGCACGCACGCACACACACTTTTCAAAAATCTGTTTCTTTCCTTCATATTTATTTATTCAAATACTTATTAAGTCAGTACAGATTCACGGCTATTTACTTTTGGGAGGGATGGCCATCATTTGCTACTCACTCTCACTGGACAGCCCAGGCCCTCAGCCTCCTGAGTGTCGGGAACACAGGAATGTGCTGCCATACCTGGTGACCTTTGCATGCTCTATGACACCACGAGCTGCTCTAGGCTGACCTTATGTTTTCTGCCCTGGTTTGTTATTTCTCTAGAAGACTGTAGTTTCAGGAGAAAAGTATTTGAAATTCACAACTTGAGTGTTAAGTGTACTAGGAGGGTCACAAAGCTGACCACCTCCCCAAAAGATAAGGGGTAAAAGCTAATATGCACAAATGACTCTTACTATGTCTCTTACATGTTTAAGAGGCACGTCACAAGTAATAACTCTTCAAAGTATACCAGGCATATGTGTAATTCAGGCACTCAGAAGGTGGAGGCAGGAGAACTGGGAAGTTCAAGGCCCTGGACAAGAAACCCTATCTCAAAAGAATAAACTACCTCTTCCTAATCTACAATAACTATCTCAAAAATAAGACACTGAAAGGTTGAGGGTGTTATTCCCAAAGCCTGTGGGGTCTGCCTACCAGTTCTCATCTAAATACGTTAGTACCAAATCTGAAGACTGTCAAAGGCACTACATCAACAGATAAAATAACTCAAGAAAAATAAAACAAAACAAACCAGCTAAACCCTAGTCTATGAAATAAAAACATCAGTATAAGCAGATTACCAAACAAGATCATGAATCAATTTTCAGAGCACAAAATACTGACTCAAACCTCACTGTTAAGCATTAATAACACCTTTAAGTAAAAAAGTACCATGTTCTCACTGAACAAAATAAAAAAGCTGAATTATCATTAGACCAGCAGTCAGTCAACAGGTTATTATTAAACACAGAGTTGAAGGGACAAGAAACTTCCATGCTTCTCCTCGACACTCTAGGAAACTGTCACATGTCTGGGTCTCTGCATTCTGTCCTGTTATGTTCTGTTATACAGGTTCACTGACTCACTGAGCACACAAGAGCAAGTCAACTTGCAGCACCCCTCTCCTCCCTGGAAGTCAGTGTAACAGCCTTAGCGCTGCTGGCACCTCAGACTCAGGAAGCACTTCCCAGAGAGCGTGCTTTAAGTAAAAAAGTACCATGTTCTCACTGAACAAAATAAAAAAGCTGAATTATCATTAGACCAGCAGTCAGTCAATGCCTGTCTGCTTCTCTCTTACTCTTTAAAATGCCTACTTTCTTTTTTTCAACTGTAGTGCTAGGCTAGCAAAGTGTAGGACGTCACAGCCCCTCTTCCTTTAACAATAATCCATTTTATGTGTATGCAAGCAAAATGTAGGCCATCACAGGCCCCCTCTTTCTTTAACAATAATCCATTTTATGTGTATACATGAGTACTTTGTTTGAATGTTTGTTTGTATGTATGTACGTACGTACATATGTATGCATGCATGCCACATGTATGATTGGTGTCCAAAATTGTGAGCCATCTTGTGGGTACTTGAAAACAAACTTGGGTCCCCTGCAAGAGCAGCAACAGCTCTTATGCATGCTAAGCCGCTGCTCCAGCCTCCCATAATTCCCTTTTGAAATATATGAAAACTCTTCCTTGAATATGTTGTCATTTTTTCAGCTTGCAGCTTCCTTCTATGCATGGTGCTCACCCTTCTACCTGACATTGCCTCTAGGCCCAGGATTTATAAGTTGACTGTAGAAAATGCAGCTCAGAAGTAGATTACCCGTCTACCCACACTTAAGGCCCTGAGCTGGTCACTGTTGGTGGGAAAAAAGCATTATTCTTAAAAATAAATAAATAAATAAATTCACGCAGATAGTACCTCGTATGAGACCTTTGCTTTACACTCAGATTCTAGAAAGAAATTTAAGGATGAGCACTGCACTAGTTCCTTTTCTGTTGCTGTAATAAAACTCCATGGCCAAAGCAACATAGGAAAGAAAGCATTGAATCAGGCTCACAGATGGCTAGAGTCCATGATGGTGGAATGAAGGCATGGCTGCAGGAAACGCTAAGAGCTCACATCTCAAACCACAAGTGAGAGGCAGAAAGAACTGGGGGTTGGGAAGGGGAGGAGAAAGAGTTTGAAACCTCAAAGCCTATCCCCAATGGCACAGTTCTCTAACAAGGCGTGCCTCCTAATCCTTCTCAAATGGTCCTATCAACTGGGGACCAAGTATTCAAACATAGGAGCCTCAGGGGCCATTCTCATTCAAACCACCACCCAACTGCATTAATGGTTCTTATGACTTTAACACCTACCTTTTACACAACACAGTCAACTTAAGCTATTACGCCAGCAGCAGACTGCTGTCCCAGTAAGGCAGAGCCCAGGAGAGGACATGTCCTGAGGACTCCATGCTGTTGTAGAAATTGACTCTGCTTGCTGCCCTTACTCTCATCACAACTCTCTTACTCTAAGAACTGTGTGAAAACTCTAAGGGGGCTTCCATCCCCTCACTAGGCAGTATTATTGGCACTCACAATAATAGTGCTTGACCTTTATCAAGCATTGCTGCTGGAGCAGATTAATAATTCAATAACCACCCTAAGAAAGAACTTAGAAATGTAGATTAGCAATGACCTTAGAAAGAATCTGGAGAAGCAGACTGTTAGGAAGGTTAAGATGCTTTGTTAGTGGCTCTGACGTAGACAATCTTAGGAAGCAACATGAAGTTCAGAAAGACACATTCTAGTGTCTAATAGTTAAGCTAGGGGTTTCTTAAGGTCTGAGAACAAGAACAGTGGCAGCTGGACCAGCACCAGCTGACATGCCTTTCTTACTAAAGCTGGCCTGGTCATCAAGATGATGACTAATTTCTGGTACCACTTTTGCCCTCAGCTTCCTGATATGATCTAATAAAAATTGCTGATGAGTAGATACACATTCTGAGGATTTATATAGAAATGACTTTTTATATAGAAGTTTAGAATTGTGATTCTCTTAAGATTTGTAAGATTATTTTTTAAGATAAATAATAAAATTGATCCTTTCTTTGTAACCACAAATTACAGCCTGCCTGCCAGTTAAGAAAAACTGGTTGAGAAAATTACTTTGCTTGTTTAAATTTTGTTAATCTATAACAAGTTGCTTAGTTACAAATGTATGTGGGTTCTTGGGAATGTTTTTTCACTTGTAATGCATAAAATGTTTATTCATGTGAAGGTGTTGGGGAACATGTTTTTTCTTACATTTACTCATTGTGATCGTTCACTAGAAGAAAAACAGAATGTAATCACATTGTGATTGCTATAGTGCTTCAGAGATTTGTTGGGCATATAAGCTGGGGAGAAAAAATAAAGTTGTTGGAGCCTGCTCTTTGAAGCTTGCTCATCCACCAAATGTTTGTATGTATACATATGTATGTAAATTGTTGGAGCCAGCTCATTGGAGCTTTGCCCCACCCATCCAGTGTGTGAATGTATGAGAATGTCTGTGTGTGTGTGTGATTATTTCCCCCTTTTCTTTTTCTTTCTTTTTTTCATCAGCCTTTTGCAGCCCCCAATAAATTTTTCCACTGGGCACCCAGAGGTCATTTCAAACAGCCTCAGCCAATTGTCAACACTACACCCTGCCTCAGTTTACCCTGGATGTCAGTCAAAGCTGGTCTTTAACAACCTTCACTCCTGCTGTCATGGACCTTTCTTTCTGGAACGCTAAGCACAAAATAAACCCTTTTTTAAGTTGCCTTGGCCACGATGCTTTACCACAGCAACAGAAACATAATTAATACACTAGTGAATACTACAAAGAGAATAACGTAAGAACAAACCCCAAGTAGCCCAGTAAGCAGAACAGACAAGGAAATCAGATAGCACAGAGTCAACATACTCAAAGATGATACAGCTGGAGACCCCAGTGACTAAAAGGATGCCTCCACCTAGTTCGGTGCAGCTACTGAGAACACACACAGCACTAAGCACAATAGAGAAGGGCAGT
Organism: Arvicanthis niloticus; assembly: GCF_011762505.2. Taxonomy (NCBI): domain Eukaryota; kingdom Metazoa; phylum Chordata; class Mammalia; order Rodentia; family Muridae; genus Arvicanthis; species Arvicanthis niloticus. Next base: position 44,029,015 of record NC_047660.1, read on the forward strand.
GATTCCCCAGGCATGACCTGAGACTAGAACTACTACCTCATTTAAACCTGGGTGCTGAGATCTGGACTAAGTTCCCATGCGGAAAGAGTAAAAACGAAGCAAAGTGGGGGCTGATACTTTCACTTTTCTGTTGCTGCCCAAAAAATGTTTTTCTTTTTGCTTGTGTTCTTTTTTGTTTGTTTGTTTTGTTTTTTTGAGACAGGGTCTCACTGGGTAGTTCTGATTGGCCAGGAACTCTCTATGTAGACTAGGCTAGCCACGACCCAGTTGCCTCTGCATCCGTGTCAGGATTAAAGGTGTGTACTCCATGCCAATGAGGACTTTGACTCCATGCCAATGAGGACTTTGACTCCATGCCAATGAGGACTTTGACTCCATGCCAATGAGGACTTTGCTCTTAGAGTGAAAATGTGTTAGTGTCAGCTGCCATGAGACAAGTCAGTGTCAGTGTCAGCACCACTGACAACTAGAAAACCTACATTCTAAAGCTCCACTGCTGTCCAAGGGTAAGGGAAACTGCTTCCAACCAGGTGGCCAGCCCAGCCTCGGTAGCACGCACTTAAATGCTGACACGGGAGGATGATAACTCCAAAGTTTGAAGCCATTCTGGACTACACAGCAAGAACCTGCCTTTTAAAAAAAAAAAAAAAAAAAAAAAGTCTGCCTTTTCTTGGTCTTATCAAAGATAAGAAAGAATTTTTGCTTTATTTTTATTTGGAGTGGGTCTTTGTACACGCCAAACAAGCGCTCCTCCGCTGAACTACAGGAATAGCCAGAAAGGATCTGTCTAAAGGATCTCCCTCCCACATCTTCAGCTCCTATACCCAGAACACTTCAGACAAACTCAGACCTTCCATTTAGAGTACATGCACAGAACTAGTGCTAAAGTAGGAGTCAGACCCTTCGGGGTCAAGGTCTGGCTCTGCAGCAGGTAACCGTGTGAGTAAAGTGAACTGCTGGTCTCTGCGGTCTTGTCTCTATGGAAGTCAGAATACCACCTGCATTGTCCTTCTATAGGAGAGGCGACACATACCAAGCACATGGAGTATGGCAAGTACTTTATTCAGTAACTATTAGTTGTTTTTATTACCATTCTTCCTAATCTTATCCACTGTACTTAAGCCAACACTCCACTGTGGCGAGACCCCTCCCTTTCCAATCTACACCCCACACCCTGACCCCCAGCGCACACACGTATGCATTTATGTCATCTCCCGCCCAGCTTACCGGAGTCACTGTGGATCAGAGCACCCAGAGGGTCTGCAGTGACCTTGGATGGAACTTCAGGCTTCGAGTCTCCGGCATGACTGCCTGGTCCAATGACTGCTCTCTGTCTCACCCCATCGCTTTTCCATTTATGATGTTGACCAGGACTCCTGATCTTTGCCATCTGTGAATGTCTGGACATGCCCTTCATTTTGCTGGAGTAAGAAAAAAAATGGAGCAAAAGAAACATGGATGTTAAATCGACAACTTAGACCCTAAGACATTAAAGAGACCAAAATAAAAGAAAGACCCAAAGACTAAAGGTTCACACCCCACAAGAGAAGTCTCATTCATTTATGGCTACAAGTTTCCACAAGTATTTTCGAGCCCTGAGATAGGGATCTGTTGTGTCATCACTGGCAGATCATCTCAGCTTCTGGCATTCTCAGAAGTCTTAAGAGTTTATAAAACACACCCATTCTTATTCATTTTTAAGGGCTTTAAGGTTTGTAAAGCATTTACAAGTATGTCACCTTCAGCAGATCCTTTCTTCAGGAAACACTCAAGTAAGTCCTATGTGCAGAAGGAAAATGATGTCTGACAGATCTATACAATGAAGAAGACCTAAAGAGTAAGTAAGCATCTGGGGATCACAGCCACTAGCACCCACTCCTCAACTGTTGTCTGAGCTGCGTCACAGCCAGCAGATCTGCCTGACACCATCCTGACCCCAAATGCCAGTGACAAGTACTTCCTGATGTATCTTTTTGAAAAGGACATCATTAAAAGCACAAAGGCAAGAAAAATTAAAAAGTACATCCCTAATGGATACAAGCCATTACAAGTCAACATGTATGCAACCAAGTATGTAACTGCTGAAAATCAAGGACAGCAAACCCTCTGAGGCTGGAGAGGAGGCTTAGTGGTTAAGAGCACGTCGTTCCCTTCCAGAACTGGAGTTCAGTTCCCAGTATCAACATTGAGTGGTTCACAACTGCCTACAACTCTAACTCCCGAGGTCTTACACCCCCTTACAGCCTCTATGGGCATTGCAATTATGCATACAATTCAGAAACCTCCCCCCCGCCCCATATAATTAGAAAAAAAAATAATTAAAACCAGTCAAACACTTGAAGTGGTATTTCACCAAAAGAATAAGTACATAAGATGCTTGATATTGTTAGAAACATTGCCAAGCACTGAAAGATAGAAAGATCATATGAAATGAGTAGAAGTCTAAATAAATTCAACCATTTCACACACTATTAAAGCTAATCATATAGATAATCTACAACGTACTATTTGTCACATGAAAAATAAAAATGAACATTAATGTCCAAAAAAAGACATGTACAAGAGTTTGTTGGAACCTGAGTCTCAACAACCTAAACTGAAAACAAGCTATCATCTACCAAGAGCATACCTGTGAATTTTCACAGCTGAGTGATATGTAATATGTAATGAATTTATAACTGTATGTAGCATGCGCGTATCTCAAAAATCACATTTATTCAAGAATGTATATAGTGTATGATTTCATTTACATAATTGTAAGAACAGGAGTAATTTATGATAATTAAAAAACAAAACAGGGTTAATGTTTATGGGGAAACACTGAACAGGAAAGGGGTTAAGGGAGCTTGGTGAACAAAGACATTCTAGATGTCGATCTATGTGATAGGTATATGGATGTGTATAGTGTGTGCGAGAGTGTGTGTGTGAGAGAGAGAGAGAGAGAGAGAGAGAGAGAGAAAGCACTCATCAAGTAGTGCATTTAGAATTTGTATATTTAAATTGTAAGGCCAATAAAATAAAATGGAAAAATTTTGAACAAGAAAGTGAGAGTGGAAGGAAGGGAGACCTCATGGTTTACTGACAGAACATGACTGGCTGTATGACAGATGTACTTTTTATTAATAAGCAACTGGCTAACTGCTTGACTGACAGGGAATTGACTGAAACAGTCCTGTGGGACATCCTTGGTCACACTTCCTACACATCCAGGTATGAGTCTGTTTGTGTGAAGAAGCACAGGCAGCGTGCCCATGGTAGAGACAGTCCCATCATCCTGTGCTGACTCGCAAGGCAACATGGGTAAAAAAAGGACTGTTCAAACCCTATCATCTGTGTAGAGGGTAACAGTATTTAAGATACAATTTAAACACTTGTTAAAGCAAAAGTTACAGAGCAGGATTTCAGTACGGGAGCACCGGCATGTGAAGAGGCTGGCGTGCTCCCTCGCTTCCCTGTAAGCACACGGCGTGTTTAAAGGAGCACGGAGGATGCACATGGACAGCGTCACTGAACTCACCCGTACTGCGTGGTTGTCAACACTCCTCCTCTCTTTTCCTTTTCCAGTTGTAACTTTTTCTTCCTTTCAATATTGGCCAAAGTTGGGTAGTTTCTAGGGGAAAAAAATGTAAAAACGTATCACAAACTTCCAATTACTTCCAAAATTGAAGGGAGAAAACGCAGTTCATGCCTCAGTGTCTCAGCTGTCCACACAACTCTGCACCCAGGTAAGGAGTGTATGCTAGAATTTCAAGTGCCTAACTCATGCAGCACGCGAACTGCTCTAATGTCTCTGCTTAGCACGCTCCCACACAGAGAAACAACCTGCCTAGCCAATTACTTTTGCAGATACATGCACACACAAACATCACCAACATAAGAGACAGTTCTCAAACAACAGTCTATTGAGGACAGAAAAAGCCTAATAGGTGTACCTGAGACAAAATATAGTTAAGCACCCAGGAGAGTACACTTTTCTTCTGGGTGGGGTGAGATGAGAAAACGAAATCCACAAAGAAAGGGACATGAAACTACTAACTGGTCTGAAACAGTGTCAACAGAGAGCACTTAGGTGGAAGCTTTGGAGTTTGTTCTAAGTAAGCCAAGGAATACAAACAATTCAAGATCGCAGAGAGATTGGCTACCACCACCAGAGAGTTACTGTATATGAAACATAAATGAACTACAGGCAACTCAGTTACCAAAGGAGGCTCAACCCACAATGTTGTACTCAATCCAACAGGTGACAGCAAACCACAGAAAAGTTCTAAAGAGCTGGGAGATGGCTTAGTGGTTAAGAGCATTGACCCGGTCTTCAAAGGACCCAGGGTCAATTCCCAACACCTACCTAGTGGCTCACAACTTCTATAACTCCATTTTCAGGGAACTCAACACCCTCTTCTGACCTCTCTGGGCAACAGGCACATACGTGGTGCAGAGACATACATGCAAACAAAATCATTCATACACATAAAATAAACCACTTTGCTGGACATAGTGGCACACGCCTTTAACCTCACCACTCAGGATGCAGAGGCAGACAGATCTCTGATTTTGAGGCCAGCTTGGTCTACGACACAGTGAGTTCCAAGACAGAGACAGCTGGGGGTATAGAGAGATACCCTGTCTTAAAAAAAAAAAAAAAAAAAAAAAAGAGGAGGAGAAGAATTCTAGGCATTTACATCAATATGAATGAGAGTAAATAAATCCATTTCTTGGCACAGGATGTAAGAAGATGCCTAAAACTGGACAATGAGAGACATAAAACTGCATGGTATAGGAGGCATGAAGGAGGGAATACAGCTCTCACCACTCAGGCTGGTGAACGTCAGAAACACCAACTAAACTTCTGCCACTTCTTCTTCCTTACCTTCTGTTAAACATCTATCTGGACTGGGGATGTAGCTCAGAGGGAGAATGCTTACACGCACATGCCCTGTCTCTGACTGTCAGTAGCACTAAGCTAACACACCCATCTGCATTACTAGCTCGTGGAGGGAGCACTCACAGTGACAACTATGAGTCAGTTATCCCACAGTCTGGAGAGAAGACTGAAAGGGCTTTGGAGAGTGGTGAGCGAATGGGGAAAGGCAGTGGGTTTCAGTAAGGACAGTGCCAAGCATGTACCTAGCCATGTACAGACAGCAGTCACAGCAGACAGACACTCGAGAAAAGCAGGCATGACTTAAGGCTTCTCAAAGTGGATGAGTATGACCTCTTCCCCGACACTTGTCAGCTTGGTGGAAAAGCAATGCTGAGGAAAAGTCAACTTTGGAGGGGCTCAGAAGAAACTCCAAGATGATTAGGAGGGAGGAAAGCAAAGTCTCTCTCTGTAGGAGACAGAGGAACTGTGGCAGTGGAGCTGGCCCTGGCTACTTTGTGGGCTCTTTGCATTGTTTAAAGAAACCAAATTCCCAGTATTGTCACCGCATGGCAGCCTGTAAAAGATGAGAGGTACTTAGAGAACAGCCTTCAGGGAGGAGGGGAAGAAGTGTGTGATGATGCCCACAGGCCCTGTGGTGGCTAGGCGCTAAGCTCAGAGCTACTCAACGCCTTCCATGCAAAGGGTGCAGTTTAGCGTCCTACAGTACATGTGAAAAACATACAAATGTTACTGAGAGAAACAATCGGTCGTGTCTTAGTGCATGCAGCTCTGTGCAAGTGTGACTTAGTGCAGTGTCTCCTGCTGTAGGACAGCACTGTGCAAGGTGAGACTTTCAATGCCCTCCTCTGTTTTCTTTAACCCTATAATCACCCTTTCTCCCTGTCCTTGTTTCCCTCACTATCCCAAGTGGATTTGTCCTGACACCATCCTTTCTGTCTCCTTTCTGTCTCCTGTCCTTGTGCCCCTTGCCTCTGACATGGCTCTGCCTATCCTAGGTCTCCAGTGATGTCCTTATTGAATGAAGCCCCCTACTGGGTGAAACTGTGCCAACTGCGTCCTCTGCACAGTGAGCCAATATTTTCCCAGCTACCCTTTACTGACTTTTTCTCATAGGCCTATTCTATATAGAGCACAATTGCTCTTTTCTCTCAATACAAAACCGCTCTAACACAAGCTGATGCCACTGTATTTTAATTTCAAAGTCTTTCTGAACGTCAGAAACATATAACATTATTAAGAGGCAGACAGGGAACTCAAGTCTGAGCTGGGAACAGCAGAGCTGGGCAATGACGGAAAGAGAATAGCTCCACCTAGTGGCCATCTGCCCTGGGAGACAGGGTCTTCTTTATACACTGCCTCACAGCTCAGGAATTAACAATCGCCTTTTTTCCTCCCCTAACTTGGAGGAAGCTTCAGTTTTTAAATACAGTGGGCCCTCCAACTTTGATTAGTCTGAAAAATAAAATAAAGATGAAGGGATATCATTTTTCTTCCAGCTTTAAATCCTGAGTCCAGGGTCTCTTTCATAAGTTTTCTAGCAGAATGGCTACACAGATGTTAACACTCTAGAGTGTCAAAGCACACACTGGCTTCCTCCAGAAGAGCAGCTTTCACAACAGTAACCTTCCAAATAAAAAGCATTTTGTTGTACCAACGTGGAATTCACTCCTTTTAGGGTACACTCTTCAAAAACTGAGAGTGAAGCAATGTAAAATAAACGCTTGTATGAGGAATCTGCGTGTGAAACATTATGTTATATGCATATACACAATGAGAATTTAAAGACATTCACCTAGTGGCTCATAACCTACTGTAACTCCAGTTCCTGGGGCTTCAACATCCTCATCTGGCCTCCCTAGGCACTAGGGATGCAAGTGGCAACAACATGCATGCAGGCAAACCACCCAGACACACATAAAGTAAATCTAAAAATCTTTCAGTTCTTTAAAAATACATATTTAAAAATGTAGATAAAATAAATGGAGGATACCTAGAAATATAATTTATTAGAGTGCATGTCTTATAAATTTATCAAATGAACCAAAATAAAGAAAATATTTCCCACATCCTTTCCTTCCTGCCGACCCACCCACGGTCCCTTTCTAAAAAGGCCTTGCTTTATCTGTTTACAGGGAGAGCAGCACAAGGTCAGACATTCCACCCCAGGCTCCTGGACGCCAGGACTACAGACATACAGCCCACACCTCATTTTCTATCCAGCTAACGAGTATGTCACCAACACTCCTGAGTATGTGAAGGGACATGAAAGAACCTCAGAAGAATTAAAAGGTGCCAGAGATACTTCTAGAACACTTAACATCGCAGGTATAAAAAAAAAAAAAAAAAAAAACACCCCAAACTGCCACTCGAGTGTCGTGTCTGGCACTCGTCAGGCTCACAGTTCCTAGCTCCACTTCAGCACTCAGCATCTTGCACCTATTCCTCTTCCAGCACATCTGATGATGGCCACTGAATACGTGCAATCTACTCTGAAAACCAGAACCAGATACACCTGTTCTACGTGAGGACCATCACCAGAAAGCATGGAAAATCTTGTTCCAGCCCTCCTTTATTCAAGAGAGTAGGGGCTGCCTATGAATTTCACTCATAGTTTTGAAACACAATCAACTTAAAATTGTGTCACCATGCACAGTAAGAAACAGCTGCACATTCTCCTTCTTGGCAATTTTGTTTAGGGGACATTCCAAGTCCACTCCCACAAAAGCAATCTACTTCTAGATAATGAGGTCTGCGTGGAAAGAGTTAAGGCCGAAGCACACCTAGTGCTTTCCTATGAGAAGCTAACACTAGGCTATGTTCCTTTGTTATCTGTTTAGAGTGTAGGAGTAATATGAGAACAGATATGAACCTTGTCAGGCAAAACCAGAACAAGGCACTGAAGAGCAGTAACAGTTTCCCCACTGGTGCCCACAGCAGCAACAGTGCCTTGAACTTGTTCTACACTAGGAAGGATGGGCCACTCTCAAGTAAGACACAGAGGCAACTACTGCTCTCTCTGTTGTCTGGAGTGCATGGTTAACTGATGTAGACCCCTTCAGGCAAACTCTTCCCTGTGAATGCTTCCCCTGGCCAACCAGCGCAGCTTGAGTTCAAACCTCTCTCCAATAAGGTTTGTCAGTTTCCTTTGCAGTGAAGTATATACTCACTAGATGACCACCCAACACCACTTCCGGGCACTTATCCAATGCAAATACAAGGGACGTGTAAAGCAAGGGATGTCTATATTCAAAGCACAAACTCACACACGAGTGTTTATGGAGGCTTTATCAATGCCAAACACTTGAATCCACTCTCAAGTGGGAAATGAAGAAACCACTGTGATTGATATAGTCATACAATGGAACAGAAAAATACTCCGAAATGAGAATGAAAGTGCATGACTTCTGAACCTCAAAAGTCTACATGTTGCATGATGTCACTTATGTGATTTGACAGAACAGATCAGCGATTGCTAAATGGTAGGAGAAGGCATGATTTAACTGGGCGAGGCAAGATAGGACACCGTCTATGTCTACTTATGATGGTGTCCATATAACAGTGTTTAAAAGGGTACTTGCTATGTGTATTATACCCTTGGCATGGAGGAAGGCGGGTAGGTGGCTCCTCACAGCAAGCCCTCCCAAACAAATTCATGTGCTGCTTTCCAAAGCCTCCTCTTGACTAATTAAAGAACGCTTTGGCTAAGCAGTATTATCCTCACAGTAATACCGTTAGTATTTCAATTGCACATGGCTTTCTAGGTATCTCATATATTTATTTGTTTACTATTTCCCGTCAGAGTAAGTCTCTGGCTTTGGAGATCTTAGCTATAAACAGCAAAATGTTTAACTTCTCAATTACAAAATACCTGCTTATGAGAAGGCTCAGCTGATAACTACCTGTGGCCAGGTCTCATGACCTGAGCTCAATTCCTGGAACATACATGGTGGAAAAACAGAACCAACTTCTAAGTTGCCCTCTGACCTGGATCCATACACACTTGGCTTGGCATGCCCACACCCACATACAGACACACAAATAAATAAATAAAAATGTACACGAAGTTAAAAAAATGTTTACCTCTAACCTTCAAGATAAATATTACCAAGAAACTGGTAAAGGACACAGTTTCCATTACACATGGTCTAAAATTTCCTGTTAGCCTTGAAAATCGCTGGTTCCACCAGATGTGTTTTTCCTTGAATTACTTGCTGTATGGTTGGTCCACAAGGGGGCAAAGTTCACCTCCATGGAGAGAAAAGCCACTTAAGAATGCAGGCTTTTAAATAGACTGTCTTGGTGATGAGAATCTCATTAAAAACCACAGCAGTGAGCCAACTGGATGTCTCAGAGGATAAATGCACTTGCCAAGACTGACAATCTGAATTCTATCTCAGGAACCCACATAGTAGCATGGTAGGAGAGAACTCTCTGTCTCTCTGTCTCTCTCTGTCTCTCACATACACCCTTTTTAAAAAAGAACAAAATCACAGAAGTTTAAAAATCAGATACATTATTGATTTCAAACCACAACTATGAATCAGTGCAACACATTTGACTTCTCTAAAATGAAGGTATTGCTCAAAATGTGACTCACAAATATAAGACTGTAAGGTTTTTCTAAGTACTTTCTTCTTGTGTATCAAAAAGAAACTATATCTGTAGTAAAAATAATTTCAAAGCTGGGTGATGGTGGCACATGCCTTTAATCCCAGCACTTGGATGGCAGAGGCAGGCAGATCTCTGAATTGGAGGCTAGCCTGGTCTACAGAGTGAGTTCCAGGACAACCAAGGCTATATAGAGAAATCCTGCCTCCAAAGATTAAAACAGACAGACAGATAATTTCAAGCCCCATTTACATATATCACACACACACACACCACTTCTACCTATGGCACTAGGTGACATACACAACCATGGAAAAGATGTCCTTACTAGTCCAATAATTAACTTATGCAAGAACACAAAATGCAGAATAGCTCTCCAAAATGGGACAATACTGGACATGGCACAGTATTTAAAGATGGCCAAAGGCTTTCCTGTAAAGACCTCAAAAGAGGCAGGAATCTGGTGGCTGAGTCAGTATGCAGGACTTCAGGGATAGAGAAGGCCCACTTCTGAGACAGAAGCAGGATCATGACAAAACAAGTGAGGAGTTCAGCCCTGCCTGGTGACATAAGCTCGTGATCCCAATACTTGGGAAACAGAGGCAGGAGGGTTGACATAAGTTGGAGACTAGTCTAGTCTACATAGTGAGTTCCAGTAGCCAGGGTTATTTAGTAAGAGTGTCTTAAAACAGAAAAACAGAAAGAAAAAACTGCAACAAAAAACCCCACAAAGTTGTCAAAGGGTCTAAAAGGCCATGTGACAGACAGAAAGTCTACCCAAACCAAAAGCTCTGAAATAATGTAGAAATCCCGAGTATTGGTATTCTAAGAGTTTCAACACTTTAGCTGAAAGAAAATGAGTTTGGCAAATGTCTTAATTGTACAACAGGTCACCTGTATAACAGAGTAACAACCACAGAATAAACATCTCATTCTCTACCACAGGAGAACCAAAAAACCACTGAGATTCTCACTAGTCAAGTCAGTCCTCAAGTGAGATGTGATGTTCACCTGCAGAGTACATCACAACTGTGTGGCTTCTGAAGAGAACTTAGAGAGCCCGCCAGGGCTGAGATTCCGCCAGGTGAAGGAGGAACAGAACAATGGGGCACAGATGCAGAAGAGGCTCACGTGAAGACCAGAGGGGCAACCATCAGAGCTACGGATGGACCGTCACTTCACATCCCTCAAAAGAAGTCAACGTTTACAAAGGAAACTAGCACCACTCAACTATACTAGCAGCCTCCAACTCATCCGACTACTGCAGAGAAAAGCTAGTATCCAACAGGTCATTTCTATCCCAGCTAGCAGGGAACCACCTTCAGTATTGGTGCTGTGGGATTTCCAAACCCTGCAATTCCCAGCAAATACATGGTGGCTCACAACCATTGCTAACTCCAGTTCCAGGGGGTCCAATGCCGCCTTCTGGCCTCCTCAGACACACATGTGGTACAGACATACATACCAGGAAAACAGTCAGACACGTAAAATAATAATTAAAAAACATTTTTTAAAAATTAAAACAGCTAGGGACTGTGGCATGGTGGCAGAATGTTTGTCTAGTTAGAGCAAGGCCTTAAGTGCAACCCCAATGCTATAAAATAAAACATTTAAAGCGAATGATGACCTGTTGTATCTCTGCCTCCCTTGGTTTAGTTCTAGAAAACAGTACTACGGTGGCTTGATTGACTCATGCATGTAAACGCTTGGTCTAATTGTGGCACTGTCTGAAGAGGCTGACTGCAGGGGTGATAGCCTCGCCCCACTTCTAGCTCACACCGTTTCCAGCTTTACCAGCACACTGTGACCAGCCAGCTTCCTGCTGCAGTTGCCTGCCGCCTACCACACCATTTCTGCCATTATAGACTCCAGCTCTCTGGAACCATGAGCCAAACTAAACTTTCTTCCCTAAGTTGCCTGTGGGTATTCTATCAAAGCAACAGAAAACAAACTAACACAATTAACTGATTCTCAAAGTGCACCATCAATCTAACCCCAATCTCTGTTACCGGATCAAACATGTGAGAGGATGTAAAATGGAGTTTCAGGAAGATGTTTCCCACGTACACCATAGCCAGACACCAACTGTGCCATCTCTGCTAATATAATATAAGGCCACAAGTTATACAGTAAGGCTCACGTGTCTTAAACATTAATTACAGAAATGAGTCCCTGCACTTTCTACAGGTAAGCATGCGTACATCTTCTTCACTGCTGTACTCATTCTGCATAGCAGAAGCCATCATTCAGCTATGTGGTCACACAAAAAATCAACATAGCACTGTACTGTGCACTTTAAGTATTAGAAGCCCATTATCTTTAGCTGGCGGCACAGACTCTCTTCATAGTCCCTAGTCTCTTTGTAGTATATCTGTTATTTAAATGTAAAGTTCTATAACTCTCTCCAAACTACATTCAATAGCTTCATACGATTTAACTTACAGTTCTCTTAGTATCAGCAATATAAAATAATTCAATGAACGTCACTATCTAATAAAGATGTTCATTTTTAAACTTAACACTACTCTCAGCCACAATGTACCACTATTGAAGAACACAAAACGAAGCCCAGTCACTGTCAGTGGAATGTCCACAGTGTTATAAAGACCACACTTCTCTTTTCATATCCATTATGGCAGCCTGGCCATTATGGTGCAACACCCAGTCTTGCCCCCGTAAAATTAAGTTATTTATTGGTTCACAATTCTATACTCACTTTCGCCGTTCTTCCCTCCACCTTGCAATCTCCTCTGGAGTGTCTAACTTGATCTTCTTCATACCAGGAGCGTGCATCTAGGGGCAGAGAGCCTGCTGAACATCAGGAAGCATGCTGTAGGAGCTTAACTAACTGCGACGTTGCATTCAACATTAAACTTACAAGCAGAACATACCATAAGCTAGCCATCATTCTCTCTCTAACTTATCTTTAAGGAAAAGCACCATTTCTCATGTAGCTAGAACAGTGCTATCAATGGGGGAGAGCACCTTAATTTTTATTACACAGATGCATAACCCATTTAATTGACATTAAGTACCCAAGTGACCAACTTACCAAAACAAAACAAAACAAAAAAAAAAAACAAAAACAAAAAACCTGAAGGTGACAGCTGAAGCAATTAATAGGCTTGATCATTTTTCTCAAGCTTTTTTTTTTTAATGTATGTGCATGTGCGTGCATGTGTACATGTGCATGCCCTCAAGACACCAGGACACTGGATCCCCAAAGCAGGATCCTGTACAGGCAGTTGTCTACTGTCCAATGTAGGTGACAGGAAATGAACTTGAGTCTCCTGAAAGGCAGTACACGCTCTTGACTGCTGAGCCATCTTGCCAGCATCCATAGACAAGATCATTGTAAGAACCATGGTATGGGGAAACCAGCACACAACTTTGAAGTGCAAGAATCAGTTCTGAGCAGGCAAGTTATTCTTTCTAATTTTGTTAGGAGGAGCTAATATTTATCTATTTTGCATGGGTTGAGACTAAAATAGCGTAAGATCTATGAAACTTCCTTACAAAGTACAAAGCCCTGCATGAATATTACTAATTGTTAGCATACTCAGAGAACACATTTTAAAAGGGTGAAAAAGGCCATAAGAACTTACATTTCTCCAATGGAACTGGACAATCTTCTCATGTGCACTAAAAGAGCAATCTACTTCAGGGCACTGAAAGTTTAACAACAAAAGGACACTTAAATGATTCACACCACCAGGGGTCTCCAGACGCTGGTGTCTAGCTCATTCCTTCATTATTAGGCCATAGGAGCCAAGGATCACTCTAAAACAGAGCTGCATTAGAAAGGACTGGCATCCTCCATGAGCAGCACAGCCACCCATCTCACCTCCCCGTCTGAGTGAAACTAAAATGTTCCTTATTCCCAACAGTGACAGGTATTCCTAAAAATGAATATATCCCAAACAAGAAATCCCTTTGAAAAACAAAACCAAAACCTTTACAAGCATTCTAAATGACTTAGCATTTTAAAAACCATTTAGTATCTGGACTATTTAGAGGACAGCAAGCTATGACATATCACACGGTACAGCTGCAGGCCAAGACAGCTGCAGAGGGCGGGAGCTCAGAGGCTCCCAGGGTGACTGCACTGGAGGAACAGCCCTTCCCTCCCATGTTGACATGGAGGGGCACATATGCAAATGCTGCCATAGTTCCTTCTCGCCATGAAGCAGTGGGCTCCCCACCCCAAACCCCAAATCCCAGGTACTGTCCCTACGTGTCAAGTTATCAAACATTTCTTTCTATAAAAACTAACTCATGAGGAAAGCAAGTTTGGCGCTTTTACCAAAGATATAAATTAAGGCCATTCCTGGAGCAGTTCAGAACAACCAGAAAAACCTACTTTTGTATGTTCAGACATGTGTATGTCATACTTTTCTTGATTTTTAAAGCCACGATCACAGGTGTCACAGAAAAAGTGGAAAACCGGTTCCTTTCTTTTCTGCAAAGCAAAAGAAGCAGTAAAACTGTGGTGGGAAACCTCTGGTTAACCAAACACAATTATTCCAAGAATACATATTGGATTTGTTTTAAAGCATATCCCTGGGGTGGCAAGCCTACCTTTATTTGTTTTATCAATATAGCAAAAGTCAGGCACAATAAGCAAAATTTAAATCTAAAAAGAGCTAATGCAAACAATAAATAGATTTCAAGTTGGAGACCTAATGAAGATTCGATGCAGCACCTGTCAAGTTCTAGAAGTATCAAGCATCTCACAGAGGTTACTACTATACTGGAAACCGATACAGAAAATAATCTCCATTTTTTAATGTTATGCTACTGTTAACATTAAATGGACTGTTAATTGATAAACTGTACTAGTGTAGTACGAGTTACATAGTTTCCACTGTAAGACAACACTAATTTCATGTTCTAGACACTAGTCAACTTACTCTAAGCTAATTGTGTGACTTAAACAACGAGGAGGCCACCTGGCCTGTAAGTTAGGTTCAGGATAGAATAAAGAAAACCATTTTAACATAGCATTTGCTTGTGAAATATAACCAGGCATTATTTCTCATTTGAAAAAAAATGGTTTCTAGGCCAGAGAGATGCCTCAGAGGTTAAAATCACCTGCTGCCAAGCCTTAGGACCTGAGTTCAATCCCCAGGACCCACATGGTAGGATAACTGACACCTGTAAGTTATTTTCATAACTCCACACATACACACCCACCCCCAACAAAAATAAATGTAAAATAAGAAAAAGGCTTTCACCCTGTCTCAACCCCCCCCCAAAAAAAACAAAAACGCAAACAAACAAACAAACAAACAAACGGAAAAAGGCTTTCATAACAATGACAAATCCCCAGTATTGAAATGATAGAAACCTTAGAACCAGAAAAATCAAAAACATTAATAGCATAATAAATCCTGTCTGAACTTAAGACGTGCACACAACCTGGGTAAATATAAACTCTTCTAAATTAGAAACATTAGATTATAGCTTGAGTTTAACAAGAAAAAGGGGAGGGGGTGCTCTGCTTTTATATCACAGAGTCTTCTAGGCTAAAAAGCAGCAAGACTGCCGCCCATGGGGGCTCTCACCTTTAATCCCAGCACTAGTAGGGAGGCAGAGGCAGGCTGAACCTGGTCTACAAATTGAGTCCAAGACAGCCTGGGCTCTGTTAAACAGAGAAACCCTGTCTCCCTCCTCCCACCAGCAAAAAGCAAGATTATAAAAAATAAAAGATTTGTCATTATAATTTGTGCTTCTAACTCAGTTAGAAAAACATGGGACTTCCAGTCTTCTCCTAAAATTCCAGCTGTCAGTCCCAACCTTCATAGTTTTTTGAATAGTGGTTCTCAACCTTCCTAACACTGCAACCTTTTAATACACGCCACATGTTATGGTGACTCCCCAACCACAAAATTACTTTCGTTACTACTTTATAATTCTAATATTACTACTGTTATGAATTGTAAAGATCTGATATGCAACATATCTGATTTGCAATCCCTGTGAAACGGTCCTTCAACCCCCAGGTTTTAAACTTTACCGGTTTTAATATTCACACTTATTTGTAAGCATAATCCTCTACTATGTCTGTGTACCGAGACAGTTTTAATGTTCTCTTTCCTTTTCTGTAATTTCACCATTTATTTACAATTACGTTTCTTAAAACCACTACCCTAGTAAAGCTTCCCATGTCTCAAACTGCTGTGGAACACTGACAGCCACAACATAATATACAAAGCAGTGACACTGAAGTTCAAAATGCCACATTTATCATCTCAGAATTACCTTCTTTTTCTGTTTTCTGTTTTGAGGCAAACTGAAGTCACTGAATTTTGCATCATGTGATTGTGGAAAATAAGATTGTGTAACTAAAATGGAGAAGAGAGTTACAATTAAGATTGCAAACGTACAATTATTTATTAATCACTTTTTTCTTAGATTAAAAACAAAAAATGTGTAGGTAGCATGGTAGCCTTGGAGGCCAGAAGACATTTATCGGCTCCTCTGAAGCTGGAGTTACAGGCAGTGGAGCCGCACAGTGTGGGTGCTGAGAACCGCGCTCTGGTCCTCTGCAAGAGCAAGAGAGTCTCATCCCCAACACATTTCTCCACCCCCTATCAATCCCTTTCTAATGCATACATACAATCATTGCTTTCTAATACCTAGTTTTATCTCCTGCATCGTGTCTTCCTACACTGAGGAGATAGGAAGCTCCCAAAAGGTAAGGATTTTTTAATGTTTTGTTAACTGCTATGTAAATAGCCTCCCACCCCCCAACCCCCCGCGCAGTTTTACAGTTCGGTTGAATTAATACATTTTGAATGAGCAGGTAGAGAGAAGGCTAATGAGACACATTTTGAATACTCTTACCAGCCTCCAAAAAATACATTGCAAAGCTGCAAGATAAAAAGGGAAAGTTGGGAGAGGAAAGGAAAAGAAAGTAAAGGAGGACCACTAGAACAGCACCTTACCCGGAGAGTGGTAGGACGTGTGATACGTGGGGAAACCATTAGGAGACAACCCCCAGTACCAAGGCGTCGAGGCTTGGTAATTCCAGGCCTGCTGCCCGCTGAACTGAGGTTGACCATCCGGCGGGGCCTGGGCATCGAAAGGAGGCTGCGCCGCGGGAAGAATCTGAGCATCGAACGGGGGAAGCGCTCCGGAGGTAGGCTGGGGCTGCACGTGAGGCTGTCCCTTCCCGCAGGGCTCCGACCCCGCCACCGGGGACGACAGAGGAGGTGGTGGCGGCGGCAGCATGGCCCAGTACACCCAACTATCCCGGGGCGGCGCAGCTTCGCTCGGAGTCCCTGGCGTGGGAGTCAGCTCCGGGGCTGAAGGCCACACTGTGGGAGAAGACTCTGCCATGCCGCCTAGCAAGCAGTGAGCCCAAAGAGCAATTGTGGAACTTACATTAAGCGTCACTTCCGTTACGGTAGTCTGGCTAAGGAGCCGATCGCGGGCTTACATCATCAAACGAAGACGGAAAAACTTCCGGCCTTGGCTGCAAATCCTCGTCCACCGTCCCGTGCAGGCTGGGTTTAGCTAAACTGCCTGTGCAGGTTGGCTTGGCATTTGAGCGACTGTGCGTCGCAACGAATGGCTAGGGACCTGATCGGGCCGGCACTGCCGCCAGGCTTCAAGGAGCACGCGACAGTTGAGGACGAGGAGCGGGACCCGAGCCCGGGTAAGCTGCAGTGGGCATTTGCACTCACGGGAACGGGTGGCGACCACCGCAGAGTGGACGCGGTCCACCCTAAGGAGCAAGCTGGGCACGCAGGAGTGTTTGAGACCCTATCTATCATCATTAAAATGACGATACAGCCCCAATTTGCTATTAATACGAACAGGTCTGTACTAACTGATCAGTTTTCTTCCGGTCATCTGTTTTAACTCTTCCATCAACTGTATAAGAACAGATGATGGATGGTGCATGTGTTACAAATGTTGACAGCGGCTGATGAATCGGTGCCTGAGACACACAGCTAGTCAGTGATGAAGCCCAAATTAGAACCTGATATCAGTATACCTTCTGATTTACAAGACTCTTGCCGAAGATCCTGTGCCTCTCTCGTCCCCGGCCTGACTTCCTGGCCTCATTCTATCATTCCATCTCAACACACGCAACCCAGTGCTCACACTGTCCGAGTTTGTGCTTTGACAATAGGTTTTTGGGGGCTGCCCTGGTTGTATTTAAATGCCTGACAAAACGTCCTTCAAATACCACTTTAAGTGTCACCTTCCTGAGCATTGTCACGTCTTTCTTGGGGCTTTCCTCTGCCCGATTCCGCTAGTACTTAACACATTCTGTTCGACTAATTTGTTGACATTTCAGTCTCCACCATTTCACTGTGTCTTGTAACCTTAACATGCACCTATGCCACATCACTACTTCGAACACTCTTTTGTACTTTTCCGTCTTTAGTGTTTGTTCCAGTTTGAAGGCTGGGGTGACTATACTTGGGAAAGAACAAAACTGAAGGAATGTTGCAACTATTTCTTAATCTGATTTTCTTTTTCTGGCTACCCAGAGACTATGTGTCCAGCAGATTCTTCCTTCCAGATCTTATTTCTAGTATCACTATTTTTTTTAATTCCCTTTATTCTTTATTTTAGGAAGGAAATTTCAACTCAATTAGGTTGAAGACATGTGAGGGAATTCCATTAGGTAAACCCCTGTAATGTCTTTACCTATTATACTGGTAACAGACATTTGGGTAGATTCTGGGGTGTTTGTTTGTTTGTTTGTTTTAAATTCTTACAAAGAGTGCATACATTGTGTGTATCCTCTGTTATTTACCCTCAGTTTCAAAATCCTACCAATTTACCAAAGTTCTCAGTGAGCACAGGAATTCTGATTGTTCCATGATCTCCTTAGTGATCTTTCTGTCAGCTTGACACCAGCTTTTGGTCATGGCGTTTCATCAAGGCAATAGTAACCTTAACTAAGACACTAGGTTTTTTTTTTTTTTTTTCTTTTATGTTCTCATTAAATAATCCTCAGATCTATTACGTTAGCTATTTTAAAGCATACTTCCAGAGGCATTAGTTATATTAGTTATATTCACACTGTTTATGTAACCACCACCTCTTCATCTCCAGATCTGAAATTTGAGTTCCCTCCCTGCCCACAACTCCTAGTAATTGCTGTTCTGTGTTGGTGAATGTGCTGAACTAAGTACCTTGGGGGTGAGGGGTCAGTCTGTCTGTTCAACCCTTCCATCACCTGTATAAGAAAAAATGGTGGGTTGTGCATTTGTTACAAATGGTGACAGCTACTGCAAGTGTAGCACTTTTTACAAATGCCCTCAGGGTTCCTCTCTAGCATTCTTCAGTCTTTTCCTTCTAGTGAAGACTGAGGTTTAAACTTTATCGGCCACATTTTACAGAGCAACAAAGTAACACAGACAGGTTAACTAACTCATACAGTTAGTAAGTGGCAAAGTGCAGATTCAAAGCCAAGGACTCCAACTCCAAAGCTTGCAGCCTTTCCTTCCTTTGTGTTAGACCTGCAGCCTCTTCAGCCTCCAGCAGCGGTGGAGCGTGCATAGTTTGTTCTCTCCTGCTGACTCTTCTTGTCTAGAATGTTCTTTTGTATTGCTGTATGGCCACT
Source organism: Arvicanthis niloticus (assembly GCF_011762505.2). Classification (NCBI taxonomy): domain Eukaryota; kingdom Metazoa; phylum Chordata; class Mammalia; order Rodentia; family Muridae; genus Arvicanthis; species Arvicanthis niloticus. The sequence continues at coordinate 44,048,091 of NC_047660.1, forward strand.
GTTGTCTCATCACTTAAGTCTACCCAAATGCCTTGTCAGAGTGACCTTCCCTGGCCACTGTCTTCCAAATTGCCCCCCTCCACACAGACACATGTTTTTACTGTTTCAATATAAACACTTTGTCTGAACTGACCTTTTGTGTGTGTGTGAGAGAGAGTATTTACTGTCACACGTCCACAGTGGATGGATGGGTTGGTAGGTGGATAGATAGTTAGACGATGTAAGTCCATAGGAAATGCTAGCCAGCTGTGGCTATGAAAAGAAATTTTCAGTTACGAGGACTTGGTGAAGGGACTGTAACACATCCATCTGAACTTGTACAGTTGCAGGGCCAGCTCTGCCCCCTAATTACAGAAGCTGCAGTTCAGACTCCTCAGACAGCGACGAGGACAGTAGTTCTTTATCTGAAGAAGGAAATCAAGAGTCTGAAGAAGATGACAGTGGTCCAACTGCAAAGTAAGTCACTAAATTATACAGTGAACCAAGCTTTACATTGTTGTTTTAAAAACAAAAACACCTGCTGTTCGAATTACCAAATGAAGATTCAGAAGCCAGACACTGGTGAAAGCCCACTAGCTCAGAGAGCCAGAGAAAGCATCTACCTGGTCTTTCTCCCCACCAGAAGGAAAAGCTCCTTTTCCATGCTGTCTTAAATCTCCTTCAACTCTAAGACCCTCCTTTCTGTTCATTCCCTTATCAGCTGGTTGCTTGCTCGGCCTCTTGACCTAGGGTTGACTGTATTTAGCTCTTGGATTAAAGGTATGTGCTAGGGCTGGACCATGTACACCACAAGTACTTGTTTGCAGTAAACAGGAAGCTCTAGGATCAAAGGCGAGCCACACTTAGAAACAGCTTCTTCCAGTTCTTGATGTGATCAAATATCCTGCAACATTACACCTCTCATAAATTGGCTAGAATTGTGTGGACATGGAAGATGCCATCTCAGATGGCATTTCACACAATCTACACCTTCTATAAAGAAACTTGTTTTAATTGGGCATGGTAGTGCCCACCTTTAATCCCAGCACTTCAGAAGCAGAGCCAGGTGATCTGTGAGTTGGAGACCAGCCAGGGCCACATAATGAGACCCCCATCTCCAAAAAAATGAAAAGCAGTTTATTCTAGTAATGTGTAGCAATGGATGTTCTGTTTAAATAAATGATTCCTTTCTAATCTAGCCTTCCTGACCTGAAATTGAACTTTGATTTTCAGATGACTAAGGTTTTTGATGCCCTTTCAAGATTATGAGGCAGAAAAGGAAACTTACAGTGCTTCTGAGAGGGAGAGTAAATCTGAATTCATGCATTTCACTAAGAAAGGGCTGAAAAGAATTGAGATTTCTCACTTAGTGGGATCTTGAATTCTTCACAAGATTAAGAATGCTGATCCAGTCCTGATAAATAAGTAACTGAAGATAAATTCCAGGAAAAGATTAAGAACTGTTATAGTACGCTGTTGTCTTGTTTGTCTTATGTGGGGAGCAAGGTTGATTTATTGTTTCAGTGTTTAAATAGATCTACTGAATCTTTTCTATCAAAATTAAAGCTTTTGTTTTTATAAAAATTTAACATATGTTTACCTTAAGTTACGTTTTTGTTTTCAGAAAGCAGAGGGGAACTCAAGATAGAGATGACGAGGATGAGGGATTTTTTGGACCAGCCCTTCCTCCTGGGTTTAAGAAGCAGGATGACTCTCCTCCCAGGTGATAAATTAGAATGTGTCAACCATTCTTTTAAAGTTCATAATACTATATTGTTTTATATGGAGACTGGCCCACGAAAGCCATCCTCTTAGTTTTGAGTGAGTTAAGTTTTTAAGTGTATAGCCAGCGAGACTAAAAGACTGAAAGAGCAGCTAGAAGGTGACCGTCAGGTCCCACGCACGTCATCTTGCAGAGGTGACTGGAGAAGCACTGGGAAACAGTCAGCTAGGGTCCCCGATGGACAAGAGGAAGCAGGCAGAATGTCCCCTCCTGACTCAGACTTCAGTTAGCCACTCCCACAACATGGTAAATGGGCTGGGGACGATTGGCTTTGGAGCTGTGCTCAGAACAGGTTCCACCCAACCAATTTACTCTCCTTCTGGACTCAAGGTCATAACTTTTAGGGAAGGGGCATGCTTTCTGTTCTCCTTTTCCTGTCTCACAGGAGCAGGGGCCCACCTGCCCCTGGACAAGGGGTCTTGGAGGACACTGTAAGACAAACATGCTTGGTTCTGAAGTGGGACCCATCTCCAAAACCACTTCTCAGGGAACACATGACAATTTTCTAGTATAATGCATGCCATGTGCCTGCCTGTATGGCAGAGCATGTAGAAGAGGTGGCTGCTTCTTTATTTGTTCAGAGTTTAGGATCTCACATGCCAATTCCCAATGTCCATGTAACTCTGTCTCTCTTACGTGTAGCAGGAATACCAGTCTACTGCGGGTTTGTGTGCGTGTGTGTGTGTGTGTGTGTCATCCCCAAACAAATAATGCCAGGGTATTACATTTTTTATGAGTAGTACAAATGATCCAGTTACACAGATGTGGTTCTCAAAGCCTAAAAGTTAGGATCTGTTTCTACCCTTCATAGATAAGTTACTGGCCCCTGCAATGTATGTAACATTCCTTCAAGAAAAACCCATTATAGATGGGCAGTCTCTCAGTTGAAAATCTGCAATCCAAAATACTTCCAGATCCCAGACTTTGAGTGCAGCCAGCATGGCACCACAAGTCCGCTATTCAGTACACACAGCCTTGTTTTAGGTCTATAATTATCACCTAGCATATTATATACGGCTGCTTTGGGGCTATGTGTAGAGGGTGTATATGAAACACAAATGAATTTTCATATTTAGACTTGAGACCCTTTCCTCAAGGTTTCTCATTATGTATATGTAAATAGTTCAAAATCTGAAATTAGAAATGCTTGTGATCTAAGCATTTTGGATGAGCTGTGTTCAACTTGTACTTAATCTATGGCTGCTCCTTTCTTGAAAATTACATTTGGTGCTTGGCTAGCTTTTTTTTTTTTCCCCTACAGGCCTTTTGCCCACATATGATGGTTTCTGATCTTGTATTAAAAGAATTCTGTGTGTGCCAATGTGTAGGTCTGCATCTGGATATGTTTCTTGTGTTTTCTCTTGGGCTCTTTTTTCTGTTTGTTTGTTTGTTTTGCCTTATTTTTAGGTGCCTGTTTTCTAATGAGAGGGAGAATGAAAGAATGTAGATTTGTTTGGGGGGAGGTGGGGAGGATCTGAGAAGAGTTGGGGAAATGGAACCATATATAATCAGATATATTACATGGAGAAAAGTTATTTTCAATTAACAAAAACCATTTTGGACAATAAAATCCATGTGTGGATAAATAGTAGCATTTATTTAAGTAAAAAAAAAATCTGTGATACAACAATAGAATGCCATGTTTGTTTTACATTGACTATAGTATGTTTAATATTTAAAAATTTTTATTACATTTTATTTATTCATGGGGGAACACACACACATGACACCAGTGCACATGTAGAGGTCCCAGAACAACTTGTTGGAGTCGGTTCTCGCCGCCTTCTCTGTGAGTCCCAGGATTGAACTCATGTCCTCAGCTTGGCAGCAAGAGCCCTTACCCACTGAGCCTTCTCACTGACCCAGTGCATTTACTGTCGTCTAAGATTGTCCATGGATTTTATCTCCTCAAATTCTAAAGTCATAAAATTGAACAATTAATGTCTGTGTGGCTCTGGTAAGGATTATACTTAGAAAAAAAAAACCCAAATATCTCTTTGTAGCTTGTAAATGACAGCTAATTGGGTCTTTCTGATAATCTAAAACTGCACCCATTCATATACAAAACTATTATATACTTGGTTCACGAACCAGGACAAGTTTATTAAGACGTCAGAACCACCGACTCTCATACTGTTTCACCTCTGCCAAAAAGCCTGTCAGGGAGGCTCCAAGTCAACATGTATCCCCAGGAGTCCAACCGAGGACTTCAGTGACATCTACATAGCTAATGCTGACCAGCAAGAGCAAACTGGATAAAGGAACTGAAATTATGAAATGAGAAGAACGTAGGTTTTCCTGTCTAGCAAAGGCTCAGGCTCGAGGCTGTTCCCTCTTGTGTTGACAGTAGCTCCAAGATAGGGCAGTGATGCAGTCAAAGAATTTCGGGACCTAAAAATCCAGGGCTTAGACTCCAGCTCAGCCCCTCTCTGCTTGTGTTGATCTTGGCTATTAATTCTTCCCAACGTGCCATGGCTTACATGGACAAGGGTTGTGTAAGGAACTAGACACATACAGCCAAGTGAAATGTGATTGGCACAGTACCTTCCCCTTCCTCTGTGGGGCACAGTGGACCAGCTGATAAAGGTACTGGTCCTACAGCCTGAGAGCTGTCCGATCCCCAGTTCTACAGTACAAAGAGAACCCATTCCCTACAGTTGTCCTCTGGCCTCTACACACATACTGTGACACCCACATACCCACAAATAAATAGAAATTTTTTTTTTTTTCTAAAAATGAAGTAGAAAATAGCAAGTGCAAAAATCAGGTTTTTAAACACCTAGTAGAGAATTATTAATACTAGTGAAAATAATGTGACAAAAAAATTCTTATTTTCAACATTTGTTATTATCTGGCTTTCTCTTAATTGTGAACTTTTATTCTGAAAATAGCTTTCTAAAGTCAAGAGGTGATGATAATGGTATTTTATTTTTAGGCCTATAATAGGTCCTGCATTGCCACCTGGTTTCATTAAGTCTCCACAGAAAAATGACAAAGGCAGACAGGATCCAGGGCGAGTGTCACCATTCTTCAACTCAGAGGTTTGGAAATTTTTTGTTTAAAGAATAAAATGCATAACAAACTCAGAACTTGAATAGTATCTGTAATCATGTGGCTCACATGAGATAGGAGACTCCAAATATGAATTTCTTAACTCATTGTCAGCTTACTGTGAGAGTGGAGCAGCCAGAGATGAAGTCAGAGCTGCTCTTGTACCTGGTAAGTACAAGAGAACAAGACAGTCAGGTGCTATGGTTTGTGCTCCTTATCTTTGAAGTATTTTCATTACTTTTCACTTCCTGTCTTAAGAAGTTTCCTTCCAATGTGGAAAGTTTTAACTTTGGAGGAAACTGCTACCCATTAAAGATCCTCTGCCTAGGGAGTAGTACCACCCATAGTGGGTGGCTCTTCCCACTTCAATGCGATATAGATACCCCACCCACCCATTAACACCTGCCCCCTTTGTTTGTTTGTTTTGAGGCAGGTCTCTTCATAGAGTTCCAGGACTATCCTGGAACTCACTATATAGACCAGGCTGGAATTCACAGAGATCCACCTGCCTCTGTCTCTCAAGTGTTGGGATTAAAGACATGTGCCACCATGCCTGGCCTCAAATGCTAATGTTTTTTTTAAATTTTAAAAGGTCATCATAGGAACTAGAGAAATAGTTCAGCAGTTAGGGCATTTGCAGAGAAGCCAAGTTCAATTCCCAGCACCTACACTGGGTATAACTCTCCCTCTAGGGGATCCAATGTCATCGGTTGATCTCAGTGTGCATCCAGACATATGTGGAATATATACACAAAAGCCCACACATAAATAAAAATATATCTATTTCAAAGGTTCGTCATATGCTTTATATTTGCATACTTTGTGCCACAAAGGTTTCTATCTATAGAAAATTGCAGATACACTTAAGATAATGTTTGTGGGCCAGTGAACTGGCACAGTGTGTAAAGGTGCCCGCTACACAAGCCTGGCAACCTGAGTTTCATCTCTGAAGTGCATGTGAAGATGGAAGGAGAGAAACGACTCCATAGTGTCATCCTCTGACTTACACATACACACACACGATATTATCATCATTATTGTTAGTAGAAATCTGAGGATGTTGTAACAGCACAGCTTACAACTGTAGAGGGAGCAGTAAACACTTAAGGTTACAGCATGAGCAGATGGAATCAGGAAGAGAATGCACACATTCTGTGAGAGTGCAGAAACCCTGGTCCTGAAAGGGTTATGCTTAGGTACTAGTTTTAAAACTTGATGTAAGTTCTCTAGTCTTCTTAATAGACTGATATAAAGCTCCATTTCCTCAAGAAGAAAAAAAATAAAGAATATCATTTCACAGTTTTATTGTAAGAATCAACTGTGGCATTGAATGCCAGAACCCACCACAATTATTCGTGTGTGTGTGTGTGCGTGTGTGTGTGCGCGCGCACGTGCATTTCAAAGTAAGCCACAAGAACAGGAATAAAATTATTTAATTGTACTTTTATGAGTTTAAAGAGAACAGCCCCAGATAGAAAGTGTTGTTAGGTTAAAGGGGAAACTAAAAAGGGTATAAATGAACTCTTTATCCTATGAACTCAAAAAAATTAAAATAAGATGCAGAAGCTGTCAGAACCAAAGGACAAGCATGTTGTTATTCGTTGTAATAAATCTACTGAGGGCAAGGACAAACTATAAGCCTTAAGATATCACAGCATCTGTCACAGAGTTGTACCTGGGAACCATTCATCAATATGACTTCAGAACAGGGTGTAGTTCTAGCCTTTCCACTCTTTTGTGTCAGCCAAACACCTGCTGGGGGTCCCCAGTGACTACACTGGGCTGGGATTCAGGTGGGCAATTTTCACTGTCCTTTCTGTCCTCCGTAAGGACCTGTCCAGACCTGTTCTTAGTCCTGTAGCAGCCTGTTTGCAGGAGCCCCTCTGACCACCCACCTACATTCTCTGAGAACTCTGCCTCTTCATGTGAACCCCAGTCCCCCTAGCTCTTTACCACAGCCCCTCTTAGCCTTTCCTCCTAGCCTATCTACAGTCCTTCCTTCACCCATCCACTCCTTTGTGTCCTTTTGAAGAAAGGGATAGCTCAGTCAAAGAAATGTTAAATATAAAACTCAGAGAGCAAGAGGTACCAGGCTAACACAGTGCTATTTTGACTTTGTAGTAAGTGAGCCATCCTGGGAACTGAATTCATGCATCTTGTCAGTGTTTTGGGAGCTCTTAGGCAGTTCTTGTTTCACCAAAGCTGATAATAATACACTGATTCACTTGTCATATCCCAAAGAGCAGCTTATGTACAGAGAATAAAATAGGTTTCAAATGTGTTATTCCTGACCAATTGGCAATAAATACCAGGAATGCTGTGTGGAAAGGATTCTGAGGCCAGATCTTTGTCCATCAATTAGAGGGTTGGAGGTGTGACTTGGTGGTAGTATCCTGCCTAACACATTCAAAGCCTGGGGTTCCTACCAGCAACACCACACAGAGAGAGAGAGAGAGGGAGAGGGAGAGGGAGAGGGAGAGGGAGAGGGAGAGGGAGAGGAAGAGGAAGAAGAAGAGAGGGAGAGAGGGAGAGAGGGAGAGAGAGAATGAACAGGAATAAATAGGATAATAAGGTCTCTGATGACAGAAAGAGACAGTCCATGTGCTATGGAAGTGTCATCGTCAAGGAAACTAAGGGAAGGCTCATTGTTCAGTGATGGGCTAGCACTGTGGGTTTTATGGGGGTTTTGGTTGATGTTTTTTTGTTGTTTTGTTTTGGTTTTTGCCTTATTGCTATGTGTATCCATTCAGTTAAATTCCAGGTAGTTTAAGATCATTGTAACCTATTGCTCTTCGCAGATTAAAGATATTGTTTTGTTTTAAAGGAAGCAGAGAGTGGTGAAGATGAGGATATTGTTGGACCAATGCCTGCAAAAGGACCAGTTAACTATAGTGTAACAACAGAGTTTGAAAAAAGGGCCCAGAGAATGAAGGAAAAATTGACCAAAGGAGATGATGTAAGTGTTCAAAGTTTTTTATTGATTTATTTTATGCATATGAGTGTTTTGCCTGCATGCATACCAAGTGCATGCCTGTGTCTGAGGAGGTTAAAAGAGGGAGTCAGATCCCCTGGAACTGAATCAAATGGTTATAAGCTACCATGTGGGTACTAAAAACTGAACCCACATTCTTTACAAGAGCAGCAAGCAACCTCTGAGCCAACTCTCCAGCCTCTAAGTAGTAGCAGAGAATGTGCGTGCATGAGTGTGTGTGTTGTTTTGTTTGTGTGGAGTTCTGGGTTTTTGTTTTGAGTCAGGATCTCAACTGTAGTCCTGGCTAGCCTAGAACTCACCATGTAGCTAGCACTGGCCTTGAACACATAGAAGTATGCTAGCCTGTCTCTCCAGAGCTGGAACTCAAGGTGCGGACTACCTTGTTTCTTACTTTCTCATACAGGATTCATCTAAGCCAATTACAAGAGAGTCATGGATGACTGAGCTTCCACCAGAAATGAAAGACTTTGGTCTTGGGCCAAGAACCTTTAAGAGAAGAGCAGATGACAAATCCGGAGACCGATCCATCTGGACAGACACCCCAGCCGACCGGGAAAGGAAAGCTAAGGTGACAGGATGTTTTTGTTTGTCTTTTTATTTGCGTGTTTTATCTAATTTGGCTTAAACTTGTAAAGACACAATATGAGATTATTTAAAGGTACTACTGGTGCAGGGTTTTGAGGGCAACAGAACAGTTATACATGACCCAAGGACTTGGGATGGTGGCTCTGAGTTCATTGTTTCATACAGGTGAAGATTGAAAACACAGGTACCAGTGACATTATGCAAAGTGGAAGCAAGCTTTATTCAGGAGAGTTATAGAGGTGTGAGAAATCGAGGTAAAGGGAGAAATTAAGAGAAATTGGAACTCTTGAGAGGGGTAGGGGTTTCCAAGACCTCCTTTGTCTCAGGTTTTTACAGTTCGGTAGCTAAGACTGGACAAGAGCCCAGTAATTACTAAAAGTTGATTAGTTCTCTGGGCTGTCATAAAGTTAATGGATGACCCATATGCTCTATGAATGTCCCGTGGTCCAGCAAGAGAGATGCACTATTCACCTGCCGCCCGCCTGGCTAGGGATGGCCACAGCCTCCTCGTCCCTCTTTGGCTTAAGCTCTATTAGCCATTGCCCTTGACTGTCTGCTAGCTGTCAGCCACCGCCTGCTCTTGCTCGCTCCACCTTTGCAAGTGTTTCAGTGCTGTTAATTATTCCGAATGCTGTCTGTTCTCACAGCCATGACGGAGTGCTGGTTACTTCACATCTAAGCCCTTGTCTGTGCGGTGATGGTCTAGGTGGAAGTTTCTTGTTAGAAGCCATCTTTACTTCCAGTCTGTACAATTATCTAAAGGATAGTCAGTCCTCAGCAGTTGTGGTGGGGGACAGCCAGTCTGCGGCCAGAGCCCTGCTCTCTCCTGTATCTGGTCTGCGCGGAACACCCATCCCCTGCTGCAGCTGGCCTGTTCTTCCTCCTGTGCCCTTCCTCGTTACTGTCACACTGTTATTTTGTTGAATCCTTAACTCTCCCCATTGTCACACCACCCAGTCACTTGATGTTTTCACACTGGGCCCATTCCCTTCCGGCCTGTAGAGGTCCAGCCCCTGCATTACTTCCTTTTGAGATTATGATTCTGAAGGAAAAATAGTCATTATCTTCTGCAGAATAGGAGGAAAGTCACACTCCTTGTTTCCATTTTTCCAATCTGCTGCCAGTTTTAAAACCTAAGGGAAGCTCCATGACCCAGTTCAGTGCCCTTATTTTATGGACAGGAAGCCACCTTTCATGTGTTGTCATGGAGCTAGTAAGTGACCACCGAACAAATTTCATCTTTAAGTTTCTAACTTCAAATGTCCTGGTCTTTACACTCCACTATACTGTTGCGGCCCGAGCAGCCCCACGCTTGGGGGCCAAAATGTCGGGGACCGCTCTATTAATGTTGGAACCCTGCACTGCCAAAAGCCTTGGGGGCTAAACTGTTAGAGCCCTCACTGCCCCAAGCTGCTCCAGTCTGCAGGTCAGGGTTCAGCAAGAGAGAGAGTGAGGATGGACACGAGCAATGGAGACCAGACAGAGTGTGATTCAATCCTGTTTATTCTTCAGTCTCTCTTCCTAGTCCAAGTCCCAAGTCTTGAGTTCCTAGTTCCTAGTTCCTAGTCCCTAGATTCCAAGTTTCCAGTTCCAAGTTCTAGTCTCATCCAAGTACTCTTCCAAGTTCCTAGACTCAAGTACAAGTGTCTAATTCCTAGTTGCCTGTCTCGAGTCTCAAGTGCCTACTACTACTTCCAAGTTCTTCCTCCAAGTGCCTGATACCTAATAATAATAATAATTTCTTCTGTCTGCCTCTCGCCTTTTATGTTTCACTTCTAAGCCACACCTTTAAGTCATGCCTTTAGGTCTTGTCTCTAAATCTGATCTCTAAGTCATGCCCTTAAGTCACACACCTTTTAAGTCTCACACACCCAACAGAAAATCCTGGGTATCTAAAGCAAGATGTTATCAGAGTGTGCTCAGCTGTTGTAGGCTATTGTAATCAAGTCTCTTATCAGGGTATATGGCTCAAGATGGCTGCAAGGATGATAGCTGCCTTCTGTCGGCTTTCCACACTATACTATTCATGAAATGATATCTTCAATTTCTCTAAAAGTAAACCAATCTCGCAGACTAACTTAGCAAATGATACCTAGAGATCTCTCAGAGTTACTGCATCAGCTTCGTAAGCTCAGTTACTGCCAGTGTAGCCAAAAAGCACCTCCACTGCTGTACCAAATAAATTACACAAATATAAAAGCCTGTATGCATAAAGTATCTTAGGTATTAAATCTTTTTATTAAGACACACTCTATTGGGTGTTAGGATCTGAACCAAGGTCCCCAGCAGTAGTCATAAAACTTATTCCATCTAAATGTTTTAATTACTATCAAGTGTTCCACGTAAGTCTTAAAAGTTTGTCACCTGTGATGATAGCTTTGTCAGTTCTGATCTAACAGGTCTACATTTGACTTATCCTATCTTGTTCATCGTCCCCCGAATCTAAGGATTTCTGTTTGCCACATGTAGCTGTGATTTGAATTCTTGTGTTTGGTTGCAAGTCGTAGAAAGAAAAAGATAAGATGAAAGCCGTCCATGGAGCTCTATTCTCTGAAGAGTTGCTTATGAGTTAGAAGTGCTAAGGTCTTGGGCAGTGGCATGGCCCAGTGGGTACAGATGCTTATGCCCAAGCAGCATGATCTGAGCTTGATCCCCAGGCCCCCCTGGGTGGAGAGACAGAAATGAGTCTCCTAGGCCAGAAGAGAACATTAGATCCCTGAGACTGGAGTTGCACCATATGTATGCATGATGCTCACCGAGGCCAGAAGAGGTCATTAGATCCCTGAAACTGAAGTTGCAGACAGGTGTGAGCCTCCATGAGGATGCCGGGAATTATATGAGTTTTCATAAGCAAAAAAGAGTTTTGAAATAAAATTGTCATGTTTGTGTAGCTTCCTCGTTCTGGTATCTCTAGAGTATCACTGTAACCCTTTACAGGGTGATCTGGGTGTATGTGCATGTGTCTGCAAATGGGATGTTAATTTTCTTTCTACTGTGGTTTATTCTCTAACTTTGTGTCAAGTACCTCTGCTCTTCTTGCTTCTGTTCCAGTCTGTTAGCAGGTTTCTTGGGTTTTCTGCAGACACTCAAACCATCCCTGAATGGTGATAGTGTCCTCTGTTTCTTTGCTTCTTTCCCTCCTTTGTCAGATGTATATTCATTCCTTTTACTGTGTTTTGAAAACAGCAATAGAAGATTTTTTGTGGGCTGTTTTCCTAGATTTTGTCATTGTTAGTCCAGACTCATCCTGAGTCTCTTCCGGATGGGTGATTGTTTGCTCTGGTTTGCTTTATCGTTCCCTTTTTCAAGACACCCCAGGCTCCTGCACTGACTCCTTCTCAAATATGTATGTAGCTGTTTCTGACTGGGAGGAATTCAACTGGCCTGGCTTTAGTTCAGTTTCTTGTCATTTAATCTAAGTAAAATTAATAGTATTTCTTTTTAATTCTATTTTAAGTGATGTTATTATGTTTATTCTTCAGGAAATACAAGAAGCAAGGAAGTCATTCAGTAAGAAAGATGAAGAGAACATATTGTCAGGAAGGGATAAGAGACTGGCTGAGCAAGTATCCTCATACAATGTAAGTAAGAAAATAAAATACATAAAGATATAAATTGTCTCTTCTTCCCTTCTCTCTCTTCCTCTTATTTCCATTTCGTTTGTTTTATGCTGAGACTTTACTACATAGCCCAGGCTGCCCTCTGTCTTGTCCTCCAGAGTTTACTGGTGTCATATTTTCCCTTTTTATTCTATTGCTTTTATTTTTCTTATTTTCTCTCTCTCTCCTCTCTCTCTCTCTCTTTCTCTCTCTCTCTCTCTCTCTCTCACTATTTAAAATCAGCTTTACTTGGGTTATAAAGGAAAAGAATGAAAGAGCTTTAGTCATTGAGACCACATTGTCCAGATTCAGAATAACCGAAAAGACATATATAACTGGGAAACATAAAAATCCAAAGAGGAAATGAAAATAAAAGTCAGGATATGTAGACTTGAAAAAGAACATAACTTTTTTGAAACATGTGGGACACATATTTATAACCAGAATGGGTAATCTTAGAAAGAATGACTGAAAATCCATTAGCTGGATCTTTTCCAAACCAACATTCTTATAAAACCAGACACCTGCAGTGTGACACTGGAAACATGGCTCTGAAAAACTAGAACACAATTTGCAGCAGCCGCAAGAAGATACAAAAATATCAACAGAAGGTGGTTCGTAACAGCTATAACAGCATGAGTGTCTGTCAGAGAGACAGATTCCGAGTGACTGCAGCAGTGCAGGTGAGCTGGAGTCATTACCCAAGTGGTAGAATCTGACCCAGCCAGGAGCACTCATCACTGGGTGGGTGTACCATGTGCAGAGCAAATGTTTTGTCCAGTGGTGGCTGTTGGAACAGGAGGATTTATTAGGGAAAAACATTCAGAGCTTACTGGAGTGATATAGAAATGGCCAACATCCTCATGGGGGTTGAATTGGAAAACATTAGTGAGTGTAAGCCTAATATCTGTGCATTCAATTTCACTGTTAAGAAGATAGAGAAATAAATATTGAGTCTGGCAGTGAATGTGCTGAAGTGTTTAGGGAGCATATAGTGATTTCTGGAGTTTTCTTTTAAATGCATCCAAGAAATGAGCGTTCTACTCTTGTATGCAATTCTGATTACCATAACATTTACTGTTCAAAGTAGTAACATAGTCTTAATGTGAAACTGCCGTGTAACCTTCTCCTTTTGATGAACTGGACACTCTTTAAAGTAGTGCCGTGAAAATAAAAAAACCAGTCAACCAGAAACTAACATGAGTGTTCAGAAGCTGTGCTAAAGCCATCCTAGGACCCTGAGACAGCTCAGTGGTCAAGACGCCCTCCACCAAGGCTGATGACCTGAGTTCTGTCCCTGGGATCCACATGGTGGACAGAGAGAATCAGTTCCCACTAGTTTTTCTCTGACCTCCACACACAACCCCAGGCTCACACAAAAGATAAATTAAGTAAAGAATGTGAAAGCCATTGTTTTCAAGGTAAGTTGCTCTCAATTTTATTAAAGTTTTGGAAAATACATTTCTTTTGGTTTTGGTGCTGGGGCTTGAGCAGTCTTTGTATATGCTACACATACACACTGTACCACTGAGCTGCACCCTCTGCTCCACAGACAGCTGTGGTTTGGTCTTTCTAAGACAGAGGCTCACTACTGAGTGGATGTCAGGCTGACCTCGAACTCTGGATCCTCCCACCTCTGCTGAGATTGCAGGTTCACCTCCAACACCCAACCCCCCTCCACATCAGTCACCGTTCACTTGCTCTGTGTTCACTGCTGTCTTTAATACTTTGTTTTCATGGGTATTCCTTGACATAGTCAGAGCCTTAACAGTTACAGTTTTTAAACAAAATATACCCTTTTTGCCATTCTTCCTCTTTTCATATATCTGAAAATATATATACGAAAATATATATATATATATTTAAAGCATTCCAACAAAGGCACTATGCTCTTATAGGAAATATGTATAATGAAACTCAATATTTTATATTTGTCTTTTAAAAAAATTAAAAGAACTATCTTTGAGAATTAGAAAAAAGAGCCAGGTGTGGTGGAGTAGACCTGTAATGCTAGCATTTGGGCAGTGGAAGCAGGAGGGTCAGGATCGAAGGCCAGCCTTGGCTACACAGCAAGCAAGTTGAAGGCCAGTGTGGGCTACCTGAGACCTGTCTCTTCATAACCTTAAAGGAAGTCACCTTTACAGATGCTTTAAGATTGACTAAATGAGGGGCTGGGGAACTGGCTCCGCAGTTGAGCGTGCTGACTGATCTTGCAGAGAACCTGAGTTCAGTTTCCAGCGCCCCCATAATGTCTCACAACTGCCTACAACTCCAGTGCCAGGGACTCCCAATTCCTTGTTGGCATCTGTGGACTCGTGCACACATGTGGTGCACAGAAACTCATGCAGTATCACACATACACACATTTATTATTTTTTTAATCTTTGAAAAGAGACTAACTAAATGGCAATCATTGTGAATAACCTTAAAATGACTCCCACTCTCCCTGGTCCTGAAGGCCATTGTATGCAGCCCTGGGTATGTGTGTGTATACACCCAGCTTGTATGCAGCCCTGGGTATGTGTGTGTATACACCCAGCTTGTATGCAGCCCTGGGTATGTGTGTGTATACACCCAGCTTGGAGGTATGTGTGTGTATGCACCCAGCTTGTATGCAGCCCTGGGTATGTGTGTGTATACACCCAGCTTGGAGGAATCCTGGTCCTTCTGTCCCAGGCTAGTCTTCTCAGAGGTCTACAGCAAATCCCTAAACATATTAAACCAATTGCTTTGCACAGACCTTGTCTGAAAATACTGTCTAGATAGATCTGAAAGTGTGAGCATCAGCACAAGCTAAGAGGAAAGGGGAAAGGGGAGTAGGGTTGGGGGAGGGGGGAAGGAAACAGTACAAGCAGAGTAGTGGGTGAAACCTTCTTCAGCTCTGGCCATGCACCCTCTGCGCAGGCCTAGAATTAGGCCACGTTTGTGCTCTGTATTTTCACATTCACTTCTGGTTTGGCTCCCACGTGCCAGTGCCTTCATCTCTTTTCCCATGAGTGGCTTCAGAGACCAGTCTCTGAACTGACGTGGGAATAGGAATGTTTATTTTCTCACCCTCTTGTTCTTGGTGTATATTCCTGTTAGGACTTAGGTAACCATAGTGACCCTGCTGCCTTCCTTTCTTACTCTTTTGCTACATGTAGCTGGTAGATGTCTTCATCCATCTGAATCATAGTTGCCACAGGTGTGCATTTTCTCCATAGATGCTGTCTTGGATCCAGAAGACCCCATCAGGGTTTGCAAACGTCTCGTACTCACACGCACTGGTCTCTGCTTCATGGTTGTAGACTGTAATGTACATGAGCTAAGGTTTTTACTTCTCTTCTGCTTTCCCTAGGAATCAAAAAGGCCAGAATCCCTCATGGACATTCATCATAAAAAGTTAAAGAATAAGGCTGCCGAAGATAAAAACAAGCACCAGGAGAGAATACCGTTTGACCGCGATAAAGATCTCAAGGTTAATCGCTTTGATGAGGCTCAGAAAAAAGCCCTAATAAAGAAATCCAGAGAACTAAACACCCGGTTTTCACACGGCAGAGGCAACATGTTTTTATAAGTAAGTGTACTTCAGTGAGGTGCACTCATACTGCTCAGCCTGACCCCCTCAGAATCATGTGCACAAATACATTTCCTCTTGTATAAAGTAGAATCGGGGTCAATACTTTTATAAATTGTGACTTTTGAAAAGTTGGGGAGGGGGGATATTGGGAAAAAATAGCTTTGTCTTCACAGTAGCCCAGCAGGGCATTGCTCGTAGAAAAGGGTTCCAGTGAAGAGGAAGGCTCTTCACAGAGTGTGGTGTGGATCTTGAGGGGTCGTGGGCTCCATTAGAGAGAAAGGAGAGGGATTGGGTGCGTGTGTGTGTGTGTGTGTGTGTGTGTGTGTGTGTGTGTGTGTGCGCGCGCGCGCGCGTGTGTTTAATTGTTCACTTGGTTGTTGGGTTTTGAGACAGGTCTCACTGTGTAACCTTGGCTGGCCCAGAACTCACTATGTATACTAGCAGGCTGGCCTCAAACTCATGGAGATCCACCTGCCTCTGCCCCCAAGTGCTGAGATTAAAGGTGAGTGCCACCATACTGTTCTTTGAACATTACAATTAGAAGATGTATTGCTTCAGAAGGCCTCTGTAAGTTGAGTGACAGCTGATATGCCTTATATCCATAATCCATGTAGCCATCTGATGAGACCTGTGATGCTGGCTAAGGAACTGTGTGAGCGCTGAGCACACTTCTTAAGTTCCTCTTGACTTGTAGTACTATGGAATGAATATCAATATTCAGATATGATTTTACAGGAAGGAACTGTGTGAGCGCTGAGCACACTTCTTAAGTTCCTCTTGACTTGTAGTACTATGGAATGAATATCAATATTCAGATATGATTTTACAGGAAGGAACTGTGTGAGAGCTGAGCACACTTCTTAAGTTCCTCTTGACTTATAGTATTATGAAATGAATATCAATATTCAGATACGATTTTACAGGACAATATAAACTTTAAAATGTTTTCCAGCTTACTGCATTGTTACCTCAGAGGGATTTTCCTGGGTGATATTTGTCCACCATAATTTGTGAGAGAATGATCTTTAAAAACATATAAATTTGCCCTGGTCTGTGTCTCCTTTAAGGTAATATGGAAACAGACAATCAGTGTTTCTTATATAGAATAGAATATTTTGGGTGTTCTTGGCTTTTCTTCATATAATTATCTTAAGAGTCTATCCTCACAACACTACAGCCCTAAATTTTTATGGTGTCTTACAAGTTTTTTCTTAGTTCTGGGTGGGACTATACACTGAATCTCTACCACAGCCTGGACCTTTTTCTTCAAATATATTTAACCTGCCCTAGAATCATTGTGTCAGGCTTTCTTAGTTAGGGTTCCATTGCTGTGAACAGACACCATGACCAAGGCAACTCTTATAAGGCAAACATTTAATTGGAGCTGGCTTACAGGTTCCGAGGTTTAGTCCATTATCATCAAGGTGGGAACATGACAGTGTCCAGGCAGGCATGGTGCAGGAGGAGCTGAGACTTCTACATCTTCATCTGAAGGCTGCTAGGAGAATAGCAGCTTCCAGGCAGCTAGGATGAGGATCTTAAAGCCCACGCCCACAGTTACCACCTACTCCAACAGGGCCACACCTTCTAATAGTGCCACTCCCTGGGCCAAGCATATACAAACCATCACACAGGCCCTTGCAAATCCATCAATTTTAAATTTGTTGGTTTGTCTTCCAAACTGAACCTAGTGAAAGCACACCTGTTTGACTACAGAGCATGGAGTTTGTTCTTCCTGCTGTTGTATTTTTTATACCTGTTATTGTTTTTATTGATTTTAAGGTAAAGAAGTTCTTTGGATTATCTCAGGTTAAGGAAATATTCTTGTGATTTTAATAGTAAATATTTGTAGGGAGACAATCTGAAGGACATTATACTCACCTATTGTCATCCGTGTAACATCTAGGACTCTTGTCTTCATGGTCTCGCCAAAGCTGCCTACATCTTGGAACTTCACATAGGATCATCTGATTCATATATGTATATAGCACTTTGTATCTGGTTTACTGGAATATTAATTCTGAATGGCTTTTTTAAATAACCAAATAATAACTGGAAATGGGGACTGTGTACTCACAACCGCCCCGTGGGAGCGTTGTGTGCTTTAATGCTGTAAGCACTGCCTCTCGAGCTGTTAAACAGATGCTCCTGAGTAAGGAGGTAGAGCTAAATGAGATTCCGTGTGGGTCTTGCAGGTTTCCTTCTGACTCTGTGTTCTAGTTTTCATGAAGCATAGGGTTTTAATGGGAAAATTTTCTGATTCGCAATTCATGTAAACTTTATAAAATTGGGCAAACTGTTCAAATTACAATAGAGTATTTCTCAATAGTGGCACACTTTTGTACTGTTACAAACAGCCTGTTCAAGGATTGCTGCTGCTGCTGCTTAAAACCTGAATTACTTTGAGTAAATCAAAGAGGCTTCTTGTCCACATAGATTTGGACAGACCTATCCTTTGACTAAAGTGAGTGGGTTTCTACATATGAAACTTTATACAAGAGTATTAGTTCGGACTAGGCATGGTGATGAATGCCTTTAATCCCAGCACTTGGGAGGCAGAGGCAGGCAGATCTCTGTGAGCTCAAGGTCAGTCTAGTCTACAGAGTGAATTCCAGGATAGCCAGGGCTATGTAGAGAGACCCTGTCTCAAAAATCTGAAAAAAAAGAAGTATTTATTCTGTCCTTTTTATTTTGTATTTTTCCCCAATTAGAACAGTTTTTTTAGCTATGAGAAAACGTAACATATTTTGTGAAATTTGGTACTTTTTAAAGTTTAAATACTAAGAAATAAATCTTTTTAAAGGAGATGACAGTCTGCAGAGATGGCTCCTACGTTAAGAGCGTGTACAGCTCTTGCAGATGATCTGATTGAGTTCTCAGTGTCCATACCTGGTGTCCACAGCCCCTGTACCCCAGCTCCAGGGGACCTGACCCCCTCTTCTGGCCTCCATGTTCATCTGTGCCTATCACACGCAGATGTGTAACTTTAAAAATAAAAATAAATCTTAAAAGTACAAATATCATTTCTGAACACTCATTGGCCTTGCTTTCTCAGTGGAAGGGGATAGGATATCTGTAATGTGCTTACTGTTTCCTGCAACCTCAGATAAAGGACCCCACCAGACACATCATCTCCCTGGCACCCTGGAGCCAGTGCTCTTTTCTGCCACCCAGATGGCAGTTGCAGTAAAGTATATGCCATTTCTTGGATGCACATGGAGACACAATTCCCAGTTAATATCCACCATAAAAAAAGGAAGTAGCTCAATGCGCATTACAGAAAGGTGTTCCCCGTGTTATCCTGTCTTCCAAGCAGTAGAAGACCTGCTTGCCCTGACAGTCAGCATTTTCTAATAAGAGCAGCCCTACATTTCTTGGCTACGTTTTACAGGGCTCTGATGCCTTTGCATCAGAATGAAGAAGAAAAGAGCAGCACCAGGTGAAACCCTGGTGTCTCCCTACTGACGTTGGCCTCCAGTTCCCTGGACAGCCTTGTTCAGTCCGACTGCGCAGCCTCAAACAGTACCGACATCACTGGTGAACAGATGGTTGGTTTTAGTAGTGGGGGAACAGGCTTGGCCAACCCAGGATAAGAATTTCAGATTGACCTCCACAGGGAAAATTGAGCCCTGCTTGTGGGGTGGGGACATGGTCTACATAGAATTTTTCATTTATTTAGCTTTAAGAACACATTTACTCTATTATTCACTTATCCTTTGTTAGGTGTGACATTGCAATGTGTGTAGAGCTGAGCCTTCCATGTTTCAGAGTCACATAAATCATTCCCTGTTACATGTTACTTTCTGGTGCTTATGCAGGCTAAGAGTGTTGATACTGCTCTGAAATACATGACAGTGGGGCAGAGCTCTTAAGCTTAAGGCCTCGCCCGCTTCCACTTCTCCATGGTGTTAGAGGTACTTCTAGAAAAGCCTCTCCAGGGCATTTTACCTGAGAGGAGTAGTTAACATTGAGGGAAGTGGCTCCTGAAGAGAGACTGTGAAGCATCCCCTACCTGGCTTCTGATGCCATCCTGAGGCTCCAAGCTGCAGTTATAGAGCCTTGTGCTGCTGGAGAAGAGCTTTTTGTTTGGTTGTTGTTTTGTTTACAGCTTTAAGAAAACCACTCTAATGGGGCCAGGCCTGTGGATGAGCATGAAGTCCTGGCTCAATCCCCGGTACTCACTACCACCCAGAAATTGTTTAACCATCACCATGGTGTGTACAAGGTTAAAAAGTTGTTTACTCCTCGTAGCCATTTCATGTGGAGGATTACCATTAAAAGCCTGCTTTTAGAAAAGGAGAACTTTGAAGTATAGTTACATATATATACATATATGAATAAAATGTCCTCTATATCTGAGAAGTTGAAATCTTTTTTTTCCCTTGTTTTTATATGCTTAGCTTTCCTGAAGCAAGCAGTACTGGCAGCAAGAATATCCTGTAAAGGTTTCTTCTGGTCAGCCAGTCATTGTATGGCTGTCATGAAGAGGATAGGAAGGAGAAAGAAAATTCAGTGTTGGGAGAGGGCTGAAGATACTGGTGGCACAGACCTGCAATCCCACTGTTGAGTCTAAGGCAGGAGAATAACAGACTAACGGCCTGCTTGGGCTGCATCATGTTTTCCATTACAGCTGCAATGGATGAGAGAGGGAACACTATCACTGAACTAACTGCACCATCATAAGCGTGTGCTGGGACCATGGGTTCCACCTCACCTTTGATTACTGCCAGGGTTCTAATGAGAATTCCAATCTTGTGTTAGGTCATCAGCCCTGAGCTGGTCCCAGATTTGCCAGTGTCCATGTCTGGCCATTGTAAACCTCCTTTTCAGTAGGTAACCGCTAACCCATGTCTCAGAATCTTTGTATAGAACAACAGTGGAAGGGGCCAGGCACACGGGGCACACATTAGCTTTGTGGCTGGGGTTGGTGCTATCCAGGAGATGGACCGTGTCTAAAACGCCTGCTCGTCCCCTCCTCGTTCACCACCCTCAAACCCCTAACATCAAGAAGTACATCTACCATAATCAGGGAAGATAGAAAATAAGGCCATCACAGTTAACTCACCCCAGTCTGCTGTCATTTATAAATTGCCCCACAATAAAAGGATATATTTAGACTTTCCCTCCACAAATAAGAAAAAAATGAAAAAAGAGGATTTCCAACTGTAACAATCAACAGCCAGCAAGCCCCAACCTGCAGTCAGTCTTAGAAGGGCAGTGACTACAGTGACCCCGGATACAGGTTAGTCAGAGTAGCAAATCACCCCTTCAAGTCAAGAGACAGGACATAGTGTTAGCAACCTGTAGCTAGCTGCCATTATGGGTCAGGGTGACTTGGGCAAGGTGTCCTTGGGTTCTCTCAGTACTGTGTGCATTTCTTGACTCTGAACCACAGGATCTCTCAGAGGAAGGGAAGGCATAGTTCTCAAAACAATGGCATATATTCATGGCAAGCAGAATTTGGAGGAGGAAAAAGAGAAAACTTCCATTGGCAGAAGCCTAACATGGAGTAGTTTGACATGGCTTTTTAGTGGATTTGAGTAGATGTCATTTTTAATTCACAGTTGTATATCGTTAGCAATTAAATAAGTTGCCATGGTGCTTCCAGCCTCTCAGACACAGCAATTATATCATTTGTAAATGTATGCTTTCAGAGACAAGAAGGCGAGGGATTTTTCTTGCACAGGGAACTGTTCCAAAGTGGGCTTTGCTTATGTTCCTAGCAAACTACCAATCTCCAGTGTGGGCAGTAACCGCCATGATTTAAGTGTTAATTACACAAATTGTTCTTGTTCTAGAATGAACTCTGAATTTTCTGTTAGAATGCAGGAGAAGGTTCAGGGGCCATTTAAACCAACTCAGTAATTAACCACAGCCAAAAATCTAGCAGCATACTGAGAAAAATAGGAAAAACACAAGGGAAGGATGGCCTGTACTTGGACAGTTGAAGCCTCCCCCTGGAAACTGTTTCCGGCCTAGACAAATGTCTAGGAAAGAACACTAAATCAGTTCCAGTTGCCATGTATATATCAAGCCTAAACAATATGTAAGGCGCTGATCTGAGAATATAAAAATAAATAAGACATGATCTTCAACTCCCCGGTCCAGTGGGGCAGACAATATGCAGAAACAACTAGTGCTGTGTGGTGAGCACGTGCCAGAGGCGTGTACATGTGCTGACTGGGATCATAGGGCATGCCTGGGATCCAGCTGCCTGGGGATGAGCTGAGAAGGGCTACAGTGGATCTCGGCGGGTGTTGTTGCTGGTGTGTGCACATTGAAGAGTCAAAGAGACCAGCTAGAAAGGAAGAACCGAACCGATGCGGGGGTACAGCCTGCAGAGCTGAGAGACAGCGGGCAACCCGGAGTCGGGAATGTTGCAGAGAAGACAGCCTGGACTAGAACAAGGAGAGGTCAGAGTAGCTGGCTCTGTGAGCTGAGTGCTTGCAAGTTAGGCATTGGAACCTGACTTTGAAGTCGGAGGTACGAATCTGTAACCCTGCCCTGGGAGCAAGGTGGAGACTGGCAGATCCCAGAGCAGTAGTTCTCAGCCTGGGTGCCACGACCCCTTTGAGTCCAATATTAGATATTTACATCGCAATTCATAACTGTAGCAAAAGCACAACTATGAAGTAGCAACGAAATAATCTTATGGCTGGGGGTCACCACAACATGAGGGCTGCAGCATTAAGAAGGGTGTCCCAGAGGCTTACTATCTGCAACAGATAGTGAGCTCTAGGCTCAATGAGAGACCCTGTCTTAAAAAAACGTAAGATTGGGGCTGGATAGATGGCTCAGCAGTTTCGCAGAGGATTTGGGTTTGGTTCCCAGAACCAAAATCACACAGCTCATAACCACCTGTAACTCAGGCACTGACACAGACACATAAAATAAGGCGTTGTGATAGAGGAAGGCACCCAGCATTGACTCTAGCACACACAACATCTGAAACTAGAAACCAGGAGTCAAAAATGGTTACTAACTAGCCTTGGTAAGTCTGGGTATAGAGTCACAAAGGGGAAGTATGCCTGACATGTAAGTAGAAATTCTGTTAACTGGACTGTTGAGGAACTCTTATCAAATGCATAAATTCTCAAAAAGACACATTAGCCAGGGCCAGTGAGAAAGCTCAGTGGGTACAGGTACTTGTCATCAGTGTCATCAGCCTGAACACCCGTAGTCAGTCCCTTGGACCCACAGAGTAGAAAGAGAGAACTGAGTCCTATAGGTTGTTCCCAGAAGCACATGCACGAGCGCACACGCACGCACGCACGCATACACAGGGGGCGGGGGGAGAGAGAGGGAGAGGGGAGGAGAGAGCTCAAATTTCATATGTCTATTTTTCTAATCTACAGAATCTTAACCCCAAACACCAGATAGAGAGCCTGCATTCTACCTAGATGAGCATCTGAGCTCACTCACTGAGAGTAGAAGTTCAGGCTTCAAGGTTCAGGATCAGCACCGAAAGCCAGAGAGAAAAAAAAACTGCACAAAGACAAGCAGAAAGCTAAGTTAGTGGACCTAGACACCACGATAGAGGATGTCTTTTGATGCAAGCATGCCAAGGCAAGACTCTACAGATCCATGTGGGGACAGCAGAAGAAGAAAGCCCGTGAGGGAATATATAATGCAAATTCCAGATTAGACAGGGAAGAGCCCAACAGGGGACTAACAAACTGGAAGAGACACTACATATGAGACTAGTCTGTTTAATTGTTTCATTACCATAGTTCACTATATACAGTGACAGATTTCATTTTGACATTGTCTTTTTTTTGGGGGGGAGGGGGGGTGTTTCGAGACAGGGTTTCTCTGTGTAGTCCTGGCTGTCCTGGAACTCACTCTGTAGACCAGACTGGGCTCGAACTCAGAAATCCACCTGCCTCTGCCTCCCAAGTGCTGGGATTAAAGGCGTGTGCCACCACTGCCCGGCTTTTGACATCCGTTTGATTTATAATCTGTTTGATTATATTCACCCCACCATCCTCCCACTGCTGCTGACCATTTCCTCTCCCCAACAAACCTCTACTTTTTCTTTCTTTTTGGTGACTCAATGAATTTAATTACGGTTGCTTATGTGAGCATGGGTTATTTACAAGAACATAAGCAACTTCCCATTGGCCACACCCATTAAAAGAAATGTCTCCCCTTTTCTCAGCAAACATTAACTGCCAAAAACTCTCAGGAAGAGATGGGACCATGTGGGTTCCTCCAACCCCAGATGGTAATCTTGTCAACTTGACTGGACTGAGGAACACCTAGGAGATTAGTAAGGCACCTCTACATGAATTTGAGGTTGGCAGGGGAGGGGAGGAGGGTTTCAGGAGACAGGCAGATCCTGTGGGTTTTGATCTAATGAATAGATTAACATTTTGAGTCATATTATGATCATTAGTGGGAGGTGGTGTAAGATAGAAAGTAGAACCTAGTTAGGGAAGCAGGCCGCTGAACACCAGTCTCTGGGAGAGAGCTGCTAAATGATGCTCTGACCTCTTCCTGTATTCTTCTGTCTCAGCTTCCGGTCCTTCACAAGGTGAGAAGTGCCTCTGTCACATGTCATCACCATGATGCTTGGGCTAAGGGCACAGAGCAACTGACCAAGGACTGTCGAAATAAATCTTTCCTCCTTTACATGGTTGCTGTGGGGGACTTTTGTCACAATGACACAAGAGTAATTGTGCCTCACATTATACAGGGGGGAAAAAACCTTGAAGAACTCAGAGCACGTATTTCCTTGCTGAGGTAGACAAGCCCGTTTGCTCCTCAGGCCTGCCGTTTGCCATCCCATCTCATCTGCATCTGCCCTTCACCGGTTGCTGTTCTCTCTCTGCATCTACAGTGCTCATGTCTCTCCCATTTAAAAATAAAATGACAGCAGTGTCGAACCTCCTTCAAGGACAAGGTCAGGACAAAAGTAAGGCTCAGCAGTCACGGGAATTCCCAAAGAGATGCAAAGACAAGGGTGGCATTTCAATCTGTGAAAGAAGGCCATCACTCAATAATGGGTGTTGACACTACTGGGTAGATTGCGGGAAATGGGTCGTTTCTGTCTCGAAAAGTATATAGAAACAAGTCCCAGGTAGATTAAATATTCTCAAGGTTAAAAAAAAGTGCTAGAAGAACTATGTAGATAATACTTTATATAACATGAGGTGGTAGTTGTTGTCATGGAGTTACAAGGATTTTCTAACACTAGCACAGTATCCAGAACTCCTCAAATAAAACCTGATAAACTGGTCTACATTAAAGAGAAAACTCAACATAAAAACATGGTCAAGAGATAAGCGAATACTTACTACTGGTAACAGACAAAAAACTCAATTCCCTTCGAATCTGAATGAAATGATAAAATACCATTTAGAAAAAAATTCAACCAGAACAAAATTAGCTATCCAATAGGTAACTGGGCAAAGAATATAAACACAATATTCATAGAAACTGATCTGAGAATACAAAAATAAATAAGACATGATCTTCAACTCCCTAATCCAGTGGGGCAGACAATATGCAGAAACAACTAGTGCTGTGTGGTGAGCACGTGTCAGAGGCATGTACATGTGCTGACTGGGATCATAGGGCATGCCTGGGATCCAGCTGCCTGGGGATGAGCTGAGAAGAAAGGGCTAAAAGAGCAAGGAGCAGAATGCCAAAGTTAAATAGAGAAAGCTGTTGGGTCAGAGGCTGCAGACAGGGTGTGAGCCCAGAGCTGAGGAGGGTAAAGGTTTATCTGGGTGTCTGGTGACTGGAGAAGCCTGGAGTCCCTTTATCCTAAATCTGCATGTCTGTGAGTGGTCATTGCCTCACTCCCTGGAGGCTGACCTTCTCTGCTTGGTGGGAAACTGAGGCATCGACTGAGCTTTGCATCCTTTCTGCAGTCACACTGAGAAGACCGGTCACTCCAGCTCTTTCAGTCTGGGAATTCCTAAGGATATTCCTCAGGAGGAGGGAACCTGGGCCTCAGTGGTCCCTCCACTCTGGCTGCTCCTGTTAGAAGACCACATCAGAACCTCAAAACCTGCCCTGCAGTTCTGGTTCATAGCACCCTCTCCTCAAAGCAGAGGGGTCAGATGAAGTCCAGGTGCCTGAAGGAGTCCTTAAGCATGGCAGATCTGCATCCGGCAGTAAGCTCCACCTCCACACATCTCATGGTCTTTGAGCTGGGCCCCCAGTGCCTGCTTGGCAGTAGCAATAGCTATAGAAACAGACCCTGAGGGCATTTCAAAACTAGGTTCAAGAGGGTTGGATAGCAGCCATTTTTAAGGGTGAACAAAAGACACATTTTTAAGGGTGAACAAAAGACAAGAAACAAAGATATGCCTTTCTGGGAGCAAGTAGTGTGAGATTCTACAGGTAAGCTGGGACAGATGCATAGATCTGAGATGTTCAGGCCTAGTTGTACCCCTTCAAAAGGTCTATGGAACATTCCTTCCTTGAAGACAGAGCAAATAAAATATTCCCTTCCCCCACCCCAGGTCAGACTATATAAGTTTCGAAGTTCTGTGCTGAAATGAAAACATCTAATCTCCCCATAACATTAATAGTAATTCCCAAGGAAGACTCGAGCAGAGCTCCAGTCAGCTGCCCACCCATCCCTGGACAACCTAACTGCCTGGAGTAGAAGGGCCATTTTAGTTCTGGCTGGTGTCTGGATCCCACCAGGCTGTTTTGAGGGAAGCTGCCACTCTTACCATGGGCTGAATGATGCATTTAAAAAATACTTATTAAAGTTCTACGAAGGAAGAAAGCAGGGAGGGACACTGGAGAAACACTCTTTTCCCCCCCAGTGAGTCCTGCAGGGTTTCAGGCCTCTTCCAGATGAGGAAAAGCTGGAAATCTTAGAGTTACCACAAGGGGGCTCTTGGATTCCACGTAGGCTGTCTCTTCCAAGAAAAGCCAAGCTCATCTTTGAATCTTCACCGGGGCTGATACGCCCTCCAAACCGATGCTTGCTTGAGCGAGCCCAGAGAGATGATTTGAAGTGGAGATGACAGAGAAATGAGTGAGTGCAAGCAGGCAGCCACACTGCTCAGCACAGAAATGGAGGATGACTTTGAAAGAGATCTAATCTGAGTCCAGCGCTGGACAACATCCCAGCCCAGTCCCAGAACCACACATCCAAGCAATAACATATTGGTTCCTCACCCCAGACAGCTTTCGCCTCTAGTTCAGCAAAATACCCAGGTTCATAATATTGAGTTATCAATCTACCTGCAATATTGCTCCCCATTGAGTCTGCTCCTCATTCTAGGTAGATTCTGCTGTCACAAACATTATTACCATCTCCCCCTTTCCTCCCAAGAGGTCACTAAAACTTTCATCCTAGACCTTTGGACCTCACGTATCTGTGTAGGCAGACAAGAAAGGAAAAAAAAAAAAACAAACCTCCTTTTTAAATTTCAAATATATATCTAACTCTGGCAAGAAACCAGGAAAGGTAACCATGGAAACAGGAGCATGAATGTAACCATGGAGACCCATTTAAACCAGCTGGTCCATTACCATCTAGAATCCGGTGGGCTCTGGATGCTTTAAGGATGGATAGCCCTGCTTAAGATGGTCAAGTGATACCAATTCTTCACGTCAGTGCTGTGTAGATACATATTATAAGTAGTGTCTGAATGTTGCCAGTATTTAAAAATGTTAGGAAAATAAGCCTTTCACGGAACTTCCTCTGTTACACTAATTTCTTTCTTTTATTCTTTCTTTGTTTTGAGATTCTCTGTACCCAGCATGGCTTTGAACTTGCTAAGTAGCCAAGGATCTCCCTGAGCTCCGATCCTGTTGCTGATGCCTCCTGAGGCTAATTGCCAATGTATGCCACCACACCCACTCTTGCTATAAGCAATTATTTTATTTTATTTTATTTTATTTTATTTTATTTTATTTTTGAAACAAGGGTTTCACTATGTATCTTTGGCTGGCTTGGAACTCACCATGTAGACCAGGCTGGCCTGGAACTCCCAGATATCTCCCTACCTCTGCTTCCCAATTACTAGAATTACATGTGTACACCACCATGCCTAGCTGGTTTTTTGTTTTTGTGTTAGCCAGGGTGTCTTGCATCCCACCCAGGCTGGTCTACAAATCACTACCTCACTACGCAGCCAAAGATGACCTTTAACTCCTGATTCTCCTGCTTCCAGCTCCTAAGGGCTGGGATTGCGGTTGTAAGCAGCCACACCCAGTTTATTCAGTTCTGGGGATCAGACTCAGGGCTTTGTACATGCTAGGCAAGCAGTTTACCAACTGATACCATCACCAGCCTTGTACACCAATTTACATGCGACCCCTCAGTCTTTCTGCCCTGCCTTCTTAACATCACGCTAACCAGCACTTTGCTGTTCTTTATTAATTCAGCAGACACAAACTAATCACTTTGTTGTGCTAAGCACTCCATACTCACAGGTAGTAAAGACTGTCTCACCAGGGTTAATGCCGAGGTGGGTCTTTCAGAAAGCTATTCGCTTAGCAAAAGGGTTTGTTTCCAGAATGACAGAGTTTGGATTTGTTCTTCCAGTAAATGAGACACACTTTGGACAAGGCTTTCCTTGGTTTTAGTGATCTGTTTTTGTTGATGCTTTGCAGTGTATGTAAACATGTTGAACCCTGGGCTTTGCACTTGGTAGACTCGACTGTCTTATACCATGGAGCCACACCCTCAGCTGCTTTTTTCCCATTTTGTAGAGGAAGCGTCACTCTTCTCCTGTCAACACAGCATGTTGTAAAGTGAGATCCTTCTTCATGACCCTTCCCTTTCCCTTGGGCATCACAATACCCGTATCCCCGCTGCAGCTTCAAAGGCCCAAGGGACAGTCTGGATGAGTCTTGTGTCTTAGTGGGGTAAAAAGGCAGAGTACAGAGTCAAAACACTTGTGACCACCACTTATCGGTGTGTCACCGGAGACAGGTTACTGGCCCTCTCTAAAGCTCACTCTTATCTGTACCTCAGCCATCCCTTTCATCCTCAGCCCTTTCTCTTTCATTCAACACCTGGTCAAACCTTCAGGCATGCCCCAGGAACCCTGAACACCCCAACAGATAAAGAGTATTATGGTTAATCGTGACTCAGATAGGATTTAGAGTCACCATGGAAACAAACCTCTGGGCCCATCTATGAGGGAGGTTCAAGATTAGCTTAATTAGGTTGAGAAGACCTAACCTGTGGATAGTATCATTCAAAACGGGGAAGGAGTCCAGACTGACCAGAAAGGAAAAAAACAAGTTGGGCATCAGCATCTGTCTCTGCTTCCTGCCCAGATGTGATGTGAGCAGCTGCCTCGCACTCCTGCTGCAGCGCCTTCCCCCACCCCACTATGATGGACTGTACCCTCAAAGTTCTGACCAAAGTACAACATTCTTTCCTTAAGTAGCATTCATCAGGCATTTGTTTCGGTGTTGAAGGAAGAAATGGAGAAAGGGAACGGGAGGGAGCGCCAGCCTTACTTGTTCTGTGGGACTGGTTCTACACCATGCCCTAAGCATTCTCACAACCCAGTGAGGATTATTTTTTTCTCCAGTATGTCCATGAGGAAACGAAAGTTCGTCACCTTTGGTAAACCTTCCAAGGCCACAAACTACAGAATAAAAAGGAGAGAACTTGAGCTCCAGCCATGTATTCCAAGTCTACTGTCTACCATTGTGCACTTCTTCCAAGTGACAATGTTCCTGGCTCACTACAAATACCATGCAATGGGATGAACTACTCCAGTGTCTCCCACTCAGCCACTACATCTGGGCAACACAACCCAGAGTCACCTTAGAAGAGAGTTTCAGGTGAGCATTTACAGAGATAAGATTGGCCTGTATAGATGGCTGTAACAGATTGTCTTGATTACTAAATCATGCTCACTGTGGGCAGTATCATTCCCTAAGCAAGCTCACTGTGGGCAGTATCATTCCCTACGCAGTTGGTCCTGAGCTGTGTAAGGAAGTTAGCTGAGCATGAGCTGAAGCATGTGAGCCAGGAAGAAGCATCTCCCTATGATTCTGCTTCTAGTTGCTGCTTGACCTGGAAGTATAAAGCAAATAAATTGATTTTGTTGAGATTTGATTTTGTGGTTTATCACAGCAATGAGAAGAAACTGGAACAGTCTCTTTGACCAGAGAGGCAGAGAGGTCCAACACCAATACATAAAAGGACCTGGGATGTCCCTGTCAATGAAGCACAATCCTCAAAACCATATAAAAAACTAAGCATAGTATCTCTGGCTCTGGCATATAGCCTGGGTATAGAAACAGGCTGGGGCTCTCCCAGATGGCCTAACCTACTTGACAAACTCCAGGCCAACAAAAGACCTTGTCTGAAAAGTTAAGTGGGTGGCATTACTGAGGAACAATACCCAAGGTTATCCTCTGGCCTACACACATACACATACACACACACACACACACACACACACACACCTCCTAGCACAGAAGCACATTTCAAAAGGTCAAAGGAAGAAGGTGAGTGCCTTCTGCCTAGAGCCAGGGAATAGAAGGGAGTGTGCTTCTCAGTAGATTTCTCAGTAGCGATGTTTGGTTTAGCTTTTGAGAGGACTAATGGGCTTTTCAAGAGCAGAGGAGAAAGTTCCACATAAACAGAATGCAGCATAAACAGAAGTACACAGGACTTGAAGCAGAGGTACCTAGGAAACCATTGATTTCCCGCTCTCCCCTCCCCCACCCCAGGTCACAAACATCACAAATATCACAGCGCTCCACCAGTGACTAAGGAATCCTGCTTCTGGCTAGAGATGAGTGGCCCCGAGTGGCTGGGGCTCATTTGAGATGATGGTTGGAAAGTGAAGAAGGCAGGTGGCAGACAGTGACTCATACCGTACTCAAGAGAGAGAGAGAGAGAGAGAGAGAGAGAGAGAGAGAGAGAGAGAGAGAGAGAGAGCAAACTGAACTTAGTCTAGCATGCTTTGCCCTCTCTGCCCTGCCCACACCTCTATCAGTAGAAGTAACTGTCAGCTGTCACAGTAATTTACAACTGTCCATGTAGGTGACAGACATCCACAGGCCTTGCTCGGGCAGCCCACCTTCTGCTCTGCTTCTCTTCTAGGTTAGTGGTGAGGGTTTAATTTTCAGCAGATTTTTTTTCATCAGTGCAGGGAATCAAATCCAAGGCCTACCCATGTTAGGAAGTATCCTATTGTGGAGCTACATCCAAGTGAAGACGGCGAGTATTATAATGTCATGATGACCATGAAGAATTGGGGTCCTTGTGTTGTGAACCTGGTTAGTTCCTTTCCCTCCTCCCCTACTTGTTCCCAGGTGCTGATGATACACAAGTCCCCGTCTTAACCAGGTTGACCCAGTCCAGTGTCACTTTCTGGACTATGAGCCTTCATTTGGGTCCTGTGGTGGTTTGAATATGCTTGGCTCAGGGAGTGCTACTATTAGGAGGTGTGGCCTTGTTGGAGGAAGTATGTCACTGTGGGGATTAGGAGGAGACTCTCCTCTTAACCACATGAGTGCTAGTCTTCGCCTGGCTGCCTTTGGAACAAGAGGTAAAACTCTCAGCCCCTCCAGCACTGTGCCTTCCTGAACACTGCCATACTTTCTGCCATAATGATAACACACTGAATCTCTGATCCTGTAAGCCAGACCCAATTAAATATTGTCCTTTATAAGAGTTGCCATGGTTATGGTGTGTCTTCACAGCAATGAAGCCTAAACTAAGACAGATCCCGTGAGGCTGGGACTCTGGATCAGCTGGCCTGAGGGCAGAGATTATCCTCCACTATGTCTGTCTCTTCATCTAAGTACTGGACTTTCTTTGTACCTCACTGGAGCTAGGAAAGGGTTTGGAAAGACAGCTAAGCCTCAGAGATTCCCTCTACCCAATCAAGATCAGATGATACAAACCTGAAGTCTAGGAGAACCCAGGCACCAATTAACACAAAGAGAAACTGGTCCTTGGGAAGCCTGGCTGGCAGACAAGGATGGCTGGTGGCCCAGAATGTCACTAAGCTCAGCCTGATCCAGTCCCTCTCACATGTTTATATGCTGCCAGACACCGCTCCACAGCTGGTCTTATTCTCCTCTCCACAATTCCACACTTGAGGGCATTTCCATTTTTCACTCATGGGTTCTAGACACATAAAGTGACTCACTCTGTCAGAATTAAAGAGCAAAGAAATTCATCAGAAGCAATGACTCTGGTGGTGGCTCCGGTTGGTTGTGGGACATAGTGGGGCCTAGGGACCCAAACAAGCACTGAGGCCCTGGATCCAGGAGTAGCCCATGACAGGATCTTAGGAATACTACTGTTGCTATGGGCTCTGGACCCAGGTTCTATCAACACTACAGGCTGGATGTGACCACAGTCAATGCCATGCTAAACATCAGAATAGGCTCAGCATGGCACTTGATTCTTTCCAGCACCTGCTTGCTGCTTATAGACATGATGCATATGAGCATCCTCTTGTGATCCCTTGCTTCTGTGTGTTACTTACATATAATTGACATATAGCCTACCATGATGATGCCCTTCAATGATTTCTATATTACACATAATACCTAGTACGATGTTAATGCTTTGCAAATACATGTCATTCTATACCGATCAGAGAGTATTGACACCATAATTAAAGTGTTTGGTACAGATGTGATTTTTTTTGGGAAATTTCTGTCTGAGGTAATGTGAATCTGTACATTTATGAAACTCTTATGTATATCGTAGGTAGGTGGTGGCTCTCACCTTTGATCCTTGCACTCAGGAGGCAAGGATCTATCCACCTAGGTAGATCTCTGAGTTCTAGGTCAGACTGGTCTACAGAGTGAGTTCCAGGACAGCCATGGATACACAGATAAACAATGGCCCAAACAAACAAGCAAACAAGCAACCCCCCACCCCAGGAAAGGAGGGAAGAAAGGAAGGAAGGAAAAAAGAAAGAAAAGAAACTCCTATGCGTTGGGTCTCAGAAATCCAGGACAAATAGAGGTGCTTATTACCATATCAAAGCAGAAGCTGGCCCTGGGCTCTCACAGCCCAGCAGGCATCTGCCAGAGTCCTGGCTCCCCTCAGCACTTCTCACCTCACCCCAAACACCTCCAGACCCAACTTTTTTTGTTCCTGTATAACTTTTGGCCTTTTGGCAAAGCAGCCTCTTGATCCTCTTTTGCTTCTTCTCTTGGTTCTCATCTCTGTCTTGGCCCCCTTTCTAATCTCTCTTCCTCTCTCACTCACCTCTTCTCTCTCTCCTTGGATGGCCCCAGGCTATTCTGCTGGCCATGTTCAATCTCAATTCTTCCAGATGCCTCCGCCTGTTCTCTACCTCATGTCTACGGTAAAAACTTTCTCCTCAACCATTCCTAGGAAAGGTCGTGTCCTCATCTTCATTCATTATGGATAAAGGGCCACTGTCTACAGTGACACTTGCATAGCTGTCCTACCTCAGTGGTAAGATTACCAGGAAAAAATTTAAATATACAGAACACCAAGTGACATTTAATTTCAAAGATACAATGATTTTAAAAAAATTATAAATATATCACATGCAATATTACAACATACAAAAGATTACATCATTGATCTAAAGTTCAAATGTAATTAGTTGGTTACCCTGCATCTTGACAGAAAAGACTCCATAAGGGACTTTCCCTAAGGTTTTGTGTGCATATGTGTGTGTTTGTTTATTTTTATTTGTTTTATTTATTTTGTCTCCTTTAGTTCGGGCTGGCCTTGAACTCATGATGTAACAGAGGATGATTTCAAACTGGTCTTTCTGTGTCCACTGGGTAAGAGGAGGGCAGGGGCTACAAGGGAGCACAGCCACACCCAGTTTTTGTGTTGCCGTGGATCAAACCTAGGGCGTGGTACATGCTAGGCAAGCAGTCTACCAACTGAGCTGCATCCCAAACCCTTTAAGGCAGTGCTTCTCAACCTGTTGTAGGTCACGTCCCCTTGGGGTGGAAGGTCCCTTTCTTTCATAGGGGTCGCCTATCAGACATCTGGTATATCAGCTATTTACATTATGGTTCATAACAGTGACAAAATTACAGTTATGGGGTAGCAGTAAAAGTAATTTTGTGGTTGGGGGTCACCACATCACGAGTGACTGTATTAAAAGCCGCAGCATTAGGAAGGTTGAGAACCAGTGGCTTAGGACATTTTTCCATTCCATCCATCACTGGTATACATTTTCTTGGGCCCTCTTTTCTGAGTGTGTTAGAGATGTTCATGTGCAAGTTCTGCATCCCTGACAGCAGCATATGGCTGCCTGACCCTGGGTTTGAATGGCCCCGGCCTGGAGCTCATCCAGCCTTTCCCTCCGCCTTCTCCCACACCAAATTTTCATCTCCAGTAGTCAGGCATATGCCTAGAGCCATCCAAGGGAAAGATGGTGTCCTTGAAAACGCAAAAGCAAGAAAGAAGCACATTAAAATTTAAAGACCGAATACCCAGGTGCTATTGGAAAGGAGAAGAGTAAGCAATGCCAAAAGATTTGATGAATTTTTTATACTGGGCGCTCCACATTCTAGGACCTCAAGTTTGCTATGACTCACACTTACCTGGGTGCTCCCAGGAGGTGAACTGATAAAGTAATGAGAATGATTTTTCACGTGTGTTATACAAAAACAAGGCTTCATGATTCAACACTCACTGCTGCACTCAGCTTCCATATCCCAAGTAGGGTCCATTACCTGATTGATTGATTTCAATGCAAAACAGTGAGCAATTTTCAAAGCGCCCATTTCAAATATGTGCAAAATAGAAAGCAATTTTCAAAGCCACCCACCTCAGGATATTACAGGCAAAAAAGTGACAGGGCTATATCCTCATGTTTTCTTATGATCATAAATGACACAAAGGAGACACACAGCTTTGCCAAATTCTCATTCCGTGACACGCACAAAGGCTTATTCACCCAAGTCTTATTTGAAGAATAATTAGGCCTTCCCAGACCAGGCTCAGCTTTCTCTGGGCTGCCAGACAAACCGCCGTGGGATTTCCAAGCCACAAAAAATAATTGGTGTTTTTTAGACTTAGTGCACATGCTGGAATGGATTTCATTAGTCAGCCCCAAGTCTTTGGAAAGATTATTGATTTGCATTTCTAACTTTTAAAAAGAGTCCTCAGTTCTATCTTTGTCCCTCTGGTCTTGGGTATCTTATGTACTGTTTATCTCCCTTTTAGAACACTTGTCTTTATTTCATCTTGTCTGTTCTTTCTGCTCAAAACTGTCCCCTCAAGAAAGAGTTAATTCTGTGACCCTTGATTGCACACCCTCAGTGAACTTTGACTGCCCATCCTCCATGAGGTTTAGTGACTAACGTCTATCAATCAAGTCTTTCTTCGTTTCTGTTTTGGTTTTTTGTTTTGTTTTGTTTTTTGAGACAGGGTTTCTTTCTTCTTTTCTAACAACGGAACTTTGAGCTGGGTATATGACCAATCAGAGCTCACATTTCTCAGTTTTTCTTGCAACTGTATGATCCAGATGAGCTCCCCGCATCCCCACAGAAGGGAAGGGAGGATCACCTTCCTCAAAATTCTCTCTTACGTTCTATGACATTTTCCGTAACCTGTAGTAATAGGCAAGAGGCTCACAGTGTTGAAGAGCCATGGTTGTGGTGGTGGTTCAGGACTGGGTAGTGAAGAGACCCTGGGGTCCAGTCTGCATTCCTTTAATATTGACTTCTTTGTTTGGTACAGACTCAGTACGGTGGCTTAAACAAAAGTAGTATAATTCATTTTGAAATTCACTATCTGAGTAATGAATGAGAGCTACTTGGTGTCTGGATGGTGTTGGACACCTGCGTCTCTACCCCCCACCCCCATTCCCCTGTTAACCCCACCCCATCCTCCGCGCACACGCCTTCTTGGCTGCCATCCCTTTGGGAGTTTCAACACTATATTCACTTTCCAGGATGCTATCGGAGGATATAAAGGGAGATGATGTCCTTTTGTTCTATGGCTACTCTCAGGAGCTAAACGTGTCCCATTGGCCAGATTCCAGTCATATGATGTCATTTAGCCGCTAGGAAAGCTGGAAAATGTGGTCTCTGACCGGCATGCACCTGTCTGAAAATTGTATTGTCAGAAAAGAAAGACTGGCCGGGTGGTGGTGGTGCATAGCGTTAATCCCAGCACTACGGAGACAGAGGAAGGTGGATCTCTAGGATTTCGAGTATAGCCTGGTCTACTGAACAAGCTCCAGCACAGCAAGAGCTACCCAGAGAAACCTGTCTAAAAAAAAAAAACAAAACAAAAAACCAAAAAAAAAAAACAAAAACAAAAACAAAAAAACAAAAAAAACACAAAAGAAATGAAACAAAAAGGAAGGAAGGAAGGAGGGTGGGAGGGAGGGAGGGAGGGAGGGAAGAAGGGAGGGAAGAAAGGAAGGAAGGGAGGGGAAGGGAAGGGAAGGAAAGAAGGGAAGAGAGAGAGAGAGAGGAGAGAGAGAGAGAGAGAGAGAGAGAGAGAGAGAGAGAGAGAGAGAGACCAGTCAAGACAGATAAATATTGATAGTCCCATGACCGAGAACCATTATGCTTTTTGGAAATGAGTGTTGCTTAAGACTGTTCTGACTCTCTCCTCTGCCAGGAATAAGTATGTATCCAAAACAATGCAAACCACAGAGCTTTTGAAAAGATTTTATTTTTATGTTAAAGTGTGTGTGTGTGTGTGTGTGTGTGTGTGTGTGTGTACACATGGGTGTAAAATGTCTATGTCAGTGGAAGCCAGACAAAGGCATTGAACATTGAACACTCTGGGGCTAATGTTTCCCGACATGGATACAAGGAACCAAACGTGGGTCCTCTGCAAGAGTGGTATGCACTGTTAACTGCAGAGCTCTCTCTCCAGCCATTGGTTTTGTTTTTAACATGACTTTTAAGTATCGTTTTCAGGGCTGTGTTGTATTCCACGAGTAGACCCATGTCTTCATGCCATGGTGGGAATGCCCTCAGGGACTCAGGCATGCTAGGCAAGCACTCTGCCAGCTGCACTAGCCCGGCCCTGAGAAGATGCCATTTTACATGGATGCATGCAGTATGCAATGCCCCCCACTTCTTTCTCCTGCAAAAAGAATCCATCTCCACACTAACACCCAATGAGTGGCACTGACCAAGGGCGCTTTCTCTCAAGTTTTTCATCCATGGTATGAATAGAGATTTGAAAGGTTGTTTAGTGATTCCGGTTTTTTGTGCCTTTTATATCTTCACAAAGGTGTAAACATACACTTTTTTATGTCTTGCTTTCCTCACTTAATAATACCTCATGGAATGCTGTCCAAGTCACTTGGTTTTGATTTAATCTGTTCTTTTTAATGGCTGGGTAATGATTCATGGTGTTGATATGTCATAAAGTATTTGGCCAGGGGCTTTGTTTCACAATGAATACTGCCTTAATAACATCTATGCTCATGCGTCTTT
Organism: Arvicanthis niloticus; assembly: GCF_011762505.2. NCBI lineage: Eukaryota > Metazoa > Chordata > Mammalia > Rodentia > Muridae > Arvicanthis > Arvicanthis niloticus. The sequence continues at coordinate 44,085,002 of NC_047660.1, forward strand.
GTGAATTAATGGCTTTATTTCCTTGGGACAGATTCCCAGGAGGGAGCTTGCTGGGGCAAAAGTCACATGAATTTTTAATTTTAATAAAAATTATCCTTGGAGCTATTCTTTTTTTTTTTTATCTCTTTCTCACATCTTTTCCCAGTTCCAGCTTCTATAATTAAAAGGCTAAAATGTTTTAGATCAGATTTTTGTAAGCTTGTGTCGATTTGTAAAAGTATATAATAAATTATAACAGAGAGAAGTCGACATCATTTTCAAAGACGCAACTGGAAGAAACCCCCTTCTGCAAGTCGTCAAATGAAGGCTATGACTGCAGATACAACTTTTCCTGTTTCTGTATTTAATCAAGGTGTGTGTTCAAAAACACCCCGGCACTATGGCAACTGAGGATTATCAGCAGCAAGTTACATAACCCTCTAGCAATGTTTTGCAGGCAATTCATTGCGAGATCCTGCATCCCCCGGGCGTACTCTGTCCCAAAATCCCTTGCTGAGGACCCTTCATTCATTGCACAATGTCTATAAAGCCACCCCCACTGGTAGACATTGGACTAGACAGTGTGCAGAATGGCAATAAATAAGACCTGCAGGGCCCCACTCACAACGCTGACCTTCTGGATAAAGAAAATATTAAACAGCAAATTACATGTGTGTTTGCATGATATTCATTTGTTTGTTGTGCTAGAAATTGAACTCAGGGCCTCATATACATGCTCTCCCATTAGGGTCCACATTCATCCCCTAATCATATATTTCTGTTGTGCTAAACTATGCATAACAGTTGCTTTCCTTGCCATTTTATGTCAGTAACAGTGATGAACCCTGTGGCTATTGTGCTAAGTAAAACAAGCTAGTTACAGCAGCAAATGCTGTAAAGATTCCATTTGTATGCTACCCAGAGGGGTTGAGGTCACAGAGACAGGAAGCAAAATGGTAGTTGCCAAGAGGCAATAAGGGAGACCAATATAAAGAGGTATATTAATGGGTATAGAGATTCAGTTTTGTAAATCTGAAATGTCTACAGAGAAATAGATGGCAGTGGTAAAAATGTATAATGTTCTGGATAGTTTTATGTCAACTTGACACAAGCTAAAGTCATCTAAGAGGAGACAACCTCAATTGAGAAAATGCCTCCATAAGATCAAGCTGTAGGCATGCATGTAGGGCATTTTCTCAATCAGTATCTAATGCGGGAGGGCCCAGCCCATTGTGGGTGGTGCCATCCCTGTATTGGTGTTCCTGGGCTCCATAAGAAAGCAGGCTGACCAAGCCAGTAAGCAGCACTCCTCCATGGCCTTTACATCACCTCCTACCAGGTTTGAGCCCCTGTCCTAACTTCCATCATTGATGAACAGTGATGTAGAACTGTAAGCCAAACAAACCCTTTCCTCCCTGAGTTACTTTTGGTCATGGTATTTTTATCACAGCAATAGTAACCCTGACTAAGACACACAATAAAGTGAATGTACTGAATGCTACTGAACACATAAAAATGGTGCAGAAGTGACTGGAGAGATGGCTCACAGGTTAGGAGCACTTACTGCTCTTTCAGAGGATCTGGGTTCAATTCCCAGCACCCAAATGGCAGCTCACAACCCTTTGTAACTCCAGTTCCAGGATGTCTGATGACCCCTTCTGGCCTCCATGGAAACTATACAGATATACATGCATGCAAAACACTCATACACATAAAATAAAAATAAATAGATTTTTTAAATATTTATTTATTTATTTAATGTATAAGTGCTTGATCTATACCTATGTTTCAGAAGAGGGCATCAGATCCTGTTATAGATGGTTGTGGGCCACCAAATTGTTGCTGGAAATTGCACTCAAGACCTCTGGAAGAGCAGCCATCTCTCCAGCCCCCTAAATAGATCTTTTTGAAAAATCTTATACAAACCACAAAGGAGCAAATCAGCCATGTCTCATCCCTTATACTTTTATCCCCTGGATAACTCCACATTTTCTCCTCCAGTACTCACTTGAAGAACTGGCCTAACCAAGCCTCTTGCAGGATCCCTAGCTCCTCAGTTACTGACACTGCTGAGATGCCCAGAGGCCCTTGTGGACATCATTGTTTTCTTGGTATTTTGCATTGAGAATTCTTGGAGTGCTTTAAGCTATCACCCTGATGTCTGCAGTGCATCTGCTAACCCTCTGAACAGTTTTCACAGATGTGTCAGCTCACAAACCTTTATCTTTCACGATGATCATGGTCAGCCCTCGCCCTCCATCTTTCTCCATACAAATCTATAGTGTTTCAAAGGAAATAAAGGGAGAATGTTTTCCCACCTCACTGACTGCCCCCATTTTTAAACAGAGCAAGTACTTTTCCTAATTTTTCTTTGGACCAGCAACTCTGGCTTCCAGATGGGACTCCTGGGGGTTTTAAGAGCATCTGTCATCAGAATAGGCTTTGTTCTTTTTACAAGAAAAATAAGTCTCAACTAAAGGCACAAATTTCCCCTGGTTATAACAGGCAAGAAATGTAATGATTAATTTTTCAATTCCCACAGATTTTTTTTTCTCAGTTGTTGTAAGCAGAATAAATTTTTATTGAAGTATGAGTAAATTCTAATTTAGCTTTTTATTTGGCATCTAGTTTCTGAGCCTCAGTCTCAATTATGCCTAATTACCTACTGATCTTATCTGAAAACACAGCTTAGTATGAGTGTCTCAAAGTTGCCCAAAACCAAATACTTGGTGTGTATATTCCTGGGAACTTAATCTCCCGGACTTGGAAATTCTAGACCCAAACCGAATTCTATAGTTGCTGCTGTTTGAGGCAGCATCTCACTCTGAATCCCACAGTAGCCTCCAACTCATGGTAAATCCTCATGGCTCAGCCTCCCAAGTACTGGGAGTAGGTGTGAGGCATTTTACCTGGCTCCAAAGTGGAAGCCATAAACTTTCTCTTCAAATCTACCTTACCACCATCTCCCATAGAAATAAATACCCCAAACACATACACTACATGTGAGCACGCACACACACACACACACACACCTAGCACAGAGAAGCAGCCACCCTTGACTCTCTTTCATCTTCTCATCACTACATTTATTGTGTTACCATTTGCAGATGGCTTGGTCTCACCATCTCCCTTGTCCTCATGGACAGACAGAAAAGAAACAATTATTTACCATTGTCAAATACTCAGTGTTCTTTTTTGTTTGTTTGTTTGTTTTCAGTGTTTTTTTTGGGGGGTTTTTTTTTTGTTTTGTTTTGTTTTTTTGGTTTTTCAAGAGACAGAGTTTCTCTGTGTAGCCCTGGCTGTCCTGGAACTCCCTCTGTAGACCAGGCTGGCCTCGAACTCAGAAATCTGCCTTCCTCTGCCTCCCAAGTGCTAGGATTAAAGGCATGCTCCATCACTGCCCGGCCAGTGTTCAGATTTTTATCAACAGAATCCTAGAAATTTAAACTTCAAAATCTTTAAAAAAGATAGATTCCCAATCACTCTCCTTATTACTCAATACTATTTATGTTAGCATTCTGTCTAAACTCTCTCACAACCTGACAACAGCCAGGTGTGCCTGACTCACTATAAAAGGAGCTGCTTGCTCCTCTCCCTCTCCCTCTCCCTCTCCCTCTCCCTCTCCCTCTCCCTCTCCCTCTCCCTCTCCCTCTCCCTCTCCCTCTCCCTCTCCCTCTCCCTCTCCCTCTCCCTCTCCCTCTCCCTCTCCCTCTCCCTCTCCCTCTCCCTCTCCCTCTCCCTCTCCCTCTCCCTCTCCCTCTCCCTCTCCCTCTCCCTTTCCTTCTCTCCCTTTCTTGCCTCTGCTAGCCTCTCAACTTCCACCACCACCACCATCACCACAATGCCCTGAATAAACTCTATTCTATACTATATGGTTGTGTGGGTGGTCCCTCAGGGGCAAAGGATGCCTCAACATGGGTCCACCGAGGCACCCCCTTCCCCTATACCTGACCACACCTCCACCAAACATATCCCCCCTCTTTATCTTTTTATAAAACACATCAATTTATTTAGTAAAAAACTGAATTATTTACCCATTAATATTTACATTTGGGTAATTGCATTCCTTCCTTAAAAATATGGCTTACCCTGTTGAAATATACAACATGATCCTCAGATTTATGGTTATTTACATGTCATTTCAGGACCCTGTGTCTGCAAATAGCAAGAGCAAACTTAAACCAGCTGTCTTGGTTTGAGTTTCTATAAAGACAAATTACTACAGTCTGGGTGGTTCAAATAAGACATGTCTATTCTCAGTTTTAGAGTCTTGGAAGTGCCAGAACCAGAGCTGGCAGATAGCTACCTAGGGAGGACACTTTCTGGTTTGTAGAGAAGAAAAAGCAAGCTCTGCCTTTCCTCTTTTGAGGAGGGGACTAATCCCATCACAAAAGGTCCATCCTCATCATCCGGCCCCAAATGATCCCTCTAATACCATCACCGTTGCAAGTGCCATCAACGTGTGAATTTAAGGCTCAGAAGTGTTCAGTGCATAGGAAGATGGCGGAAGGGAGTGGACTCACATTAACCTACATGATAGAGTACAGTCACTCTCTGTGGTCTCTCCATGCAAACAGTGTATAAAATTGGGAAGTGTGAAGCTGCAGCTGGCTGAGTTATTTTACGGTAAACATTTTTATATGTAAGTAAAATTATGAACTCTGAAATAATGATAAAAAAAAGTATAACTGTGCGATGCTTAATATTCATCGACAACTGGATTTAGAAGCACCACACGAATACATCTCTCTCTGTGTGTGAAAGCCTTTCCAAAATGTTTAATCTAAGAGTGAAGGTCTGCCCTGAATATGACCAACACAGTAAATGGATTTTTAATAAACTCCATTAGTTATAAATGTGATCCAACCAGCCCCCCAATAATTGAGGCTGAGTCCTATGGAATTTTTAACCAGCTTAACACAATTACTTGGGGATTAGCCCTAATTTATTTTTCTATATGCTAGGCTGTCTACTTCCTAGCTGTGCTACCCAAGTGCTTGCTGTTTGAGTCTTTCTTGTGTTATTTCTATTCCATCTGTTCGCCCTTAGGGGGCATTTTACTGGGTATATGCTCCCTGGTCCCTACCCCCACTCTCTCCCTCCATCCCCTGCCTCCTGCCTCTCTCTTTTTCATGGTCCCTACCTGAACCCCCAGCCCAGTAACTAAAACTCCGCCTACCTCTAGTCCCCCCAGTAAATGGTTGTAGACACTTTTATTTAATCAATAGCTTTAAATCTGGGAGCTGAGTTTATACAACAACGACTGGTGTACAGGAGAATTCACTGGTCTAGGGGCAACCAGATCTTGGTGGCCAGTATTTAGCATTTGAATACATAGCAGCACCAGAGCAACCTGCTGCCCCCTAGCCCGCAGGGATTTGACTAGACCTTAGGGAAGGGGGCGAAAGAATGAAAGGACAAGAGACACAAAGAATGAGAGCAAGTCTGGGGTTCTGATCAAGCTCTGAAACTTTAATTTTTGGGGGCAGGTTATAAAGACACAGCAAACCGGGAAGTTTGGGCGAGGATCATTGCTTAGGGCTAACCCACTATGGAATCCTTATTGTCTAAGACCAGTCCACTGTCATATCCTTATTGCCCTAAACCATCCCAGGAAATGCCAGCCGTTCTTTAAGTTCCTGGGACCTAAGACCTGTGAACGTCCTTTCTTAACCTTGTACTGACTGGTCTTTCTAGAACAGCAGGTAATTTCTTGGGTTTGGCTCCCAGCAATCCCCAACACAGCATCATCCTGTGCAATCCTATCCTGAATGAAATGGAGGAAGCAAGCTGAGAACCAGCCTTCATCCTTCTTTGCTTCCTGATTGTAGGAACATGAGTGTCTGCATCTGCCTCCTCACCCACACTATGATGGACTGTTCCTACGAACATTCCCACAGGCACATTCATAGTAGGCTGTGCCACACAATGGTGATTCAAGTGTAACTTGCTTTTAAATTCCATTATGACAGTTAAAAGGTCACTAGGCTTTTCAATGCCATTACAGTTTTACTCTTTGTTTTCTGAGATGGAGTCTTATGTAGTCCAGACTGGCCTTGAACTCACTATGTAGCCAAGGATGAATCTGAGCTCCAGTCCTGCCTCCATCTTCCAGCTGCTGGGATTACGGGATTTCATTATAATCTCATGGAACCATGGATTGAATTACTGCACACAGACACACACACATGCACATACAGGTAGGCAGTCCCTGTGTGTTTCATGACAAAATGGAAAGTATCAAAGGACAGAATCTCAGACAGAAACATTTGAGATCCTCAACAAACATTTCTGGAGTATGTGTGGTATATGTGTAGAATATGTGTGTGTATCTGTGTGTCTGTATGGAGTGTGTGTATGTATGCGTTTGGTGTATGTGTGGTATGTGTGTGTGGTATATGTGGTGTGTGTATGTGTCTGTGTGGTGTGTGTGTCTGTGTGGTGTGTGTATGTGTCTGTGTGGTGTGTATGTGTGCCTGTGTGGTATGTGTGTGTGTGTGTGTCTGTCTGTCTGTCTGTCTGTGTGGTATGTGTGTGTCTGTGTGGTGTGTATGTGTGAGGTATGTGTGTGAGTGAGTGTGTCTGTCATGTGTGTGTATGTCTGTGGTGTGCGGGGTGGGGGGTGTTAGTGTATGTATGTGCATGTGTGTGTGTCTGTGTGCAGTAATTCAATCCAAGGCTTCACATATGTCAAATGAGCTCTACCACTGCATGACACTCCCAGACCTCCTTTTGGATATTTTAAAGACATCTCAACAAACCGATGCATCATATCATCAAAGGGGGTAAGATTATTAAAATGTATTGTGTTCATGTTGTGTGTGAATGCTGTCTAGACACTCATCATTTGGTCATGAATGGAGCACTTAGGATCCCTATTGGGAACTAAGGTTGAACTTCCCGTGGTAACTGCTGGTTCCCCCAGCTCTCGTGGAGAACACCTCATTATCCAAATGCATAGGGGCAGAAGCAGATTTGAGTTTGCATAAGACTGGAATATGACAGAAATTAATGGTAAAGGGACACAGGAGTGCTGCAGGATATTTGATCATGTAAACCCCAAGACTGTGAACTGGAAGAACCTTGTGCTGTGGCTCAGCCCTAACACACACCTTTGGTCCAAGAGCTAAACAAAGCCAACCCTAGGTCAAGAGGTGAAGCAAGCAAGCAGTAGAGAAGGAGTAAGGAAGGAGAAAGGAGGGCCTTTGAGCTGAAGGGCATTTAGGACAATGTAGAGGAGAAAAGGCTTTTTAATTCTGGGACGTCCTTGGAGTAGGAAGGTCAGCTGGGTGCGCCCCCTGTCACTCTGAGATAGCAGGCTTTCACCACAGTGTCTGGCTCCCGAGTCTTCATTTGGTGATTTGAATAGCAGGGGGTTTTGTTTTTAAAACAAAAACACAGGGGGATGTTTGGGGGTGACAAAAATTTCTAAATCTGATCAAACTTGAACTGTTCTATTCCTTTGCCAAAATTAATGTGTAGATTAACGGGGGAATAAGCAATAACTCTTAAGTAAGATGCATATGTGTTTAATGACAACAAATAATGCTACAGAGGAGACAGACTGGGGCAGGTTTTAGGGAGCAGGTGTCATTTAAAGGAGACTGGAAGCAGCAAAGTGCACGTTGGGGAGCTGTCTTAGGGAGAATGTTCTGCAGAAAGATAAAACAAACAAACAAACAAACAAACAGGTTAAAGCCAAGTGAAGACCCCCAAACTCGGGAGACCCTTACTCAAGTCTCGGGAAGTCGCGACCACCCACGAACTCCAAGACACCATACCTGGATGCAATCAGCAGAGGTTTATTAGGGAAGAGAGCTGGCAGCCAGCGGCCAAACTGCACACTCGTGCAGGAGTAGAGTTTGACAAAGCCAGCCAGTCTGAGGAGGGTTTTAAAGGGAAAAACCACAAACCAGGGGAGTGGGAAGTAGGGTGAGGGGTTATCAAGGATACATAACATAAAAATAGTGGAACATTTCAGAGGAACTCACCCTAAATGATTTAGAGTCATGTGAAAATCACTCTGCACACTCATTCTTCTCAAAAATGTAGTTTTACCATGTCACTGTGCCCTACCCTGTCATTACCAACTATTTCAGGTTAACTATTTTTCACTTCTTCCGGCTATAGCCTCACCTAGATGACTTGCATCTTTCTCTGTAGTCAGGAATGTGTCTTCTTGCTTTGGGCTTTCCCCACCCTGAGGCTTGAGGAATGTTAATCCAGCAAGTGTCCTCTGATTCAGGGATAATGCCCTCCACCCAGGATGTGTCCCGGGGCAGTGACAATAAAGGCCTGAAATCTTACATTCAGTTCTGCCTTCTGGGACTTGCATTCTTTTGCTCAGGTCTAGGGTAAAGAAAAAGCCAATATATATATATTTCATAAAATGGTCTTTATAATTTTTCACTCTACACAAGCACCAAAACCAAATGAGCTTAGGAAATCACAAAACAAATAGGCCACACTCAGAAGACTCAGGAGAAAAAAAGCCAATAAAAAATAAAGGCAGAAATTAAACGGAACACTGACAGCAGTTACACACTAGGGACTATCAATGAAACCACAGCTTTTTTTTTTTTAATTTTTAATTTTAAAAATCTGGCAAAACAAATCAAAAACACAATAGACCAAAAGGAACAGGGGCAAGAAGCAAGGGAACTGCAGAACAAAGAGCAGAGGGACATCCTGCAGTGACAATTAGACAACCTACGAAAACACACACACAGTCACGCTCACTCATACACACACTCACACACATAAACATACACACACACTCACTCACACAAACACACACACACTCACACACACAAAGATACACACATACACATCCACTCATACACACACACTCACTCACACAAACACACACATGTACACACACTCACAAACACACACATTCACTCACACTCACACAAACATGCACACTTACACACAGAGAGACATACTCACATACACGCAGACACACACACACACTTTTCTGGGAAAGTATAAAAAACAAAAAACCCAAAGTTACTACAAGAAAGAAAGAACACTTGAAACTGACAATCTTTTCTGTAATTGACAGGATTAGCAAATTTGACCCCAACAAAAATGTCCCCAGTGGTTTTATTGTTGGGGTTGACTATTTTTTAAGAGAAGAACAAATAAGCAATTATCCCAGAAAAAAAAAAAAAAAGAGGGAGAAGAAACTGTAGAATAGCCTCATTTGTTTTCATTATTAATTTTTACTTTATATGCATGTGTGTTTTACCTGCTTGTATGTCTGTGCACGGCATAAATGCAGTGCCTGTGGAGGGCAGAAGGGGGCATTGGATACCCTGGAACTGGTGTTACAGATGGTTGTGAACTACCATGAGGATGCAGGGAATTGAACCTGGATCCTCTGGAATAGCATCCAGGGCTCTTAACCACTGAGCCATCTCTACAACTCATCGCCTTATTTTTTGAAGCCGGTACAACTTTGTTTTCAAATGCACTGTAAGGATTTGGAAAGAAAGCCAGGCTCTTTGCTCTCATGAGTATGGATGCATAAACTTAAATAAAATATCAACCATCTGTTGGGCTGTCAGGGAGAGAATGGGTCCTGAGGATTCTGGCTTAAACAGATTAATCCCTGGATGGATTCATAATATGATGGTCTTATTGGGAGAGAGTGAGAAGTAGGAGCAGGGCGGAGCTGAAGAAGGAGGATGCTGGGGAGCACCCTTGGGAGCTGTATCTTGTCTTGGTTGCTTCCTGTATTATCTTTACCCTGCCTCAGCACCACCATGAGGTAATGTATGCCACACGCTCCTTCCACCATGATGCTCTTCAGCCTCGGTGACAGCTCAGAGTGAACCAATAGAGACAGACTATGGACAGAGACCTCTGAAGTCATGAGCGAATTAACACACAGCCTTCCTCACTTTAGCTTGGTGTTCTCAGATATTTTTCTTACTTGCATCTGAATCCAAAAAACACAGTACAAGTAAAGAGCATCATGATCAAGTAGTGTTCTCCCTAGAAATCCAAGGAGCTGCCAACATTAAGACTACCAGTGGGTGATTGCCTGGCATGTGGTAAGTGCTCAGTAAATACTGGTTACTATTGTTTATTACTAATAGTGATGGCGGTAAGACACCAATATCTTTCACAAATAATTTTCTGATGATTTGCCATTATCTCATTGAGTGGCACCTTGCATGACCTCCAAATCACTTCTGCTCCTACAGATAAGCCCTAAAATTATTCACTGATAGGTAATAACTGTAGACATGAACAAAGATGTTCTCAGCAGCTTTCTTTGAAAGATTAAAACAAAGGAAGAAGTCCAAACATCCATCTATAAGAATAAGGACAAATGACTTACACTAGAGTCACATGACCAGATGCTGTACAGTGGGGTTGCAGGTAAGAAAACGAGGGTTTAAGAGCAAAGAAAAAATAATCTTTAAAACCAAGAAGTAATTTGTTTGCTCATATGAGCACCGTGCTCTGTAAACTGCAAATAAATTAAAAGGCAAAGGCTTCGCAGAAGGGCGCATTGTTCTGTAAACTCCAAGGACAGACATGTAGCAAGGAATTGGAATAAGAGCCTGGCATCTCCATCTCTCAGCTTGGTTCTGCAGGACTTCGTTCACTTATCCTCTCTCCACACACATATTTTTTCTGCATCTTCTAAAGGTTCACAATGAAAATGTATGCTTCACAGTCGTTAAGTTTATAGTTGCAGTTCTAGCCATATAATAATGAGCATGACCTCATCTTTTCCTAAGTCCTAATGAAACACTCAAAAGGGAACGATCTCAGCATGTGATAACTTCTTGAAGTGTATCAGGAAGACAGCTGCTCAAAAAAGTACTTGCTACAAAAACACGAGGATCTGAGTTCTGTCTCACATAAACATGCATGTGCGCGTGCACACACACACACACACACACACACACACACACGGAGACATGTGTACTATGCTATATAGTAATAACTAGCACTAGGAAAGCAGACACAGTAGCTTGACCTAATGAGGTCAATGAAAGATCAGCCTCAACACAAGATGGCTGACACCTGAGTAGAGGCATATAAATAGTGACAGCTGAGGTTGCCCTGCCACCTCCACATGCATTTGTATGCATATCTACACGCATAGGGTGCTTGCACACATACACAGGAACACACACATAGAGACTCCTGGTTTATCTTGATGCACTGACAGGAAAGTCTAGATAGGAAAAGCTGCCAACTGGGCAAGAAAAACGGAATAAAAAAGAACCTCGTAAAAAGCAATCCTGGTGTAGCCACTGCACTGGGTGTGCAAGTGAGGTCCCGAACAGAGGAGAAGAAAGCCTGCGAGGTTGACAGGATCAGATTGTGAAAGGTTTTGTATTCCAGACGTCTGAAGATCATTTTTAAAATAAGGTTTGAAAACTGAGCATCCCGAAGCCAGGAAATGTCACAAAATCATGTACGGTTTAGAAAACTCAACCGTATAGCAATGCAGAGAAAACTTCGGTGCTGTCAATCGTGCCAAACCCCCGAAACCAGTAGCAGTTATAGAAATTGGTTTTGAACTCGTTCTAGTCTCCAGCTTCAGCTTCATTTAGATTTATTGGCAAACAGCTTGTGAAGAAACCAGAGAGGTTGTTGTGTAGCCATTGCCCTTGGCTAGTAAATGAGCTGCTTACTCAGAATCCTCCTCACCAGCAGCAGCACAGGAGACAGACACTGCCCTCGGACCCCAAGCACATAAACAGAGTACACAGAGAAAGCTCACTTCCCTTCCTAGGGGAGTCCGCACATTGCCAGACCCAGTGCCATTGACTCCTGTGTTGTCAATGAGTGTGAACAAGCCAAGCCATGCTCTAAGCAAGAAGCTCTAGGTCAGCTTCCTTCAGCTGCGAATGCCAGGATTTCATGCTGACCGGTCTATGGAAGCCTCTCACTCGCTTGTCTCTACGCTTTCAGGAATTGACTTTTGATCAGCCGATAACACACTCTAGGATGAGAGCACTTACTTTGCTCGTATGAATGCCTCTCATATCTTAATTTACTTCAGCTAATGCAACAAGTCACCGCAGACCTCTGTTGGATCAGAATCTCATTCAAGTGAATTTATTTATTTATTTATTTATTCCTCCTGAAAAGAAAAATCGCCTGAGCAAGAACAGCACCTTCATGATTCATGATGAGTGTTAAGAATTAAACAATAAGGGGAAAGCCGGGCGGTGGTGGCACACACCTTTAATCCCAGCACTTGGGAGGCAGAAGCAGGTGGATTTCTGAGTTCGAGGCCAGCCTGGTCTACAGAGTGCGTTCCAGGACAGCCAGGACTACACAGAGAAACCCTGTCTCGAAAAACCAATTAATTAATTAATTAATTAATTAATTAATTAGGGGAAGGTTCACAAGGCCTCAACCCTAGAGGAAGAACTGCAGGCAGCAACACTGAGAATGGGAGAAATAGTCTTCCCCAGGGAAGAATACGCTGATGTGGTTATTTACCACCAAGTGCTCATCCCTCGAAGCATGCATACAAGTAGCTTTGTGAAGGCTGAGCAAGTCTTATTTAAGAAGTTATATGTTTATACATATGTGCATATAACTACAATTAATGAAAAAAGAAGCTGTGAATTTGAAGGGAGGGAGGTACATGGGGAGGGTTGGAGGAAGGAAAGAGAAGGGGGAAACAGTGTAATTATAGTCTCAAAAACTAAAAGACATTATTTTTAAAAAGAATTGGGCAATTATCTGGCTGGGTGTGTAGCTCATGTACACTGTCTTAATGGGCAAGTCCTCAATTCCCAGTATTACCCTCCTCCCTAAATGAACCAGGCAATTAGGATCTTTTAAGTCTAGCTTTGTCTTTCCTGCACAGGGAAGAGCAAAGCATAGCTCTTCTGTTTTCTGACCGCTGCTGTTTTCTGCTGTCATAGGCAGAAGGGCAGTGTAAGTTCCTTTGTATATGAGGAAAGTAGGAGGTTGAACAACATAAGAAATTGTGGCTTCTCTGCTTTCTTCGGTTTTGAAGATCCAATGAGAATCATTTGGAATCTGTTTCTAAACTGTAAAGAGAAGCCCGCTTCTACTAATGCCTAAAGCCCACTGCTCTCCCTAAGGTCTCAGGGTGGAGCCCAGAGTTTGTGTGTGCTTTAGAGATGCTTCCAGATGTGACCCACCCTGCAGCTGTCTGTCTCGCAGCCACTTCTCCTTGGCCTTCAGTCTCCCATGTTCTATATTACCCTCAACTGCCAGCTTTCAGTCACGCCTGTCCCTCTGCTTGTCCCTGACTTCCCTGCGCTTCCTGTCATCCTCAGCTGACACCTCCTCCTTGAGGCTCCCTGGGCAACTCACACTTCACCTAGAACAGAATCTCTCAGCCACTACCTCATGGATATTCTGGAAAGGATAACCTCACTGCGATGAGTTGTTGTATAGTAACATTTGCATCACTGACCAAAATAACTTCCGAAGAGTGGACTCAAGCTGAGAGTCTCGGAACTGAGGGTCTGCAGTCCATCTTGTCAGGAACTTGGCAGGCAGAGAAACTCCATCCAAGGCAGCAGGAACAGGATCTAGAGATGCTTCACAGGGTTGAGGCAGGACCAGGGCATGAGTGACCTTCATTCAGTCCTTGCTCCTAGTGATTCAGTGCCGCTAACCAGACGGACCCTCCTATAAGGGCTTCTCAGCCTTCAAAATAGTATTACAAGCTGGACACTCAACTTAAAACAAGCCTGTGAGACATTTTAAAATAAAACCATTGTACAGAGTCTACTGGCATTAGTGACCACTCCCCACTAGACATCAATAGCAGGACCCTCCACTCAGCACTTTAAAATGTCTCCCACAGTCCTTACCCTCTGTTCCCCAGGAAGCAAAACTGCACCATCTGAGAACCATTATAGTGAGGTACCACTTATGTTGGGGCCGGTTACATTTCACCTACATAGGTGCTCATAAACCATAGAGTAAAGCAAACACAGCTTTATTTGCTAATATTGGGGCTTATCTGGCTTTCAACTTACCAATCTCATCACAAGAGAAAACACTTCGTCTGGCTCTTCAGGAATATCCCACGCTCTTGCTTTCAAATCTTTCATTGTGCAAAATCTGAAGAATTCCCTCTAAAATACAATGTCAAGTTCCTTCCTGACTTGCGTCTGCTCTCGAAAGCTATTGCCTTTTGAGTAAATAGGGGTTTGCTTCTGAGCACATACATATCCACTAAGGCTACTTTGGTTTTCGTCTCAGAGGAAGTGAGGGCAAATAAGCTGAATATTTGTAAGGTTAAAGATTCAGATTCAGGGTAGCCAGGAGGGAGATGTATTTCTGGTGGTCTCCATTCCTTTGCAGCTCACTGTCTGTCTTAGTTAGAGTTAAAAAGATATAATGACCAAAGCAACTCATAAAGGCAAACATTTAATTGGGACTGGCTTATAGTTTTAGAGGTTTAGTCCATTATGATCATAGAAGGAAACATGGTGACGTGCAGACAAACATGGAGCTGAAGGAGCTAAGAGGTCTACATCTTGATCTGAAGGCAGCCAGAAGGAGACTAAATGTCTTCCACAAGCAACCAGAAGGAGACTGGTGTCACAATGGCCAGGCTTGAACATATATTTGAGACCTTAAATCCCTGCCTCCACAATGATACACTTCTTCTAACAAGGCCACACCTCCTCTAACAAGGCCACACCTCCTCTAACAAGGCCACACCTCCTCTAACAAGGCCACACCTCCTCTAACAAGGCCACACCTCCTCTAACAAGGCCACACCTCCTCTAACAAGGCCACACCTCCTCTAACAAGGCCACACCTCCTCTAATAAGGCCACACCTCCTCTAATAAGGCCACGCCTCCCAAGAGTGCTAGTTCCCAAGGGCCAAGCATATTCAAACCAACACACTGTCCAAGTAGGGACATGTGCTGTGGGTATTGTCTGTGTGTTGTTTTTGACTCAATACCTTTCAAAGGACACTTGAAAGTTTCCCTGATATTTATGTAAACCATCCAGAAACAATAGCCCCTGGACAAAAGTTACCCAAAACATTTCTGATTTTTGTTGTTGTTGTTTTATAAGACAGGATTTCTTTGTGTAGCCTAGGCTGTCCTAGAACTAGTTCCATAGACCAGGCTGGCCTCAAACTCACAGAGGTCACTTGCCTCTGTCTCCCAAGTGCTACTAGGATTAAAGTCATGCACCACCACCACCTGGCACTTTATATGGCTTTTCAAATCTCTCCTCTTTGCCCAAATTTGGAGCTGAAAAGAGTCATGGAGACAAGCCCAGGTGGTTTTCTCTCCACTTCCTCTCTGCCTCTTGTTGGTCCCTAATGAGCTTGGTTTTCATTTTCTTGCTTTCCTGGAGATTTCCCTGTCTATGACCTCTAAACTCTCCAGAGCACAGTCTCTGTCTCCTTCTTGGCAGGATAGGAGCAAGGAAGCTTCAGGGAAGGATCTAGGCTTGCTGCTGCAACATCATTTTTATCTGATAACATTTAATCACCCTTTTCTTTGTTTGAATCGTAGGACAGGGCTGTGCTTGCCCCTTGGGTCCTCACATCCACAGCATGATGGGGCAGCCCAAATTCCCAGGAATGTGGCAGCTTGAAATAACAGGTACTTGCTATGTTCCTGTTTTTGTGGCTCTAGAGTCTGGGCATGGCAACACTGCTCCTCTGCTCAGGCCTCACAGATCTATAATCAAGGTGGCATCCACCATGGAATAGGGTCTTATTTGAGGCCCAAGTTACATGGCTGATTGTACTCTCCCCTCCATGAGCAGGACTTGAAGACCCCCATACTCGGGAGACCCTTCCTCAAGCCTCCGGAATCGCGACCACCCAAAGATCACAAGAAACCATACCTGGATGCAATCAGCAGAGGTTTATTAGGGAAAGAGCTGGCAGCCAGCGGTCTGACCAGGTACTCGCGCTGGAGTCAAGGTCCGACCCCCTCAGCCAGTCCTTGGAGGGTTTTAAAGGGAAAAACCACAAACCAGGGGAGTGGGATGGGGTTGTTAAAGATACAAAACATGAAAACAGTGGAACAATTCAGAGGTATTCACTCTAAATGATTAGTGTCATGTGGAAATCGCCCTGCATTCTTCTCAAAAATGTGGTTTTTACCATGCCATTGTGCCCTATCCGGCCATTTCAGATTGCTATCTTTACTTTTTCCGGCTATAGGGCTAGGGCCCCACCTAGGTGGTAGCATCTTTATCTGTAATCAGGAATGCCTTCCTGCCTTGGGCGAGGCTTGAGGAATGTAATCCAGCAAGTGTCCTTCACCTGGAATGTGAAGGCCTGAAATCTTATTTTCAGTTCTGTAAGGCAAAAAATCTACACATATTTCATAAAATGGCCTTTATAATTTTTCACTCTACATTCCTCACTTTTTCCGATTTGGCTATGTTTTTAATCATAAAAACTCAATTATTAATAAGTCTATTCTCACCCCACTTTTTCCGATTAGGATCTTTAGAAAAGTTTAAACTCCAGTGTCATCATAATTACCATTTTCTTGACCCAAAGTCTTATATTGGTGGCGCAACACAAAAAGCTGAACAGCATTTATCCTTTCTCTAACAAAAGTTACTAATCTATTTTAAATGTAGGGGCCTATGGTTAAGAGCAAAAGTAAAATCACAAGGGGTCCAGCAAGGGAGGATTGAACCAACTCTCGAATCAACGTTGCTGTGCCTCTCTATCTTGTCTCTGGTCTAACTTTTTTCTGAATTTACTCTCTGGTCACTCTTGAATGGTCTACATAATAGTAACATTTTTTCTTAGAGCAGCACACAGACTTTCTCCTTTAAGAAACAGCAAGTCTAGTAACAACTTAACTTTGTTACTGACTGTTCTAGGGCTCTCAAATCCACATCAGTGGCAGCTCTCAGCTGATGAAAGTAATGAGGTGTCTGTATCAATGTAGTTACACCTGTCTCTATACCTATGGCCACTCCTAGTCACAATGTAACAGCTAGAGTCAAGGAAAATAGGCTCTCTGCAGAATCATCTAGGGTGTATCTCAAACTCAGTTCAAGAGTACCTGCAGGATCTAGCTGGACAAGTACACAATAATCTTTGTTTTCATCAAAGATAGCAGTAGAAACACATGGTGTTAACCCGGAGCTGTAAGTCTACCATTTATCAATTTTAGGCAATAGGTATCTGTTAGCAGGGGTTCTTGGGCTCTATTCTATTGACTAGGGGTTTCAAAACATTTCCTTTTCTTTGTAGCACACTTTCAAAGTTGTCTTCTGACTTTTCCACATTTTGTGGCACATAGCTGTCTACATATACATAAAATCACATATATAATAAAGAGAAATTGCAAAAGGGACAAATCTATATAACTCTAGATTCACATTTCAACTTCAATCTTGTAATCACAAGCTGTCATTTAACCTTGGGTGTACACACTAAGTCCCACCCTCCAAGGCAGCATTTTCCCTATGCCTCTGGGGTGGTCTCAGGAGTCAAGGCCTGCTGCTTCTTTAGCCTTGTAGAATAGCAGAAGACCTGGAGCCAAAGAGTAGGGGGTTGTTCAGGCATCTGGATCTTCTCCAGTTGGCATCAGTCACAGGTGGTGATGGTGAACTTCAAGGAGGTCGGATGGTCCACAGCACCAGGAACAGTCTTTTAGTAGCCTGAAAAATCATTTCTCACACAAAATGGGCATTCTGGGTATGGAGCAAGAACAAGGGACACTCTAGCCAGCGCCAGTTCTCAAGGGTAGTTTAATTTTAGGGTCCTGTATATTCTCTCTACCTGTCCTGAGCTTCGGAGACAATATAAACAGTGGATCTTCAATTCCTGACTTACCTTAAAACTGCTCTCTGATCTAATTACCTAGGACACTTGAAACCTCGGGAAGGTCCCTATTCTAGGCTGTTTTCTCCTAGGTATTTCTTATCTACTCTAAGTCTTATTATTTCTCTGGCTTAGAACCTAAGGTCTCTTATACGCTTTAAGTCTCTTGGCTGCTTGGTTGCACTCATATCTTAAGAGTCCATCTGTGTATTTAGCCTGGTAAATCTTTTGCTTTCTGGGGAGTATAGTTCTCCCTTCTTGTGTGCGCCATTGTCTTTTAGGCCCCAAACCTGGGAGGGCTCCTGTATCAAGCCACTTGATCTGTCCGGTTATTGCCTCAGGCTGGAGTCTCCTCCCTTTTTGGTATCCTGGGCAACAAATATTTACAGCTTCCGGTTTCATCAGGGTTTCCTCTCTTGGCATATAGCCTTGCAGGCATGGACTGTGGCAAAAGCATACCTGTTGTCCATGCAGATGTTGGCTTTCTTGTCAGCCCCAAGTTCCAAGGTTGTTCTCTGCACCGATGATCTCAGGGGTGGGGAGTCAGTCCAGATGACATTTGTGTCCACCACAGTAGTGCTGACTTGCCTCTGACCAGCATGGAGAAAACTGCTCCCGTCTGTAAAGCACGTTACCTCGGCTCCCGGATGGAGTCAGTAGGAGGAGCCTTTCCTCTACCCGTGAGTTCTTGTCAGTTAGTTGCAGCCTGTCTGGACCCCAATCCTGGGGAGTAAGTCTCAACCCGACAGAGGGTAGGAACAGTCTAGGATGACCATAAATGAATGGGATACCCAGCCCATCTCTTAGTCCACCATTTTCGGGTAGTCCATAAATATATTTTGGCCCATTGGCCTGGAGGAAGCCCCTGTGTCTATCAAAGGTTGGGTGGCTCCAAGCTGCCCCGTCTATCTCAATAGCCGTCTTCACACAGAGCTGTTATCTTTGCCACTTGGGGTGTTTTTCGAGGCCTGGGATTTTCTGGCCCTGGCTTCTATTTGTTAGGGCCCTCTTGGACCCTGAAGCTGGCTCCTTTACTTGCGATGCACACACTGGTCTTTTTCAAAGAGTTTTATCTCTCTTTGATTGGAGTCTCTTTTTTCTGCTTTCTGTAAATTCTTTCCTGTCACCTTTCTCTTTCTTCACCTCTCTCTAGTCTCCTCTATTCCTCTTCTCTATTCCTTTCTTTTAAATCTTCTCTCACTTGCTATAACCATCAATAATTTTAATATGTAGTATACTTCCTAAATCTTTCAATGACTTATCTTGTAGTCTCTGTAGCCTCTGGAGCCTTGTCTACACTGACAGAATGTCTCTATGAGCTAGTCTAGAAAGGCTGTGGGTAACTTATCTGATCTCTGCTTAACCTCATGTGTCCTGATCAAACTTATGGGGTCTCATATAATCTTCTCTCTCAAGACCTATCAGCGGAATCTGGCGTGGGCCTCTGGGTGTCCCTTACCTTCTGTCACATGGAGGTCTCAGTCAAATCTGCTCCAAATTGACCTGCTGCTGACCACGGCCTGATCAATTTACGGGGTCCCCAATCTGAAGACCAGAACCTGCAAAGGTCTTGTGAAAGCAAGGCTTTTATCTTATTTATTGCTTTGAACTCTGTGTAGACTGATGCATTTGTGAGGCTGCATGACTGCTGTTCACATCACACTAGAAACCACAACCTAATTCAGTCTGTAAACCTTGTCCACAGGTGTAATGTGAGCTCACCTCTGAAGCTCTAAGAAAGAAATCAAATCAGAACAAATAGCTTTATCTATAGCATTTCACAGTAAGGACTATTACGATGTTAAAGGTTTACACAGTATTAACAATTTTTAAAAGGCAACTTGAGTTACATTTGACACTTATTTGAATTTAACTTTTAACAAAATAGAAACTTTGGTCATAGTTCTATAAAAACCTTTTGAAGAGTTATTTCTGATTACAACAAGAACAATAAAGTAAATATTCTTATGTCTAACATAAGAGCACAAGTCTTCACCACTTCTTCAATTTTACTTGTCAGAACTCTCATCTTTGAACCAAATCTTAATGAAAATCTCATATAAATAATGAAATTGTCTCAAACAGTAATGGCTAAAAAATTTATCAAATTTATCAAAATTTATCAAAACTGAAGGATATATATATATATATATATATATATATATATATATATATATAATTTCTGACTCAGGGCAGCCTATAACTTTTAAGCTGTAATTTTAGAAAAAAAGCACTCCTTTACTTATAAAACTGGGAAAAATCATTATCAACTTCCTTATTACAGAAGCTAAAAAAACTGCTGGCCCCCTTTTTTTCTGCTTTCTGCTGGTGTCCTTCTCCTAGCCACAGAGCAGGGCGAATTATCAGTTTTTCTTGTGTAAATCAAGACTGCCTCACAAGTAAGTTTTAAACTAAATTAAGTAAGCAGTTTTAACCAGTTCTTGTCTCTCTTTTTAAAAAAAAAAAAAAAAAATAATTAACTCTCAGGTGAACAATCTTGCTGTGGCTGTTTGTCTAGCTGTCCTGGCTCCACTGCCAGGTTTTTTTCTTTTTTATCACCTGGGTTCTCATCTATCTTCATTGGCGGCAGGTGGAAAACCGCCATTTGTTGCACTAGTGACCTCAAGGTACCCAGTACAGCCAGGAATACCAAACTAGGTAGCTGTTGCATGCTGTTGCTGTGCTGGGGAACCACGAGTTGTCGCCCGCCAAGTGCAGGCTGGGTGAGGGGGCTGGGTGAGGGCACCCTCCATGTGCTGTTACCTGAAGCATACCCTACATGCGGTAGGCGGGCTGTAGGAACACAAACCGCGAGCACGAACCGAGGTAGCTGCCCCTTATTAAAGGACCTGCCCGCCTTTCTGCAGTTGTATTCTTGTACCGGTGGCTTCATTTCTCTCTCTGCCGGCAATCATGTTACCTATTTTTAACTCAAGATGTTTAATACAGTAGATTAACAGCTAACGCACAGATGATTTGCCAAGAAAAGACACACACATATAAAAAAACAACACAAATAACTCACCCCTCTCACGTGTAGTACATAAAACACAGATAGCTCACCCCTGCCACGGGTGGCACAAATAACACTTAACTACATTTGGTCACGACCCCAGATGGAGAAGGATTCCACGTCTTCTCCCAAGTAGGAGCGCTCAGTCTCTTGAAACCTGACAGTCAGATCCCCTGACCTTCTGGAAGGCCTCTCACCTTCCCCCTGAAATCCAACGGTCAGATCCCCTGACCTTCTGGAAGTCCTCTCGCCTTCCAAGTAAGACTCCAATAACCAGACAACGCAGTCAGTCTTCACAGATTCAGATTTAACAGATTCAGACAACTTGGTCAGCCTATGCTGGACCAAGTCTAACAGATTTCTAACATACCAGCAGTGAACAACCCAAAAATAGACACACTGCCATGAGAGCACAACTACCACGGTGGCCATTTCTGACCTTTTCTCTCTAGTTTTCATTGTTAACACACAAAAAGACTAACAAAAAAACCCGTCTCAATCGCCAGTGCCAGCCAAGAGGGATTCCACGTCCTCTCCGGCACCTAGATGCAAACCTGTGCCAGCCTAGAGGGATTCCACGTCCTCCCCGGCACCTAGATGAACCCCCAAACGTCTCTGGGGGTGCAGCAGCTAGTGACTCTCCAGCACGTCTGCTAATCACTCATTTGTCTCCTCTCGAAACAAAAATGGTTTACTGCCCCTCACGAGACAGAAACAGCTGCTAGTCCAAACCGAAGTGCACTTTTCAGAAACCAAATAATTCAGACAGACGGGCACAAACAACTTAGAAACCAAATAACTTAAACACCTAGACAAAACAGCACACGATTTAGGCAACCCTAGCACACGAGAAATCAGACGATTTAGGCAAACCCGCACATGAAAAACCAGAAATCAGTACATGAAAAACCAGGCAATTTATACAAAAGGTCACACAACAACCAGACAGAAAAAACCGCGGTGTCCCTTTACCTCCCAGCGTGGTTCTTGGATTAAGGTGGTCGCATATCCCGGACGAGCCCCCAAATGAAGACCCCCATACTCGGGAGACCCTTCCTCAAGCCTCCGGAATCGCGACCACCCAAAGATCACAAGAAACCATACCTGGATGCAATCAGCAGAGGTTTATTAGGGAAAGAGCTGGCAGCCAGCGGTCTGACCAGGTACTCGCGCTGGAGTCAAGGTCCGACCCCCTCAGCCAGTCCTTGGAGGGTTTTAAAGGGAAAAACCACAAACCAGGGGAGTGGGATGGGGTTGTTAAAGATACAAAACATGAAAACAGTGGAACAATTCAGAGGTATTCACTCTAAATGATTAGTGTCATGTGGAAATCGCCCTGCATTCTTCTCAAAAATGTGGTTTTTACCATGCCATTGTGCCCTATCCGGCCATTTCAGATTGCTATCTTTACTTTTTCCGGCTATAGGGCTAGGGCCCCACCTAGGTGGTAGCATCTTTATCTGTAATCAGGAATGCCTTCCTGCCTTGGGCGAGGCTTGAGGAATGTAATCCAGCAAGTGTCCTTCACCTGGAATGTGAAGGCCTGAAATCTTATTTTCAGTTCTGTAAGGCAAAAAATCTACACATATTTCATAAAATGGCCTTTATAATTTTTCACTCTACAGACTGAGAGACCTTGGTTGCCACAGCAAGGTCAAGTGACAGGATCTAGGTGGAGTTACCCACCCACCTTGGCTGCCCGGAACACAGCAGAACTGCCCCTGGGCTTGCCTTGAGACATCTCCGGCCGTGACCTGGAATGGACTATGGATTATCCCACCCATCTGAAACCAGGAGGGGTTGTGGGTTGGGTCTTCCCCTTTAAATTGAGAGCTGAACATTAAAGCTTGGGGCCTTGATCAGAGAACTTTGTCTTGGCCTCATCTCTTCTCGCCCTCCTTCCCCCTTCATTCCCAGCCCCCCTTTCAGGTGAATCCAGTTGACTTGTGGCCGTGGGCGGCTACAGCTGATGACAGAACTCTTTTTATTTTTTTTTCCTCCAGATAAAAGGGCTTGCTGCAAGGCCAGCAGAATTTATGTTTTCAAAACATTCATTGGTGGGCCATGTCCACTCTGCATTCCAGGATAGTTGTGATGACGAACACATTTGTAGACCACAACAACATGTCATAATGTCAAAAGCTTGGACTCTCAGAATTTCAACCGAGTATGATTTCTCTTTGATTAGCTCAAATTCAACTGGTTAAAGTTGCTGAACCTTTGCTGTCATATCCAACCTAATCACAGAAACGGCACCCACCACTTAGTAGATCCTGCCCACATCCAAAGGGTGGTAGGTGAGCATACGAAGATCCGAGTCACTTCAGGATGTCTTAGCGTTCTGCCTACTCCTGTATGGCACATTCAGTCAATGTGTAAGCACACTCACGTACAAACAAAACCTTTTGTTCAAAGTGTTTGTGAACTGGGACATCTGTATTATACCCTCTACCCCTAGGCTCAGGGAACATTACAGAAGAGGGTGTCAAAAAATTTAAAGAGCCTGAGATCAAGGAAGATTGTGGTGAAGCAGCGTCTCCTAGATATGGCAGAACATCACCCTCATGGACTCACAGCAGCTGTACAGGACCAGGACAGTCAACATTATCAGCACGGGTTTGGAAGGAGCACATAAGACCCATTCATAGCTAAGGAGCTAGTTCAGGTGATGGCTGCCAGAGGAAGGAACATAGACTTTTCTCTAGGGATATCGTTTCCGGTAGGTTGGCTATGCCTCACACCCTTGAGTATATGGGTATACCGGTATATGGATATACGGGTGTATAGGTATATGGGTAAATGGGTATATGATTAACACTGATTGGACTCAGTGGGCTACAAAAAAAAAAAAAAGACATGAAGTTGGGAAGGGGCAAGGTAGAACCCATGAGAACTTGGAAAGGAGAGAAATGGGGAATTAGTAGGATCAAAATAATACATTGTATGCATGTATAAATTTATTCTAAAAAACCAAAAACCTAAGTAATGTTTGTTCAGTGACTACATGAGAACCCAGATGAAGGTCTGCATCTCATCTCTCTTCACTGGGTCTCTTCGACAATAGTGGCATCGCTTTAATTAACAGAGGAAGACTATCAAACTCAGAACAGAAAATAATTCATCTTTGTTCAAGGAGGTAGAGATTGCAGGCTATGTTCCAGATGAAGTCCTGGGTCCTTTATCTAGGAAGACACTACCTTTTAAAACAGTCTGCCATACTTTCTGTGAGTGCCCTGATAGACAGCTTCTGCTGCTCTGTTTCCCAGCCAAGCTGCAAGATGGAAGTGGAGCCCACAGTCTGTTCACTTTCAAGCCTTCTTTGGTGGAACTCCTGGGCTCTGGGGTGTCCCACAGGACTCTAGGACCTATCCTGGGTACATAGCCTAGGCTTCTGAGCCCCGAGCACTAAGGGAGAGCAAGCATCAGTATCCTCCTGGCAAGGGATTTTGCCTGAAGAGCTGCTCTCTCCAGGTGTGGAGAACTGGAAGCTAATAAACCATTCCTTTCTTATCTAAGTAAGCTGGGCCCCTGCTATAACGTCGGACTGTGTGGGAGGCATTCTACTGACTCTGAAAGTAAAAACCCTGATATCTCAGGGCCTGTTTAAACAGCAGCTTTACACATGTGAAAAAACATCTCGTGGGAGAAAAGCAACAGACTTCTGTCTGCTTTCCACCTTCTTTTCCCCATGTTCCGGAAGTTATTCTCCATCCTCAGTGTGTCTGGCAAACAGTGGCGGCTTTGGCCTCTCTGCCTCTTAATCTCTCCTAATTACTCCTAATCTTTAAAAGCTGTTGTTCTCATCTTTGTGTTGACACTTTGATTTTTAGTTCCCCCATTACAGCGTAATATGCATAATGCCAGTCATCTTCACATCATGTCAGGCATGAATCCAAGGCGGGAGGTATTTGCTTGTATGTTCATAATCCACTTTAGGCCTTAATTACAATGAGGCAATAAGAGAAAAGTCTGAGTATGTGGCTGGCGCCTTCGTCATCTGTTCCGTGTCCACTTGCCGGTTGAATCGGAGGCTTTTTTCTTTCCTCGTCCACTGCCGCTCCCCTGCCTTCTGAGAGAATCCAAAACAAGTTATCTGGAACCTTATGAATCTCCAGCTCATTCTATCCCAGTTCCTTCTCCTGAGCCAGAAAACAACAAAATCACTGGGCTATTTTTGTGCCAAGAGACACAATTTATCATTTGCTCAGATGTCAGCGAGCTTTAAGATCAATAGCGTTTCAGGAGTAAAGCTGACATGAACTTTTCAGAGGAACCTTTGATACATCCTACAAAGAAACCTAACTGCTTCTCGCAGCAAACCAGGTAGGGTAACAGAGCTCTCCAGGGTTTATCTAAATTGCCTAAAGGACGCTTTTATTAGCTAACTGAACATCTAGCCAATGAGTATGCACTTCCGGTCACTAGGCCTCCCCACAGCAATCGCTGCATCCTGCGGGCCTCTCTTCCCGGACTAACTTGATGGATACCAAAGCGGGAAGATCCTGGGAAACGGCTCAGTGGTTGCTTGCTGCCAGGCGACTCTGAGTTCAATTCCTGGGACCTACATGGTTGAAGGAGAGAACCAATGGCCACAAGATTTCCTCTGACCTCCTTGCTTGTATGCATGTGCTCACTCTATATGAATACATAAATTATGATAAAAAGTATGACTAAAATCATAGAATTGACCCTCATATTCAAATCTCCTTCCACTCCCTGACACTTGCTTACACGGTTGTGACTTGAAATTTAAAACAGATTCAAACGAGGCAGCCCAGTTAGGGGGACCGCTCCCTTCTCAGAGAGAAGGGGATGGGGGTGGGGGAGGGGCTGTGTTACAGGGATCTGGGGGCTTCGATGTAAAGGATGTAGCATGAATGAATGAATGAATAAATAAATAAATAAGGGGAAAAAATCAAACCAGATTCAGGTTGCTCCCTTCACAGGATCCAGAGCAGGACTTCCGACATGCTTCATCAGTGACAGTCCCCCCTGTTCCTGGCTCTCCTGGCTCATCCTTACCCTGTTGAAACAACTCATGAACGCTGTACAGCTGCCTCCCTGGGAGGAAGGCCAGCATTCATCATCTCTCCGAATCTCTAATAACAGGTTAAGTTAAATATACATGTGAGGCATTAGCTGACACAAGGAGAGTGGGATTCAACAAACAGTAGAAAATGGTGCTTTCCCTTCCGGACCCTTTCCCTCCATGTGACTGGGGTCCCTCTAGGCTCAGTGGCACCAGCTTCTAGAATGTTCCTTCCAGAGTCTCCATGCCACCTTTCAACTCCTACTACTCTCTTCTGTCATTCTGTCCCAGGACTTACACTGAAGTGTAAGATCAGCAAAATAAGAATCCTGTCCTTCCTTGGGCATTCTGCTTTGGATCGTCAGTGATCTCCCAAAGGCCTGTGTGTTAAAGGCTTTCCCGACTTTTGCACTATTAGATGTCGGAACCTTTAGGAAGTGAGGACTACTGGGTGAGAAGTTGTAGCCTGTGTAGCCTTGGCTGTCCTGGAACTCACTCGGTAGAGCAGGCTGGCCTTGAACTCGGAAATCTGCCTGCTTCTGCCTCCCAAGTGCTGGGATTAAAGGCGTGCACCACCACCGCCCGGCTGGAAGACATGTTCTTGAAGGGAAGGTTAGAACTCTGGCTACTCCTTCTTCTTCTCTTTGCTTCCCAGCTAATACGAAGTGAGCAACTTCCTCCACCACATTTCACTCACTTCCACCAAGAACAGGACAATGTAGCTTCACTAAAGAGCCCAGAGCAACAGACCAAACTAACCAAGGACTGAAACTTCTCAAACTGTAACAGGCCCTCAGATCCTAGCACAACTGACTCCATGATGGAAGTACCATTCAGGCCATAGAACTCACCATGGAGACAGCACTGCCTGCCAAAACAAACACTTAATCCATCAAAGTCCATAGTTCTGGAAACATCTCTCAATGGACTAACCTTGCTTTTTTGGCTTCTGTTGTTCTGCTTCTGGCTAACTGTTCTTGTTAACTGAAGTATGTCATCCCAGAATATGGTCTTTGAGCTCAAAAGCTCACCCTGAGAAAGGCCCAGGGCTACACTGGAATCCTGAACACCCAGTGTAGTTGAAAGCTGCCTCGTAAGGACTTTCTATTGGCTTGAACCCATGTCTGAGTAGCCTCCTCTGGTGGATATTCCACAACAAAACTGAAAAATCAAAAGAAACCTTTACTGTTTTTAAGTTGGCCGACTCAAATATTTTGTTCCAGTCATGAAAGGCTAGCATGTCTGACTCTTTCCAGATGACCATCACCCCTTAGTCCAAGCAGCCTCCTCATGCGTTTCACTGAAACATGGTGCTTGCCTTGATAAGCCAAAGGAAAGCACTTTTGTCCAATACCTGAAATAAAAAAAAACTTTACATTTTTAATTTTTTTTTTTTGAGATAGGGTCTTTTTTTAATGTATCTCTGACTGGTCTAGAATTCACTATGTAGACCAGGCTGTCCTGTAACTCACAGAGATCCGCATGCCTCTACCTCCCAAATGCTGGTACTAAAGATATATACCACTATGTCCCAATATAACCTTTAAAAAAAAATCAAATAGAAATACATGAGGCTGAGATATTGCCTAACTGTTAACAGACACATATATATCAGAACAGTCTTTTAGGAAGTTGGTTTATGAAGCTCTGTCAAGTGCCCACGAATATACTTACAAGGTACTGGAATGGTGGATAAATACCAGGAGGTGACTGGCAATAGAGCAGCAAATGCACTGGGCAGTATGCTCTAATCCCAGCACTCAGGAGGCAGAGATGGTGGATTTCTGATTTCGAGGCTGGTCTGGTCTACCGAGAGAGTTCCAGGACAGCCAGGACTACACTGAGAAACTGTCTTTAGGGGAAAAAAGAAATCAGCAAATGGTTAGATAATAACACACAAGGAGCCTTGCAGGCATTGCAAGGCACACACAGAAAATACACCTTCTGGCCAGAAAAATGTTTATGCTGGGCTCTTGAGTGTCACCTGTATCAGTGTATAAATCCTGTCACCCTACACTTAAATATCTAAGTAGTATAATGTTCTACTGGAAGCCAAGGTAGACCTGACCTGATGAACTCCCATCACCTGAGATGGAATGACAAAACTTTACCCCAAAACCACAATCTTGACAGATCAGTAACTATTTCAGTTACCAAAGTAGAATAAGGTAGAGAAGACTAATTATTAGATACTGATCTGTTGATCTGTTTGGTGATTTACTTAAAGCCCTGATTGTCCTGCTTGTTGCCAAGCATGGCTTCACCTTACTACCTAGAACAGACTGACCCGGAGAAATAGCTGAAACAATAAGTGGTTATCCATAGCAACCCAACCACAAAAGCTTGCCCCTATCAACTGTAACATCTATCTTTGAAAAACAAGAGCCCCCACAATATCTGTCATGTACGCTTCTGGGAAAAAGTCCCACTTGCTTTCTTTTTCACCCCATTTTGTGGTTTTAGAACATAAAATGGGAATGAAAACTGGACCAAATCTTTCAGGAGTTAACCTGGCTTTGGTCCACTGGTGAAGTTTTCTCTCGCCTACTCTTACTGGTGTTAGAGCACTTATTCCAGACAGGTTCCCACACTGTTACTCCCATCTTGGTAACTTGAACAGATATTCTAATTTCTCTCCAAAGAGGGTGCTGGAAATATGGGAAGGGGTGTAGTTTGGGGGTACCAACTGGTACTGGGGAAGTGGAGTCTGGACTCCTGACTGGACCTGTGTGCAGTCTGGGGCATTCTGGAGTATGGGGTATACAATCCGAATCTCTGAGCCTCTCTTGTTACCAAGACTCATGCATGTTGTACTCTGAATGCAGCTCAAGTGATCTTTTCAAAAATGCAAATCTAATCACTTTTTCCTCTTGTCTCATAAATATCCCAGAGGCATTGCATATGCCTCCCCTGACTTTTTCTTCTGCCACATCCTACGGTATCGCAGCCAGCGCATGGTCCTTCCCTGAGTTCCTGGATAGGTGCAGCTTTTAGATCAGACACACATCTGTGTGCTCTTCCCTTTATTAATTTCTATCATTTCTTCAAATCCAACCCCAGAGTTCTCTCATTTTATCTCCTTGATATTCTCAGTTCTCCCCATTGTGTACCAGAATACGTGTATCTGCAAAACCCTTATTCGGAATTGGCAAGATGGCTCAGTAGCTAAAGACACTTGACACCAAGTCTGAGAACCTCAATATGATCCTCAGGACCCGCATGGTAGAAGGAGAAAACCTACTCCCATGTGTTAGCCTTAAACAGCTTATGTGGCTCCTGGTATATACATAGGCACACACACACACACACACACACACACACACACACACACACACAGATACTATCTTAGTTAGGGTTTTACTGCTGTGAACAAACAGACACCATGACCAAGGCAACTCTTACAAGAACAACATGATTAATTGGGCCTGGATTACAGGTTCAGAGGTTCAGTCCATTATCATCAAGATAAGAGCACGGCAGCATCCAGGCAGGCCTGGGACTAGAATAGCTGAGAGTTCTACATCTACATCCAAGGCAGACAGGAGAAGATTATCTCACAGGTGGCTAGGAGGAGGGTCTCAAAGCCAATCCCTACAGAGACATATGTCCTTCAAGGCCACACCTACTCCAAGGCCACATCTCCAAATAGTGCCACTCCCTGGACCAAGAATTTTCAAACCACTACATACACATAAATAAATAAATGAATGTAAAAAAAAAAATAAAGCCATTGAAGCTGGAAATTGGAACTCGGTAATTAAAAGCACTTACTGCAATTGCAGAGTACCCAGGTTCAGTTCCCAGCACCTACAAGACAGCTCACAAGCACCTGTAACTCCGTTCCATGAGATCCACTGCCCTCTTCTGACCTTCATGGGTTCCTGCATGCATGTAATGCACATACATACACGCAGGCACACACACATAAATTAAGTAAATTATTTAAAGATAAAGCTCTTATACAATTTAGGTTTAAGTGTCTTTGTGATAGTCACGATAGTAAAATAGATGCTTGAAAAATATTAGTATCTGTTTTCCATTTTGGGTCTCATTTAGGTCTATTTCATGCTTGTGCTCCCTGAGGGAATTCGTCTAATCTTGCCAGCTATTTTCCACAATGCAACAAAAATTTAAAATTCAAGTTGATAAAGCAGTTGGAAAATGTTAGTTAAAACGAGTCAGTTCCGTGAAGCCCAGTTGCATGAGGTTGCATTGTTATATTGGTTTCCGGGTCTGGCAGAGCAAATTGTCATAAACTTAGATGGCCAAAATAAAGTATTCCCTTATAGTCCCAGAGGCCAGAAACCCTAACTCAGTGTGTCAGCAGAACACACAGCTTCTGAAGTCTATAAGAGAGGGTCCTTCTTTACCTCTTTCTAATATCTGGAGACAGCTGACAGTGTTGGATGTTCCTTGGCGTGAAGACATAGTACTATAATCTACTCAGTATCTATGTCTAAATTTATCTCTTCTAAAGATATCAGTCTTGGGGCTGGAAAAATGACTCAGCAATTAAAAGTACAGGCTTTCTTTCAGAGGACCTGGGTCCAATCCCAAGCACTGACATAGTAACGCGTCACTATCTATACCCCAGTTCCAGGTGATCCATTGCCCTCTTCTGGCCTCTTCAGACACCAGGAACATACATGACATACATGAAGGCAAAATGTTCATAGATATAAAATAATAATGACGATGATAATAATAATAATAATGAAAGACATCAATCTTTGGCTGAGGGTTCATCCTATCCAGCACCCTAACTAATTATGTATGTAAAGTTTTTATTTCCAAAATAAGTAGTATTTTAAAGTTCAAAGTAATTGCAATTCTGGACACTATGCCACACAGTAGAATTCTCCATTGCCCAACATGAAATGTGCTTAATGTCTAGGCTTTTTGTTTTGTTTTTTTTTTTTTTTGTTTTTTTTCGAGACAGGGTTTCTCTGTGTAGCCCTGGCTGTCCTGGAACTCACTCTGTAGACCAGGTTGGCCTCGAACTCAGAAATCCGCCTGCCTCTGCCTCCCAAGTGCTGGGATTAAAGGCATGCACCACCACCGCCCGGCAATGTCTAGGCTTTTAAAGAAGCACATGCATGCAAACATGCACACACGTGTGAATACACACAGAGCGTCCAATGCTAAGCAGGAAGAGCAAAGCTGAAAGCATCTCACTCAATATCTGACCTCAAGTGTAAAGCAGTAGTAACACTTGTAACCAGCATTGAACTGACAAAAAAAAAAAAAAAAAAAAACAACAACAACAACAAAAAACCAGACATGTAGAACAATGAAATAGAATAGAAGTCCCACACGGCCATAGTTACCTAATTTTTGACAAAGGTCAAATATGCTTTAGAGGACACGTAGCCTTTCAGTAAACGGTACTGAGGAAGTTGGTGATGATCGGACTGTGAAAACACGAAACTGGATCCCTGTCTTTTAACCAAATAGTAATTCAAAATGGATCAATGACCTTAAAGTAATACCTGAAATTCTGAAAGTGTTTGAGGAAAATACAGGGAAACCCTTCAAGATATAAGGACACTCTGGAAAGAACTCCAAAGCCTAAGAAAATAATGCAAAGAATCGATAGATGGATTATATGACATTAACAAGCTTCTGCACAGCAAAAGAAATAATTCTGTATTTTGCATGTGCACATACACGCATGCTAAGAAAACAGAAGGGGACCGTGTTGGGAGTAGGAAGCAGGAACAGGAGGGAGGAGAGGGAAGGAAGGAGGGTGATGAAGAGTAAATATGGACCGAGAGCATGCTGGACTGAGAAAAAAAAAATGTACTATGTAATAATCACCTTGTACATTGAATATAAATAAAAAAGAAAAATGTTCAAACTAAAGACTTTCTCTTCTGTGACTAGAATATCCATTATCAAATTCTCTGTGCTTTGATGTTTCTTCTTGCAGCTTAGAATATAATATTTTAACATTTGTATTCAACACTTTCTATCTCATCAGTGAAGAAGTTTTACTTTTAACAAATTCCAGTGATTAAGGGCTGTCCTGTTTGCAGCACAAAAGAGAGAGCTCTGGCTAGAGGCAGTGCTGAGGGTGTGACACAATTAAACAAGCCCCGAGAGACTTGCTCAAGCAGCCTGATTGTGAGTCACCTGCAATTCTGCCCCGTGCTGAGGGTTCCAGATCCTGCCATGCCTCTGACCCACTGGAACCTCCAGCAAATATTTCTTCTTGACAGTATTTCAATGTCAGTGTTGGACTGGTGACACTGTTTCTTTCTATTCCTCAAAATGATTCTTTAAACAAGGTATAGCCACACAATGGCAAGTTGCAAATTTCAGATTCTACATTAAGCTCTGCTTTGGAAAAAATTAATTGCAAAAGAAAACATCTGGAACAATTAGGGAAAGTGACTGTGAACTGAGTTTGGGTCTGAAATGGCCTCTGAGGCTCATGAGTTAAAGGCTTGGTCCCTGTGGTGGTTATTCTTAGTTGTCAAGTTGACTACATCTGCAATTAACGAGAACCATTAACTAAAATCATTTGTTCTGGGAAGACACACTTTTAATCTGGGCCACACCTTCTGAGGACAGAGCATATAAAGGACATGGAAGAAGGAAGCTTGCCGTCTTTGCTTGCATATAAACGTGTTTTATATATATATATATATATATATATATATATATATATATATATATATATAATTAAATCATTATATATTATTAAATTACCTATGTATATATACATATGTGCATATGTATTTACATAAGTGCTTAGATTATAGATAGATGATAGATAAATAGATGATAGGCAGATATAGAGAGATAATAGAAAAATAGATAAATAATAGAAAATAACACAAATGTGCTAAGATGCTAGTTTTTAGAAACTACAAGCAAATAGCACATAGTAATAGTTTCTTGTACTATTGCTGTAACTTTCCGTTTAAAAAGCAGTTTCCTGCCGGGCAGTGGTGGCACACAGCTTTAATCCCAGCACTTGGGAGGTACAGGCAGGCGGATTTCTGAGTTCGAGGCCAGCCTGGTCTACAGAGTGAGTTCCAGGGCAGCCAGTGCTACACAGAGAAACCCTGTCTCGAAAAACCAAAACAAACAAACAAACAAACAAACAAAGCAGTTTCCTCTGATCCCAAAGCCTTTCTCCATCTTTTTAAGAGATTATAGAAGTGGCTTCTTCATTCTGCAAAACAGATGAAGGGCCCAGTTGTAATTAAACCAAGTAATGCAGGTAAAGGACTCACCATGTTACAAGATAAAAACTATACTGGTCAGGCTGTAAATTATTGAAAGTAGAATCTGCTAGCTTGTTTTAAGTGGGAAGACATATTAAAGATCATAAAGAACTCACAGACATTCAGAGAGTGGCAAAGGCATGCAACAAAATCTTTGCTCACAGAGGAAAGCAAACTGTGCCAGCTAAAGAAGAGGCTTGCAAAGTAGCAGCTGTCTCTGCCTCGGCTACTGTGGCTAGGCTGCCTTCCCCTCCCCTGTGGCCTCTTTCCAGAGTCCTCATGTCAAAATCAAAGTTCTGCATGAGTTCATCTAAGAAGGGAAGCTTAAGTGCCCCTCAGCCCCAGGCAGAGGATCGACTATGGCAAGCCATGCCAGCAGGTGGCTAGGCGAAGGTGGATAGACTACAGTTTTAACAGGCATAGCTCAGTCTCTAAGTTGCTTCTCATGTTTAATTTCCAAACAGCAAAATCCCTACTTGGATATAAAACAACTGTCTTCTGTAGAGACAAAAAGTGTCCCCTTATCTCCCTAAAATGGGAAGCTAGAGTCACAGGAGTCCCTCTGTCCGGGCCTGTGTTCGGTGGATGTATTCCTCTAGATTAGTCATAACTTATCCTGACATCTTGAAATCTGTGGCCTAAATTAAAATCTAATCAAAATTACCACATAAAATATGTGGGGGTGGGAGTGGGAGGGAAGGAGAGCGGAGAGAGGGAGAAATATGTACCCGACAGATGGGAGCAGCAGATGAACAAACTGGCGGAATGTTTACTGGCCAAGAGTTAAAACAGTGCTTTGACAGAGGCCAGGTCAAAGGTAAATATTAACAACATAGATTTTCTAGAACATAGCAATGGATCAGAAACGTTACAAAATGCTCTGATTATAGTTAAGTTTGGCTGTGTATTTAACTGTGGTTACAGTTCTGAACGGCATTGGCCCCTGAGTTGCTGCTGTGGTCATCCTAACTCGGGGTTAGTGTTACTAAATTATTCAGTTGTCACTGTCCAATGCAAAGGAGCAGTAAGGACTTTGGATGTCAGGATTGTCATCCCTGAAGCCCGGAGCTTCCTTTCTCGGGCTGCTGCAGACTCAGGTAAAGGCTTGTCTTCAGTTCTGGGTCTTGAAAGCCCCTAGATCACGATAATGAAATTTCATCAAAGCAATCTCACAAATGGAAGCACCTTGAACTGCTTGTAAGTGCTCTCTGCACATTTCCCGAAGCTGACTCAAGGCTGTTACCGTGATTTGTATCCCTCCGTTCCTAACGTCTTACTACGCATTTGCAGCTTCCCATACTCAGCTGCCATAATGTGTCCTTAAATCTTACAAGCAGAAAGCTTGGGGCAGTACAATCCATTTGATTAGTGAGAGTGGGAGAATGTCTTGGATATTTTGGTTTCCTCTACCATATTTTGCTCTTCATATATTTCCTGTCCTTTAAAATATCTGGGCCATAAATGATGGCAGTGCTCTGTGTGATTTTGGAGTCTTCTCTCTCTGTCTCTGTGTCTCTGTGTCTCTGTCTCTGTCTCTGTCTCTGTGTCTCTGTCTCTGTGTCTCTGTCTCTCTGTCTCTCTCTGTCTCTCTCTGCCTCTCTCTCTCTCTCTCTCTCTCTTTCTCTCTCTCTCTCACACACACACACACACACACACACACACACACACACAGGTCTGAGTAGCCATGTGGGAAGCACGCTGTCTTCTATGGGCCCTCTTGTGGCAGGGCAGTGTGACCCTGCAGCAGACTGGAGACAGAGCACCTGGTAAATAGAGGCTTGGTAGAGACTGGGGAGGCAGGTAGGGGGTCTGCATAAAACAGAAGCCCCACAAACACCATTTGCTCTTGATCCTTCCCCCAGCTGCTTTTAATCTACCCCCAAATAACTCATTCTCTACACCTGCCAACGCTATCATTTTTGGATGTCCTTTCCTTTGTTTGTTGGAGGAGGGGTCCCTGTTTCCTAATCTCATGTTTTCCACGTATGTGTTTGTTACTAGCCAATTTTGGAGCAAATTCTCCGAAACCTTCCTGAGGAAGTGTGCATATGATGTTGATTCTGAGGACTTTATGAGGTTGAAACAGAATTTTATCACCAAATTGTTGATAATTAGGTGGTGGGGCAGGGGAGGGCAAATCTCCAGGTTGGCATTTCTAAAAATGTCTCATTCTTTATTTGGGGCCTGTTCCTCAGCCCTTGCCCTTTCCCAGAATCTTAGCATTTTCTCGCAGAAGATATCTTTCTGTATTTACTGTGCCGTGTAAACTGACAATGGTAATAAAGATACCTGGAGCCTTCTCTTGGGTCCCCTCTGGGATACTGGTTTAGGTCTCTATCTTCATGCTGGAAGCTTGAGAAGACTGCAGAGCGATCCCCAATCGACCATGCACATTAGACAGAGTCACTACACAGCTAGCCCCGGTTGTCCATGCACGTTACAGAGAGTTGCTAAAGTCTAGATGGCTTCTTCCACTGGCAAGACAAAGATGTAACAGCAGTCAGATTTCCCCTTCTGCCAAAGCAAACACAACCCAAAGGAACAAAAAGCAGAGACAACTATGAAAGAACGGTGTTTAGACTTTCAGCGTGGGGAGCACGAGGCAGCAATTCCTAAGCAGAAAGACAATGGAGAGATGTGCTACCCACGGTCCAGCTTGCAAGGTTTAGCAGAATTTGCTGTGTACATGCTCAATACTAAAAAAAGTTATATTCATACCAGCTATAGTCATAATAAGTGTCAAAGTATGTTCAAGATCTTTATATCAAAAAATGGAAAGAGAAAGACATAAATAAGTGAAAGGATGCATCCTGTTTATTGATTGGAAGGTTTAATATTACCAGAAAAACAATTCCTTAAAAATTGATGCATTGAGTCAATACTATTCTAATTTGAAATCTAAGCAGAGTGGGGTGGAGGTTTTTGTTCGTTTGTTTGTTTGTTAGGGTTTTTTTTTTTTTTTTTTTTTGCAGAAATTAACAAGTTGTTTCTAAAAGTTATATGAACTACAAAGAAGCTAAAGTGTTCAGAACAATTTTACAAAACAACAAAGTTGAAAGACAAATTCTTTGACCTTAAACCTTCTACTAGTCATCTGATAATGAGGAAGGAGTAGACATGACAGATAGGTATATTGACTATAGAGTCATATGTGAGTTTTGGGTGTTAAGCAATTCTTCTAACACTTGGTATGATCTCTCTTTAAGCTATTCCTATAGGCATGAAAGATATATCATATTGCTGTTGTTGCTATGACAGAATCTTCCTGCATAGTTCAGGCTAGCCTTGAATTCCTGATCCACTTGCCTCCTGAGTGCTGGGATCAAATGTGTGTGAAACAACATCCAGGTCATAGGAGAAAATCTTAATGGCCCTTTGTAGACAGACATTTAAGAGATAGTCCACAAGGTGTGGGTCTTCAAATTTTATTATATTTATTTATTTTGTGTGTGGAGATACCAGTTTTCAGGAATTGAGTCTCCCAGTGGATTTGAGAACGCAGTGTATTCAAACTCAGGTCAACAAGTATAGCAGCAAATGCCTTTACACGCTGTGCCATCTCACTGGACCAAAGCCTTTTAGTTCTCAAAAGACACTAGTAAGAAAATGAAAAGCAAGCTTTAGACAGAAATAATATTTTTAGAGCCCAAATTTGATGGGGATTTGTATCTAGAATATATCAAGAATACCAAAACTCTATACAAGACATACAAACAACAACAACAAGAACAAAAGAGCAAAATACTTGAACAAGTGCTTCACAAAACAAGATGGTGAATGAGTGCCTAAAACTATATTTAGCATTATTCGTCACTAGGATAGTCAGTATACACTAGGAGTGGTGGCATATCTGTAGTTCTGGTGCTCAAGAGTCTTGAGATAGGAAAATCAGGAATTTGAGGCTATCCTGGGTATACAGCAAGATCCTGTCATAACGAATGACAGACAGACAAATAAAAATACCTATAGGAATACTTTAAAATGCTAAGAGTAATCATACCAAGAGTTAGAGGAATAACTTACTATAAACCAGGGCCTGACTTGGCTTGCTCAGAACTTAAGCCTTTGGCCAAGTTATTTCACCAAGTTTTCTTTTTCATTAACCTTAAACATAAAAATGATAGTGACCAACACGAGTCACTTGGATGTTCCCTTTCTCTAGACAGGGACCCTCTAGTCTCCTGTCTGGATGGTGTACATGACTACTGGCATGCTGGGAACCAAGAGATCTGTACGGGGTACCACTGTTCCATATACAGCCCCATTTACTCCAACCTGGATATTCACTCCTGTCTTTTGTGGAATCTGATGTCCCAGATAAAGAGCTTCTTCTCCATAAAGGGAGTGAGGGAGACAAGGCTGAGCTGGCAGAGTGGATTAGGAGACAGGTAGCTAGTTACCTGTGTAGTCATAGGGAGTTTGATGTCAGGGTGGTTTTTTTTGTTGTTGTTGTTTGGTTGCTTGCTTGCTTGCTTGCTTTTGGGTTGTTTGGTAGGTTTTGTTTTCATTGCTGTGGGGATGTATCTGTTGGTAAACTGTTTACTTTGAAAGCATAAGAACCAGAATTCACTTTCCAGAATCCATGTTAAAAAACAAAAAAATGGGGGTGGGGTGGGGAGGTTGGAGGGATGGCTCAGCAGTTAAGAGCACCGACTGCTCTTCCAGAGGTCCTGAGTCCAATTCCCAGCAACCACATGGTGACTCACAACCATCTGTAATGGGATCTGATGCCCTCTTCTGGTGTGTCTGAAGACAGCTACTGTGTACTGTGGTCATATACATAAAATAAATAAATATAAAAACAAACAAACAAACAACAAAACAAAACCCCCTAAAGTCACAACAACAGCAAAAATAGGAATGGTGTTGTATGCTCGTAAAAGCTCACTGACCAGCCTATCCTACTTAGAAAGTTCCAGGTTCAATGAGAGGAGAAGAATGGACAACAATAAGGACACACAAGGTTGTCCTCTGGCTTCCACATACATGTTACCTCATGTACATACACACATACTCCACAAATATAAAAACACACTCACACAATTGCAAGAGATTCCAGCCCGCTCCCCTCTGCACCCTTCCTTTCTCTGTCACGTCTTTCTAGCAAATCACTGACCTTCTGGGGAGTCTCTGTGGCTACCACCGTCAGACACCCATACATCAACTGCTCCCTTGTTCCATGTTCACTAAGCATCGTTTATATTTTGGATAGTCAGGTGCTCAGCCTCAGGTACTGTGTGTACTGTTGCAGTCACAAGAGATCACATAACTACTGTTCCCTGAGTCGTAAACAGAAGTCTGCCGGACACTCCTCAAAACTTGCTTATTTCCCCAATAAGAATATAAGTAGTGAACTGGGACATAGCTCAGTTGGTAGAGCACTTGCTGAGCACACTCAGAGCAGGGTTTGATCTCCAGCACTGCGTAAACTGGACATGGGAGTGCATGCTTGAAGTCCCAGTTCTTAGGAGGTAGAGACACAAGAATCATAAGGACATGCTTGGCAGTTCATGGCTGGCTTAGAATACATGAGACCCTATCTCAAAAAAGAAGACTGGCACAGGCTTCCTTCTAATTATTGCTTTTCTAAAGCAGATAAATATATGGTACAGAGACCCACTTGTGACCTTAAGACAAGCAGAAGTCACTAATGCAGTGGCTCTCAACCTTCCTACCTCTTACCCTTTAATATAGTTCCTCATGTTGTGCTGAACCCCAACCAGAACATCATTTTGTTGCTACTTCGTAACTATAATTTTGCTACTGTTATCTGATATGCAGCCCTTGGGAAAGGACTGTTTGACCCACAAAGGGGTTGTGACTCACAGGTTGAGAACCACTGCACTAATGTACGGCAAGGACTTCTGAGTAGAAAAACAGGCTTGTGCACATCTGAACTGAGGCCAGCAATAATGTTCTACTGCAACCAAAAGCATGACAGTGCATCCTGAAGCCTCAGCTTGTTGTGTTACTTGCAGCTGAAGACATCTCCAATTGATGACTGCTTCCTTCTGCATGCACTGAAACTGTTCCCAATCCCTCTTCCCTCCTTTCTTCCCTTCCCTTCCCTTCCTTACTCTTCCATTTCCTTCTCTTTTCTTCCTCTCTCTGTCTCTTTGCTTCTCATCTACCATGACAGACTGGGCACAGGCTCTCGGGATATGGTTCCATCATGGGTCTAGAGTCTATGGGGTCGAGATTTCATGTTGGGAGCCGACTTTAGCAGAAAGCGGCTAGATCAACTTTGCAGCCATCTGGAACCATATACCCTGACGAAAGATTTGGTTTTCAATAGCCTACAACAGCTAAAGCACACTCTGATATCCCACATATTTTGTGTTGCTGTTTACTGCCCCCAGCTGCAAGGTGCACGTGGTAGTCACGCCTGCAAGGCATTGCAGTTCACGTGCTGTCCACGTGCTATCTACACCATACATGCCTGTAAGGCGCACGTGCTATCCACGCCTGCAAGGCATTTCGGTGCACGTGCTGTCCACGCTATAGACGCCTGTAAGGCTTACGTCATATCAACACCTGCAAGGCACGTGGTATCCACGCGCCTACAAGGCACGTGGCAAAAGCCTATAAATAGCTCCGAATTCCCTTCAATAAACGAGACTTGATCAGAATCTCTGTCTTGTCTCCATTCTTCGAGTCTCTTCCCCTTTATCCCCACTCTCTCTCTCGCTAGACCCTGACCCTCGGACCGGAACGGGCAGTACGGGCTGCAACAGTTTTGTGCCCAAGCGTGGGGGGTTCGAGACAATTTCAGAGACTGTGAACCAAGATAAACAAGCCCTCTAAACTGGTTGTGTTAAGTATCCTGAAATATCGATGAGAAAGCTCAGATGATACCCCAGGCAATACTGTGAGCCTGTGTTCCAAAAAAAAGGCAAACCACAGTGAGAAACCAGAAGCAATGGAAGTGGACTCTGCAGCTTCCGGTGCAATTGCAAAGGCATGACATCAGTGACCTACTTCTTCCAGCTAAACCTCTGTCCTTGATGGTTCCCACACCTTTCACTGCTGTTCCAATAGTTGGGGAGTAAAGGTTCAGCATAGATGCCTGTTGAGGACAATTTTGTGTTCAAATCATAATGCCTAGGCTGCTCTCAGACTCATGGGTGAGCCTCAGAGTCACACACCCAAGCTCAGCACTCTGGGCATGTGCCCCGCCCCACAACCAGGCTTAGTCTTTTCTATTACCAGCTTTTAAAATGGCACTGGACTCTTTCTTCCCATGCTGTTTTCCTCTGCTGTTCTCTATATGTGAAATCCTTCCAGTGGGAATTTGAAAGAAGAAGACGTAAATATGCTATATATCTGCCATATTTAACTGACAATTCTTTGATTGTGTCCTGCTTCTAGCCTTGGTGATCTAATCCCATTTAAGTGTACAAAATGTTTGGAAAATGCACACCTTACCATGGTGCTCCTTCTCTTAACTGTGATTTTGTTACATAAGGGGAACAGTGAGGGCTCCCAAGGACTTGAAAGAGATCAGTTCTCTGTGGAAAGGATGCCCTCAAGGAAGGAATAGCCCTTACCTCACCGTTTACCACCTCCCTGGGAACTCTCTGGTACAAAGGGCACCAAGGCTAATATTTGTGAGCTGTAGTTCTGTGTGTCTTGCAAGTGAAAAGAGAATTAAGAAGTATTGTTTGAGGTTGGAGAGATGGCTCAGTAGAACTGAGTTCAGATTCCTAGCATCCTTGTAAAAACCAGTCATGAATACATGGATCTACAACCCCAGAAATAGGCAGAGGGGCACAGGCTTGTACAGAGATAGATGGATCTCAGGAGCTTGCTAGCCAGGCAGCTTGGACCAAACAGGGTTTAGTAAGAGACTGTCTCAAAAAATAAGATGGAGAAGTTATTGAGGAAGACAACTTGACATCAAACTCTGGCCTCCTATGTATCTGTATAGGTACACACACACACACACACACACACACACACACACACATACACACACACACACACACACACACACACACACACACATACCCTGAGTGTGTGTACACTCTTGGAGAGGGAGAGAACTGTGGAAAGAGGAGATGGGGGGAGGGAGGGAGGGAAGGAGAGAGGGAGAAAATTGTAGTGGTTCATACAAAGAGGAGGGAAGAATGAGGAAAGAAGTCAACGCAGAGCTTGTTGCATAAGGAGGGTTTTGTTTTGTTTTGGCGAGGGAGGATGCTGCTCTATCCTGTACTAATGTGCCCTACCTATCACCTTCAGTTTATCAGGCTTTTCTGAGATAAAGTTCATGCCCCTTCCTAGAACAACGTGCACCTGTTACTGGTGGGGTTGTTGTATCTTAGATAAGGTGTTATAATAAACATATCATTAGGCCAGCTCTTTATACAATAGACACTTCCTCACCTTTCCGGAGGCTGACCTCAGAGGTCAGCTTCCTTTTTTTCTCAATATATATGAGTGATTTCCGTTCACATATGTGTGTTCACCATGTGTCTGCCGTGCCTGCACAAGCTAGCAGAGGGTGACAGATCCCCTAAAACTGTAATTACAGATGTTTGTGAGCTACTATGTGAGTGCCAGAAACAAAAGCCAAGTCCTTTGGAAGAGCAGCCAGTGCTCTTTACCACTGAGCTAACTGCTGCAGCTCGTGGTGAGGTTCTTAGTGTGGTCCTCTTCCTTGCTTGCAGATAGCTGCCTCCCCAGTGTGTCCCCTTAAGAAAGAGCTGAAGCAAGGGTCCTTTCAGTCCTTGCAAGAACACAAGTCTTATCATAGCCTCGCCCTCATGACTGCATTGAAATCTACTTCCCAAAGTCTCATCTCCAAACATATTCTACTGGAGTGTACAGAACCCCAATATATGAATGATGGGGGTTAGCTGGACATCAACGTCAGTCAGAGAGAGAAAAGTCTGTGTCATTCAAGACAACTGAAGAGACATTCTAACTTCAGAGTTCACCAGAAGGTTTGTGACGGCTCTTGTATCCGTTCCCAGCTTAATTTCTTCCCTTACTCATCCACCATCCTTCTCCGTCTCCTTGAATGAGGGCTGATCCTCGGGGACCTTTTAACAAGCGTACGGGTTGCTAGATTCCTTAACGTCTGTCCCCTGGAGTAACCATATGGCAAACAATGCTGGGCACCGCCTTGCAATTTACAAGATGCTTTGACAGCTGTTTTCATTATCTTCTTTAATCTCCACAAACAACATTGCTAGCTTTCTGCTTTCAGGATAAGAAAACCAAGGATTAGAGAGGATGTTTGCCCAGGACTACCCAGTTTATTAGAGATGTGTGATTATGAAAGTATCTCTTGCATTCAGAGAGACTGGAACCTTTGCTGAACCTCACAGCCAGAGTAAATACTTTGAGGTCACTTGAGAGTGCTAGCCTACTGTGTACTCTGTTTGCTTAACTTGCCTTTATCAAAACAATTAACAA
Source organism: Arvicanthis niloticus (assembly GCF_011762505.2). Lineage (NCBI taxonomy): Eukaryota > Metazoa > Chordata > Mammalia > Rodentia > Muridae > Arvicanthis > Arvicanthis niloticus. The sequence goes on from NC_047660.1 coordinate 44,127,461, forward strand.
GCAAGGATACTTGCCTGGATGTTCCCATGTAATCCACATTATAACCTAAGCTAATGCATGTTGAGGGGTATCCACCACAGAAGACTACTCACAGATAGGTTTAAGCCCATAGAAAGTCCTGGCTACACTGTGTTGGAGATCCCAGTGGAGCCTAAAGCCTTTCTCATGGTGAACTTTTGAGCATAAAGACCATATCCTAGTTTGGCATACTTCAGTTAACAAGTTACCCAGAAGAGGAACTACAGAAGCCAAAAGGCAAGATTAGTATATTTAGGGACTGTCCCAGAACTATGGACTTTGATGGATTAGGCCTTTGCTCTTGTTTTGGCAGTTGGTACTGTTTACATGTTGCATGTTATGGTCTAAATGGTACTTCCAACATGGCTTCAGCTGTACTAAGGTCTGGAAGCCTTGTACAGGGCACAGCAGTATTTTCAAGTTATGTACTTTTCTATGCTCCTGACCTATGAGTAATGTTTGTTTGTATGTTGTGATAATCATTTGCTGAAAACAGGAAATAGGACAACAGCACCTTAAAAAATGAATATCCGCTCGCAGGGAGTGATGGCACACACCTTTAATCACAGCACACAGGGACAGAAGCAGGCAGATCTTTGAGTTAAAGGACATCCTGGTCTACAGAGTGAGTTCCAAGGCTCTGTACACAGAGAAACTCTACCTCAAAGAAAGAAAGAAAGAAAGAAAGAAAGAAAGAAAGAAAGAAAGAAAGAAAGCAAGCTTTATAAAAGTTGGATGCGGGCTGGAGAGATGGCTCAGCTGTTAAAGGCTAGGCTCACAACCAAAAATAAAAGTTGGATGCAACCTATGGATATTGCTTGAAAGCCTTAAATTGTTAGTTATCTGGGTCAGTTGAGGTCAGTTGGAGACAATGACTTCATCCCTTGTAAAACTAGTAAAGATTCCTGTAAAGTGTTTCCTGTTCCTTCCCCCATGTGATGCTTCTGTCCTGTTCAATAAAAGAGAGGTCGACGCCCTTTGTTAGAGACACATATAGACACAGAGAGACACAGGGACAGCATTCAGGCAGCCACAGATTTAGACTCATACAACAGATAGAAAGGGACACAGGAAGACACAGAGGGGAAGAAGCAAGGAATTCAAATCTGGAATTACCCTTGGCTAATGACACCAAGGAGAAGTGCTTTTTAATTTATTTTCCTTAATGTGACACCAGAGCATCACTGATAGATAACTCTGTTAGAAATAAGACTGCAGCTTGGTCTGCATTCTGATGTTAGGAGGCAGAGTTCTCTGAACAAAACAACGAGAATAGAATCACACAACAGGCCTGTGCCAAACTCCAGGTCAGAGAATCTGGTCCCCAGAGCTTGGTCCCCTGTGTTTTTCCTTTCTCTAACAAGCTACACTGTCAGTCCTGAAAGCATACCCATTTGGATGTCAATATGCCCATAAGTTCCACTCCAAGGCCAGCCGTGCTCCAAACAATAAAGAGACCAGTGGAATCTCAAAATGTTGGCTTCCCTAATGAGTTTTCAGGTTTTTCCTCTCTGGGAGAGTAACAGGCAAAGCCGCTGTAATTCTTTCCAAGCAATAGGGCACACAGGACACAGAGATGCCAATAGTCTCCTTAGCAACCATCTGAAATCGAGTTGCTCTCAGATGAAATCCTGATCTCTATTCATGCGGCAGATCACATGGGGTCAGGTACTGTTTATCTCTCTGGCAGAAACCACCAGACACAGGGATTTTAATTGCATCCTTATGATCTGAAGAAGAAGAAGAAAGAAGGGGAGGGGGAGGGGAAAGGAGACATAAATAGGAGAATGAGAGCAAATCCCTAATGAGCAGGAAGGGAACATAAAACATTTAGCTAGCTTCTTTGAAGCCTGTATGTTATCCTGTGCTTCAGAAATCACACACACACATACACACACACACACACTCTCTCTCTCTCTCTCTCTCTCTCTCTCTCTCTCTCTCTCTCTCTCTTTAGGGCTTCAGATGCTGGCTGCCCTTCCTTATAATTCGAAACTGGGTAACCAAGTTCATTATGCGAATGTTGATTTGGTTTGGGGGGACTTCTCAGCCACACAGCCATTTGACAATACAGGTTTGCTGCCCTCAGCACTGCTTCTGAATAGTCTTGACTCAGAAAGACCAGTAGTACTGAGCAATCCTGGAAGCAAACAGGAACGAAGGGCTGTAAATCAATGCTCGCCCTTTTTATTAAAAGAGCTTCTTTGGGAGAGCAGGTGGCGCCTGGCCACATAACCAACTGCAGAGTCCTCGACAGATGGGCGGTGGGGGAATCTAGATGATGTTTTCTGAGCATTATTTCATTTATTAACTTGACAAATATTTATTACATGTTTGTGATATTTATTCATGTCAGGCACTCATTAGGGCTTAAAAGCACTGGTACACAGTGGTATAATTCATTAATAACATTTCTCTACCAATAAAGAGTCTGACTATATTGTTGAATTACATGGGCATTTATAAGATTAAGGAGGTTGCTGGCAGAATAGCACCCCTTTCTCATCAGCAAGAAGAGTGGTACTCTTCTCAATGGTCAATAAAGGAACCATTTTTTTTTGTTTTGTTTTTGTTTTTGTTTTTGTTTTTTTTTGTTTTTGTTTTTTTTTTTTGTTTGTTTGTTTTTTTTTTTTTTTTTTTTTTTTTTGGTTTTTCGAGACAGGGTTTCTCTGTGTAGCCCTGGCTGTCCTGGAACTCACTCTGTAGACCAGGCTGGCCTCGAACTCAGAAATCCACCTGCCTCTGCCTCCCAAGTGCTGGGATTAAAGGCCTGCGCCACCACTGTCCGGCAGGAACCATTTTATAAAACCAACAAAGTATCGTGTCTTACAAATCAAAATTTCCTCCAACCTTTGAAAAGAGTTGTTTTGGAAATCTGCCTTCTGAGAGAGGAAACGTTTTGAGATTTTTCAAGTAATAGGTTGGGTTGGGGAGACGTCTTGGTGGGTAAGCATGGAGTTTGAATCCTCGGCACCATTTAAAAATAGTTCATGTCCATGTGTGCCTGTAACCCCAGTATTAGGCAGGTTGAGACCTCGGAATCCCCAGAGCTCAGTAGCCAGCCAGCCCAGGTAGGCAAAATGGCAAGCTTCTGGCACTGCATGCTCATGGGCATGCATCACACACACAGGCAGGAAAAAATGAAAGCTTTAGCCTTTCCTTGACTGCTTGCTAAATGAAGCTCTCAACAGAGACAGGCATCCAGAGATAACTAGCCTCACCGACAAAGAGCGAGGCTAGTCATATGCTAGTAATAGGCTGTGTTCTGTCTTCCCTCTTCCTGCCTTTTTTCTTTTCATTTTCTCTGTTCCTGCCCATGGGCCTATTAGTGGAACTTAAAAGATTAAAAGATTCTAGCTCCATGGCTGGTAGCAAACCGCAGTGAGTTTTGACTTAATCTTCCTAACTGGACCTCTGGCACTTTTCCCAGCATGCCCTGAGGGTTACTGTGGGAGACATAATTGGGAAGAGGCACAGTTGATGCTTGACGTGCTGTCATTAGAGCTCACTGCTTCTAAAGCGGTGTGGAAATTCCCAGTGACTCGTGGAGTCAAGTCAGAGGGCCGCAGAAGCAGCACGGAGTGGATATGCAGGAGGCTGGCAGAGGCAGCGGTGGGTGTCTGATAAAGGCGGACGTTCTTCTAACTGCAGATTTAAGTCAATAGGCTCCCAGTCCTGAGATAATGTTTCCCATCGTTCTTCCTGTTCAGAGTTGCAGAATACTGTTGGCATTTAGTCTAGGCTCCGCCCCACAGTTACCTGGCAACAGCCAGGTAGGTGTACCTGACTCACTATAAAAGGGGCTGCTTGTCCCCCTCCTCCCTCTCTTGCTCTCTCGCTCTGTCCTACCTGTTGAGAAGTAAGACTATAGAGATGTAAAATGTTACAGTTAGAGCAAAGGAGAATTGAAAACTTGGCTTGTTTGCTTCCCCGATCTACCACCAGAGCCATTAATATGTGATCGAAATTAATCAAGCAAGCAGATGTGTGGACGAACTGCCCCTCTCTCTCCCGTGTTAGAGAAGGGAAAGTTAATCCACAGGGTGCAGCTTCACAGTCGATTGAGTGAGTTAGGAAAGCGACTGGACTCCTTAAACTTCTACAGGCAGAGGATTCATCTGGGGATGTTGCTTAGATGCAGATTTTGATTCAGAAGCCAACCTAGGCCCCAAATTCCAATTTCAAGCAAATCCCCAAGGTAACATGGCATTCTTAGTCCAAGAACTATGCTTTGCTCTCTCTGGTTTGGTTTTAACTTTTTAAAATCAGTCATACTTTGCTTCCTATCACTGAGAAACACGATCAAATGCAACCCAGGGAGGAAAGAGTTTCTTTGGCTTATGTCTCAACAGTTAATCATGGAGAGAAGTCACAGCAGGAACGGAAGCAGGAACAGAGTCAGGACCCAAGGAAAACACTGCTGAATGGCTTGTTCCCCGTGACCTTTGTAGTGTAACTCAGGACCTCCCGTCAAGGGTAGCGCTGCCCACAGTGGGCTGGGTGCTCCCCTAGCTATCAGGAAAGACAACGCCCACAGACACAGCCGACGGCCAATCCGATGGAGGTAATTCTTCAATTAAGGTCTCTTCGTCCCACGTATGTCAAGTTGGTAATCAAGTTTAGCCATCATAATCGGTGTTTAGTCATACACAAGAATGGGTTTCATTATGAGATTCACGGGAGTGTGTATAATATCCTCTGGTCAAATCCACCCTCTCTGCCATTCCGCTCTCACTTCAGCTGTTCTTCTTCACAAATAGTCCTCCTTGTACTTCCTCCTCCTCTTATTATTATTTTTAAAAGTTTTTATGGTTTTTTTTTGGTTTGATTTCCCACACACACACTTTTTTTTTTCTTTTTTAAGACAGGGTTTCTCTGTGTAGCCCTGGCTGTCCGGGAACTCACTCTGTAGACCAGTCTTGGCTCAAAACTCAGAGATCGTCTGCCTGTGCCTCCCAAGGGCTGGGATTAAGGGTGTGCACCACCACTGCCCTGTGGTTTATTCTATTTTTAATAGTGTGTTTGTGTCTTTTTCTATGTGTGGCTAAGTACATGTGAGTGCAATGCCCACAGTGGTCAGTAGAGGGCATCAGACGATTGTGAGGATCTGAACTCTGGTCTTCACAGTCTAGCAGGCATTGTTTACCACTGAGTCAGCTCTCTGGCTCAGTGATGTATGTTTTAATACGAAAACCTATGAAGAGTTTGAAATGTCTGGTTTAGAACCTTGGAATTGAAGGTGTGGTCCCTGCAAAAGGAGCCCTTAAACAGTTAGTGGGAATGTAAATTATTCCAGCTACTGTGGAAATCTGTATGTAGACTCCTCGAAAAACTAAGTATCAAGTATATTACTCCTGGGTATGCACCTAGGAGAATCTAGGTCAGCACCTAACAGAGATGCTTGCCCCTGGGGTTTATCATGGTAGTTTTCACAACAGCCAATTGCTAACATAGCCTAGATGCCTGACGATGTCTATACAGATAGAAAACGTGATGAGAATAAAGATGAACGGGCAGGGTGGAGGTAGCGCACGCCTTTAATCCCAGCACTTGGGAGGCAGAGGCAGGCGGATTTCTGAGTTCGAGGCCAGCCTGGTCTACAGAGTGAGTTCCAGGACAGCCAGGGCTACACAGAGAAACCCTGTCTCGAAAAACCAAACAAACAAACAAAAAGAATAAAGATGAACACAATTATATCTTTTTCAGGAAAACAGATGAAACTGAAAATATTTTATGTTTTCCCTCATATATGGAGTCTTGATTTAAAAAGAAGAGGACGCCCGGAGGGGTAGCTAAGTGGTCAAGAGCATGTACTGCTCTTGTAGAAAACCTGAATTCAGATCCCAGCACCATGCAACAAACCGGGTGTTCTGCACACCCCTGCAGCCTCAGCACTGAGGAGGCTGGAGACAGGAGGACCATTGGAGATCACTGGCCTCTATCTTAGCTGGAGAAAAAAAAATGATGTAATTTCAGGGAGAGATCCTGCCATAAAGGAATACATGGAGTGAAGGAGAGATTGTCTGGTGCCCTTCTTTGGCCTCCACAAAGGTGCAGGCATGGACACACACTGTGCACATCACTGTAAGAGTGTGCACTGGCGTGAGCGCATGCACACATACACAGGCACACATACACACACACACATGCACATTATTTAATATCAAATATAACTGAATGTCCCTATGGTAGTAGCTATTTTATTATATAGGGATAATTACATTACAATGATTAAGGACTTTATATTAAACGAGCTGACTTATTTCGCTGCTAAGAGGCATTGTTAAAGGAGACTTAATCTGTTTTCATTTATCAACGTGTCAATTTTTAATGCTTAGCCCAAACTTTGGCTGATTTGGGTCCCTCCGGCCAGATAGTCCTGGAAAAAACATTTATTTTTTTAGATGCAGCTGTTTTGTTTTATAGGGGCCCAGGATTTGAGACAGAGAGAAGTGAAATTGTGGTGTTACACTTTAAATAAAAATAAAACTTTTTCATAAATTTTTATTGATTCTTTAAGAATTTCACTTCACGTACCCCAGTCCCCCTCATTTCCCAGTTTTATATCTGCCTTCTACCTTTGTATCCTGGCCCCCACCAAAAAAAAAAAAAAAAAGTGTAAAAGTAAAGCTTTTGCCCAAACAGCTTTACTGGCGAGTATTCAGTGCTAGAGTCATTGGACTGGTTCAAGGCCTCTGGCTTCTGCTACATGATCCATACTGGCTCCTCACCTGGACTCCCCTTGGACATCCTATTGTTGCCTTGTGTCATGGAGATCCTGCAGCTTTGGATCTGCAGATCCAGCCCCTTTCCAAGTTCCAGCAGTTCGAGATGGGGGTAGATGTTAGGGTGGGCTAACTCAAAGCCCTGGATCTGGGCCTGGGTGGTAGCTGAGCTGGTCAGCCGCCAACTCTCACCTATCCACGACACCAGGGCCAGATCTCCCGCTATCAGGGCCGACAAAAGAAAACCTTTAAAGAGACTTTTGCAGTCAGCAGTGACTGTAGAGACTCATAATTGGTCAAATACAGGACTGCGGATGCCCAATGGAACATCTGTGTCACCACCTCCAAGGCTCAGGAAACATTGCAGTAAAAAGAGGAAACTCTGGGCTGTGGCAGTGCATGGCTTTGGTCACAGCACCTGGAAGGCAGAGGCAGTCTGCTTTCTGAATTTTGAGTCCAGCTTCGTCTGAAGTGTGACAATTAATGTAAGAGCCCAAGAAAGCTGCTGACTTCCAGGCAGGATGTATGCTGTATTGAATTCAAGTAGCTACAACAACCTCCACAAGATCTCTACAAGACTGGACTTGTCTAAATCATGTTACAGGTGTGAAAGGGGCTCCTCTGGCCCTGCTCGTCCCTCAGGATTTGTTTACCATCAGTGGTTGATGGAAGGGTGAGAGATTTTTCTTCAGTGGGGTAGCCTCTGGTACCTGTGCTTTTGTAAACGACTCTAATGATACAAAACTGGGTTGCACACTCACAAACAGGCATGAAGGAGAAGGTGAAGTTGGGGGAAAGGAAGGGATCTGGAGTTATAGGGGAGGAAGAGAGGTGAAGGGGACCCCGCAGAGGCAGGGAAGTGAACTATGAAAAGGCGAAGGATAAAAACTCAGCTCAGATTGATGCCTTTGGCCTGAATCAGACTCGGGGATTGTTGACGGATTGTTCATTGTCATCATATTTAAAACAGTACAATTCTGGAAGAAGTTTCCAGGCAACAACCATCCCTATTCCAGGTTTCCTGGCAACAATCTTTCCAATTCTAGCTGTGCATGAAAGCTAGAGGTGTGACTACTGAGAAACTCCTTTACAAAGTGTATGACCACAGGGGTGGGTTCTATAACTAAAAAGCCCAGAATCTAGTGTGGTCTCTGACTGGTAGCATAGAGTACAGCAATCTATAAAGTACATGTGACACCCCATCCCCCACCCCTGAAGATGACTTCCATTAACTGAGAGTTAAAAATAATGGTCTTGGGGCTCGAGATATGGCTCAGCGGTTAAAAGCACAGACTGCTCTTCCAGAAGTCCTGAGTTCAATTCTCAGCAACCACATGGTGGCTCATAACCATCTGTAATGGGATCCGATGCCCTCTTCTGATGTGTCTGAAGACAGCTACAGTGTACTCATATAAATAAAATACATCTTTAAAAAAATTATGGTCAGGAGAGTCTAGGATGAACATTCTGGGGAATTATGGTGAGGTCCGCACCTACAGATAGCAAAACGTCACCAGGTTATTAACAATATCCATTCCCAGCCTTCTGGGTGGAAGACAGACAATTCCTCCTTGAGGACAGGCCCCTCACATGTTTAATATTCCTAGTTGTCTAGTGCTCAGTGGGCACAAGGACCTTTGTGGCTCCAACAGAGAGGGAAAAGAAGGGGTAAATATGATCAAAGCACACGATGTACATATATGAAAATGTCCATTATGATAGTCAGTATTATATGACATATGCTAATAAAACACTCAGAAGTAACACTCTAGATATTCTGATATTCGAAACAGTTTCTGATACATTAAGTGGAAATGGCAAGTTATAAGATAGTTGTGATGATTTGTATATGCTCAGACCAGGGAAGGCGTGGCCCTGTTGGAGTAGGCATGGCCTTGTTGGAGTAGGTGTGGCACTGTGGTGTGGACTTTAAGACCCTCATCCTAGCTGCCTGGAAGTCAGTATTTGCTAGCAGCCTTCAGATGAAGATGTAGAGCTCTCAGCTCCTCCTGCACCATGCCTGCCTGGATGCTGCCATGCTCCTGTCTTGATGATAATAGACTGAGCCTCTGAACCTATAAGCCAGCCCCAATTACATGTTGTCCTTATAAGAGTTGCTCTGGTCATGGTGTCTGTTCACAGCAGTGAAACCCTAAGACAATAGTCTTAATCCAATTTTGAAAAAGAATAAACATATTTATGTGGAAGACAGAAAAGTGAGAAGCACAGGGAAGTGCAGCCACCATAATCATGGTGTAAACTTTAAAAATGATAGCAGGATCCCAAATGGATACCTGGGCTAATGACTCAAAATGGAGCCTGGCAGCCACTTGCTGACTGGAGTCACACAGTCACATATGTTACTTTGCACACACTAAACCTTGTGGCTCTTACGTAGACATAGTCCTGTACCAACTTTCTTTCTTTTTTTTCTTTTCTTTTTTTTTTTTTTTTTGAGTTTTTCGAGACAGGGTTTCTCTGTGTAGCCTTGGCTGTGCTGGACTCACTTTGTAGACCAGGCTGGCCTCGAACTCAGAAATCCGCCTGCTTCTGCCTCCCAAGTGCTGGGATTAAAGGCGTGCACCACCACCGCCCGGCTCTGTACCAACTTTCAAAATAAATGTATCTCTATAACCCTCAATTTGCTGCTTGGATCTGACCAATCTAAACCATTATCTGTAGTCATATGTAAATGTCAACCAATCAGGAGCAGGCATGGTTGTATCTCACATTTGTGCAGCAGACAGATGGTAAGAACAGCCTCTGTTACAGCTTTTGAAACTGTGGGCATGATCCCATATGGGATCACATAACTCAATGTTCAGGTCACACACAAAAAAAAAAAAATTGAAAATAACAAAAAGTTTCCTCTGGGTGGTAGTGGCACATGCCTTGAATCCCAGCTCTTGGAAAGCAGATGCAGGTGGATTTCTGTGAATTCAAAGCCAGTCTGGACCACAGAGCAAATTCCAGGATAGTCAAGGTTACACAGAGAAACCTTGTCTCGAAAAACAAATCAAAGTTTCACAACTTGCAATCAACCACCCCACCAAAAAAAAAAAAAAAAAAAAAAAAAAAATCAAACATGTAAGGAGTCCAAGGTGTTCTAGGCAGAGCTCGGTGGTGGTGTGCAGCTCGATTCCACTGTAGCCTTGGTTCTGGACACACGGTGTACACACACTACACTCGCTTTGCTAACAAATGCTGCTGACACACTTTGGCTCAGATTCAAGACTGTTGCATGTTGAGAATGCCAGTGCTTTTACTGCCCATACAAGTTTCTGTACTTAGAGAAATAGAATGGTTAAACTACAAAAAGCTCAAGTCTTTTTTTTAAAATTTATTTTTATTGGATATTTTATTTACATCTCAGATGCCATCCCTATTTCCCCTCCCTAGAAAACCCCTATCCCATGCCCCCTTCTCCTTTTTGCTTTTATACAATTTTTTAAAATGTTAATCAAAGGCTTTAGAAGTTTGGTAGTGCTCAATATCAATCAGAAGTGTAGCCCAATACCCAACCTAGATATATCAACTATCTTTGACTGTCAGAGACATGTGAACATCTGCCTCCATGTCTCCCCCCTTTCTCTCGCTCATCACCTAGCTCCTCCTCTCCTTCTCCTCCTCCTCTCCTTACTCCTCCTCTTCCTCTCCATACTCCTCCCACCTTAGCTCCTCCTACATATCACCCTTCCTGTTAAAATAAAACTTTTCTCTCAAAATACAATTAGAGCGTAACTACCAATTGGTGTCAGTAAGGTGCAAGATACACCTAATAATACCCAGTCCATCATTTTGTTGACTAAACAGAACCTCTGTCATCTCTCCTAACTAAGAGACTTAGTTCTGAACCTGGCTTTGGAGGGGAGGGGAAGCTTTAGAATGAATGTCAGCTGAAAACCACCCTCTCAAATCTTTTCTCTCAAAGCAAATAGCCGGGATTGGCTATGAGACAATAAGTTTTCAACCCCGTCAGAAATCCAGAATGACTGAGTTAACTGAAATTATGGGAAGCACAAAGCATAGGTTCTAAAACATAGCCAATTTATAGAGACCGCTGAACACCTGGACAGTCCCTATACTACAGAACGTTGGAGCATCCGATCTTCAAGTCTTAATAGTTTTTGCCTACCATCATTTCTCAGGCTGTAGGCATCATAGTGGTGTTTCCCTGGATTGTATTCTGTTAGAATGTCTGCTTAGAAAATGTCTGGTTGGGCTGGAGAGATGGCTCAGTGGTTAAGAGCACTGACTGCTCTTCCAGAAGTCCTGAGTTCAAATCCCAGCAACCACATGGTGGCTCACAACCATCTGTAATGGGGTCTGATGCCCTCTTCTGGTGTGTCTTAAGACAGGTACAGTGTACTCATATACGTAAAATAATAAAAATCTTAAAAAAAAAAAAAGAAAAAGAAAATGTCTGGTTGCTGTTTGAATTACTGACTTTGAGTTGCATTTAAAAAAGATCATTGAGTAAACTTTGCCTTGGGGTTGGGACAACGTTTCCCTAAGTTTTGGCAATAGCCCTGAACCTGTCATTTCACACTACATATGCATGTGAGACTGTGTTCCCCTGCATCGATGGTGATAAAGACTAAATATTGATCAGTTCTGAAACATTTTGGAGATACCCTACATTTTGCAACATTCCACCAGGATGTAGTTCATGTAAATAAAAAGAGGCTGATTCTCACTGATGCACCATGAGATCATCATTTGCATACCAAAGAATTGTCCCGAAATTAACTTCTGTACAATTTATTATCTGTGAATGTTTGCTTTGTCTACTTGTTTCATATATCTATATATCTGGGCTTACAAGAAAGGGTCTTGGGCCTAAAGGTGTCAAAAGAGCTAAAGAGATGGCTTGCCGGTGAAGAACCCTTTACTGTCCTTCTGAGGGCCTCAGCTTGCTTTCCATTGCCCTTGTGAGTTGTTCATAATGGCCTATAACTTTAGCTCCAGAGGATCTGGCACCTTCTTCTGGCTCCACAGGTTCCCAAGTACACAAACACAACACACACTGCACCTAGGTAACATAAAAAGTCATGTCCTAAGGGCAAGACAGTCATACTTGTACTTCTTGCACTTGGAGAGTTGAGGTGAGAGGATTGCCATGAACTCAAGGTCAGCCTGGGCTACATGGTCAGTTCCAGGTCAGCTTGGGCTACAGAGTAAAACCCTGTCTTATAAAACCAAACCAAATCTCACAAAGCCTTACTTCATCCAAGCTACCATTTCTTTTTGCTCTTGCAAATGTTATGTTTTCATTGAGTACCGAAGGCTGTGTCTGTGTCTCTCTGGCTTCCACACTGCCTGTTTTGTAGTTGATTTTAAATAAAGGCTCCTTCAGTCATATTTTTTTTTTCCTCGTGAATTTTTGTTGACAGTTGCTGATTGCTGCTGGTTTCTGTTCTGGGCCTCACTGGGCTGTTTCCAAGCCTGATGGTCAAAATTGTCTAAGTGCTTGACTTGAGGTCTTACAAGGAGCTACTTCTAAGGTTGCTTACTTGAAGAGCTGGCTCCTGAGAGGTAGCAAGGGGGGTTCCTTTCCACTGGGCTTCTTTCTTTTCTTTTTTCTTTTTTTGAGAGAGGGTTTCTCCATCTAGGCTGTCCAGGAACTCACTCTGTAGACCAAGCTGGCTTCGAACTCAGAGATCCACCTGCCTCTGCCTCCTGAGTGCTGGGATTAAAGGTGTGTACCACTGAGTTTCTTAAACAAGTATATCCCTAGTAAGAATGTGTCAGGCCTATGTCAGTGGTTGGCTTTGTGTGTGTGTGTGTGTGAGTGAGTGTGAGAGGGCCATGTGGAGGGGGGGGGATGCAGATAAACAGACCTTTCTCCTTTAGCTGAAGCTGCCGCTAACAAGGCAGACTTCCTCAACAGAGACCTCTGACTCCTTGATTTTCATCTGGGGATTGATGTGTTACAAATTAGTACTGTTTCTCCTCTTGGAATATGCCAGTCACAGTGACAAATGTTCTATCCTCCAAGCTGACAAACACATGGCTTGAAAAGCAAACAAACACACAATCTCAACCTCTAAAACTCTAAATCTTGCCATGTATAATTTATTTATGCACCAAGAAAAACTCCAAGGTCAAACAATTCTACTGAGACCTTTGTCTTCAGAGCTGGGGTCTTCTTACGGTTGAAACATCCTACTTGGAAATGACCTGAGAGAGAATCTGGTAGAAAGCCACCCTCTTATGACCTACCCTTAGAAGTCACGTGACATCACTGTCACTACATTCTGTTTGAAATGAATCACTAGGCCTGCTTCCCATCCAGGCCAGGGGGAACCTGGCCTCATATTTTGAAGAAAGGGCTTGAGACATATTTTAAAACCTACTGATGTGCTGAGATGTAATTCAGCTGGCAGAGGGCTTACCTGTCATGCATGAACCCGCCCCCCCCCCCCCCAACTTAGCTCTTCCGCACCAAGTGAAGCAGACCACGTGAAGCAGACATCATGGAGCATGCGTGTAATTGGAGTATGTGTATAATTGCAGCATTCAGGAAGTGGAGGCAGGGGAATCAGTTCACAGGCACCCTCAGTTGTATATTGAGTTGGAGGCTAGTCTGGGCTATATAAGATACTTTCTCAAAAAAAATAAAAATTCTATGATAATCAATTAACCAGATAACCCAGAGCATCAGGAGTCCTCTAGAAAATGCATGGTAACTGGAGGATCTGACTACGCATGTCTTATTCTCCCGGCACAAATACAGCTTTGTAGTCTTTGTTTTTCTTGTTTGGTGGAATTAAAAATAGTATCTAGAGAGGTTCATCTCAATTCAAACGGTGCTATAGCAGGTGCAACTTATTTGCTCTGTCTGTCTCCTCCCCCAAGAGGGTCCTACCTAAATCCACCTGGAGAGAGAAGGGAATTTTAATCTTCACAGTTGTCTCTCTAGCACAGAAGTCGGAATCATCAGGCTGCTCGGGAAAATCCACAGTGATTTATCCTTTATGTTAAAAGGAGGGAGGGAGATGTGTTTTAGCTTCTAAGGGATTCTGGGAAGGAAACTTCAAGTCCACGATGATAATGAAGAAGCTGGGCCTAAATATTAACAGCAATTATTTCCTCCAGGACAAGTTAAGAGAAGAGGGGGAAAATCAATTGAAAACAAATTTGCATTCGAGTTAAATGTTTTAAAAAGCTCAATTTATACCTCTTGTAAGACTAACAGTCAATTCCTCCTCTGGGTTTTGAGTGGCTACTGGATTCATGATTTACAAAGAAGATGCTTGACCCGAGGGAAAGCAATTAGCATCGCTTTCACAACCCAGCATCGGTTGCTCAAGGTCTGGCAGGGCTGGGAAGAATTGTAAAAGACTTAGTAAAACAAAATCAATTTTCAAATGCGATGTATGTATGCTCTCTGGACTTAGGAAATAGGCAACTTCTGAGTGTCTTATTAGAGAGGAGAGCAGAGGAACAAAAGAGTATGAAGTGGTAACTGCTAAAGGCTTTTTCTCTCCTGCCATAGCCGAATCTAAGCCTCGAAACCAGAAAAAGAAATTGCAGTGGAGCAGAAACATTACTAATTGCTTCTCTTCTCAGGAGTCCCTTCATCCTGATCACTCTGTCCTCCCAAGAGTAATGTGAATGTCCTGGTGCTAAGAGATCACACGGATGTGTCCAGATGGGCAACAAATTACAGCAAAGACATTTAACCCAGCCCAGGTAGTTACCAGCCCCCAGTGAACTGTCTGTCCATGGAATTAAATGTATATTCTGATTGCAAGTACCTGGTACCTGATTGTCTCATTTTAGCAATTCCAGAAGAAAGATGCTCCCTCTCCATCCAGAGGCTTGTTAGGCAAATGCCACAGAAAGTCGTTGTCTCTAGGCATCAAAACAATTTGGCAGTCAGCCAAATGAGGTTTCTGGGGCTTTAGCTTCAATGGGTTTTGGAGGTTTTTCCTGATGGATGAGCAGGGATGTTGTGTGTGAGGGAAAATAAAACAAACAGACTCTGGTCTTGTGGTGAAGAGATAAAGAGAGTCCTGGGAGTCAGAGACTAAGACTGAACCTCCTGTTGCACTCTCTAGCACTGAACCAGACAAGAACAATGGGCACGAAGAAGAGGGGAGGTAGAGTGGGGATGGGAAGGGAAATGGGGGAAGAGGGATGGAGGTGAGGGAAGTGAGCAAGGAAGAGATCCAGTGCCTGCAATTTGTTTAGATCACAGCCAACCAGACTGAAAACATAATTGTTTTTAGTTATGGAACAACTGCTCAGCAGTTAAGAGCATTTACTGCCCAATGGTGAACACTAGAGTTCAGATCCCCAGACACACAAACAATGTGTCCCATAAACACCCATGGCCTGAGTCCCTAATGGCAGGAAGAGAAAGGAGGATTGCCTGAGCTTGCTAGCCTCCAGCCCAGGGAAAAGTGAGGTCCAAGTTTAGGGAGAGATGCTGCCTCAAAGAAATACTGGAGTAGGAGAGAGAACCCCTGATTCCCTCTTCTGGCTCCCCCGTGCACATAGGCATACGCATCTGTGCTCAAGTGAGATAAACAGGACACGTACACCAATATACAAATAAGGAAATACATCTTTAAAAGCTATTTTAAAGCTTTGATCAAAACAATGGATGGTCTTTTTCTCCTTTACCTTTCCTGCCAGCTAGAAAAATGCAGACATTGTGATCTATTATGCAGGTAAGACAGCACACTGGAACTGGTATAAGGAGAAGCTGAAAGTTCCACCGGCCTTTCATAGCCTGTGTGGCGGAGTCACCAAGGAAGGCAGCTCAATTGTTTACACCAGAGATGTGTGAATGTCATGCCTTCTTGTAAGAAGGACCAGGAACAGAACTGACATTGCTCATTGATCTCTGTCCAACACCTTCTCCTGGACATGATGCTCTTCTGCCCCTGATGTTTTTTGTATTTGGTAGGAATTTGGGTAGGAAGTCTGGGCTGTTAAAGGGGAAAGCCTTAGATTTTGCTCTTAGGGAAATGTGGACATGATTCCTCTTTGATATTCAGCACGCATGGCTTCCCTGGCTTGGAAAGCTGAACGCCAGCAAGGATCCATCTGTCTAATATGGTATTTTAGGACTTGCTGTTATTTGTAATTTCTATCTGGACACTTTGATCAAGTGTTTCTGTACTGTTTCCTAACTCTAATTTCATTTTATATAGAAAGTATAATTTAAATGTTTTGATAAATTATATATAGAAATAAATTGTATTTTATTACAGCGATGACAAATTAAATTTTCTCATGCTTTATTTAACACAGTATTTCCACAGTAATCCCTAACGGGCAATTAAATTGACTTGCTGAGAAAGAAGGCTTCTTGCAGGCCACGGTAGCCATATGTTACACCAGACCCAAGGCACTTGCCAGGACTAATTCCATGGACTCCTGACATTCATCAGGCAAAATACATGCAGAGTCTTGCTTTACTTTCCAGAAGGAACGTGTTCTGATTTGTTTCTTTGCACTGAGTTATCGCTTGGTAAATGATGGTTCTGTTTTGCTGCACAGCTAAGAATCACAAAGACTTAATTCATTTCACAATATCTATCTCTGCTTTGTTTCTGGACTCATCTACTTCTCTTATTCTGGACTATTACTTTTCTTAACCCAAGCCATTCCCACTTATACAGTACAGTGATGTCCCTCAGGCTGGTCTGATAGCATAATGGGTATAGGCATTTTCATGGTGGAAGGAGAGAGGAGAGAACCTCCCTGCAAGTTGTCCTCTGACTTCCACACAAATTCCATGGCACTTGTAATTCACACACACACACACACACACACACAGAGAGAGAGAGAGAGAGAGAGAGAGAGAGAGAGAGAGAGAGAGAGAGAATGTAAACCGTAAACTGGGAATTAGACATGACAGCTCACTCCTGTCCTGCCAGCATTATGGAGATTGAGGCAGGAAGTCATGTGTTTGAGGCCAGTTTGGGCTATACAGGAAGACCTTGTTCAAAAACTAAAATTAAAAGGAAAAAAAAAAGAGAGACATTTGATTATTTTATACTCAAGCTTTAAATTTTCCTTCCAGTTTACCTGTTCTTTGAACTCAACCTCCAATATTCTGCCTGTTTTGGCTTCCCCTTCCTCTACTGCCAGTGGTCTATCTCAACTTCATCTCCATCTCATCATGTCCTGCCAGTGACATCTGCTTGATGCCACAGACACTAACACACAGAAACTTTCCACCCTGGGCTTTGTGTGATATTTCCTCTTCTCAGAACATTCACCATTAAATAAATTATGTGAAACACAAACTCAACTCATCAGCCCCTAATTTTTGTCTAGGAGTTCAGTTAGTAGTGTAGAAAACAAAGGTATACACATGTATCTCATAGTATGGTAAGCCAGCCCCAGTTAAATGCGTTCCTTTATAAGACTTGCTGTGGTCATGGTGTCTCTTCACAGCCATGGAAACCCTAAGACAACTTGACAGTATGCTTGCTCCTAAGTTGATGCTCTATGCGCAACAATCCAGAGCTGACTGAGAGAGCATACTCTTTGTCAGTGCACAACAGTGGAAACCAGGACCGTGCCTTCTGGGAGGGTGATCACGTGGGTCAGTGGCAGAACCCTGGTGTAGTATTTCCAGCTCTCCAGGCTTCATTCAGAAGAGGTGGGTGGAGAGGAGAGAGAAGGAGAGATTGGGGTGGGGCACACACTAGGCTTGACCAGAAGATGTTATGAGGTGTGGAAGCAAAATTGTCTATGACTTCACTAATGTGGGAAAACAGAATAATTATCATTTTTTTTTTTTTGACAAAGTCTTGAACCAGGCTGGCTAGAACTCTCTATGTGGTTGAGGATGACTTACTTACTTTCTTTCTTTCTTTCTTTTTTTTTTTGTTTGTTTTGTTTTGTTGGTTTTTCGAGACAGGGTTTCTCTGTGCAGTCCTGGCTGTCCTGGCACTCACTTTGTAGACCAGGCTGGCCTCGAACTCAGAAATCTGCCTGCCTCTGCCTCCCAAGTGCTGAGACTAAAGGCATGCACCACCACTGCCCGGCGAGGATGATTTTCAATTTCTAATCCTCTGTTGGGAGCCGACTTTAAGCAGAAAGAGGCTATCAGCTTTGCAGCCATCTCGAGCCATATACCCTGACGTGAGACTTGTTTTTCAACAGCCTACAACAGCTGAAGCACACTCTGATATCCCACATATTTTGTTTTGCTGTTTACTGCCCCCAGCTGCAAGGCGCACGTGGTATCCACGCCTGTAAAGCTTACGTCATATCAACACCTACAAGGCACGTGGCAAAAGCGTATAAATACCCCAGATTTCCCTTCAATAAATGAGACTTGATCAGACCCTCTGTCTTGTCTCCATTCTTCGAGTCTCTTCCCCTTTATCCCCCCTCACCCTCTCTCTCTCTCTCTCTCTCTCTCTCTCTCTCTCTCTCTCTCCCCTGACCCGCAGACCAGAGCGGCAGCTTGGGCTAGGAAACAGTGGCCGCCAAGCGTGGAGTAGAGAGGGCCACAACAATCCTCCTGTCTCCACCTCCCAAATACTGAGACAATAGGCCTGTGCCACATCCAGTTTTATACAGAGCTGGGGATCAAATCCAAGGCCTTGTCTATGCTAGGCTAGCCCTTCACCAACTGAACTACATCCACACCTTCAAATTCATGTATAGTTTTCATTTTGAGACACAATCTTGTTATGTAGCCCTGGCTGGCCTGCTACTAGCTATGTAGCCCAGGCTGGTCTTGAACTCAATGAGATCCTCCTGTCTCTGATTAATGAATGAAAAGATTACAAATATGCACCACGTTGCCAGATTTTAGTTGTAATTTTTGAATAGTATTTCTACGACTGGCCAATGAATAATAAATCTGTGTGTATAAAGCATGATTTAGGAGGGCAAGCCTTTAATCCCAGTGTTCAGGAGGTGGAGACAGGCAGATCTCAGTGAGTTCCAGGAAAGCCTGGTATAGATAATGAATTTCAGGCCAACAAAGACCCTGACTTTAAAGAAATTAATTTTAAAAGTATTTTATAGTGGACATTTGAAAAGAGGGAGGCAGAGATGTGAATTTTCCTCAAGGCAACAGTCCCTCTAACTATAACGTGCTCAAGTAAGCATGAATGAAGACCGCCTACCACGTGGAGAGGCATCAGGACTGTGGGTGAGAGTCAAGCACATAATTTGAGAGTGGGCTCAGCCACCTGTTAATGCCATTGTGATGCCTTCAACTCACTTGTAACATCTTTATTAAAGGCTTTGCCACGAATACTGTAATGGCTACCTGACAGAACTGTGCGGTCTGAATTTACAAGGTGCAGGGGAACTCTAGCTGAATGTCAAAAAAAGAGAAACTCCTGGTCAATTATCTGGAGAAATAAAGAATTTTACAGCTATCTGTTTTTATTACTGACCTTTGTATTCAAATGCTTTGTGGGTGGGTGGGGTCACAACTGGGACATGGTCTCAGCTCTTAGAAGTTCAGACTGTAATGATTATGGAGTCATGGTGAAGAATAACAAATAGCACCCACCGAGCAAATCCTCATGGGGACTTAGAAGGACAAGCCAGCAAAGTACCCAGCCAAGTGTCTGACGTCTAGTAATGCCAGCATGGCAGATCATCTGGCACAACAACTGTTACTTTGTGGTCTCCTGGGTAAATCTGTAAGAAAGAAGTGCTGAATACTGTTTTCCTTTTCCACCTATATAATCATTTTCAGGTTCTTCATTTTCTTCTTTCTTCTGTAAGAATTTTCTTTAGACACTTATCACCTCCTAATAGCTGCACACACACACACACACACACACACACACACACACACACACACGCACGCATGCACATACACGCACAATTTATTTCCCATGACCTACAAATCAAAGCTAAGTTCCTAATCTTTCTTTTTCTTTTAATTGCATTTACTGTATGCTGAATTTATTCCCATGCCATATGTGTTTGTGTCTTCACATGAAAAAATCGGGATGATTTTTTCTTCTGTATGGGTTGATCCAACAAATCAGCTCCTTTTCTGTTGCTGTGATAAAACACTGTGGGCCAAGGGTTTATTTGGAGCTTCCAGTTGGGTAAGAGTTCATTACCATCACAATGAAGAAGTGTAGCTGCAGCTGGGCGTGCAGCAGGAATGGCTGAGAGCTCACATCCACAAGAAGGAAACAGAGTGAACTAGAAATAGCTTGTTCCCTTTAAACCCTCTCTCCTAAGCTCCTACTTGAATGATCTGCAAAGCTCCAACTACACCAGGCAACTGCAATTCTAGTCCACAGTTGCAAAGTCTCCCACATTCCTCCAAAACCTAACACGTTCAGTTTCTTTAAAGTAATAACCCACTTCCTGGTACCAAGTCTGTATTAGTTACTTTCCCATGGCTGTGATAAAACACCATGATCGAGGACACTTATTGAAGAATGACTTTCCTTTGGGCTTACAGTTCCAGAGACCGTTGTGGTGGGAGCAGCAGATAGCAGACAAGTGACTTAAGCTGGAAGTTGAGAACTGAGGACTCACAACCTCAGACAGCAAGCTGAAAGAGTGCACTCAAAATGGTGTGAGACTTTGAAACCCCAAAGCCTGACCCAAGGGATGTACTTACTCCAGCAATGCCAAACTTTCCAAGCTTCTCCAAACATCCCCAAACCGGGGACCAAGCCTTCAAATGTATGGTCTGTAAATGTAACTTTTATTCGATTGTTGTAATTGTCTCGGAGGCTTATTGCTTCTATCTGCTAACCTAGGTCTAGGCCTGGAAACTTCTTGCCTCCATACAATCTTATCTAAGCCTAGAAGGTTTTCAGCTTCTGAGACTTGCTGAATAAGCTCACCCTTTCTAGTTCTTTCTGAGCTCTGGCTGGCTGGTTCAACTCACTCATTGTGGCTCAAACTCCTCTCCCAGATGACTTATTGAATATGGCTTGACTATGTATTTACTTTGCTTGACCTTGAACCCTCTCAATCTTTTCTACTCTTCTGCCTCTTTCTCACTCTCTTGTCTCATTCTGTCTTTACCTAGCTTGTGTCTAGCTTGTTCTCTCTTTAGTCCGCCTGTAACACTGCCTCCTTCTCCCTCTCTGTGCTGCTCCACTCTTCCTCTCAACTCTACTGCTCTCCATGAACTTCACTCTATTCCTGTATTGTACTCTCTTCTCCTGTACTGTCTGTCTCTCCCTTAAGTACTTTCCCTTTCTCCTCATGAGAGTTGGCCATATCCTATTCTGTCAGACCTTTCTGATTCATCACTTTGTCTGCCACTCAATTAGACATCACTTCCAAACATGGCTATTTCCTTCTCCAAACTAACTTTACCTTCATTGTTTGAGATTAAAGGTGAGTACTAAGGCTAAGTCTGTATTCCAGCCAGAGGAATTAAAGGTGTGTGCTAAGGGTTGAGCCGCACCACAACTAGAAACAGGTTCAAATATCCTGTAACAGTGGTCCATGAGGGGACATCTCATCCAAACCATTATATCTCTGAGCCATGAGCTCTGTAAGTTGAACGGTGCACCGTAGGTGCTTTTGCTTACCTGGGTATGTTCAATGTAAGTACTTGTGCCCTTCCCCCAGGCCTGGGCAGGCCAGCAAAGTCATTTACCACAATAGACCAAGCAACAGTAGGACCTGGGAGATACATTGCATTACCAGCCTTGGTGCCTTGGAGCCTGCTACCTGAGCTAAGAATGGACTGCCAACTGAGCTAGCCTTGACACCTTCTGGACTGCTATCTCCTTGCCCGGCCCCTGGGCTGAACCGAGAAGAGACTCTGGGGGGTGGGGCTTCCCCTTTATATGTGAAAGCAAATTATTAAACTTCGAGCCTTGATCAGAGAACTTTGTCTTGGCTTCATCTCTTCCCGCCCGTTTCCCTTCCTCAGCCTCTCTTACAGGTGAACCCCGTTCAATTGTTGCTGCTGGCGACAACAAGTACTTAATCTTTGAAGCCATTCCTGGGGTGTGCCAGTCTCCTTTGCTTTCCTTCTCACACAGTCCCTATTTTAATTTATTCCCTTTACTTGAACCAAGACTCAAGCAGATCTCAGAGACCTGACAGTTTTCCCAGCCCTTATGTTGCACAGAGTTTTGTGCATAGCGCTGGTGTGTGATTCAATAAATTACTTGCCATTCTTCCAATACCTTACTGTTTGTTTCTCTTCAGCAAATAAATGTTCATTCAACCAAAGCCTACTGACATCCCACAGTATGTCAAACACTGTGCTGGCTGTTGTGCACAGAAAATGAATAAAGCACTATTTTGTATCCATCCATTCTGCTTCAGTAAAGCTGGGGCAAAAGCAGTATTTTTGTCTAAGCATGCATCTCATGGTACGGTGTTAAGTGTCACACACTATGATACACAGAGAAAGGGGAGGGGGAGTCACTTTTCCTCATAGTCTTTATTTCATTTCCACTTGCCTTTACAAGTTTGCCAAAGGACAGGGCCAGAGTAAAGGACGGGGAAAACAGGAAAAAAAGAGGCTCTGAAGTGATATGAGGAAGGTCCTGGCGTCTTCAAGCAGGTGGATGGGATTGGTGAGGAATACTGTGTGAAACAGTGAGTACAGGGGGATCAAACTGAGAGGACCCAGTTGAAACACAGGGTAAAATTTCATTCCAAAGGCAAGCAGGATTGGAAATTACCAAAAAGACTCAGGAGCCAGATGCTGTGGTGAAAGCCTGCTAGCTCAGAGAGGCAGAGAAAGCACCCAGCTGACCTTCCTATTCCATCCACTTTCCAGGAGAAAGCTCCTTCCCTTCTCCATGCCCTCTTAATTACCCTTCAGCTCAAAGTCTCCCCTTTTGTCTTGCTTATGTTCACTCTCTGCCAGCTGGTTACTTGCTCTGCCTCTTGATCTAGGGTTGACTTTATTTAGCTCTTGGATCAAGGTGTGCTGTAGGCCTGTGCCTTGCCACAAATACCTGTTTACAGTAAACAGAAAGTTCTAGGATCAAAGGCTGCGCCAAAATTACTAACAGATTCTTCCAGTTCACAATTTCAGGGTCCATAATGTGGTCAAATAAATATTCTGCAACAGGAAACTGTTTAAGCAGGGCAGTTAAATAATCAGATTTGTTTCTGACATGGCGGGTCTTACTGACCCAATTACATGGCCTTCAGGTTTTGGCGTCTGAAAGAGTGCATTTTGATTGCACAGTGTGAACTGATTTTTAAGGCATGTGTTCCGCATACTCACTTGTACTCTAGTGGCCACATGTGCCAATGACATTGGGCCAAGAAAGTGACTTTTTTTACCCCTAAGTCTGACCTTAAAACGCCTAGCCTCTTCATCTAGGGTTGGGTATAAATACACATAGCTTTTTGTCAGCCTAAACTTTAATTTTTCCATTTTGGCTTTTTTTTTTTTTTTTTTTTTTTTTTTCTTTAAACGCACGGCTTTGGATTTGGCTCCTTCCTTTCCCAGCACTTGAATCCTCGGATTGCACATTGCCAGGAGCCACACCCACCTAAGAAATTGCCGAAGCAGGAAATTTGTCCCTAGCGGCTCCCTGTCCTGACGTAGTCGTGCGCAGGCGCAGTTCCTGATTCGGCGGCGTGTTCTCGCCTAAGTTCCTGGTTCCCGGCTGGTGGGCGACGCCGGCTTTTCGCGGTCTACTTGCCTCAGCGGCGGGCTCTGGACTGTTACGCTCTGTCTTTCAGCCCCGGGCCACTGTTTGTGCGCGCACGCCGCCTCACGCGACAAACTCATGGCGGAGCGCGGGGAACTCGATCTGACAGGCGCCAAACAGAATACCGGCGTGTGGCTGGTCAAGGTGAGACGTGAGCCCCGCAAGGCGCTTCCGAAAGTTCTGGGTCCGTCTTTCCCACTGCTGTTCTGAGAAGCGGGTTACTGTTGCGTCCGTTTGCAGGTTGGAGATCTTACTTTAGGGGACACAGGGCATCTTTCAGGCCGTCTCTCAGTTTCATCCGCCCACCATGGAGCTCTCTTTACCGCCAAGACCCGGCCTTGGGGTGCTTACCAGATTGTTCCCCGAGGGAGCAGTAAGTTTTACCCCAGGCCGGAGAAGTCCTTGCGGTTTTCTTTTTGATAAGGTGGTAAGGAAAACTTTAGTCATGAATGTGTATAAATTAGTTGAATAGATATTCCATATGCTTTTCTGGACCACAGAGTGGAAGTGGTCCGTATGTACTTACGTTGTTGTTATGTTTTGAAACAATCTCTATAGCCGTGGCTGGCCTGGAACTCGCCATGTAGACTCCTGCCCCTCTACACTGCCAAAGTGTTCCCTGGGTTGGTAATCCTATTGGAAAGACCTAGAAGTTCTGAATTCAAAAAGAAGTTGTTGACTTAGTGTTTTTAAAGAGCAAGTTTAGGTTTCACAAAACTAACCATCAGTAAATGTTTTAAATGGTCATGTGACAGGCTTTGTTTGCCCCAGTAGTGGCCATCTATTTGGGTTACTTGTTTATATAGGGTGGTGGTGGTGGGGGCTATTATTCTGTGGGGAATCTCATTTTAAAAAGGCATATTTAAATGGGTTCATGAAAGTTTCCCAAACTTGATTTATAAGTGATTTATCGACCGGGCAGTGGTGCACACGCCTTTAATCCCAGCACTTGGGAGGCAGAGGCAGGCGGATTTCTGAATTCGAGTCCAGCCTGATCTACAGAGTGAGTTCCAGGACAGCCAGGGCTACACAGAGGAAACCCTGTCTCGAAAAACAAAAACAAACAAACAAAATAAAAAGTGATTTATCTTTGTAACGAATGTTTTAAGTACCTGGCTGAGTTCTCATCTAGACAAGGTGTTTCTTCCTGTCCATTTCTCTGAAACAGCTCTCATCATTTGCCAGTACAGCAGACCGTGTTAAGTTCTTCAGACTACTTAACAGATTCTAGTGATCCTTGGTACCTGTGTCCAGTGTTGATTGTCCACAACCCCGTCACTTTCATTGCACTTTGATTAGTGTTTGGCACGTATTACTTTTCCAGTGTGTGATGAATATAAGAAATTGGAAAGGCCGTGTGTCAGAGAGACAAGCTAAAGTGGTGGGAGTTAGTTTTGTCAGTTTCATGGGGTGAAGAGCCTAAGCGATTAGTGAAGCACACCTCTGGGTGTGTTTGTGGTGCTGTTTCTGGAGGCAAAGTAGGTTGTGAGGGCTATCATCTACTTAAGGGATTAGTTACTCCTTTAGTGGGTTAATAATAGGGCAAGTAGTGAAAGGTAGTGGGGTGGGGCCTAGTTGGAAGAAGTAGATCCTGGCTGTATGTTCTTAGGGCTGCCCTGGCCCTGTCTGTATCTCCTCTGTATCGTGGGCATCATGGTGTGAGCTGTAATGCTCTTCCTTGGTTTTCCCACCATGAAGGATGGAAACTGAGATACCCAGTTTAAAGTCTTAAATTGTTTGTCAGATATTTGGTCACAGTGACTAAGTCTGATTAGTACAGATAATACAGCAAAGGGTTGTAAGTAACAGGAGAAAAGGAAACTAGTCTCTTCCTTTTCTCCCCTTCCCTTCCCTCTCTCTCTCTTTATCTCCCCCTCCCTCCCTCTCTTCCTTTCTGTAGTTCAGGCTGGCCTGGAACTCATGGTAATCCTCCCACCTCAGTGTGCGTTAGAGCACCTGTGCTTCTTGTATATTTATGTTAGATAAATACACAAATAGATGTCTGACATAAAGCAAAACTACCAAATAGATACTACTGTGGTAGCACACACCTTTAATCTGAGTACTTGGGAGGTTAGCCTGGTCTGGTCTACGTTGTGAGTCAGGGGAATGTAGTAAGACCCAGATGCCAGAAGAGGGCATTGGATGCCCTAATAGTACAGTTAGTTATAGCTGGTTATGATCTGCCATGTGGGTGCTGGGAGTTGAACCCAGGTCCTTCGGAAGAACAGGCAGTGCTTTTGATGCTGAGCCATCTTTCCAGTTCCTATCAAACTCAAATAGCAAAGCCATTAAAAAGTCCACATGGTATTTTGAGATACGCTGCCCACAGTCTCAGCTTTATTTCTGAGTTGTATCACTCTAGCCCTAGATTTGTTTTCATATCTGTAGACTAGGGAGAGTACGTTTGAGTTTGAAGAGTGATTGAGGGCATGAATGTGTGGTGGGTATAGAATGTCTTCAAGGTGTCTGACAGAATTGTCTCCTCAGCCTTCCTCTTTTCCAGCCTCATGCACATCATCTGACGAAGTTTGGTAGTTCAGTAAGTTAATATGATGAACATAAAATCAGCCTTTTTTACTCCTTTTTAAAAAAACCTTAACTGTAGTCAAGGTACTGCCCCCATAGTATTGCTAGACATCCTTGTTTCCCCTCTGCAGCCCGTCACCGATGTCTCAGTCTGTATTCATTGTGATCATGTTCTTATTCTAAGATTACTATGAGAACGAATGCTGACAACTGGCACTCAGTAAATACTTACTCCCCACAACATAGAAGCTGTGTGTTTTATTTATAGTCTCTCCTTTGCTTCTCATAACAAGGGTAGCTGAAAGGTAGATACTGATTTCAAGGTCTAAACTACTTCTGTGAAGAAGAGAGGCAGATTATTTATTAGAGAATTAATATATTTTTCCTTTTTAGAATTTAACCCCTGGTTACTTCTGTATCTGGTTTTAGACACAATATTTTTATGGTTAAGAGCAAAGTTCCTTGAGATGGCTTAGCCTTGAATCCTGCTCTGTCATTTACTAATTGTATAACCTAGGCGAAGGTGTATGATCCTGGGTACATCATCTGTGAAATGTTTTGCTTTATTTTAGGTTCCTAAATATTTGTCCCAGCAGTGGGCAAAAGCCCCTGGAAGAGGTGAAGTTGGGAAACTGAGGATTGCCAAGTAAGTTATTTATATATGTATATAAATATGCTACATATTAATTATATATGAATAGCACATATACTATACATTTTTTAAACCTGATGTTTTAAAAAATGTTTATAATGGATTTTGAATGTGATTACATTCTTAGAGAATTTATTTAGAAGGTGAGAGTTCCTGGGCATGTTAAAGCAGGTTATGGGATATTTATATATTCTGTGAGGAGACAGGCTTGTGCATGTGTGGTTGGTAATGTGACTATAAAGCTAAGTGTATTGGTGAAGCTTGCTGGTTGTGAAGGAGCAGATGATATGGTCTCCCCATCCCGCCATCTGTTCGTGCAATGCAGTGCTTGGCTTAGGCATACCTAGAAAGTGCTTTGATGGAAGGACTTGGGCACTGTCATTGTTCCTGGTTAAAGGGCTGTGGAAGGACATAGGGAACATCTAGTTCACCTGAGACTGTGTTCCACCGTTTCCATACAGTCATATTTGTCGCCCACCCCTCTTCTATATGGGGGATTGAACCCAGGTTCTCCATACTAGAAAACGTTCTATCACTGGGCTCCATCTTTATTCCGTATCCATTCACTTCATTTGTTTGTTTGGTTGGCTAGGTTTTTTAAAGACAAGGTTTTTCTATGTAGTTCTGGGTGTCCTGGCACTTGCTTTGTATATAGGTCAGGGTGGCCCTGAACTCAGAGATCTGCCTGCCTCTACCTCCTGAGTTCTGCAATTAAAGGTATACCCTACCATGCCTGGCTTCATCCATTCATTTAAAAAGGATTATTTTGTACACATGAGGTTTTTGTCTGTATGTATATCTGTGTACTACGTGTTTGCCTGGTACTTGAAGAGACCAGAAGAAGGCATCTGATCCCTTGGAACTGGAGTTACAGACAGTTGTTAATCACTGTGAGGATGCTAGAAATTGAACCCAGGACCTCTGGAAGAGACTGCTCTTAATTAACTGCTGAACTGTCTTTCCAGCCCCTTGTCCAGCCACTTTAAATCCAACTCCAGTGAGATTCTCACGCCTAGTACTTCATTGAAATAGGTATCATCTGTTACTGATGTCCCTGACTTTATCAGTTAGATTTTGTTTCAAAACAAAACTTTAAAAATTTTAGTCACTTAGAACAAAAACCATTTTATTTGTTTACAATTTTCTGGATTTTTTTCTGGTCAGGGCTGACCTGGAAGGTCTTCTTGACTGGACTGGCCTTGTTAAATATTGAATGGCTTGGTATCAGCTGGCAGGGACCATCTATTTCATCTCCAGCATATTCCTTCATATGGTGGTGAGAGTTCACAGTGGCAAAAGAAAAGAGGGCCTACAAGTACAAGCAGTTTACAAGCCTGAACTTGTGTGTTTGCTAAAGTCTTGTTGGCCAAAACCAAATTCAAGGGTTGGCATCCAACCCCAAAGAATTTATTGCTGTGAAAAATTTTATTCCACATGTACATAGCAGCTGTTTTGATAGGCCCTCATCATACTTGACATGGCTATAAAACTGCTATCCCATCCCATCAGGACAGCACTCTGCTGTCCTCTTCCTTAATTGTCTCCCTTTTATCTTTTGCTACGTTCCCCTACTCCCCATCTCAGCATCTTAGTTTACATAATTCTTCCTTTCAGTCATGAGTTCTTTTCTCTTTTCAATTTTTTTTAAGTGACCTCATCTCTTCTAGCTTTAAACGCCAAATGCTCTAGTCTAGTGCTCTCCTAAACTCTAAGTTGATGACTCTGGCCATCTCTTCCATATTCTCACTTTAGTGTCTTAAGAGCATCTTAGGCTTAGTAATTGCTGCCTGGTTTTTGTCAGAAGTATCTGAGAATTCAACTTTTTAGGGACCATTTTAAAGCTGCCTCAAGAAAGACACATGGTCTGGGGTTATATTTGTTAGCTTTCTTCTTTGATATGACTTGTCTTTATAAACTTGATACTTTAATTATTTTCCCCCTAAGTATTTAGTTCTTTGTTGTAAATGCATTTTTAAAAGTGATGGTATTTCTCTATCCCTGACTAGCTTCCAAATGAATGAGACAGAAACACTAGATTTATTCAATCACACTTTACTTCACAATTCCTGGGTCGTCTTGATCTGTTCTAATCCTCTAAGCTAATCTGGCTACCTCCCAGCCCAAATCCCCAAGATATTTGCATTTTAGTATTGATCTGGCTCTCTAGGCTGTAAGTGTGTTCTCCCATGATATCTCTTGGACCCCTTCTTCCTGGTGACTCTCCCGCAAACACACACACACACACACACACACACACACACACACTTTGGCTGGTGGAAGTCTTGTTCTATTCTCTCTTCTGCCCAGCCATTGGCCGATCAGCTTTTATTGACAAGTCAGAGAATAAGTGGGGAGCGATGTTTACTCAAACTTGAAACAGAAGATAGTTGGAATAAGCATTATAATGCCATGTCCAGAATGCAACAAGATACGGGCAGAGAAATCAGCATTTGAACGCTACAAGGGTAATCTTTACAAAGCGCACAAAAACATTCGCCTACACTTTTTCTTACTTGAAATTCTGTCTTGAAGTGCTTTGTTTCTTGTGTGTGTTTGTGCATTTATACACTGAACCCCTTGTCATCTGCTGTGACTTCACTAGACTCTGGACAGTTATATATAGTTGTTGGCTTTGGGACTTACCTTTAAGCCTTAGCTTCCTTGTTTGTGAAGTGTGAATGTTAGTATTAATTGTTCTCTAATCCATAGGGAAGTGTTATAAGACAGTAGAAGCTTAGGGCTTGTTAAATGGCTTTTTAAACTCAAAGATTACATTCCTGGATACCTGAACAAAGTCCATGCTTGTTGGAGGAATGTCTGATCTCTCTTAGTGTGACAGACTGAGACATACAGGAGCTAGGTTCAGGGAAGTCATGCAAGCCCCAAGGTCTGCATTGATCACTGAAATGAGATGTTATAGGTGATGGTCAGCTCCTTATTGGTGTAAATGCCAGTGCTTACTTACTGAGCCAGGTTAACTGATTATGGTCAGAGGGAATACCAGTCAGGACAACTCAGAGGGATCTTAGCAAGACTGAGGCTGACACAACTTTATTTCACGCAGTCAGACTTTTTATACACTTATCAAAACAAATATAATGATAGTTGTCAGGATACAGTCAGAGTTGCAAGCTACATGGGACATACAAGATTAATGTCTAAGACTAATTGTTCAACCAAGTTTCTATATCACCAGTTCGACCCTTTGGGGTTTGAATGACCCTTTCACAGGGGTCACCTAAGACCATCAGAAACACCGATATTTATATTACAGTTCATAACAGTAGCAAAATTACATTTATGAAGTAGCAGTGAAGATCATTTTATGGTCATCACAATATGAGGAACTGTATTTTAAAGGGTTATGGCATTAGGAAAGTTGAGAGCTATTATTCTATATGCTTCACTGATTCACAGAGATACATACACAGGTGGCCTGAAGGTGTCACTGCCTGATGGACTGCCTTGGTTTCTCAGGAAAGGAAAGGAAGGCACCTAGTGCCCCAGGAGCCATGGAATCGAACTTGAAAAACCTATGATGCATGACTCTCATGGCAGCTAGAACAGGTCAACTCCATGATTCCCTGCACATTGGTAGGAAATTTCAAGCTACCTATTCCCTATATTTTAGAGCAGATGGATTACATAATTGCATCTACTGTTCATGGGTTAGCCTTACCTACAGGCTTGCTTGGATCAGTCCCAATTGATAGTTTTTTCTGGGTAGTCATAAGTGTCCAGTTTCATGTCCCTGAGTATCCTAGTTTTGATAATAAACTGTGGTTACCTAAATAGTGTGTGTGTGTGTGTGTGTGTGAGATGTGTTGTGTTACCAGGCCAACTTTTTTTTTTTTTTTTTTTTTTTTTTTTGGTTTTTTGAGACAGGGTTTCTCTGTATAGCCCTGGCTGTCCTGGAACTCACTCTGTAGACCAGGCTGGCCTCGAACTCAGAAATCCGCCTGCCTCTGCCTCCCAAGTGCTGGGATTAAAGGTGTGTGTCACCACCGCCCCGTGCAGGCCAAGTTTTTACATATAAAATGGTATTGTTTAGCCTTTGTACACACAAAGTCCCATAGAAATACTGTGTATATGTGTTTTCTTACATAAGTAACACATTCCCTTTTTTTATTTTTATTTTTTTGAAAAACCACCTTAATAAAAAATAAAAAGTCATCTGTATTTTCCATTCACACTCTTTGGGGGTGGTGACAGTTTGGTGTGGAAGTCTCTAGATTGCATCCTGATTATTTTGGATGTGTAACATATGGGTGCAGTTTTGAAGCATCTTTGTTTATTCCACTGAATTCTCACGCTTGGTGTTGCTAATTTCAGAGCACAGCACAGAACTCTGATTGTGTTGTCATTTGCTACTGTATGGAGGCTCAAGGCTTTGGTTTATTATTGCTGTTTGTTTTCCTTTATCCCTCCCTTGACTACATGGCTAGTCCCCCTATTCCTTGGGTCTTTGTAGAAAGAAAATCCTTAGTAGAAGTAACTTGAAATCATTTGAAAAATTACAGTGAAGAGAAAGTAAACATGTTATAATTTCCTTAAAAAAAAAAAAAAGAAGACAATCTTTTAGTTGGTGTCTTGTCTACCCAAAGTGACACAATTCTTACCTTATAGAAGATGTAGCCTCTACTAATGGCACACCTGTGCTCGGTAGTTCCCTGGGATTGCTGGAGAGATACTTGAAAATGGCTCATCCTAGTAGACTTCATTCTTCTGTGTGTCTTGTTCCTATTCCTAGCTGGAGTTTTTGCTGCTATCGCTGAAGTACTAGGTTCACTCTGGTAAATGTAGACTGGCTGAGGAATAGCTTAGCAGTGTGAGTGACGAAGTCCCCAGGGTTTTGGTTGATATCTTGCATATTACAAGTCCTCAGAGTTTTATGGCTGTAAACTGAAGTCTCCATTAACAGATGATTGTTTAGAATGAAATGAGGTGATGGCCTCACTCTTTTATTTTTGCCAGTTAGCTCACAGTGCAGGCATCATGTTTCATTCTTAATGTTGCTAGAGAGAGGTGAGCAGCTACGTTCACCCAGTGGAATGGTGGGAGGAGTGTTTCTTTCAGTAGAGGCCCATGAGGAGCATGAGGCATTTGAATGGTTTAGGACTGTTGAGAGAACATTCCAGGTAAATTATTCTTCAAATATTTTTATGACTACAAGATGTATGATGAGTTAATGATTCTTAAGAGGAGAAGTATCCAGGTTACAGTTGCCTGTGTATATGTGTTGGAAGATATGTGCCATTGAGTTTTTAAAAAAAAGACAAAAGGATTTAGAAGGGCAGTGTGGTGCACTAGTTAGTTAGGTGTATGAATCCACCCAGAAGTCAGGTTGGAGGTTCAATCCTAACCTTGTCCCCAGCTAGCTGTGTATTTTGGGATAAGTTACTATTTTTGTTAGGGTTTCATTGCTATGAAGAGACTAAAGCAACTATTATAAAGGACAACATTTAATTGGGGATGGCTTACAGTTTCAGAGGTTCAGTCCATTATCATCATGACAGGAAGCATGGCAGCATCCAGGCAGACTTGGTGCTGTAGAAGGAGCTTAGAATTAAATGTCTTGATCTGAAGGCAGCCAGAGGAGACTGTTTAACCAGGCTGTGACTATGCTGAGTGACGCCTTATTTAGACAGTTGAACATAGGGCCATTTATGTAAATCAGTTTATGAGATGACCAGATTCCCTCTGTACTTGGATTATTTTGTGCTTTTGGGCATCCATCATCCCACCTGAGTTTATAGTCTTCTTTAGCTTCTTTAATTTTAATTACCATCTTGCCTCAGAGCAGTTTTCTCTCTTTGTGGTGCATTTTACCTATAATCTTGAGTCCTATACTTACATGTCTTTTCTAAGACACTTGATTTTTTAATAGATTTAAACATTCCAGATCATTTGGGGCCTATTAATAATAAATGTCTGCAAATAAATCAATGAGATAAAAATTGAATGAATTCAGAACAAATTGACACTGCTGACAGCATTTAAATTGTCACAAACAGTTGGAAAGACAGTGTTTATGGGTATCTATACATAGAGCAACATATGCAGCACACGCATGTCACAGCATTGCTGCTCACAACAAAATGGAGTTGTAAATCACTGTTCCCTGGTAGGTACTTTATAGCTCAGCATTGGTTTTAGTTCTTATTGCTACCATTCCAGACAGATACAGGCACACAGGGTGAGACAGAGTCACTGACTGACTCAGCTGAGGATTGGGATAATGAGAGTAAAAGATGAATAAAATATTTTTGCCTTGATCCCAGCAGTCTCATCAGCTTCTAGGAATTTATCTCATGAACCAAGTCAGTGATGTAAAGCTCAATAAGCAAGAATACAGTCTCATTCCTTAGTAGGGACTACTTAAACATACTGGGCACAGTTTTTAATTGTTGAAGTCATTCTTAAGACTTTGCTCAGGTTTTCCAGTCATCTCAGTATTATTTTATAACAAAATGATCCAGGTTAGAATCTTAGATTGCATTCTTTTGTTGCATATTTTTAATTTTTCTTCATTTAGTCTAGATTATCCTGAACCCATTTCCTGGACCTTTCTAATGTGTTTAAACTTCAATATTGTTGATATCTACAAGGTAGTAATCTTACTGAGTATGTGTCTGTTTGATGGTTCTTCAGGATTAGATTAGAGTCATGTATCCTTGGCAAGAGTATAGCAAAGTACAGCCGGGTATTTTCTGCAGCTGTAGAGGGATTTGCATGTTTGCATTTTGTTCTGTTTCAGGTGGTATTTATTTGATCACTTTATTACAGGGTATCTTCTAAGTTTCTTCATTCTAAAGTTCCCCTCACTCTCTTAGGTTTCCATTGTGTCTTCTTCAGAGAGATGCTTTCTTGTGCTGCTAGGAGTCTAAGACATGTTTCAGGTGCCTTTCTATATAGGTGTCCTTCCTTCTGCAGCACACTTCCAGCTAAGCCATTCCTTTACGGAGATGGCCTTTCTTTTCTTTATTTTGACAGCTTGCCCTGGGATGTCTTTGAACCCTAACTAAGTACATCAGCTTTACTCCTTTGGGTTGTGACTTTACTCTCCAGCCCACCTCGGTGAGCTCTCTTGGTATTAATTACCTAATGGCTTTTGAGCTTAAGCAGGCAGTGGAGACCCTCCAGTGCAGTTGATGATTTCGTAAGATTTGGTTGGTTTTCTTAACTAGGAAAAGAAGAAAGTTTACTGTCTATCAATGACAGTAAGAACTTATGTCTTTTTGGTGTCAGATCCAAGAAATACTTTGAAAGTGAAGAACAAAGACATGATTTTTCTTTTCTTTCTTTTTTTTTTTTTTTGGTGGTGGGGGAGGAGTTGTTTTGAGGTAGAATATCTCTGTGTAACAGAGCCCTGGCTGTTCTGGACTTGCTTTGTAGACCAGGCTGGCCTGGAACTCACAGAGATCCACATGCCCCTGCCTCCCGAGTGGTGGGATTAAAGGTGTTTGCACTATACCTGTTTTTGTTTTGTTTTATTTTGAAAGCAAGAGGAAGGAGTGGAGCTTGAAGCTTTGTGGGTGTTGGGAAAAGCCTCAGCATAGTGAAGGAGGAAGAGGAAGGAAATCTGTAGCATTTTTATAAACTCTGAAGGTTGGGCCAGATGATTGCCTCATTGCTTTCTGGAGATGCTGTTTATAAAACTAGTTGTTGTTGTCGTCCAATTTGGCCACAAAAGATACATGATAGTTTTAATGTGGAACAATAAAGTCTTGTTTACTTCATTAACACATACAAAGGCAAAGGTATATGTATTTACCTTTTTAAAAAAGTTAGTTTTTCAACAACAAGCTTTTGCTTCCTATGAAGTTAACCTGTCAGAGCTCATTAATCTGTCCTCATTCTAGCTAAGTTGCCACTATAATTATGTAAAAAGGAAATTACCCTCCCCTCCTGTGTTTTCTAATTGCATCTGGGTAATTTTCTAGTTTTCCAGACTGGAAATGTCATTGTGATCTTTAATCCATCCTTTTTTCACTTGCTGCCCACCTCCAGTCATTTCCTCTTCTGTTGGTTCCGACAGCGAAACAACTCGTGTGGACTCCTTCCTTTACTTTACCACCATCTGGGGCAAACCTTCAGTCTGTTTTCTGGACTTTTGTGGTCACCTCTATTTAATCCAGTAAACATTATAGAGTGATTGTCTTCAGAGTTAGGGTTTTAGTGCTGTGAGGAGACACTGTGACCATGACAAGTCTTAGAAAGGAAAATATTTAATTGGGGCTGGTTTATAATTGACAAGTTTAATCAATGACTAACATGGCAGGAAGCAATCCGGCACATGGGCTAATATGTTGGCGTTGGAGAGGTAGCTGAGAGTTCTATATGCAGGCAGCAGGAAGAGACAGTTCGCCACTAACCTTGCTTGAGCTTCTGAGATCTCAAAAGTTCACTCTCAGTGACACACTTCCACTAACAAAACCATACCTATTCCAACATGGCCACACCTCCTAATGGTGCCACTTCCTATGGGCTTTTGGGGGCTCTTTTTCAAACCACCACATTCCACACTCTGGCACTCTGTTTAAAAGTCTAAATTTTCTCTGAGATTCATGACAATCTCTTAACTGTAATCCTCTAAAGTCCTCACGAAAGGGAGGAATTCCCCCCACTCAAACCTCGGGAATTCACGGCTGCCCAATAACTCACAAGACACCGAACTGGATGCAATCAGAAAGAGGTATATTTCGATCAGCATGCTGAGGTCAAGACCTGTAGCCCACGCAGGGGCAGTGGGGTTTGACCCCGAGTTATGGAGGTGGAAGGAATTTAAAGCCAAAAGCCACAAGGAAAAAAACCACAACGGGGGTGGGGGGGACCACAACCCAGGGAGAGTGAAGGGGGTTATTGGAGAGTACCTGTGGAAAGTCCCAACCCATTATTCAGTTTGTGACAGGGTCCAAAGAACAGTCATGGGGAACATTTTGTATAGGCTGTTCTCAAGAGCCTATTCAACCATCTATCTTGTGGTCAGCCAAGTTCCTGAAACACAACCAAGCTGACCTGCACTCTTGGTTCTGCTCAGCCTGCTAGGAGTTTCTGAAAAATTTTAACCCTTTCAGTCCCCTATAAAATTAAAATAAAAAAACAAATCCTGTACTTCTGACATGTAATGGGAGAGGATATCTATTAACATTCCACAATGGAGGAAAGGGAGCATAGTGAGGGAATACTGGACCACAGCAAGACAGAACCAGCTGGGCAAACTCCAGACTCTGCATCTCTACATCTGATGTCAAAGTGCTCTCAAATCTCCAACTCCTTTTTAGCTTTGTTGACTGCAGCATACTTCTTTCTCCTGGGCTGGTTCTATTCCTTGTTAGCAGCTTTCCTTGGCAGGTGTCCCATGGCTCTGGCATCTCTAGCATCTAGGAACACAATCCAGGCTTTACCTTCACAGCTTCACACAATGGTCCTAGGCCTCTATTCGGGAGTTTTCCCACAGACCCCTGGCCTCAGCAACTTTCCTTAGCCATGGAGGAAGATTCTGTAACCCCCTTTTTTCTCTCCTTGACTCTAAAGCCCTAACCATATGGCCAAATTTGCCAACTTCTGCCACTTGCTGGAGCTGGAATATGGACCACCTTGTTCAAATACATTTTTACCAGTTCTATGCCTAAGCTTGGCTGCTTTGTAGACCAGACTGGCCTTGCATTCTGAAATCTGCCTGCCTCTACCTCCCCAGGGCTAGGATTAAAGATGGGAGTCACCGGTGGTGGGGGATTTGGGAGTTGGGGGAGGAAACAAGCTTTTTAAAATTCCTTTTCACTAGTTGGAAGCTTAGCTAGGTGGGGACTTGCCTTGAGGTCACCACTCCCTCTATTCCATTTGACTTCAGACTTTTCTTTAATCTGTTTATCTCCTTGAACACAGGACTTAGATCCATTCCACTTTCTGGTGCCCCCTTTCTCCTCTAATCGTATATTTTGTTAACTTGCCTTGCTTAGCTTGCTCCTTTCCTTATAGATCTGCGTATGTATAGCCACCAATAACCATATGACACAGTCCACACTGGGGTGTTTTGAAATCTCTGCAAAAGCAACTAATCCGAAATTCTTTAATTTGGCGCCAGGTAGATGTTTTGGACAAGGGCAGAAAGCAGCCACATTCTTCACTAAAAAAATATCAAGAACCGAACAAGAAGAGTCTCTAGGTCACATTCTAACATTCATCTCCTCTAAAAGCTCTGAGCTAGACTCCCATAGTTCAAATCACCATACTTACAACATTCAACTGCTTTTCTAACCCAAAGACCACATTTCTCCAAACAAAAGCATGGTCAGGCCTATTACAGCAAGACCCCAGTCCCTGGTACCAACATCTGTCTTAGGGGTGTCTATTGCTGTGAAGAGACACTGTGACCAAGGCAGCTTTTATAAAGGAAAGTATTTAATTGGAGCGTGCTTACAGAGCTTTCAGAGGTTTAGTTCATTATCATGGTTAGGTGCACAGTGACTTGGTGCTAGAGAAGTAGTTGAGAGTCTGACATTTGAATCTGTAGGCATCAGGAGGAGAGAGTCTGGACTTGGAATGGGCTTTTTAAAACCTCAAAGCTTATCTCCAGTGACATACTTCCTCAAACAAGGTCACACCTACTAATTTTTTCAAATAATGCTACTTCCTAGTGACTGTTAAAATCTTTGAGCTTAAGTGGGTCATTCTCATTCAAACCACTACAGGTGGGGTCTATTGACTGAGGAAACTGCTCACTCCTGATAAAAGTCTAAGAAGGAATGACAGATAATGCAAAAGTCAGAGATTGTCTGGCTTGAGTGATAGCAGAGGTCTCTAGGCTATTAATTAATCCATTCCCAACTTTCTGAGTGGAAAACAGATTATACTTCTCTTGAAGGGACAACCCTGGGTGTTTAACATTCCTGGTTTGTTGAGTGCTGATCTGTGAGCACAAAGACCCTGTGCCTTCTATTTGTCATATTTGACATGATGTTTGTTTATATTTTTTTATGGATTTAGCTATTATTTAAAGACATATTAGCCTGTGTCTTTAAACTTTTACTCAGTTCTTTGATAATTTCACACATGCATAACGTGCATTCTGAGAACCCCACTTTTCTAATCTATCATCCATATTACTCCTCGCTTCCTACATTCATGATCTTGTTTTGTGTTTGGTTTGTTCTTTGAGAGTTCTACTGTGTTTAACCAGGATCATCTGTATGCCCATGTGTTTGGAACTATCTGTTAGAGCCTAGTAGCTCCTCAGTGAATACACAACTTAAGGTTGCCTCTCCTCTAGAATGCATCAGTTCAGCAGAGGGGCAAGGTCCCATAAATTCTTCCCTGATCCATGATTGGCTGTTGACAGGCTAAACCTTGGTTAGCTCATCGCAGACAGCCACGGTTGCTCTGAGGTCATTACTGTGTTGTCTGTGCCCTGCTCAGAAAACAACATTTCTCTGTTTTCTGGGTCTTAGTCTTTCTACCTCCTCTTCCTCTCTGTTTCCTGAGTCAGTGATAGAAATGTCCTGTTTCTGGATGAACACTCAGCAGTTACTTTTCTCAGTCCCGTAGAGCAGCCATGGCCTCTGCATTCACCACTATTCACTGCAAAGAGAAGCTTCTCCGATTGAGGCTGAGAGTAGCATTTCTTTTAGGGTATAAACATAAATACTTAGAAGGCAGCTTGGTACCATGACATTTTACCTAAATAACATCATTAAGTTCACCACTCTATTTTTTTTTAATTGGATGTGTATGATTTTGCCTTCATGTATTACATGAATAGTTGTGAGTCACCAGGTTTCCAGTATCAAGTATGAATTCTCCTCTTGTGGAGAGGGGCTCCATGAAAAAACAGTTGATAGTCCAGTATCAGACATGCCACTGTTGCACCAGTGGGCATGTCCTGCCTGATGGACTGATATTGTAGGCCAGTCTGAGACTTTTGGGGAGAAGGACTTGTGCTTCTTCCCAGTGCCTAATGGAGATAGAAGACATGTAACAACAGAGTGAATGAGGGATTTACTGAAGGCAGGTTGAGCTGAGTTTTAAGAAGAAACAGCAGTTTCTACTTCGTCTTTGTACTTTGTGGGTCAGGTGTGCTGGATCATCTTGGAACTTGTTTTGTTTTTTCTTTTTGTGCTTCATTACCTAAAGAGTAAAGTCTATGCTTTGGACTGTGAAATTTAAGGTCTCCCACAGTTGAGACTTAACTCTTCTTTTTATTTCCTTTTCCCCTCCTTCCCTTTTTCCCAC
The DNA here is from genome assembly GCF_011762505.2 of Arvicanthis niloticus. Taxonomy (NCBI): domain Eukaryota; kingdom Metazoa; phylum Chordata; class Mammalia; order Rodentia; family Muridae; genus Arvicanthis; species Arvicanthis niloticus. The sequence goes on from NC_047660.1 coordinate 44,166,220, forward strand.
CTCCCTCTCTTTCTTCCGTTCCCTTTTCTTTTTTTTTTTGGAGTTTTAGGATTGAAACCAGTGCTCTCAACTGAGCTACACCCTAGCCTGACTCTTCCTTGCTTTACTTTATTCTTCCAGCAAGTTATGATCACTTATTTGTGATGATTTTAAGATTTTCTTAGGTAGGAGCTAGAACGATCACTCAGTAGTTCAGAGCACTTGACCCAAGTTTAGCCCCCAGCACTCATATGATGGTTCACAACTGTCTTTATTTTACTTTACATTCATTTCCAAGAGATTTGACACCCTTTCTGAGCTCTTTGGGCACTAGGCATGTATGTAGTAGTGCACATACTTACATGTAAGCAAGACACTTATCTACATAAATTAAGTCTAAAAAACAAGATTTTGCTAGGTAAATGAAATCTTTTTCAGAAAGGAAGTAGTAAGATATGCATTTATTCACTATTGAAGACTAAAAATTCTTAGAGATAGTAAGAATGATAAAATCATTATTTAGTTAATGTAATTAGGAAAGGTTTTAATACAAGATTATGTATTAAAAGAAGTTATACAAGTCATAAACTAAATGCATGGGTTACTCTAATAGGATTACAAATAGGAGCAAAAGATAAACATTAGTTGAAATAAGTTTAATACAACAAGAATGGTCATGTCTTTAGATTTTTATTTCTATTTGAAAGTAATATGCAATCAAAGTAATTTTAAATATTTTTTTCTCTTTTAGGAATCAAGGAAGGACTGAGGTAAGATTATGAAAAATTAATTGAAATCATGAGCTGTGTATGGTGGTACATTCCTGTAATTCCAGAGCTTGGGAGGAAGGGGTGGGTGGGTCAAGAGTTCAAGAGCACCCTCTGCTGCATAGCGTGTTCCAGCCAGCCTGGGCCACCTCAGATCCTTCGTCCCAGAGATCTGCAGCAGTAATCAAACCACAGTAAGAACATTCAGTTATTTGGAGCAGTTGTTTATATTCTGGAAAACTCCAGTTGAAATGGATGTCTGATGGTCATGAATACATACAGGGGTACGTGCTACATGGAAGAATGAAAGGACCTCTAAGTTCATTTTGAACATGTTTTTCTTTGACCTACCCCTCTAAGCACTGTGAAACAGAATACTTAGCATTACTTCTGTGAGACAGAGACATTTGGTGTAGAATTTTGAGGATATTAGATTTTGATCCATTGAATCAAATTCATACTGTGTATATGGTACCTATCATAATAGTAGCTGTATAGTTAATAATTCATGGCCTTTCTGTCTAGTTGAAAAGCTATTGATTTTTATAAATATTTTTAATGTAACAATTGTTCTTTAAGGGAGAGATGGCATATGGTATAGATCATTTAGAAAGAATACTTTTTATACTATACCATATTATTAAGTTATTTTTAAAATGGCATATTTTGAAGTATTTAAAAATAAATACTATATATTCATACATTAGCTGTTAAGGGTAAAAATGGAGTTTACTCTATGCGTTGACTGTTTAATGTTTTTAGAGTAAATAGCTTGTTCCTTACCCTTTTCAAGTACAGTTGATTTTTCAGTATTAAATACTCAGTTTTTCTTCTATGTGCCAAGCACATGTTAGGTCTTCGGGATGTGTCAGTAAAAAAGTAACTTGAGTCTTGTTCTGGAAAGACTTCTTGAGCCACAGACCAGAGAAGACCTTGGTAGACAAGCTTCATCATTATGACATATGGGGAAAAAACCTTTTGTTTATGACTGAGAATTAAGCATTTCATGGTGACATTTAAGAAATAAATGATTAAGAGACTCACATCTTTAAGGTTTTAAAAAATAATTTATAATCAAATAGATATTTTGAATATAAATGTCTGTTTTAATAAGCTTTGGTTAATTTGGCCTTTAGGTATCATTTACTTTGAATGAGGATCTCGCAAATATTCATGATATTGGTGGGAAACCAGCTTCAGTCAGTGCTCCTAGAGAGCATCCGTTTGTCTTGCAAAGTGTTGGAGGACAGACATTAACCGTGTTTACCGAGAGTTCATCAGGTAAGGGAGAACAGAACTGTGCACTAGGATTCCAGTGTGTGTTGTATGGACTTTCTGTCTCAGCCTGTACACCTCTTTGCTTTGTTTGAGGCCACCATCTACTGTTTTATCCACTTGTGTGGCATGTAGCTTTTCTGCTCTTGTATGGCTTTTTTGTTTTTATGATGAAATTTTGACGGTTCCCTGAGAAGAGCATTTGGGTATGAACTTACAGAGCAGAACAGATGGAAGAGCTGCTCTCTAAGAATCTGAGTCCTGCCAAGCGAAGGCAGCCCTAACTTGCTTTGCTGAACTAAGATAGAGCAATGTAAATTACGTTTTAAATATTGCTTAGTATTAGGAGTGGGGTAGTAGTTTGCATTTCTGTGCTTGTGTGCTTTGTGTTTTGAAAGCCTTTATAGTTTATAAAAATTAACTTTTATTGGCATTAGCTTCTAGAAAGTTCTATGAATGAGGTATGGTTTTTAAATTGTGTGTGATAGCAGTGTGACATTTTAACAGTTCAACAACCCAGTAGCAATCCATTCAGTTTGCTAATTAAATATGGAGGAAAACTTTTGCTGGCTTATTTTCACTAGTTTTTTACTTTTATCTTTTACTGAATTTAGAACACTGCTATTAAAGCAGCATTCCCTCTGTTCAGTAGAATTAATTTTCTTCTATCCAAAAGGTTATTGGTTATGTAAAAGAAAAGCATTAATTTTGTTAAGATATTATATATACTAAGAGAATGTTGTTGTTTTAAAAAAGCCTCACATAGCATTTTTGTGATAGCGTGGATTTTAGTAATTGTGTGAACTGATGTATTAGCTGTATACACTCAGCTGTTGGATTTCCAGTAGCTGCATAAACTGCTGTAGTCTTCTTTTCTTCTTTCTCCTTGATGGAGAATATAAAACAGTGATGAATCTAACTTTAGGAACACAAAGCCAGAGCTGAAGGATTGATTTTACTTTTATCATTTTGATGCTATGTTAATTTGTTGTGTGTTAGAGTAATTTTAAAGGTGATTGTTTTTTCTTTATCCCAGCTTGCTTCCAAATTAATGAGACAGAAATTGTAAGATTTATTAGCAAACTTTATTATGGCACAATATCTGAGAAGTTATCAATTCTAATCCTCTGAGCTAATCTGGCTACCTCCCAACCAAAATCCCCAAGATACTTTTCATCTTAATATGATCTGCTCTTTCTGCTCCAGGTGTGTTCTCATGGTGTCTCTTGGGCCCTCTTCATGTGGTAACTGTTTCTTCCTCTCTTACTACCCCTCCCCAGGCTGGGATCAGAAGTCCAGCTCTGCTTTCCCCTGCTCAGTCATTGGCTGACCTGTTAGAATAAATGGGGAATGATGTTTATACAAACATTGAGAGGGAAGAGTCTTAGAATAAGCATTACAATGCCGTGTCTGGATTGTAACCCGATGTGGGGAGCAGAGAAATCAGCATTGCAACAATACAATGATAATCTTTACACAGTACACAATAATATGGCTACAGAGTATAGAAAATACACATTTGTTTAGGGGAGGGGCTCAGCTGGGTCAACTGTTGCAGCCCAAGCTGCCCCACACTTGGGGGCCAAAATGTCGTGGACCACTCTATCAGTGTTGGAACCTGCACTGCCAAAAGCCTTGGGGGCTAAACTGTTAGAGCCCCTCCGGTCCACAGGTCGGGGTTCAGCAAGAGAGAGAGTGAGGACGGACTCAAAGAATGGAGACCAGACAGAGTGTGATTCAATCCTGTTTATTCTTCAGTATCTCTTCCTAGTCCAAGTCCCTAGTCTTCAGTTCCTAGTCCCTAGTGCCTCCAAGTTCCAAGTGCTAAGTGCCTAATGTCTAATTCCAAGTTCTTCCGCCAAGTGCCAAGTGCCTAATACCTAATAATAATTTCTTCTGTCTGCCTCTCACCTTTTATATGTCTCACTTCTAAGCCATGCCTTTAGGTCATGCCTTTAAGTCATGCCCTTAGGTCTTGTCTCTAAATCTGATCTCTAAGTCACGCCCTTAAGTCACACACCTTTAAGTCTCACACACCCAAGGGAAAATCCTGGGTATCTAAAGCAAGATGTTATCAGAGTGTGCTCAGCTGTTGTAGGCTATTGTAATCAAGTCTCTTGTCAGGGTATATGGCTCAGGATGGCTGCAAGGATGATGGCTGCTCCCCACAGGTCAACAGCTGTTTATAGTTTGTTACATTGTTCAGGACACAGTGCATGCATGTACAAGCAGTCTGAAGTCAGTGTTTGAAATGATGGGATTGAAGATTGTTGAACCTGTGAGGCTTCTAGGACTGAGCAACATGACTGAGCTCCTATGACTCTGGAGGCAGAGTCCCCAGAAAGGCTCAAATGAGCACAAAAACTATCTTTTCTGTATTTATAACTATGTGACGAACTTTTCCAAGCATAAGTTAGCTCTGGTTGTGATTTAGAAAACTAACGTGTTATTCTTAAAAAAAAAAAAAAGTTTGCTCTTTAGTTTTCATCTTTTAATTCTTCAGTGTACTCTTTGTGAGCATTTGTGTTCCTCTTTCTGGAATCCTGTGCTCCCTCCCAGTGCTAGGATTTCAGGATTATCTTGGCACAGGTCTGGGAAGGATGCCATTGTCCTAGTGTTTTGTCCACCTGTGTGCTTCATATCGTGCAGCCTTTCTGCTGTTGTATTTTTCTTGTGATGAATGAAATTTTGACCGTTCCTTGAGAAGAGCTTAATTTTCCTGTGGGTATGAACTTACAGAGCAGAACAGATGGGAGGATAGTTGGATTAGAGTTTGGACAGTATGTTCTCTTTTAAACTTAGTGTAGAGCAGAAACTTTGTAAGTCATTGTCTTTGACTTTCTTTGTACTTTTCTGTCCTTTAATTTCTTTCTTTGTGAAATCAGGATAATTATTTCCAATTACATTATAAATATATTCAAAATGCTTAGAGCAGTGTACATATGTCATTACAACTACTATTAATATTATCTCTTAACTATTTTCAAGTTTATTTTTTAAGATATGTGAATTTACTTGACTCATGTAATAAAAATTGTTTGAAAAAGCCCAGTGAGTAAGGGCTTTATATTTAGTGTTTCTCATTTGTGTGGATGACCAAGAAACAAGGCTTTAGAGTTAATAACAGTTTATCTCTTCCTTTGGAATCCTACATACTTTGCTGTTTCTCATCATTAAAGCAGCCTTCTAGAAGTGATTTAGTTAGGTTTCTGAAGAGTTCTAAATAGACGTCAATGGCTTCTTTGACTGCTGTGGCAGATCCAGAGTTACAGGTTTGTATCCTACATACACCTTTGTTTGTATTTTCTTTTCTTCTTCTTCTTCTTCTTCTTCTTCTTCTTCTTCTTCTTCTTCTTCTTCTTCTTCTTCTTCTTCTTCTTCTTCTTCCTCCTCCTCCTCCTCCTCCTCTTCCTCCTTCCTCTTCCTCCTTCCTCTTCCTCCTTCCTCTTCTTCCTCCTTCCTCTTCCTCCTTCCTCCTTCCTCTTCTTCCTCTTCCTTCCTCCTTCCTCCTCCTCCTTCCTTTTCCTCCTTCCTCCTTCCTCCTTCCTCCTTCCTCTTCTTCCTCTTCCTTCCTCCTTCCTCCTCCTCCTTCTTCTTCCTCCTTCCTCTTCTTCTTCCTACCTCTTCCTCCTCCTCCTTCCTCCTTCCTTTTCCTCCTCTTCCTCCTCCTCCTCCTTTAAAAAAAACAAGTCCTCATAGTATTGCTCAGCAGAGTCTAAGGTCTGTGATAAGAACAACTACATAGCTATGATGTAGCCCTGCCTTGATTGGTCATTAATTTTGCCACTGTATGAATCACCAAACCATTTACAGGCTGTAGCTTTGTATTTTATACTGAAATGTAGGCAGTATTTTGAATCTTTTGCATTTCCCTCATGCATAGAAATGTACCTGCTTCTTTTAAAAGTTATGTTGGGGGCAGGGAAATGGCACAGGCAGGAAAACCTCAGAACCAGTAGAGAAGCGGGCTGTGGCTGTGACCTGTAATCCTACCACTGGAAAGGCAGAGGCAGATGAGTCCTTGGAGCTGCTGGCAGGCCAGTTTAGCCTAGTCTGTGAGCTCCAGGTTTGGGGAGAGACCTGTCTCAAAAAATAAGGTGTAGAATGGTTAAGGAAGATGTCTCCACACATGCGCATATACCTGCCTGTGCATTTACACATGGAACCACACACAGACACCATCCACACAAATAATCAAGAAAGATAACCTGTATTGACCTTTGCCCTCCAACCACACACCTGCATACACGTACACAAATACATAGGTAAGTTTTAAAAAATAAATATTTGTAGACATTATTTTAAATAATATACTGATCTGTAAAATGTAGACTTTTATAAGGAAATTAAAATGTTAAGTTCAATATGTTCAGAGTTTCAGTTTTCATAACTTTTTTCCTTCTGTTAAAGTAACTTTGGTTTTTGAGAGATTTTTTTTTGAGTAATCTTTGACTTTTACATTTTTGAAGATGGAATTTGGGAGATGTGTCTTTATCTCATTAATATTTTATCATCCAAATTTGTTTGTTCCTGATTGGATGTTCAGCTTGTCTTGGGTTAATTCTTCCTCTTCTGCATTTTTGTGTGAACTTCTAAAAGGTTCATTTTCCAATTCAATATTTTGTGGAGATTTTGGAATCTCTACTGTCTTTTATCTATCTCTGGAAGTGCCTCATGTACTTTCCCTTTATAACCCTTCATTTTGGGTCCCTAACTTTTAAATTATATTTATTTTGTGTGTTTGTGTAGGCAAGTGAAAACATGAATATATATACTGTGTGTGTGTGTGTGTGTGTGTGTGTGTGTGTGTGTGTGTGTGTAGATTAGAGGATAGCTTGTGGGAATCGACTTTCTGTTTCCACCATGTGTTTCCACCATGTGAACCCAGATTCAAGCTCAGGTCGCATGCATGGGGAAAGCGCCCTCACCCACTGAGCCTTCTTTTGCTCAGATTTTGCTCTATAATTGCCAATTTTTGACCGAGTCTTCACTTACCTGTTGCACAGATTTTCTAGTGCAGGTCCTGTGTTAGGACAGGACAGATTCCTGTCTACTGAGGCAGCTAATCTGTGGTAACAGTTGCTGCAGTGAGTCCTTGAATGTGGTTCATTCAGTACAGAGAAAAAAAGAGCACGTATTTTGCCTGAAGGTTCTTCAGAAGTGCTGAGCTTGGGACTGGACCTTGGAGTGTATGAGTAATTGCATGAATAGAAGAAAAGGAAACACAGATACTATTTAGTTTTGAGTGTTGTGTTACTGCTGGCTGTTCTTCGTTTTCCTTGTTTACCATTTTGCTCTGCCTACTCTACCCAAAAGAGAGTCCCAGTTAAAGCAGAGAAGCTCAATTGTCGGCTTTAGAGATGAGGAAAAGTTGAGCTGCTGTAGTGGGAGTAGAAAGGGGGATCACGGTCTAGAGATAGCAGATCATTCTGACAGCCTCTGGTGCTGTGAGGGGATTGGTGGCCAAGAGCTTACAGTGGTTTCCAGGGATTTGGGGCATGAGCGACTGAATGGGCAAAACTGAGTTAGGAAGTACTAAAAGGAGACAGGCAGGACTTCTTACTCTGATTTAGTTTTTTTAATCTCTTGGAAGCAGTTCATTAATCTAGCAGGTTGATGTTATTGGCTACTTTGTGTATGTCCTCTTTTAGGCTTAGGAAGCCTAAGTGAGCGAAGTTTCAACCTTTGTAGTGCTTGCTCCTCATTGGTAGAGGAGATAGCAATAAACAGTAAACAAGTTGTTTACTTCAGTTGTCTGGGGAAACAGCATGAGGAGTATACACTAGTTGGTTTTTGTCAGCTTGACATAAAGAGTCATCTGGCAAGAGGGAACTTCAGTTGTGGGATTGTCTTCATCAGACAGGCCTTTGGGCATGTCTATGGGGCATTTTCTTGATTAATGTTTGATGTGTGTTGGCCCAGTCAACTGGGTAGTGCCACTCCTGGGCAGGTGGTCCGTAGTTGCAGAAAGAAGCCCTGAGCAGAACCAAGAAGGAAGCAGTAAAGAGTATGTCTCCATGTTTTCTTCCCTGACTTCTCACAGTGATGGACTAGTGCAGGTCCTGTGTTAGGACAGGACAGATTCCTGTCTCCTGGGGCAGCTAATCTGTGGTAACAGTTGCTACACTGAGTCCTTGAAGTGTGATGGATTACACTTGTGAGTGTAAGCCAGATAAACCCTTTCCTCTCTAACTTGCTCTTTGGTCAAGGTGATTATCACAGAAACAGAAAATATACTAGAACCAGAGAGTGGGATATTGCTTTGATGGACAAGACCACCTTTACTTTTGGGAGAATTGTGAAGGTGTTAGCAACTTTGGGCTGGAAAAGCTGTTGAGTGCTTCTAGAGTTTAATGAGTTGTTAAGGGAGCCTTGAAAGTAAGAACATTAAGAGCAAGGCACATGACGGAGGCCTGGCTTGTGAGGTTTCAGAAGGAAGAAAGACTATCAGGCTATTTATGTGATATTTTGCATTAAGAACCTAGAAGTGAAGTCTTTACTTAACAGGGGTAAATGAATCAACTGTGCTTAATAAGAGACTAGCATTATTGAGTAAAATTTTAAGGGAGGTGTTTCCTCAGGGTCAGCACACAGAAGCTGGGGTCTAGAGGGGAGGTGTTTCCTCAGCGTTAGCTCACAGAAGCTGGAGTCTAGAGAGGCCAAGGCTGCATACATCTCAAGCTGGCAGCAGAACTTGGTGATGTGTGAGTCTCTAGGTGGGACTGGGTGTAGCGAAGGCTGCCGGACCGAAGCAGTCATGAGGGAAGCTGAAGAAAGCAACACAAGTCTGCTGTTAGCCAGCCAGATGCTTTCTGGGCAGAGATGGAACATTTAACCACAAATGTCCTAGAGTGAGAGCCAGTCTACCATGTTCAGGAATAACAGGAAAGTCAGGATTGGATGAGTCTAAAATACATTCTTGGGCTGGTGAGCAAGAGTTAGTAAAGATGTGAAGGGATTCAGAAGTCCTTGTGATGATTTTAGGATGTGCTTAGGGAAGTGAGAAGCAGGGGAATGCATCAAGCAAGTCAGCCTGCATTGTAAAGGCTCATTCTCACCGGCGGCTGGAGAAGAGACATATGCAGGGAAGGCTAGAAGCAGGCAATGGCAGACTTGGTTCAGTGTGGCAGCAGTCTCGTACCTAATGTTTAGCCCTGTATCTTTTGTTGCCTCAATAAATCGTACACTTGAATTTTTTTAAATCAGAGGATAGGAAACATGCACTTTTCCATTCCATATTCTCTATAAATTCAAGTTCTTTGTTCTCTTGGCCGTATAGTTATTAGATTGCTTGTACGCTGGTGCTTGGCCACAATCCTCACCTGGTCACTTATAGAAATCACACATGCACATTTGTGACTGTCATTTAACTCACTTATCTTTTAGGACTTTGCCACTTCTCTCCACCCTCAGCTATTTTTAACCATCAGTGTCATGGTTTCAATGAGAATGGCCCCCAGGGGCTCATATATTTGAATACTTAGACTCCTGTTGATGGAACTGTTTGGGAAAGATTAGGAGATGTAGCTTTGTTGGGGGAAGCTTGTCATTGGGGGTATGCTTTGAAGTTTCAAAGATTCTCAACATCCCTAGTTTGTCTCTCTGCCTCCTACCTGTGGGATAAATAAGATGTGTGCTCCCAGCTCTTCCTGCCTGCCTTCATGCCTTTACTCTACAACCATGGACTCTAACCCTTTGGAATTATAAGCCAAATTAAATGCTTTTATAAGTTTATAAATCAGTGTGTTTTGTTAAAATAATAGAAAAGTAACTGAGACACTTACCTTCCTTAGATTCACCTGGCAGTAAGATTTCTCTGGCTTACGTTGTCCCTTAATTAAACTTCTTGAGCTGAGGATAGGTCTCAGGGTTATATATATAGTACCCAGTAGAATAGAATCAGAGTGAATGAGGTGAAGGCTTTATTACCTGCTAAGAAACATGTACACTAGAAATACTTTTCAGTCCTTTAAAGTGAAGCAGCTTACTAGGATTGACTTTCTCCTTTAGAAATTAACAGCTTGTTTTAAGATACTTGATTTATATTCAGGACTGAATATAAATTCCTCTCGTTCTACACTCAGCTTTTCCTTATTACCACACACACACTTTCTCTTTGCTAATCAACCTAGTTCAGCGTTATGTGTAGTGAGGCTTGGTTAGCTCCTCTACACATTTTAAAAGATCTATTCCCCAGATAAAGTAGCAGCTGAGATAATTGGTTTTGACTTGCCTTGCATACTCTGAAACACTTACTTTAATACTGTATCACAGCCCAGTATGGCGTAGAATATAGTGTGATTTAGAATGTATAAGTTTGATGAAAATATTTATGGATGCAGAATTATTAACATTTTGAAATCTTGAGCTGACACTGAGGAATTTTCAGTCTGGTGGTGCCTACATTTTAAGTTGATATTTGGAGTCTTATGGGGGAACATAGCTGCTGCATTTTACCCCATTTGTAGGGGATGGAGCATCTGATACTGATTTTTTGAGAGATTTGAATTTCAGCTCTTGATTATATACATATGAACCTGTTAGCATTCAAAATATATTCTCATTAGATTGTTTTCCACTGGTTTGAAGCATGGCCTCCACTGTTTACTAAAGTTATCATAGATGTATATTACTAATTGCCATAGGATGGGCTCCTAGAGATTTTTGCTTAGCCTTGTCCTAAAAAGTTAGCAGAAGCTGGGTAGTAGCATATTATTGGCCCAACTTTTTGAATTTTTGACAGATTAAACCCCTTGTTAAAGGCCAGGTGTTAATGGTGTGTGCCTATTCTATAGTCCCAACTGAGGTAGAAGGATCTCTGTGAGTTTAAGGCCAGTCTGGTCTTCATAGCCAGTTTTAGGACAGTCAGGGCTACGTAGAGAGACCCACCACAAACAAATAACAACCTCACTCATGACTTCAACAGTTCTTTTCAGTGCCACCTCTTAGGATAATAAGAATACTTGTGTTCACTAGCGGGGCTGTTGATTTTCTAAGAAGAGAATTCTAATATAGAAAGTTGCTGAGCTTAAGGCACTGGGCACAAGTTTTTCAAACTTAAAATTCTAGAAAATCTACCTGTGTATTAAGTTCAGTTGAGGTGTTTTCTTTGAAAGGATGAATGTTTCTCATTCAAGTTTGAAAAAACATATTGTCGGAATAACTTGAGTCCAAATAACTAGTTTATCTGTCAGTTGACTTTTTTTTCCAAGTTAACAATGATTTTCATTGGGGGAAAAAAAAAAACGCCAAACCTACTCGAAGCTCAGTCACCCTGTGCAGTCCTGAAGCAGCCATATACCAGTAGTGGTGGAAATGCTCTGTGCCTTGCGTTTGGCTTTCCAAAATGTTAAAGGATGTTTACTTGAGGGAGACATCTGAAGTGAGACCAAATTCTTAAAAACCAGAAGCCTGTAGTATGAGGTAGTGAAGAAAACGCTGCTGAGGTTTGTTGCTACTGCCTTGATTTTTGGTGACAATACCAGTTTCATCCACCTTGCCTTTCGTGCCATCGTTGCAAGAATCAGGGCAGCAAAAGGCAATCACACATTTTAATAAAAGTTGTTTGGGCCTTTTGGATACCCAGAAGATCTTGAGGATCCCCTAGGGATCTTTAGACCCAGTTCTGGGTTTGAGCAATTACACCCCTGTTGCAGCATTTGAGGTTGCTGTTAAGAGTACTTTTAAACTGGACTTGAGCTGTAGTCAGTCAGTTTTCTTTAAGTATTTGTTTTATTTTGCCCAAGGAATGACTTGCCTCTCCAAAGTCTCTCCAAAACCCTATAGGGAGGGACCTCTGTGGGCTAAATCATGCAGGTGAAAAATGAAAGCTCCTGGGTGTTGTCTGATTAGCCTCTCTTACTGCTTTTGTTGAAATATCTTTTAAAAACAGACTCCCTTAAAGAAATGGTTCTTTTGGTAGTGTGCTTCCCAACCATGAGAACCTGAGTTCAGATCTTTGTGCCCTGTAAAAGGTTGTGCCTGGTGACATGTGTCTGTAATCCCGGAAGTGGGGGGACACAGCCAGGTGGGTGGATCTCTGAAGCTCGGTGGCTAATCAATCAGCTTTCTGAGTTAGGTGGGCTCCTAGTTGGTGAAAGACCTCAACAAAAAGTAAGATGGGTTCTTTTATTAAAAAATGTTTAAACAGTCTCCTTTTGAAGAAGCTAGCAGAATTGTCACTGCAAATATCTGTGTCCATGCTTGCGTCTGAGCCCCACGGACATTCTAGTTTTGCTTTGTCTTTGTATGGCTCAGGGAGGGACCTGTCTAGGGCAATGAGAGAGTGAAGAAAAAACAAATGACTAATGGTCACACAGAAAAGCTGGGGCTGGGTAGTCTGCGCCCCCTGATGAAGAAACCCTGCCCAGCACCCGGGAAGCTCAGCGTGTTTATTCTGTATAATTGGATAAAGAGGCAGGGTTATTGCATATAGCTGAACCAGGAGGTGAGGTTTATGGTACAGCTGAATGGCGAAGCAGGTTTAGCTAATCTTGATAGGTTCGTGCAGTCTCCATAGAGAAACAATATTCTGGTCATAGTATGGGGGGAGTAGTGGGCTGTGGTGAACATTTTCTATGCACAATATTAACACCTGCACATGGACCAGAGGAAGGCTTTGCCATCTCTGAACCGTATTCTGGTGAGGGTGGGGGTTTGCCATTTTTTTAAGGCAAGGATCTTTTCTAAGCCTAAGGTTCTAAGGTTATGGTTCTTAGTATCACCAGACCCATGCCAACAACACACACCACTCAGGCTTTCCTCTGTCCTCCCATCTTGTCTTCCTGTATGTTTCTCAGTTATCTCCAAGCCCGGTGTACCTTAGCAACTGTAGTGGGCTTTCTTGTTTCCCTAGTGATTAAGTGGCGAGGCTTCCACAAGAGGAGGAAAGCGCTGTTTGCTACCTTCTTCCTCTGCTGACTCCTTACCAGTCATAGCAGTCTCAACACGTGTGAGGAGAGCAAAGTGAGGTAGAGATCAGGGTTCACTCTTGTGTATAGTTCTGAGCTGCCTCCTAGGTTTGTGGTTGGCCTCATGTCTGCTATGGATTCACTGCCAACTGCTTGAACTCTGTCTCATGGGACACTGAGCCCAATAGTAGAAATGTTTCCTTCTCAGTGGTTGGAAGAGACTAAAAGGAGTGTCTGTGCAGTTCATATTCAAGGGTGTGTTCAGAAATAGGGAGCTGCCTTATGTGGCAGCCTTAAACGGAGGACAGGGTGAGGGAGATTAAAAGAACCTGGGATAGAGAGTGATGGTCAGAAATAATATTGAGAATGACAAATCCAGTAAGATTTAGTGATTTACTCCTGTTTTTATTTATTTACTGAAAATAGATTTTTTTCATGTAATATATTCTTATGGTTCCCTCCCACATCATCTTCCAGGTCCTCCCCACCCAGTCAACTCAATATTTCTTTCTTATTCTTTAGAAAACAGGCAAAAACAAAACAACAACAAAAAACAAAACAAAACAAAAAAAAAACAAACCAAATCCAGAATAGAACAAAACAAACAGAAAAAGAAAACGACAACAAAAAGCCACATATACTAACTGCACATGATTGAATTGAAAAGTATTAGATATAAGCCAGAGACCAGCAAAGGGGGAAAAAGCCTGACAAAGCATTAAAATATCTCCAAAAATAGCATTGAGTTTGTTTTACAGTGACCATCTGCTGCTAGCATGGGTATATAAAAACCCATGAGTGAGGTTTGTATATACACAGTGAGACTCCATTGGAGAAAACTGATTTTTCCTTGTGAGTAATTGTCAGTTGGGGATAGTTTCTGGGTTAGGGCTATGGGCTTGTGTCTACTTCCACTCTGAGCAGTGGGACCCCATCTGGTTTAGACCTGTGCGTGCAGTCACCATCTCTGAGAGTTCCTGTATTCATCAGGTCTGCTGTATCTGCAAGGCCTTGCTTCCTTAGTGTCCTCCATCCTCACCCTGAGACCTGAGGTGTGGGATTGGATGGAGACATCCCTTCTAGAATTGGGTGTTCCAAGGTCTCTCACTCTGCTTGTTGTCTAGCTGTGGGTCTCTGTATTTGTTCCTATCTACTGCAGGAGATCATCTGTGATGATCGCTGAGCAAGGCGCTGATATGTTTCCCAGGCCATCGTAGGCAGCCCTCAGTTTTTATGATGCAGTAGTTTAAAACTTTTAGGAAAGTGTAGAGACCAGTTTAGAACTGCTTCCAGTTGTCACGTTTTGTAAGTACAACCACTTCTGTTTTTAAGACCATAGATGATTTTAGGTACACTGGTTCCTGTTTTCCTCCTCGTCCCAGCCCCACACCTGTCTCTCCAGAGGGAACTCTTGCTCTGGAGCTGCAGTGTGAGTGTGGCTCATTGTGCTCTCTACGTATCTACAGTTTAACTGGAGAAATCCAGTACAGTTTTGGAGCTGAATTAAGCAGTGTCCTCTATGTTTCTAGCAATGATGGAAGTGCTTGGATAATAGAGCAGTTTTAGAAGGTGTATAGTATACATCCACAAGATTAGTTTTTCTTTGTGTTTTTTTTTTTTTTAAGAGTTAAAAAAAGTCCTGTAGTTTTGATAGACATTTGTGATACAGTTGCATCAGTGGGCTCAACAGCCCAGTGTTTGCAGTGAAACTGTGACTAGTCAGTAGAGCAGTGTGGAAGATGCTCACATTCTGTTCAGCCGTGACACCCATGCATTTTTATAATTTGGTGATGTAGCCTCCTCTTCATCATCTGTATTGTCATGATCCTACTGACAATGTTTTCATTGTGAGTCTCTTAACATTTAGGATATTGTTCCTCAAAAGGCTCCAGCTATAATTTCTGGCCCATTTTAATTTTCTAGTTAAAGTAAAAGATTGATTTATTTTTATGTGTATGGATCTTTTGCAAGCCTTCATGTTTCTCTTTGCAGCACATGTATGTGTGTTGCTGGAGGAGGCCAGAAGAGGACATTGGACCCTCTGAACTGGAGTTAGCTGGGAACTTAAGCTTGGGTCTTCTGGAGAGCAGCCTGTCCTGTTTATCATTGAGCTGTCGCTCAGCCCCAATTTTTCCTATTTTTTTCATCAGTGATATAAATTTGTTAATGTACCCAATGTTCTAAGACTGATAGCATTTCACTCATGCTTTCTGAATTAGCATTTATTGGGTATGATTCTTTTAAATCAATAACTTCACTATGGATCTCTATGTCAAATATTCTGTATGTCCTTTTTATTAAAGTCAGAAAGCATTAACATATTTTTACTTTTATTGTATGCCATACTTACCTATTCTTTTTTTAAACTAATTCTTACTATATTCCCTACAGGTATGTGTGGCTGTCTGTGTGTCAGGTGTGTGTGTGTTTGGGGGGGGGGGGTGTTTGCTTGCATGTGGGTATATAAACATGAGTGCTGGTTCCCGTGGAGGCCAGAGACATTGGGTTCCCCAGAGCTGGAGTTACAAATAGCTGTGAGCCATTCAGTAGGGGTGCTATTGGATGGATGAAACTTGAGTCTTCTGTAAGAACAAATGCTAACTCAGCTCTCCAGCCCCATATTTACCTATTCTTGAAATACTTTGATACCTACCTTTGGCCAAACCTGGCTATTTACAGTTTAGTAAAATAATTATGAAGACCTTAGAAAACTTGTCACACCCAGGGAAAATGGCAGGGGATATAGAAATGCTTGTCTGTTTTCCTTGTGGTTTCTTGTTGCCTCCAGTTCATTAAAGATGCTTCTTTGTTTAGACTCTTATATCCCCAAGTTCTTAGGAATAAACTCAGCAACTTTACAAACCAAGTCGGCATGGGGAAAAAACTGGGTTCATTGTCTACATTATTTTTTTTAACTGTTTTTTTTGTTTTTTGTTTTTTGAGGTTTTGAAACTAAGCTGTTGACAGAATTTAATTTAAAACATTTCTGTTTTTAACTGTTGTCTTTTACCTTCTAGTTTTAATTTTACTTTATGTATATGGCTGTTTTGCCTGCATGTATATTTGTGCACAATCTGTGTGCAGTGCTGGAGAAGACCAGAAAAGAGCTTCAGATCCTCTGGAACTTGAATTACAGTTGTTTGTGGGCTGCCAGGTGGGTGCTAGTGATTAAACCCAGGTCCTCTGGAAGAAAAGCCACCCCTGAGCCACCTCGCCAGCCCCTTTGTCTTATTTTTAAAGCCTCCCTAGGAGCAATCATGCCTTTCTTTTCATCCCAGGAGACCAGGGGTAGGTAGTGCTACTCTGATGGAGCACAGCCACTGCCCTTTCACCGGCAGGATTATGTTAGAGTTCTGAGTATCATTTCATCCTTAAGTTTCTCAGGACACACCTCTGTATGGATTCTTTTTTTCAAAAGAATACCAACCACAAACCACTGTGATATGTACAAAAATAACATTAAATTCCCAAATGTTTTCATAGGTATAGTTAGTGGAAGCTGTTAATGCTCAAATTCCAGTGGCTTCTTTAATTTTTAATGTTCTCTTTTTAAATACATTTTGTTTTCTGTATTTTGATACAACTCTGTCCAAGTAAACATTGTTTCTATTATATAGCGTCACTGGGGAAATGCAGTTCATAAAGTCATTTTTATATGGTGGCATGATCTTTCTATAGACTGAAGAATTTGTGTGATGAAATGTGTGAGAGTAGAAAATCATTTCTAGGTCACATCCAAGGTGCGGGGTCACATTTGAGACACTGCTAGGGATAAGCTGTTCACTGAATATTGGGTTATTTTCATTTGCCAGAGTATAAAATTAATAACAGTTAGGTTTGGACATGACCAAAATCTAAGAAGCAGGGGGCAGTGCATAGAGTATGAATAGGGAGTGCTTCAGATGTGTCTGTTACAGGAGAGGCATTGTTTATAACTCGTATGCAAACTTTACTTTACAATATTAATTTATTACTTGGAATATGAAAGATACTTATCAAAAGAAGAGAGAGACCAGTGTCACTAAGTTTAAGTTTAGCATAAATTTCTTTTATCATTTTATATTCCATTATACAAAATCACTCAGTAAGCTCTTTAAGGTTCTGAAATGAAACCACAGTCTTGTATTTCCCTACCAACTAGTAGAAGTAGAGAGCCGTGGCCTGGCCAGGGAGAAACGATGATGGGGAGCCAGCATATACTGAAAGAAGGCTGTGTTTGAAGAGAACCTCGCAGCTGAGGTCTGTGCCGATGGGTGTTTTAAAAGCACTCTGGCCGGGCGGTGGTGGCGCACGCCTTTAATCCCCCAGCACTTGGGAGGCAGAGGCAGGCGGATTTCTGAGTTCGAGGCCAGCCTGGTCTACAGAGTGAGTTCCAGGACAGCCAGGGCTACACAGAGAAACCCTGTCTTGAAAAACCAAAAAAAAAAAAAAAGCACTCTGTATGTGTGTCAGTGTTCCGATTCTTTCTTACAGACATCTAACTGTTCCAACAGATGCACACTGGTTTGCTTCCCCCATCCTTCCTTCTGAAGAGCCTTTCTTAAAAACATTTTAGGGATGAAAGTATGGTTGTCTCTCTTCATAGAGAAAAAACCTTCTCCACCCAGGGTTGTTTACAGCTCAGTATCTTAACTTGTGACTGTCGAATTTAATGCCTGTGGTGATGTAATAGGTTTTTTTCCCCTTACTGTCTAACTTGTTAATACTGTAATTTGGCCATTTATTCAGATGAATACCTCTACTGTTTAACAAAGGAAAAACATGGCTTAGAGCAGTTTTCATTGCTTTTTCTGCTGTGTCTTGGTGAACACTGATGTTTCTTGCATGCAGAAAAATGAAACGATACTTTTAGGGTAATAGTCTTAGAGCATGTATATATGTATGCCTTGGCTGGTTCTCTCCCCCTCCCCCCACCCCCCGGCCCCCTTTCTTCCTCCTTTCTTCTCCCCTTCTTTCTCCCCTCTTCCCTCTTCTTCCTCTCCTCTCCTCTCCTCTCCTCTCCTCTCCTCTCCTCTCCTCTCCTCTCCTCTCCTCTCCTCTCCTCTCCTCTCCTCTCCTCCCTCACCCGTCTCTCCTTTTTCCTGTGTAGTGTGTGTGTGTGTGTGTGTGTGTGTGTGTGTGTGTGTGTGTGTTGGGGGGGGGGGCAGGTCAGAAGCAAGAGAGCCACTTCTCTCCTTGTGGGTTTTTGGGATTGAACTTAGGTCCTAGGTGGTAAGTGCCTTCCTGGCTAAGCCATCTACCAGTACTACTTTGATTTTTTTTGTTTTGTTTTGTTGAGATAAGGTCTCAGTATGTAGCCTTAACTGGCTTGGTACAGCCAAGGCTGGCCTCAAACCCACAGGGAGCTACGTGCCTCTGCCTCCCAAATGCTAGGGTTAAAGGTATGGGCCACCACATTCAACTCTTCCTTTGATTTTTAACTATAGATTTATACCAGTACTCTGCATACCCTCAGCAACTTCATCTCCCTTCTAATGTACATTACTTTTTACATTTTCAAGCATAGGTTTTACATGGATACAGATGTTGTTTAGAATAGTACAGTATTAAAAAATTACCACACTTCAGAAACACTCTGTTAAGGCAGACCAGAGACTTGTACTAGCAACATATATTTTCCTTTTCTTTTTAAATAAATGTGATTGGAGTTAGCTCATCGAGACACATAGATTGGTAAATTTATCATTTAATTTGGGGCTTCAATTAATTTTTTACTATAACTTTTAAGTCTGACATGACTTAGAAGCAAGTAAAAGTATTTGTGGAAAGTGAATGTCAGTTGAATCAGTGATGCAGGTAATTTATTTGAATTATTTTCATAAGTTTTTTATTTTTGAAATCGTTTCTACCAAGTGACATTTTTTTCTAAGTTAATGAGGTGCTTTGTACATGGAATATTTCCCCCTTGCAAAGGCCTTTTAGAGTGACTTCTACTCTAGTAGATTCTGCAGCTTTGAGGTTATTTCAGAAAGCTGGAGAATATAGAGAATCTAAGTACATGACCACCTGGGAGTTGGTATTCCAGAACTCATCCAGGATGGAGCGCATCCAGGTGACTAGTTTTGAGATTAGACTGACTGCTTATGGAAGAAGAATAAAAGGGGTTATGGATAAAAAGATGGCTATCCCTGAATACTAAGTATTCTGAAGAAGCATGGTTTCTGTTTCCAGTGGATTGAATGTAGAGGATGGATAAGAAGGGAGTTTAGTGGAAACAAAAGAGGAAAAAAACAAAACAACCTGCTAAAACAACAGAATTATATGAGTGAGAAAGGTTTCCAGGAGCTTCTAGCATCTCAGTTAAGTGTTTCACACCAGCAAGTAAAGCCTCTTGCACACTGAAGTGGCATTTATAAGGGGTGGAAAGCTTGTGAGGAACTTGGAACATGGCAGATGGTGCATGGAGCGTGAAGTGTAGGGCTAGAAGCCATACACAGTGAGTGCATCTGCTCTGCCTCCTGCCTTGCCCTCTTCTGATAAGAAAAATGGTGCGATGCTTTGGTGCCAACATCTCCAAATACTGAGAAGTAAAGGTTTGGGGAAAGAGAAATAAATACCATTTAGCACTTGGTTCCTCAGACACACACCATGATTGGGGGTTACCACTTTCCTACAACAAACCAACCCAGTGTTAACTTTTGAAGTTAGCCGTCACAGCTATATGTACAATAAGGTACATCTTGTTGTTTCTTCCAAAGATTAAGGAATGTTTCTGACATTTGTGGGCAAAGTGTGCAACAATAAACCATTGTCTTTGTTCATTCTGGTAGTCTGTTTTACAGGATTGTATCTCGGCTTTTTATTCAGGCAGTGCACAGTACCTCAGTTACGATAGCTCTGGAATATATGTGACTCTAAAATTGCTTTAAATACCTTTGCAAAAGTGTTTATATTATCATAATTATTCATAGATACTCGTTAGTGGAAGGAATAGCTATTTATAATTTAGTTTAGGTCCTTCCAGTTGTGATAATTACTAGCCTTCATTGGAGCTAATTTGAGTTGGTATATTGATATATTGTCTGATTGACTACTGTTACTTGGCTGTAGTGACATTTTATAAGTAGTAAGAATCGGATTCTATCAGCTTTAAATCAAATAAGGTTATATATAAGTTGTAAACTTTGATTTTAAAGAACTCTGCTTTGTTTTGGTGGTTACTGCAGAGTTGTGTAAGCTATTCAACCAACCAGATTTATTTGAAAATCATTGGCTATTTTTGTAGAAACACGGATCACTTTATAAAAGTGATTTCATAATACTATTAATATTTTGTAAGCTTGCTACTTACAGTTTTCTTTTTATATAGAAAATTAAAATCTAGTACAGAGAATTTATAAACCCTCCACTTTGAGTCATAACTCAGTCTTCACACACGACTAATAAATGGCTAGTTGTTAATGATTTACCTCTTTCATATCTGCCGTGTCTGGTTTATGTAAAAGCAAATCCAGGTTCCATCACCTCATAGTAATTACTTTAGTCCAGGGTGCCTCTCTCTTGGGGATTTCTCTTCTCTGAGCCATTCCAAAGAGTAATATATATGGATAATTAGCTCTAGAGTGAAAGCTTCCTGGTTTTGAATTTCTTTGTTTTTCATAATCCAATCACATTAATAAGTGAATTTGGCATTACTTTGTGGTCTTATAAAGAAAAAAATACATTTACATTATGTTACTTTTTATATTATAGTTTTATTGAATTATAATTCACAATTCACAGGATACAGTTTGCTAGTTTTAGTATATTTACAGTGCCGTACACCCATCATAACATTCCATTTTGGACCATTTTAATATAATTAGTTGTCCATTGATTCACTGCAGCTTCTACTGCTGCTATCTATACTATAGTAATCTATTCAGGGAGCTTGGTATACATAGAGTCATAAAGTATTTAAATATTGTGATCGGCATTTGTATTAGTTACTCTTCTGTTGCTGTAATAAAATACTAAGCTAGAGAAAAGTTTTATTTTGGCCTGTGGTTCTAGAGGGGTAGTCTTTCACCAGCTCTCACACATGGATGTTTCTTGACATAGGATACATTTTTTTAAAAGAAGGCTTTTGAGATTTCTCTTTGATACTTTACAATGTCAGGTTATATTTTGTGATTATGTTATTCCTTTAAGTTGCCTAGGAGTTTTTAACTTTGTGCCTAGTGATTGCTGTTTTTCTTCAGTCATAGGACATTTTCAGGTATCCCGTTAAGTGTTGACTCTCCTATCCTTTTCTTCTTCCCTCTGAAATCCTGTTGAACACATGTTTGAGCAAATGCTCAGCTGTTTGATTATATTTTCTGCATCTTTATTCTGATCTATCTGTCTCTCTCTCTCTCTCTCTCTCTCTCTCTCTCTCTCTCTCTCTCTCTCTCTGCGCTTTCCCCTTCATGCTGTATATACTCTGCAAAATTTATTTTTCCATGATTTTTTAAATTGTGTCTAGTCAGATATTAAACATATCCAGTGACGTTTATTCTATCTGCTGTGCTTTTGAGTTTCTAGATGATTTACTTATTTCTCACAGCACAGGTATTATTTCATAGTATTGGAGAATTCCAATCTCTGACATCAAAGTTCTTTTCTCTAGAGAGGCTTTTGGGATAGTTACCAGTTCTCATCACCATTTTAGCAGTTTATTGCTGGGTAAGAAAACACCCCAAAATGGAGCTTAAAATAATGACGCAGTGTTCCCACAGGTATGTGGGCATCGGCCAGGCTCGGCAGTGTTTCACAGCTGGTATCAGTGAGAGGTTCACGCATCTGCACCCAGCTGCAGGCTGGCTGTGGCACTGCTTCTGACTTGCCTCGCTGACTGACTGGTCCAGTGTTTCAGGGGTACCTTTGTCCTCCTTTGTGCACTGCAGAACTCTCTCAGTGAGTAGTGTCTAGCCCAACATCTGTATTTAGCATCCTAGGTGAGTAGGGTTCTTCAGCTGCAGTAGATTAGTCACTTCTAGTCACAGGGCCAGTCCAGTTTAAGAAGGAACAATCCTCCACACCCCCTTCTCCCTTTCTGTTTCCCCCTTTTTGTTTGTGGTTACAGATTATTTATTGTAATTCCCCTTCCATTTTTGTTCAAAACTCAGGAGGACTTGGTGGCTAATTATCCTACTGTCTTAGTGTCCTGTGAATTTGTAGAGTTGAACATAGTTGTACTTTGAATTGGTAGGCATCTTCCTGGAAAATTGCATCATGAGAATGAGAATTTTAGTCCAGGGTCTTAAGAAGCAAGGAATCAGACAAGATGGATTCATTGTGCAAGGATTTCTTAGGAAAATGGATAGATGCTACTCTTTTTCTTGCTTTACATTTTGTTTGTTTGGTGCGTGCATGCGTGCGTGCGTTTGTGTCTTGAGGACAGCTTGCAAGATTTGAGTTCTTTCACCATGTGGGTACACACACACACACACCCCTATATCTCCTTTGTACGGCAAACAGAATTATAGCTTTCAAGATTTAAGTTCATTGACCATGTAGGTTCTAGGGATTAAACTTGTGCTTCATGGTAAGTGCCTTTTAATTGCTTACCGACTTAACTCTACTTGATACCAGCCATGTGCAAGCATAGAGACAAAGGGGGTTCTTATCTGAGTGTGCATGTTTGTGTGTGTGTGTGTGTGTTCGTGTGTTCATGCATGTTTATTTGTGTGCATGTAGAGACCAATAGTCAACACTAGGTATCTTCCTTATATCTGTCCTTAGTTTTTGAAGACAAGGCCTCTCACTGAACAGGAGCTAGCCAGTTCAAAGGGGTGGGTGTCTCCGCTTTGCCATCCCTGGCTTTACAGTGCATGCTGCTAGGTGTGGCATTTTACATGAGTCCTAGAGATTTGAACTTGGGTTCTAATGCTTGCTGTTCCTACTGAACTGCCTCTCCATCCTTGGAAGGGATTATTACTATTGACTATTATCTTCAGAGACTGCCTACTATAGCTTACATTACTTTGATAAGATCCATAAAATTGGGGGGAGGGGGACGGGATGGGGGTTTCCAGTGGGTAAACTGGAAAAGGAGGTAATATTTGAAATGTAAATCAATAAAATATCCAATTAAAAAACAGCCATAAAATTGTAACTTGACATCCAGTCTGGAGCACTTTAGTCTATACATTAGACCTATTGTTTCTTCTTTGTGCCTATGTTAGATAAATAGATATAGATATAGATATAGATATATTCTCTCTCTCTCTCTCTCCTATATCCTCCTTTGCACTGCAAACAGAATTATAGTTTGTCGTAAATGTTTATTTTCCAAGCTGTCTATGCACTGAAGAGACTTTGAACAATTGACTGAACAATACAGATCTTTTTTCTTTACTCATACTTACTGTTTTTATTTCCTGATGTTAAAATCCAGTTTTCAATATATAGATAGAGATATAGTTAATTATGAGCTAATTATCTAATTTGGTCTGTATTAGAACATGAAAAATGATTGTTTTTATTTTTCAAGTTTTGTTTGTTTTAAAATGGATTGTTATTATTTCTACATTTTTGTTATACTTGGAAGCAGTCATATAAATTGCCTTAATCTGTTTGTCTTAGTATTTTCTTTAGGTGATTTGAAGAAGTCATGATTTTCTTCTGTTTAATTCAGAAAGAGCAAATGAATGAATGAATGAGTGAATAGATAAATTGCCAGACTCCTTATCCTTGTCACACGTAGTCATTAAACCCCAAAGCAATAGTCATACTATGGCATCAGTTCTCTTCACACCTCTTCTTCCCTTCTCATTGGCTGCCCTAATAAGGGAAAGTTACTCATTTCAAATAGTGGCAGGTTGAAATTTACTGGCCTATTCACAGTAGCTTAGCTTCTTTTCCTGTCAGTGTGGCAAAATACTCTTAACAGGAAATCAATTTAAAGGATGAAGGGTTTGTTTTAGGTCATAGTTCACTGTGCATACTCCATCCTGATGAGGAAGATAGACAACAAAAGCTTGAAGCAGCTGGTAGCATCACATCTACAATCAGGAAGCAGAGAGGGATAAATGTGTGGTGCTGTTCCATTACCT
The DNA here is from genome assembly GCF_011762505.2 of Arvicanthis niloticus. Classification (NCBI taxonomy): domain Eukaryota; kingdom Metazoa; phylum Chordata; class Mammalia; order Rodentia; family Muridae; genus Arvicanthis; species Arvicanthis niloticus. Next base: position 44,190,166 of record NC_047660.1, read on the forward strand.
TTCTTCTCCATCTGCACAGTCTAGGATCCTGACCAGGGAATGATGCCACCCGCAGTGGGCATTTCTCCCCTCCTCAATATAATGAAAATAATTATCTGGAGGTAGAGCCAAAGGCCTATCTCCCAAATGATCTTAGATTCTGTCAGGTTGACAATCAACATTAACCATCAGACAATAGAGCAGAGTGAAAAAACTTAGTTTAAAAAAAAAAACCTTTGGGGGTTCTCTGAATGAATAATCATGCTTTGAATGTGTCTTTTACTCATACATGACCATTATTTTTTTCCAGTACTCTTAAAAACAATTTTAGGTGGATTGCTATTGCTTTGCCTCTAATTGTATTGCTGATACTGTTTCAAAAATGAGGTAGAGGCAAGAAACAGCTTTCTACTTTTTAAAGGGAAAGAGAGAATGTAGGTAGGGAGAGTATGTATTGTAGTGGAGAGTGGAGTTTGAAGCTGACCTCAGAGTTTTTGTAACTTGGCTGTGCTCTATGGTGGCTTGCTCCTTGCTAAGCTTCAGTTTCTCAATTTGTAAACTGAAGGTAGAATTAGCAACCACAGTGGCATTTTCTTCTGCTTTAAAAAAAGGATCTCGTTTTCATCATGCAATAGTGGTGCAAGCCTTTAATCCCAACTCTCTGGAGGCATAGGCAGGTGAATCTCTGAGTTCAAGACCACTCTGGTCTACAGAGCAAGTTCTAGGCTATCCAGGGCCACACAGAGGAACTTGAAAACCAATCAAACAACAAAAAGAAATCCTTTTGTTTTCATATTTATTGCCTTGTATGCTTATGTTACTCTTCTCCATATGTAAGAGTAGCTCATGGTGATGTGGACTAGGATTTTGGACAGGCAAGAGTCTTAGGCTGTGAAGACGATTTTAAATAAGTGTCTGTTGTAGATGTTTTAAAAACATGGGTCTAAAATGGAATTTCTTTGGAATGTATTAAATTACAAGAAAATGTAATAGTGACCTACCTTATTGTAAGGTAAGGTTTCGTGTATGTCTAGTTGGCACTCTTGTCAACCTTTATTCTCTGTGGTTTTGTAAAAGACTGATATGAATATATGAAGCATTGTCCAGTCTTCATTGTGACTTGCTGATTCAAGAAAAGCAAGGTGATTAGAAGCCAAAGGAGCCTGGGTATAAAGCCATACATACCTCAGCTTTTACTTGTCTTTGTTCGTGTCTTCCATTTCTTAATCACTCTAATTTCAAGATGCTTTTTATTCCTAGTGGTCTCTTTATAGATACTTATCTTTTGGGCAGCTTTAAAATAAGGCTTTTAAAATAATAGTTTTATGTTTTATTTTATAGATGATTATATATATTTAGAAGTAACTTAAAAGAGAACTCACTAACCTGGAGGTGAGTGAGTGCTTTTAAGGCCTCACCATGTTAACTGTGTTAACTATTTTAAGTCCTAAACACATTCCAGCCATCACCCAGACCCTTTCCCCTCATTTGCCACTCTCCCCCATCTCCCCTTGCCTCCTTCTCCTTTGCCTGCATTTTGAAAAACATTACCTGGCTGCAGTCAAATTCAGCTTCCATCCTTTCATGGTGGGAGCTGGTCCAAATGGCTGCCACAGCAAGCTCTGCTGTTCATGGGCCCTATTCTCTGTATTGGGACCTAGGGATAAGGTTGACTGCAGACAAAAACAAAAAAAACCCCAAAATACTGCCAGGAGCAAGGAAATTGGCTTAGTGGGTAAATATACCAGCTGCCAAGCCTGAGGATCTGAGTTCAGCCTAGGAACTACATGATAGAGAACTGATACATAAATGCGTGCGTGCGTGCGTGCGTGCGTGCGTGCGTGCGTGTGTGTGTGTGTGTGTGTAAAATAAGTAAAACACAATAATAATTTTTAAAACCCTGTATATATTTTACCATCAGGGTCCTGTTATTTTTATAAGCACAAAAAAATGCCTTGATGTTCTCTGTTCTTGGTGTTTTTATTGACATTATTGGAAGGAAATACCTAATTGTTTGAATCATTTACTACAGTTTATTGATTTGAGAAAACTGGAGATAACAGGGTAAGCCACTAGGAAACATGGATGCCCTGATCTGAGAATCCCAGCCCCTTTCTGTGGAGGCAGCTCTTACTGTTATTAACTGTGCAGTCTTCACTGTTTCTAGAAACTGACCGCCTGGTTCTTCAGCTCTCAGCTAGCTCATTGGTTTACATTACATTCAGTTCTCTTTTCCAGTGTTCTTGGTTCTTTACTGAATGTTGTGAAACAGTATTCAAAGTGCTTTATGGTTTTTAATATTGTATCCCGTTTCTTCCACCCCAGTAATCTTCACCTACTACAAAATGAAGACATTACATGAAATGTACTGTATCTCAAATCTGAGCATTCATTTCTCTGTTTGTACTTGACACAAATACATTTCATTCCCTCATTTACTTAAATACTCATATTCCCTGAAAGACTTTTTAGTTGTGTTTTGGAGATTGGTTTCTTGGTTATTTCTAGCTATGGTTGTTCCTTCTCAACTTAATCCAGAGATGATTCTATGTATGAATGGAAAACTTTGCTGGCCTTGCAATGATTTCTTTCCTGATTACTTGAGAGAGAGAGAGAGAGGGAGAGAGAGAGAGAGAGAGAGAGAGAGAGAGATTGAGATTGATTTGTTATTTTCAGAGTTTTAAAAAATTATTATTTAATAAATTTAAAATAAAAATAATTATTATTTATTTTATTTGTATGAATTTTTTGCCTGAATGCCTGTGTGCTTTATACATGCCTGGTACCTGCAGAGGTCAGAAGAGGATATCATTTTTTTTAGACACCTGTTTTCCTCTGCCCTTTCTCCCTTCCCTCCCTCCCCTTTCCTCATCTCCTTTGCCTATATTTTGAAAAACACTACCTGGCTGCGAGTCAAATTCAGTTTTCATCCTTTCATGGTGGAGCTGGCCCAGATGGCTGCCACAGCAAGCTCTGCTGTTCATGGGCCCTGTGTCCCTGCATTGTGGACATTTATAACTATATCAAGTTATCAATGATTATGAGCAGCCATGTGGGTTTTGGGACGTGAACCTATAACCTCTACAAGAGCATCAAGTGCTCTTAACCACTCAACCATCTCTCCATACTCTTAAAGTTGTATGTATATATGCATGCATGAGTGCGTGCATGTGTACATATGCCCATGCCCATGGATGTCAGAATCCCTGGAGCTGGAGTTCCAGGTGAGGTTATAAGATATCTGACATAGGTGGGAATTGAACTCTGGTCTATGCAAGAGTAGCATGCACTCATTACTGCCGAACCATCTCTCTAGTCCTGTCTATTCTTATCTCTGCCTATTTTCTTTTGCCTTCTGTAGTTGTGGCCCCAGTAGGAAATGGATTTCACACCCTCATTTTTCTTGCAGCATATTTACCAAGACAAACCGAATTCGGTATGGTTAATTGTGGCTTCTGACATTATATTAAACTAAAGTCTGACCTGATCTAATGAGCAGAGGTCCTGATCTTCCTCCAGTGTTGTCATGACATTTGCAAACTTCATGTTCTTGGTCAGGTTTTTCACTGAGTTCTTTGGGTCTAGTGTAAAGGCAGTATTGCAGAGTGACCAAGAGCTTTGTACGAGCTTGGTACTTGAAGGTCGCTTGCCAGCTGTGGGCCTGGACAGTCTGTCCTTATCTGTGGGTCTGTGTTCTGTAAAGTAAGAATGCTGACATCCCCATCTTCAGATTGACAGCCTCTCAAGGCATCAGCGACTTAGATACATTCCTCCTCTCTGTTGGAAGTGCTAAGATGACAAGTCCTGACTATTTGTGGTTGTGGTCATCAGCTACCTTCTGCTATTGTTAGCTTGTAGTTTCTGTTTGCAGTCATAACTAGCCATTGTGTCTACATCTTGTTATCAATAGATACAAGAGGAAGGAGGCAAAGGACCCAGCCAGGCTTTCTGCTCTTTAAGAGCATATTACAAGTCCCATATGTCTCTATGCCGTTGGTAAGAACACAAATCTGGCCACATCCACCAACCCTAGAATACCAGGAAATAATAGGTTTAACCTGGTGTATCCCCCAACCTTTCCAACCCCCCAACACATCAGTTAGGTTCCTAGCAAAGGAAGAAAAGATTGTTCTGGGAAGTGATGAGCAGTGTCTTCCTTAGACTCCTTTCATACTCAGGAGATAGATTGGTGCTTTGAAGACAATGCTTATATGGAAAAATGGAGAAGGAAATCTTGTATTAGGATAAAGTTGCAGAATTTTTAAAACACTTAGAAACCCTTTGTGCATGGTGACTCTGTTGGGAGTTTTAATTTTTGACGTTAGTATGAACTATTTTTGGAAGAATATTAACACATATTTATCAGTTTTCTAGGAATAAAAAGTTAGCTGTGATTATATTTTGTCTTAACTTAAAGAAAAGTTGGTATTTACTATCTTGCTTTTATAAAGAATCAAACTATAATGACATGTTGTAAAAGGGCATATGAAAATTTTGATTTGAGTGTAATTGCCAGGTTGCATCTCTTTTGAGTTAAAATTATTTTTATTGCATTTTTAAATAAAAAGCAAGAGCACAAATATTAACAAACTGTGACATTAGTAAGCTAAATATTTTCTTGAGATTGTTTTGTCTGCAAAATGGCTCTATAAGCCCTTTGATTTTTTTTTTCTTTCCTTTTTGTTAATTCAACATGAGCCCACTTGGACCCCCACCCCCACCCCCAAATGCTTGGCTTGGGGAAAGGGGATCAAAGATGATGCTTAAGTATTTCCTGGGGTGCCTACTACTGCGCCTCAACAATGCCATGCACTTTAATGCCTCTTAGGGGATTGTATTTCCAGCACCTCCTACTTTTTTGACTTGTTCTGATTAATTCATATGCTTTTCCCAGAAGAGCGACAGTAAAAGTACTGTCATGTACCACGTATTGTCACGAAACTTAAAACAACCAGACATGACCTTTGTGCAGGAGAGAGTGGGGTGGTAATGGTTGTCTTGTTGGAATACCAATAGTTTCTGAGGGAATTTAGCTTTTCCTACTTGGATTTTGAAATCCTCAAAACATACACACACACACACACACACACACACACACACAGAATCCCAGCATACACTCTCACAGACACACATACACATAAGTAAAAATATAATACAGCTTTTAAAAATAAAGTAAATTAAAAATAATTGTGCTTAGATTTTTAAAATTACATAAAGGGATAGCTTTGGAGTGGTACCAAACAGTTGTCGGTGGTATGGTGATGAACATACTTGCCTTCCAGAATGAACATTAGGACTGGCTTTATTTACTACATAGATAGCCTTTGAGATCACTATCTCACCATCCACTGCCAGAGTTGTTTATAGACAGTTTTCTATTTCTACATTCATTGTTAGTGACCATTTATTTCTCATATACATACTAATGCTTTTGCTCTGCAAGAAACATGCTGGAATCTCACTTTTCATACTCATAAAGTACATTGTACCAACACTCAAATCATCATCTTTTTCACTGAGACTCAGTGGGAGAAGGAAGTACAACTGGGGACCAGAAAGATGTTTTAATGTGTCTTTGTAGTTTTCAAGATAACTGAATTTTATATACTAATCTCAGTGTAGTGTTTTTTGGATGATTTGTAACAGACACACATAGGTCATGAGTTCCTAATGGTTGTGGGTTTTTCTTTGTTTTATTGCTTGGTAAGCTGGCCCTACTAACAACTATTTTTTAAACTGTATACAACATGTTAACTATAATAATATATACTTTAAACTGTTTTCATAACAAAAAGATATATGATGTAATACATAACCATAATTTGCTTAAAATATTCACGTGTGTATGGAAAAGTAAAGAAAATTCAAAATGGTTTATCAAAATGTAAGATGACAGTATCTTCAGTCATAATTATTAAAAATTCATTGAATGATATACCTAAAGTAAATGTGAAATCATTTTTGTAAAACTAAATTAAATGATGAAAGATTTAAATTTAAGGAAGTATTGAGATTAAATTATTTATTCAGCATTTCTTAAGAATTCTAAAAAAAGTTAATGAACATCTGTTACAAGGAAGTAAAATCAATGGGGTGTAATTAAGACTAAATTAATAGGCTAACTCTGTTTCACACTTTAATGTAGAAGAACTTGTCCTTTATATCCTGGAAGATATTAATTAAAATTACTTGTATAAAGTTGAGCCTAGCCTCAAAAAGGAATTTCTAAAATTAGGTAGATCGTTATAGATTAAGAATTGTTTTGCAATGTGACTTGGTGTATTATGATCCTGCACCAGTACAACTAGTACAGTTGGAGAAAACCTGTCACGGTGTTGTGAAGGAATACGGTAGAGTTGCCCCATTCTCTGATATCTAATAGACTTTCCATTTTGCTTTTGTTCTTTAATGTCTAACTCAGTATTTCACATGCATAATACCTAAGCTATACACACATACACTTTGCATACACACATCCTGCAGCAAGTGCTGGAGATCAAACCCAGGAGGACTTGCAAGCACTCTACCAGAGTCAGCCTCAATCCAAGTTGTGGACATTTTATTTTGGTAGAGGAGTTTAGTCAAATACAGATAACTTGTAATAGCATTCAGGATACAGTTAAGTACTTGTTTCATAGAAACACTTTAGCCAATTATGTATTTTTGTCAAGAAAAGATGACTATTATCACCTCTTCACAAATTATTTCAGGTGAATTTAGATTTCATCTTCGATATATCTCTGTGCTCAGCGAATCTTATTTAACATTTCCCCCTTGTGTTTGTTGACAGAACAAGTGAATTTTAGTAGTAGCTTAAACAGAATGTGATTAGGAAGCCAGCTACAGAAGAAGTTGTGTGTTTTGGAGCTGTACACATACATTCACGAGTTACAAGCAGTATTGGATGGTCTGTGTTACATCTCTGCTTACGAGCAATAACCATTATGACTCAGACACTAATTTTAACCTCAACCAACATCTTTGCATTGTGAGGTATTTACTCATAACTCATTAAATAGGCTTAGCTTTTAGATTGTTTTATCATCTGTATTGTTCCCACTGATTTAAAATTGCTAATAAAATGCTAGCTTATTTTGTTGTAAATTTTTACATAAAACTAGAAAGTCTGAAGAAAATGTGTTTTTAAATAATTAAATGAAGCCTATTTTTCTTATGTTTTTATCTTAAAATAACTCATTTTATTGCATAAGAAACTGTATGTTTATTAAAAGATTTACACTACATTTATGTCTAAGTAGGAAACATAACTTACATACGGCCCTGCACTTTACGTGGCTGAGACTTGTGACTAGGAGGATGTCCTTGCACTAAGTAAGGTTATTAACACTTCTCCTGAAAGTCTGAACTAGAAGTACTTTACATACAACTCACACTTTAAACATTCCCATGAAGAGGTTAAAAGTTTGAAAAGGTTTCTTGACTTACCATCCTCTAAGCTAGTTTGTAGAAGTTAGTAGAATCTCACTCCAGAACCCATGAGAATTTTATTTGAGCATGTTTTGCTCATAATATAAGAAAAATATTTTTTTCATAATACAGCTAATGCAGGCTTTAAAAGATTAACCTTTCAGCAAACCTGATATGTAAAAAAATGTAGATTCATAAACAGACAAATTTGGATATTCTTTAGTCTATGAGATGGATGATTCACCTCATGTTCTTTAAATGACATGACATTAAAAATGTTATTTGCTTAAAATAAGTTATTTGATATTCCAAAATTCAATTTTTCACTTAACACTTTAGAATACTTGCATTGTGAAAGTGTAAAAGTAAGACAGACTGTATCTGGTATTTTGTGTTTACATTGAATTATGAATGTAAATGTCTGTTTTGTGCCAAGTTCTAGGTTAGGTACTGGAGATCTGAGTGATCTGATTCACAGGAGTATTCAGTGCCCACTAAACCTGAGCTATGGACCTTGGCTTCTTGCTAACTGTGTGTGAAGTAGGGAGGGATTCTTAACCCTTCTTTCTCTGTCATCTGTAAGAAGAGTGACTGTCCATTAGCCTGAGGATTAATTGAGATATCTAGCTTGATACTTACATATAGTAAAACACTTAAAGGCTGCCTTGGTCACCACCTGTAGCTCAGCTCTAGGAAGCTCAAGGTAGGAAGGTCATCAGGAGTGTGAGGCCAGCTTAGCCTACAGGATAAGGCCCTGCCTCAAAACAGAAACCAGACAAGAACTTAATGAATATTACCTTTTTATTAGTAGTGCCTTATAAGTAGCACTTAAGACTTAAGAGAAACACTGGAACAAGCTTATTCGGTATTTTCATCTTTAGGCTGGGATAGAGTCACCTGCTTTTTATTATTTGAGATCTTATGTTTCATTCATTCTTCATGTTGCACATGTACATTTTGCAATACAGCAGAAAGCCATAAGTACATATTTGTTTTTCATATTTTAAAGTTGGGTGCAAGAATCACTGCATGGGCTAGGTCCAAATACAGGAGAACATATGCTTAGGTCCTGCAAGTATAGTAAATGACATTTACCACCTTCCTTTAAAAAGATGAAGAGGCACTGATGAGTTCTTTATAACATTTGCTTAAGAGAAAGAAATTTCACAGTCATTGAAACAAAACTGTTTGAGAAGCTTTGCTCTTGGCCATTTATAAGATATCAAGGTATCTTAGAAAGATCCTTGTAAATGTTTTTTAGAAAACAATAAATTTAAAACTAGACATTTTCTGCATACCTACAGCACAACATTTAGGCACTTGAATCTGTAAATACAGTTAATTTTGAATTTGCAAGGATGCATTTCTAAAGAGGTATGAGGGGAACCAGTAGAGTCTTATTTTTCTGCCGACTTCTAATTGTAGATTAGTATGGTGCCTTAAAGTTTGAGCACTTAAATCCAGATGTGAATATTCATTTAAAGAGCTACATAAACATGCATCAGATTCCTTTGGAAGTTCATAACAACAGCAATAAACTTCGTTATGAAAGCTAAATTCTCTTGTGGAACGAAACCATGGGAAGCCTTTCTTGCAGTTCTGAGACTGGTTCAGCTCCATCTCCAGTAACACTAGTTATGTCAGTACATCTTATTATCTGGACCGAAATCTTGATAGAGAAAAAAACTCGACCTGACATTAAATCACTACCAGTTTTTTCATTACCAAGTCCAAATAGCCAAGGAAAAGTCAGCCCCTCGTCTGGGGAGGTATATAAACAGTTGAGTAGCAACCGACAAATTGTACATTTTTAAAAATCCTGTTTCAGTAGTCCCTTTAAGTCCTGATTAAGCTATTTATAGTTCATTAATAAAATTTGCTACATAAGACAAAGCATTTTTTTCTTAGTGTAACATCTGAGAAAATTATGTAGTTGACATTGAGTGTTGTTTTAGTATGAAGTTTTGAAGGACTTTGTTTGCACAGTACCTTTTAAAGGGTTTCTTTTGGTCTGTATAGGCAACTTTTATATTACCTTACATCTTGTAAGTAAGTCAGTTATAGTTAATAATAATTAACATTGAGCTTTATCCTAAATTTTATATATAATCAAAATGTTGTAATATATGATTAGCTATTTAAACTCAGCCAAGATAATCAACAAGTTTTGTTGACTTATTATAGTTGTTAGTTTCAATGATTGCTTCCCTGCCTCCTCTTTCTTTTGCTTTGTCTTTTTTGAGATGGACTCTACGTAGTAACCCTGGCTGGCCCTGCCTCCTTTTTCTTTCTGTTTGCTTTGCCTTTTTTGAGATAGAGCCTCATGTAGTAACCCTGGCTGGTCTCAAACATGTGTTAATCTGGGATTCAAACATGAATCACTACTTCCAGCTTGTTTATTTTAAATTTAAGACAATTTGTTCTTAGAAATCATTAGAAATGATGTAGGTGAAACCATAGGAATGACGTAGGTGCTCTTTGCAAAGTAATTGGGCAAGGTGTGCACTCACATTTAGACTTTAGCTGGGAGAATAGTTTTTAAACAGCCATTCATAAAATTAAGTTTAAAATTCCTGTAAATGTTAGTATGAAATAGAAAAAATCAGCACAACTCTGTGACTTTGAGATTTAGCATCAGAACAAATATTTTTAGTATAACACAACAAGGAAATTGAGTAGTTGGTGTTGACTTTGTCAGGTTTTAGTATGAAATTTTGAGGGACTCTTTTTACATAATATATTTTTAAAAGCTCAGTAAAGTTCTTCTCTAAGAGCGTTGTTGAATAATGTCCATTTAATATTTTGTGCTTTAAAAAATGAGCATAGAGTGATGGTGAAAATAGGGTCTTCCATTCTAACACCATGTACTCAGCCAGGACCAAACTACCTGTGCTGTGCTGTGCTGTGCTGTGCTGTGCTGTGCTGTGCTGTGCTGTGCGGTAAAGTGCGGTTGCTAATTTTTGACCCTTGCTGACCAACAAGGTGCTACCGTCTGACAGTTGACTGCATGAATGCAGAATATCATGCACAATCATCAAGTGGCACTATTCATTTTTTAAGTGGCACATGTAACTTTTATTGCAATCATTAATACAAGCAAAGAAGCTAGCAGTGCTTTTATTTATTTTTTATTGTTATCAAGCAGTTTCCTAGAAATTTTCAGCAAAATACCGATTTAGCCATAATTCTAGTATGAATACAGGAATTATAATAAGGTGCCTGCTATTTTAAAAGTCAAATCAGTAGCTCAGATGTGTTTTACAGTCCCGCCCTTTTTGATTCACTGTCATCCCTGCTTTAGGTAGCTCTGTACATTTATTTTGTTCTCCATATTTATTTTATAAACCAGTTCATCTTCTTCATGGATTTTTGCTCTTAAGTAGAAAAGATTTTGAATCGTATATTGTTAACATTTGCTATTAGTGAATGATAGATGAAGTACCCAAGACATTCTCATTGAAAGACAGCTTAAGGGAAAAAAAAATAATAGCAAAAGCACTGTCTTTATTTACAGTTTAGAAGACCACAGCTTCACTGTCGGTGGAAATGTGGTGGCAGAGCACCCCAGAGAAGGACATCTTTAATGACAGATTTACATACCGTTAGCTCACAGTACTTGATTAGCAGCCGGGCTCTGGACTAGCTAGCTGGGCACGTTGTTTGGGATGCCTTTGATTCTGTGGCTTCTGAAGCTTGCTGGCTGCATGCTTGTTGCCTTTGTTCATGAGACAGGTAATTACTTGATAAAATGAAGTGCATCGCTGTGAACAATTGACCCTTTGGAGCAGTCCAGGCTGGTCAGCAGTCTAAACCCACACTTTAAAGCCATCATTATGGCCTCAAACTTAAGAGTTTCCAAGGTGCAGACAAAGGTGTTGTCTTCCTTTAGTACAAGTCGAGTGCCGTTCTCAGACTTGATGAAGTATTTAAATTGAATGATATTTGATGACACAGAGAACTCCTCTGGAAACCCATCCAGCCTGCTTTTGGATACCAGAACAATGCGAGATTTTATTTTTGATATGAAATCAGGAGCATTACAGAAGATTCTCAGTCCTTGTGAACGATCGTGATTATCTGTTATTTCCAAGAAAGTAGTCTCTCGGGGTGTCAGTTGTTCTTTTTCCCACCTGGATTTCACCTCCTCCGCCAGCCCCTTAAGCTGGAAGAATTCTGCTTCTTGAGCAAGAAGTTGATTTTCTCGAAATCCTTCGGGCAGTAGAAGTTCTCCATTTCGTAGGAAGTTTAGGACATGCCTGAAGAGAAGCCCGTCCCTGTCTATGAAGTAATGGCCATCAGCATCAAATGGACAGAGGATTTTCCCATTTACGATACCTTCAAGGAAAGTGTCTGGGTACTTGGTCAGTGTCTGCTTTTGAGTGATGTATAAATATCCACCAACGTTGAGGGTCATCAGTGTGGACTTGCAGGTCTTGCCTTGCTCAGCGTCTTCCAGGTTGTTGTGCCTCCCTTCATACTCCCTTTCCTTTTCTCTTCTGATGATTTTACGCTCCATTTTCAAGATGCTATTTCAGCTTGTTCTTCTTGGCTTGGAGATTTTTTTTTTTTCTTTTAAAAAAGAAACACTACCACACAAGCACGCCTTTATTCCGTCCCAGCCTGGCGATGCAATGAAATGCTGGGAGCACCGCCTGCGCTGGCAGCTGGGTTTTGCAGTAGGTGGCGTGTCAGCTATGCATGCAGGAGCTTTCTGGAGTAAGACGGAAAAGAGAATTTGCATTTAACTGTATCAGGGAAGGGATTTGTTGTAAAAGGATTTCTATGTCTGTTTTTTAAGTAAATGAGACTTATTCAGAGTAAATTGACTTTCCTCTACTAGTTAAACTGCCACTCCAGTTTAATTCCCATGTAAATAAGAATTCCTGTCTATTTCCAAAGGTCTAAGTCATTAGACTAATATTGAGTTACAGTGTCACCTTTTGGAACAGTATGTGTTGCACTGGTATTATTTAAAAGTAAATCATAATAGGAAACCTAAGGTGAAAGACACTAGCATGTAGAGTTTTTTCCTATAAAAGTACAGTGTTTGCAGTATTGTAGACCCAGACAAAAGTATGTAGGCTTGTTGTTGTGACATAGCATTTGAATTTAGTTGAATTTATATGTGTTTTGGATTTGGGTCTCTTTGTTAAATGAGGAGAAATTTGCATTAACTTCTATTTACAAAATGTTGTTTATTTGCTTATTTTTTACTTCAAGGTTAAAAGTCATATAGGCTGGCTTTGTAGTATTCATTCACATTTTATTAGTTACGATTTCCTGTAGGAAATTCATGAGCTCGTTTTACCCTGATTCAGTGCTGCAGAAAATACTATAGCTATGGACATGCAAGGAGAAAGATGACTCTGCATGCCTACTCAGTTATAGTGTCATAGGCAAGTTTGGTGTTGCTTGTTGTCTCACAGAGAATGATAGAATAGTATGAGTGGATTGCTTCTCTGTCCCTTTGTCCTTAAAATTGCCTTACAAAGCATTTTAGGATTCTGAGCTTATACTTCTAGAATCCGAGCTCTGGAGATGAGAAATCTGGGTGTGTTTCCAGTACATATTACTTGAGCAACCTATCTACTAAATTACCCTGAGGAACTCTAAGAGTTTGGCTTTTATATGAAAGTCACTTATATTTCTGTTGAGTTAATGTTATTTTTAAATTATGTGTATCTTGTTAAAGGTATTAAAATAGGTTCTCTTTTTAAAATATTCAACTTTTATTTTCTGTAAATAGGGTTAAATTTTCAGTAGATATTTTTAAACTATATATTCTTATAGCAGATAATGAATTTAACATTTAATACTGAAGTTTTCAAAAACTAATTGAAATTGGACTAGAAATCTAAGGCATGATTGTTTTTTTAGTGGAAAAATGAGATTCAGCTTCGTTACCAAAGATGAAATTTCGTTCCAGAGAGCTTATAGTATTTTACCTGGGTTTTGCAACTTGCTTTGATAGAAGTATAAACTAATGCCTTCTTCTCAACCCTGTAGCATTTAAGAAGAATGTGCTCTTACATTCTGACAGAGGGTGTGTGTGTGTGTGTGTGTGTGTGTGTGTGTGTGTGTGTGTTAGAATGAAGTTTTACTATGGGTGTGACTTATTTTAAGAACTGAATAGTTGAGTAGAAGGTACCAGTTTGAAAATCACAGAGTTTTTGTTACTACGAGTGATTAACATCCGTAAGAGCATAATAGTTCATAGGTACATACGGTGTTCTCTTTATGAACAGGACACCTGAATCAGTGCAGTATGATCGGATTTTAGGGATTGGTTTTCTGGCATAGCTCAGCTTCCTTGATCTATCTGTAGATGCCTTCATAGGACAGCCCTGATATTGTTGTTTCTACAGAACAAGCTTCCATTGGGGTGGTGAGCAGGCAGAACAGGCAGGTTTGGCTATCTTCTACCTGAAGCTTACGGTAGAAGATACCGTAAGCTTACTTACGGTTTCTGCTGCCAGAATTTCAGCACCACTGATAAGTGCTCTGTTTCTTCAGTCTTGCCTGTTGCGTTATGTTATTTTGTTTTGTTTGTTCACACGGGGTCTCACTCTAGCCTAGCCTGTCCTCAGAGTCTTGAGAGTCTCCCTTCTTCAGCCTCTTCAGTGCTAGGGTTCCAGCTGTGAGACAGCAAACCTAGCTTACAGGCTAGGCTCACTGTGATACAGTCTGAGACTCTTCCACCATGTGCCTCTTACCCTGAAGACTCCTCACTCTTAACTTCACTGTGGTGCGCTTTGCTTCTGCAGACGTGCCATGCATGATTTGCTTGACAGCTTTGGCTGCCACTGGTAGTGCTACTGAAGCCTTCTTTCTCATGGTACCTTACTAAAAGGGATGTGAATCCACGGGACTTCCCTTTAGTATCTGTCTCTTAGAAAAGGAAACTGACATCTAATAGCTGCCGCGTCATTCATATTACTGCCATTTCAGCCACATGATTGTGCTCATGGCATTACAGGCTTCCATTGATGATTGCTGCCTGTTGTGGAATCTTCTATTTATTTGTGATAGATGCTTGTTGTAGGTAGTCAGTTAGCTCTAAAATCATATAATAGTGCTATGTGACAATTATCAGAGATAGTCCCTGTTTATATGACTGTGTTTCTCTGTCTCACTACAGGTACAAAGTAGAATTAGGCAGCCCAGCAATTCTATCACAAGAGCCTAAGCCACACATCAGAGATTGGCCTTTGACCACCAGCTTAGAGTATCTCATCTGACTTTGTAGTCAGGAAGACATCATTGTGAAAAGTAGAGGCCCTGATTTCCTTATAACCTTAATTTTTTTTAATAAGAGTTGGATCATACTTGTTGTGGTAATACTTGCATGCCCTTATCCCCAGCTCTCAGAAGTTGAGGCCAGAAGATCCTGAATTCAAGGCTATCTATCCTAGGCTACATATTTCCTACGTAATGTCTTATTTCAAAATAAATAAATTTAAAAAAAAAAAAAAAAAAAAAAAAAGGAAACAGCATAGAGAGAAAACCTCTTAAACACCATAATCACAAACCTTTCAAAAAGAGCCCTTCAGCAGCTTTGAGAATTTAAATCAGTTCCTCATTTGAGCATTTCCTAGCCCAATGCCTAACCAACTTCTGGAAATACTTCCATTATGAGGTAGGTCATGCTCAATACAGTCTATAAAAGACAGAATTTATTTATGGCTAATAATGGAAAGATTTCCCATCTTTTCTACCAACTCTTAATGAGAAGTGATTGGCATAGGACGTAGTTACAATATATGCAGGCTCTGTATGTTGTACCATGAACAGAAGCTCCCTCCTGATTGACAGCTACAGGAAGGGCTGATGCCCCCAGACTCCCTCTTCTGTGAGGTCTCAACACTGCACTTCAGGAAGCAGCTGTGGTTTTAGGAGCTCCTATTAACAGAAAGACACCTTACCTTCACATTCTGTATCTATCCCTGCCAGAACTTTTGCTTATTTTCACGTTGGCTTGTATTGCTTATCCTTTGAAATGGTGAGTTCAAATGGTGAGTTCTGTGATTTAGAAAGGAAAGTGAAAACAACCAGAGCGGTTGATCTGTGCTTGATTGTTGCCGTTCCTCTCTGACCGTGACTCCCACTCTGTTTCCAGTGTATTGATCTGTGCTTTGACTTCACTGCTTTTACAAGCCAAGTTTCATTTGACGTGTGGCTTGTTTCTTTATAGTCCCCTGTTAAAGCATTGACTGTGAGCGGCATTCATACTGCTATTTCCTATGAATATTTTATGTTAGCCTTTTTGGTTATTAAAAAATAAAATGCCACTGAATAAAAAATTTTTCATGTGAATCTAGTTCTGTTTGCATGTCAAAGTTTAGTTGTATTTGAAATATAAAATAGCATTGGCTGTTTCCTTAGGCCAGACTAGTACTGACACAAGTACAGTGTCAGCCATCTGACCACAGCATCACTCATGCTATGCAGAGGACCAGAATCTCCCTGGAACTCACTGGGCACAGACTCTGGCCAGAAAAGCAAGTGAATGTGTCATTCATGCCTCATGGCTTTACTGTGCTGCCCCTCCACAGAAGCTGAGGCCTGTGGCTACATTGGAAAGATTTTTTAGACTTTTAAGAGTACAGAAAACAAGAGCGTTCTATCCAAAGAGCAAATAAAAATGATAGACTAGCTGAGGCGTTCAGGTAAAATTCCATTCTACATTCTTGCTTTTTTGCTACAGAGACAACTCTTAATTATTCCTACTTTGTGAGTACTTTGTAGATGACTCTTTCAGTAACACTTATGTTTTATAAGTAGAAGTTAAACTTTAAAATTATTGTTTAATGAAAAGTTTTAATTTGTATTTAACTTCCTTCCTTCCTCTGGTACGTGATGTGTGTGGGCATACAAGCTGTGACCTGCACACATCACAAACCAAGCTTAGTGGCTAGCACCTTTACCTGCTGAGCCATTTTGCCAGCCCTTTGTTTGTTTTTGATTGTGGCTACTTGAAACTTTTATTTTACCTAGATTAGCAAAGCATCTGTCAGCTATCATATCAGCTCTAGAATTATAATATTGTACAAAACTCATTTTTGTAGTTCTATGGCAAAGTAGACTTTATTGTTTGGGGGAAGTAGGTAATTTATGTTAATAACCATGTCTAATCTATGAATGAATGAATGGTGTGACTTTTATAAAGTTTATGGGTAGTAGACTAGGGATGGAGAAGCCTCATTTTTTTTTTCACATTTAACATTTCTAAAATTGTCTAAGAAGTCACTGGCTGGCCAAAAATTAATGCCAGCATTTTGTTTCCTTAGCAATACATTACATAATGATGACTTTGGAGTTGATGTCATTTTTAAGCAGCTCTGAGATGCTCCTTTCATATGTCAGGAAATAAAGACAGAGAGTGTTTGGGTAATGGGAATGAAAGGGGGAAATGCTGAAGGAAGGGAAGGTTACTGCTGAATACTAAATTAGTAAGAGCTATGGAAACACCACCACCGCTCCACGCTCCAGTACCACAGCTGAAGCAGCCTCTTCAGGAGGGGAGGGCGGGAGGGAGTCCAGCATGTTTTCAGAGTGCTCCAGCAGGTACTGGGAATCCGCCCTGGTAAAAACCAGCCATTAGGGAAACTGCTCTGAGGAGAGGTCTTACCTTTTGTTTTGTTTTCAGAGAAGGTGTCTCTTCATAGTCCTAGTTGTCCTCAAACCCTGGAACTCAGGAATCTGCTAGGATTAAAGGCAGGTGATACGAAGTCCTGCTAAGAAGGGGTCTAAAGGAGGTTGGGTTTTGTTGCTTGTTTTGGTTTTTGATTCCCTGGTTGTTTAAGAAAGGAGAGAGTTTTTTTTTTTTTTTTTTTTTTTTTTTTTTTTCCTCATAGTTAAACCATTTTTTCAGTCTGTGGTTGACTAGCCCTGCTGCTTTGGGACAAGGTGAGGTGGAGAGCATGTGGTGGCACGGTGCTTGCCTCCTGGTAGCCAAGAATTTGGGCTCTTGAAGGGGTCTAATCTCTGTAGTTGGAAGAACTTTTTTTTTCTTTTTCTTTTCTTTTCTTTTCTTTTCTTTTCTTTTCTTTTCTTTTCTTTTCTTTTCTTTTTTTTTTTTGACAGGGTTTCTCTGTATAGCCTTGGCTGTCCTGGAATTCACTCTGACATTTGCCTGCTTCTGCCTCCAGAGTTGTGGGATTGTTGTGTGCCACCACTGCCCTGATGGAAGAACTCTTAATAGTATCTTGAAAATCATGAAGAACTAAGCTGCTGTTACAGTAAAGAGAACAAGAGTTATTTGGGGCTAGCAAGATGGCTCGGCAGATAGAGCACTGGTTGCTCTTCCAGAGGAGCCAGGTTCAATTCCCAGCACTCACATGATGGATAATAACTAGCTTTAACCTGAGTAACAGAGACTCCAGTGCCCTCCTTGATCTTCTGAGGGTACTGTGTGCATGTGGTACACGTATCTCCATTCAGACAAACGTTCATACATTGATAAGTACAATTAGTTAAAAAGAGAGAACAAAATTATTAATTATTAAGAGGACATGAACTAGACTTAACAATGTGCTGAATTCTATAGTTTCAAACATAGCTGCTAAAGCTAGACAAGATCCTTTAAGCAGGGCCTAGTTCAAACCATCGTTCGTTCATAAGCGTTTAAATCTGAACTCCAAAGTGGGTTATCTATAAAAGTTCAAAATTGGAAACACTTCTGTCCCCAAGTATGTTGAGTACAGATACTCAGCCTGTTCTTTATTACAATGCTTTTCATGCCCCCTTTATTATAATATAGTATTCCTGCATATAAAACCATTTATTTTTCTAAGTCTATTTTGTTTCTGGATTTTATTTGCCTTATATGTGTGGCAAGTGCACACAGATGTGTATTTACATGTATGGATACATGTGTGTGTACATGCATATAAATGCAGACCAGAGATTGGTGCTGGGTCTTTCTGTCTATTGCCCTACTTTGTTTACTGAGGCACTGAAAGTGAGCTTACTAGGTTAGGTAAATGGACTAGGCTAGCTAAATGGCTTGCCCCTGGTTTCTCCTGTCTGTGCCACCTGAGCGCTGACATTATAGGCAGGCAACTGTCCTATCTGATCTGGGGGTTGGGGGGCAGAGGGAGGGAGAAACGTGTACATATACACATACATGGGTGGACTTAAATACCGTGGATCATATGTGGAGCACAGAGGAGCACCTCAGATGTCTGTCCTTGCTTTCTGTATTGTAAAGAGTCTCTTTTCGTTGTTCACGCTGTGCACACCGGGTTAGTTGGCCCATGAGCTTCTGGGGATTATTCTCCTGTCACCGCCTCACATCGTGCTTAGGATCATTAGGATTATAGACATACAGTAGTACCTTCTCTGGCTTTTCTCAGGCTCTGGGTTTAAGCTCAGCTCTTCATGCTCACATGGCAAGCATTTTTCCCCCCACTACACCTCCATTTTATATTTTTGAAAGCAAAATTGGGAGTGAAATCTCTCTCTGTGTTTAAGGAATTTTGTGTTGACTTACTTCTTGTCTGAAATCTAGTGAAACCATGACTTGTGAATTTGGCTTTGTAGAAGAAATTAAAATAATGCAAACATAAGAGTTTTACAATATTGGTTCACCAAAAACAAAACAAAAAAACCCCCAAAAAACTGTTTAGTAACAATAGGATGACAAGACTGTCCATACTTTTTCACACGTTTGGTATCTTCTTTCATACACTTAACCCAACATTTTCCTTTCTGCTCCTAGACACAGCTTGTCACCAGCAGGTACACTTAGGCAGGGTTGAAGCGTGTGTGTGTCTGTGTGCGTCTGTGTGCGTGCGTGCGTGCGTGCGTGAGCCTCCCAGCCTTCTTTCTCCCCATCCATGATGAAAAAGAGAAGTATAAAGAAGTTAGGTTCTTCTCTAGATCTTGAGCCTAATTCTCAATTACAGTTCTAAGTCTTTGTTAAATTGGGTATTTTCAACACAGTGATTTGAGTGGTATTATAAGAAAGCATATATTATCTCAAATTCCTTAAGGTCAGGTAAAAATCAAATTATCAATTCACAAATCAATAAGGGATACTGAATTCACTTATTCTGCTCCCTAAAAAAAAAAAAAAAAAAAAAAAAATCTAGGAAAATATACAAAATGAGGAGAAAGGAGACCACTGGGAATATTAGCAGTCCTTTACCTTTTAGATGCACACAGTTAGAAGTACTTCTCTTCTTTTCCAGAGGTGGCAGGTGGAGGAGTGGTGTGTGAATAAGAGAGTTACTTCACAAGTCTAGAAGATCAGGCCAGAGTCTTAGTAACTAGCCTCCTGCTTGTGTTGGAGCTGGAGTTGGAAGTGGCCTTAAAGGTGTCCACATGCACATGGATCTCAGAAGTCTATGGGAATGAACTTCCAGATGCCTGAGGACTTCCTAATCTAGCTCATCGAATTGCTCACCTGCCAGTGCTAACACACCCTTCCTGCTTCCTTGTACTCTAATATGCTGACGGGAGAGCTGACTAACTCCTTTCTTTCTTCAACAGAATTGGCACTAGGTGCCTACAAATCTGTTTTTAGTGTTTTCTTTTGTTATGTGTTTGTTTAGTGTTACATTTTGTTATGTGTTATTTGTTTAGTGTTACATTTTGTTATGTGTTATTTGTTTAGTGTTCTGTTGTGTTTATTGACTCTTTAATTTTCTCTCTGTTCCTACTATACTTACTAAGAATCTTTTGGCTATAAAACAAGGATAAAAATTAATAAAACAATCTGACCAAAGAGTTGGGCAGGTTAGAAAACATCTATGAGTTTGATTTTTTTTTTTTAATACTCCTATCATTCACAGAAGATGAATGATAGAAGACAAACGTCTAGGCCTAGGGAAGGAAATGTAAAAACTGAGTGATTGAAGACCTTCAGTAGAATGAGCTTGTGTGTCCTCTTTGCAGATGGCAGCCATGACCATGTGGTTCTTGGCATTGGTAGTTTGAGTCTCTGAGCTGAAAATTCTAAGCACAAGAGAAGGTCTGGGGCCCATCAAGAGCTACTGCCAGGGCTGTTCCAGCAGCTTTCAGTTCCCTCATCACCCCAACCCTACCTTCTCTAAACTCTTCCAGTTGTCAGGGTTTCTACCAAAGCTCTTTCGGATGCCCAGCTGGACATAATTTCTCTCTGTGTTTATTTAATTCAATACTTTCTGAGTCAGCTTTGTAACACTTACAGTTTTAGTATAGTCACATTGTATAATACAATACCATGGGTGATATAGGAGGACCAATTTTTCAGTTAAATTAGATGGTAGGAAATAATTTCATTACCAAGTTCAGGACTACATAGAACATCCTATCTCAAAAAACCAAAACAAAACAAAAACAAGATTACTAAGTATTCCTACAATTTACCTTAGGACTTTAAAATGTTTAGCTGCTTCTTTAGTAATGTAAGATAAAGCTTTGCTTTGGGTATAGGATGGATCCATTTGACCCTCTGCTTTCTCTTTCTTGTGGAAATTAAACATCTAATTTAAATGATCAGTTTGGTTTTTTTTTTAAAAAAAAAAAAAAAAAAACACAAAGCAAGAACTTGGATACTATAGTAACACTAATCAAATCCTTATAGATGTGTACTTACCTTTGGGCTCCAAGTTGACAACACATTTGAAAGTATGTTTTTAAAACAAACTCCCTTTACAAGTCTTTAACAAAAAACTTTCCTAGAAATAGCCCCAGGAACCACAGCCCTTCTCTTAATATAAAAGGTTGCCTAATTTGTAATCAAATTACATAATTACTTAAACTAGTATCAACAAGTTTGAGCAGAAGTATGTGGGAGTGCTTGAGATTAACCTACTACCCACTAGTATATGGCAAGATACTTGCATTTGTCACTGTATTTAATAATGAGGAAATGGGCGCCTGTGTTAATCTGGGAATAAATTAAATGAAGTATGTCCAGTGCTTTTATTATATTGAATCTGCTTGTGTATCCCTTTTCCCATCCTACTAGACCTGAATATGGTCTGGAAACTGGTTGGAGAGAGTCCTGTAAGCTTAGTTTTTCTCCCTCACATTTATCAACATTTCATTGTTTCCAGTGTTTTATATATTCATAAATAAGTCCTGTTAAGGCCTGGAGCCATGGTCTAGCAGGAAATGGACATACACATTTTTCAAGTTACATAGGTTTGAGGATGGCTTTGTTGTTAAAAACACTTAATATTCTCTCAGAGAACCAGTGTTCTGTTCCCAGTACCAATATCAGGTGGCTCACAACCACTTGTAGCATCAGCCTTTGTGGATCTGAGGCTTCTGACCTCTGCAGGTATCCATATACACAGTCACATTCTCACAAGGCGTGCACAGATAAACATAGATAGCAAGTTTACACTAAATAAAAGAAAAATATTTGGGGATTTCTGTATTTCTTTTTCATTTGAAATAACACAGTATTTGGGTTTGTTGGGGCAAGCCTTTAATCCTTAGGTTTGGGAAGCAGAAACAGGTGAATCGCCATGTTCTAGGCCAGTCTAGTATACAACAAAAGGCAATGTAAATGTATTGAATTTTGAAGTTTTTTGTAAATTTACAAATGCAAGCAATTCATTTGGGATATGTTATATTTTGTTTTGTTTTGGTTTGGGGGGGGTTGTTTTGTTTTTTGAGGCAGGGTTTCTCTGTGTAGCCCTGGGTTGTTGTTGATGGTGTGTGTGTGTGTGTGTGTGTGTGTGTGTGTGTGTGTGTACACGCATACACATATATCATGGAATGGTGAAGTCATGCAACATTGATACATTTGTATAGGAGATTCGTGCTGCTAGAAGACAGTGCAGTGTCTTCATCATCTCTGATCCACAGTGCCCACACGGTGCCTTTGCATGGTAGTCACTTATCATTAGTGCAATGAACATAAGTAAGTTACCCTAAAGACATGAATCAGATGTTTTTCTGGTTAGTCAAAGGATTTTCTTAGTCTCTTCTCAGAGCTCAGATGGATTCTCATGGACATATGACTGACTGGTAGCTGTTTCTAAGCACAGTCTTAGATCTTTCAGGTTGTCATAAACAACTTCTGTGTGTGAGAGGCATTCTCATGCCTCTTACATGTCCATCAACTTCACTCTGCCACAGTGCCTGATGCCAGTGGGCTTTGAAGGTCCAGGCTTTTTTTTTTTTTTTTCCTCCCCTTTCTCCATTTCTCCTGGGTTTTAAGTCAGGGTCACTGTAAGAAAGAAACTTGCATTTCTGTTTAGACAGATATTTATAGTAGATTTACTCTTTGCTTATAATAGTCTTTCTATGTAGCCCAAACTGGCCAAAGTGTGTAAGCTCTTTATCTTCCTCCCTAGTGCTACAAACATGTGCCATCCTCAGCTTCCAGATTCACATTAACACTGCCCAGTGTCATATTTTCCTACCTGGCCATTTCCCCCACAGGATACTCTAGAGACTCACTGATGTGGCTGTGTAGACCTTTGATTTAGCGCCTTTAGACTTTGTTTATACTGTTATTTCTAGAGCTACTTGTTTTACAGATGGAATCCTCCACTTTTTCATTAGATTGAATGAACTTTGGACATTGTTAGTCTGAGTGTGTAAAGGGGCAGTGTGGCACAAGGAACAAGCCAGAAAGGCTCCCGTTCTCAGCTCACTGAGGATGAGGCTTCTCTGTTCTCATAACTGATGTTGCTCTCAGCTTACTACTGTACTTTTGTTTCCTTGAATTATATGAAATATGTTTTAGTTATGTGTCAGAATGCCATCTTAGAAATGATGAATATTATCTCTAAATACATTTTTTTCTTTTCCATTCAAGATAAACTGTCGCTGGAAGGAATAGTGGTACAGAGAGCGGAATGCCGACCTGCTGCCAGTGAAAACTACATGAAATTAAAGAGGTTGGTGTTTTGTAACTTTAAATTGATACTCAATATTTTTCATGGGACTTAGGACACATGTTAGGTTGTTTATTGGCTTCATACAAACCATGATTTCTGTTTGAAATGTTTGCTTGCAACACTTTATATTCAAACCAAGTATTTGGCATGGTGGCACGCACTTTTAATCCCAGCAGTTCTCTGTGAGTGAGACTAGCCTGGTCTACATTCTGAGTTCAGCCATCCAGGGCTAAATAGTGAGACAGAACAGAATCGAGTAGTAAGAACATCTTTGTTAGAGAAAATTCAGAATCAGCTGTTGGAGTTCCTTTAACCTACTGTATTACATTCTAAAATCAGAGCTGATAGGGTATTTTTTCATAGTTGTACTTATGTAAGCTGTGTGCATGCAATTATGCATATGTATGCACATTTGTTTGAGTGTGGTGTGTAGGTCAGAGGTCATCTGAATGGTGTCCTCGGGTACCTTCCACCTGTCATTTTTGGTTTGTCTGTCTGTGTTGTGGTGGTTTGGTTTGGTTTTGGAGACCCTGTGTTTTGAGACAGGGCTCTCAGTTGGTGTGGCACCTATTACTTTAAGTGGGCTGGCTGGTCTGCCATTTCAGGGATTTATTTACCTGTTTCCACCTCTCAGCACTGGCATAGTACTGGACCCTTGCGTGTGTGCTGAAGAGCAAACTCAAGTCTTTATACTTGGCAGATGCTTTTTGCCACCTTCCCCACCACAAATTTCTAATGACATGTTTCAGAGGTCTTTGTACTGTTTTATTTTCAAAGACTGTAATTTCCCTACAATAAATATGTATCAAACTACTGTCTGAAGCAGCACTGTTGCCAGAGTATCATCTTACTTTTGATCTATTGAAAATTTTATAAAGTTGTGTATTGTTAATGTGATTTTTGCTTCAGCCCCCCAACTTCTATGCCATTAACATTTTGTAATCACTATTTAAAGACAATGACTTTGAATCAGAGGCGCTCTCTCTCTCTCTCTCTCTCTCTCTCTCTCTCTCTCTCTGTGCATGTCTGTGTGTGTGTGTGTCTGTCTGTCTGTCTGTCTCTCGTTTTGAGACAAGGTTCTCTCTGTAACCTTCCCTGTCATGGAACTTGCTCTGTAGACCAGGCTGGCCTCATACTCACAGAGATCCAACTGCCTCTGCCTTCCAAGTGCTGGGATTAAAGGTGTACACTACCACCACCTGGCAAATCAGCATTTTTTTTTTTTTAATCCTGAAATAAATTAATACCACTTTCATGATTTGTATTTGATAGGTTTCAGCACCATGAGATTAGAATTACTTATCTATCCATCCCTCTCCTCATTCATTCATTCTATACTATCTGCCAGGTGTGTTTTAGACACTAGAGAAACAGTTGTGCATGGGATAGACACTGTTGCTAAGCAACTTCCTTAGGGGCTGGTTATAGCCATGCAGTGCTGCTCCTTGAGAAAGTGCTGCCTAAGAAGTGGACTCCTGGCTGTTCAGCATTCTCACATGGGAGACTGGTAGTTGAACCCAGCATCTCTAAGGTCACATTGTATTGTAAATTCCACCACCACCACCCCTCCCCGCCTTGATTATATTATATGCTGTTTCCTGGAAGGGACACACATATACATGCACACACAAGGCTAGATATGGTTCTTGTTCTTTCGTCTAGTTTAAATGCCTCCCTGGGGCAAGGAAAAGAATGACAGTCAAAATGAAAATTAGTTTTGTAAAACTGTCAAAAGATATTTCATTCTTTGTTTGCAGCCTATAAAGTTTATGCTATAATATGGGCCTTTTTAAAAAATGATCTTCAGATAACTACAAATGTTGAAAAAGTACAAAATCAAGTCTTGGGCTACTCGTGGAGACCTTTGTGGTTTTAATTTTCCCGTAAAGGACTTGTGTGAAGAAGAGAGCAGGCAGGCCACCTGCTGTGTTTGCAGAATGTCTGCCTTTTACCAAAATGAAAATGGAAATTATATAGCTTTAAAAATATGGCCAAATATTCATATTTTAGTCTTAAGTGACTGAAGGAAAGAAACAAAGTGATTCAGGAAATGCTGATCATATGTTTCACAGAGTAGATGACATCAGTCTTTTGAAGATGGAGAGTATTTTGACTAAGTAGGAAAAGACGAGGGTGGGAAGAACCTTCTGAATAGATAGATGGGCTGTCATAAAGATACAAGGAGAACTGTAAGTTCTGTAAGCCTAGATGTATAAGGTAACAGGTGCTACTTCTGTCACGAGCTCTACACACACACACATTATGTATCATACATGCCTGCTTGAATAGCCACTGCATTTCCAGTATGTCAGAAACAACTCAGATCTCTCGTCAGAACCTAGTCCCAGCAATTTCTTAGCCCAGATAATGCCATACCCACCTCCTTGGTCCAAAACCTTCCCAACCTACAGCAAATGTCAGAAAATCTTGCAAATTTTTCTCAAAAGCTCAAAATCCTTTTTTCTATAACCCAGCCTTCCCTTAGATAAGCTGCACAAGTGGCCATGCTTTCTTCTAAGTCCTGCTTCCCACCCTGGTCTCCTCAGCACAGGAGCTACACCACAGTATCAGGGCCTTTAAACTCTTTTTTCTCTCCCCCGTACTTCCTGTCTTTCTCAGAAGGAAAGTCAGGTCTTTGTGATAGTCCTCCATGGTCACCCTGTACTCTGTGTGCCCTCTCTCCTTCCTTGTCTTTTCCCCCTTCCCCACGTGCTCTGGAGCAGCTACTCCAGTCTCACAGGCTAGAACTCCAGCCTTGTTCCCATTCTGGGCCCTTGGTGCTGGCTGTACCTTTCAGCCTGAGGCAGTCTTTTTCTTTTTCAAATGTCTTCTCAAATACATTAAGGCCCACCTTGACCACTCCACCTCATTCTTTACTCTAATATATCACACCTCTTAAACTGTAGCGTTAACCTAGTATTTTAGTTAGGGTTTTACTGCTGTGAACAGATACCATGACCAAGGCAAGTCTTATAAAGGACAACATTTAATTGGGGCTGGCTTACAGGTTCAGAGGTTCAGTCCATTATCATCAAGGTGGGAGCATGGCAGCATCCAGGCAGGCATGGGTCAGGCAGAGCTCAGAGTTCTATATCTTCATCTGAAGGCTGCTAGTGGAAGACTGGCCTCCAGGCAGCTAGGGTGAGGGTTTTAAGCCCACACTCACAGTGACACACCTACTCCAGCAAGGCTACATACACATCCTGTGTGTCTGCCTTGTTTTCTGTTGTCCTCGGGACAGTTATCTTCTGTACCATTCTAATCATGACAGTGGGGACTATGTTATTCTTTCTTTCCTTCCTCTCTCCCTGTTCTCTTTTCTATTCTTGTTTTGTTGAAAACTGTAGTATAACTAACAAATAGCCAAAGATATGTAAGAATGATGTGGATCAAAGTGGGAAAAACTGTCAAAACAACAGACAGAAACATGAAATCATTGACACCCAACTTCTGTAATTTTTTTTTACTCTATGCTGTTTTTAAATTAAATATGTATGTATGTACATATATATATGTAAAAGTATGTACATCACACAAACACACATATCCATGTTTATTAATTAAAGACAGGTTTCATAAATAAAATAAAAACAGTGTTAAGAGTACTTTCTTCACATCTGTGACTTTGTGTTCATTCCCTACCACTATAGTGTGCACACACATACACACACAGGAAAAAGTGACTAGTTTTCCATTTGAAGAAAACACCAACCACTACTCACATACTGGTGGATTTTTGAGGCAGGATCTTGCTGTGTATGTCAGGTCCTCTGCCTGTACTTCTGCCTCCACAAGTGGTGGGCTGTGCCACCACCATGGCTAGCTGACTAGGCATTTTTTTTTTTTAATCAGAAACCTTTCTTTCCTGTATGTAAGTCAGTAATTTTAAAGTTTAGTCAGTGAATTTTTACTGTATTATATTTTAGTAAATAGCAGTTGAACTACATGATCTTAATAACATAAGTGGCTATATTACAAAGTATAATATTACACATAATGTATTTACAAACAGTGTTCTTTAATAATCAGTTGTATTTTAGGAGAAATTGATTTTAGTAATCAGTTTTTATTACAGCTCTCTGTTACTGAATTTTGGATGATAAATGAAAATTATATATTCATTAAATCTGAGTTAATGAGATCCTGTCATTTATTTAATGACAGAAGTTGAACATTGAAACCATATAAGCAAATGAAATTCAGTCCAGTAGAGAAACAGTTCTGTTGTCATTTCCTTTGTCTGATCCCATCACAACAGTAGACCGGTGCATGAATCTGGTGACCACTAGACAACGTAGAAAATAAACAACAACACCCTGTTACCAACTTTGTTTTAAAGTCTGAAAACCTTAGACTCAGCTTTTCACATGGTGAGGCAAGGCCCTCCAGTGCTTCAGTTCTTTCTCTGGTGTTAATTTGGATTGATCTCAGTATTTCATTAGGAAGAGACCTATTTTGAGTTGGTGAATATATTTAACATCAGTTCAGAGTGATACATATTTAACGTTGGTTTAATTTTGCTTCATTGAGTGTAACTTTTATCTCCACCTGTTGAATTCCTTAGTCATTTGTGATACAGTTAAAGCATATGATCAGCATATCTGTAATTCTTGTTTTACTTCTTCAGCTGCAGAGACACCTGGCGTCCTAATGTATCTTCTTACACAAAAGTCATTGCAGTGTGTGGCCTTGGGCCTCGTACATGATTATGTCAGTAACTCACCTAAAAGCACTTGACACACAAGTTTTTGCTTCGGAGACTGACAAGATGTCTCAGTGGGTAAAGGTGCTTGCCACAGAACCTGAGTTCAGTTCCTCAGAACCACATGGTCAAAGAAGAGAACAGATTTTTAAACGTATATTTTTAATTCTGTGGATATGAGTAGGTTTTCTTCAGAAAAAAAGAAAAAATAAGAAGAAAACCCTTTCTCTGGGGGAACCTGTGAAAGATGGAGGAGAAAAAGATCTGAGCCTGAGCCTCTTTTTGAGTTAAGACCCCAGATGAGGAAGTAGGTTGTGTTTTACGTGGGAGACATTCCCTTGTTTTACCCACCCTCGTTCCTGTTGTTGCATCTGTGGCTAAAGAGATCTTTGACTGTCTTGCTGCAAGTAACTTCAGTTCCAGAGAATGTGATGCCTTCTTTTGGTCTGCATAGATAACTACATGTATAAATACTCAGGCATACACATGAATAAGATAAATATTAATATTTTATTTATATTATATACTTTTGATTTTATTTATTAGAGTGATGGTCATACGAGCAAGGTGCATTTAAAATAAGTTTGCCATTTAATTTCTCATTCAAAACAATACATTTGTAAATTCTTCTTTACAAGCCTATTTATTACATTTTTATTATACCATGTATGAGAGTATGTATGTATGCAAGTGAGCATATGCAGTTGTTTCCACATGTGGCACAGCACGTGTGTGGAGGGAGGTCAGAGAACAGTGTGCAGGAGCCAGTTCTCTCCTTCCACTGTGGTCCCAGGCATTGAACTCAGGTCATCAGGCATCTTAGTAGGCACTTTACCTACTGAGTCATAGCCTTGACTTTCAAAGCAACGTATCTCGGTTTGAGAGCTGGTTCATTGGTTAAAAGAATATGCTGCTTGCAGAGGACCCTGGTTCAGGTCTAGGACCCCACATCAGGTGGCTGAGAATGGTCTGTAACTCCACTTCTAGAGGATTTGATACCCTCTTTTGGCCTATGTGGGTACCTATATGTATATACACTCGAGTGTGCGTATGAATAAAATCTTAAAATATTTATATACTTTTGATTTGGTTTATAATTGCTTTTGTTTGAGTTTCTTAAAGATGGGTCTCATGTAGCCCAGGCTTGCCTTGATATTCTGACCCTCCTGTCTCTTTCTTCTAAGTGCTAACAATATAGGCGTGTACCATACATCTAGATTCATATGCCACTGGAGGTTGAACCTGGGTCTCTATAATGTGAGGCAAGAACTTTATCCACCAAGCTTTACTGCCCAGCTCTCCTTTGTTTTTGAAACAATCTTGCTCTGTAGTCCAGGCTAGCCTCAAATAAGTACATTGACTGGCATATCAAATACAGTGTTATGATGGACTTCTGCATTGCCTTCATTTGGAGATTCCAGAGCATTATCAGCTTGCAGGCTCTGATTCTGATCTTATCTCAGAAGTCTTTCTTCAGATTGACAACTTCCTTGGATATGTCCTCAAGCTAGCTTTTCTTCTAATAGTAAGACAGCTATCAGTTGGTTCCTGCCTCTTTGTTCGTATGGGACACTTTGGAGTTGAAATGACATTATCTCTCGTGTGTGTGTGTGTGTGTGTGTGTGTGTGTGTGTGTGTGTATACACACACACCATATATGAGATCATATATCATATATCTATGATATATCTATAATATATGATCTCATATATGGTATATGGTGTGTGTGTATATATACATACATATATGTATATGTGTGTGTATATATACATACATATATGTATATATGTGTGTATATATATATACACACATACACCATGTTCATGTGTAATTTCCTGTGGCTTATGGAGGTCTAAAATACACCCCATAATCATTCTCCATTTTATTTATTGAAATATATGGTCTATTACCGAATCTACAGTTCACCAGTTTACTTGTCTAGCTAGCCAGCCAGCTTGCTCTGGGAATCCCCTGTCTCTGCCTTCTGAGTGCTAGAATTACAGGCAGTCAGCACACCTGCCTAGTGTTTACTTGGGTTCTAGGGGTCCAAGCTCTGGTCCTCCTGTTTGCCCAGTAAGCATTTTATCCACAGAGCCACTTTCCTTGCCCCTAAATTATATTGTTAATCAGCTTTAAAATAAAACTCTTCACTTTCTTCAGTGGGCTTTAACCAGCCAATGTGTCAATACGCTCAGTCCTGTGAACAGCTATTGCTCCTCTGGGAAAGAGTGCATCAGAAGATCCAAGGTAAACCTGCTCTTCCAGACAGCATGTTAGAGATAGGGAGCATCCGTTCCACTGAGATAGTCAGACTCTTATTACTTCCCTTGAAGAAGGACCATTTTATTCTAGATATGATCGAGACTTCCATTAGAAAATAATTCTGTGCCGGGCGGTGGTGGCGCATGGCTTTAATCCCAGCACTTGGGAGGCAGAGGCAGGCGGATTTCTGAGTCCGAGGACAGCCTGGTCTACAGAGTGAGTTCCAGGACAGCCAGGACTACACAGAGAAACCCTGTCTCAAAAAACCAATAAATAAATAAATAAATAAATAAATAAATAAATAAATAAATAAATAATTCTGTGACTGGAAAAATGGTTCTAGAGGTCCCAGGTTTGATTCCTAGGATTCATATGGTGACTCACAGCCATCTCTAGCTCAAGTCCCATGGGATCCAACACCTTCTTCTATTCTCTGTAGTCACCCAATATATACATAAAGCATACACATACACCTACACATATAAGATAAATAAGGACTTTTTGATGTCTCGATAATTACAGCAAATAGTTAAGAGGTTGAATTCTGGAGTTAGACCAACTCCCCACCTACTGCTCTTAGCAGCACATGTGCCCTGTTTCCTTGGTTTTTCCATCTTTAAAATGAAACAATGACATTTTTTCTCAGAGTAAATATTGCTGTTAATCTTGTGGCCCTTAACCATGTAAGAACAGCTGTCCCAGCTCTGAAAGTATCCCCAGCCCTGTCTAGTTAACTCATGATAAAGGATGCAGAGGGGTGCTTTTTATTATTTATTTATTTACTTACTTGTTTGCTTGCTTATTCACTTTAAATCCCGCCCACTGCCCCTCCCAGTTACCCCCTCCTACATTCCCCTATCCCATCTTCCTCCCCTTCTCTTCTGAGCAGGTGAGGGCTCCCCTGGGTATACCTACACCCTGGCACATCAAGTCTTTGTGGGACTAGGCACATCCTCTCCCAATGAGGCCAGACAAGACAGCCCAGCTAGAAGAACATATCCCACATGCAAGCAACAGCTTTTAAGATAACCCTTACTTCAGTTGTTCAGGACCCACATAAAGACCAAGCTGCACATGTGCTACATATGAGCAGGGAGGCCTAGGTCCAGCCCATGTATGCTCTTTGGTTGATGGTTCCATCTCTGAGAGCCCCAAGGGTCCAGGTCAGTTGACTGTTAGTCTCCCTGTGGAGTTTCTATCCCCTTAGGGGCTGCAATCTTTCCTCCTGTTCTTTCATAATTGTCCCTAAGCTCCGTCCATTCTTTGACTGTGGGTGTCTTCACCTGTCTGAGTCAGCTGCTGGGTGGAGCCTCTCAAAGGACAGCCATGCTAGACTCCTGTCTGGGAACAGTTCTGCCTCAAGATACCTCTCCTGGGCATATACCCAAAAGACGTCCTACCATCCCACAAAGACATTTGCTCAACTGTATCCATAGCAGCTTTATTCATAATAGCTAGAAGTTGGAAACAATCTAGATATACCTCAGTTGAAGAATGGATAAAGAAAATGTGGGGAGAGGGGAGGGGCAGCAACATTTTGGATGTAAATAAATAAAGTAATTTAAAAGAAAGAAAGAAAGAAAGAAAGGTGTGGTACTTCTACACAATAGAATACTATTCAGCTATTAAAAATAAAGACATGAATTTTACAGTGTGAACTTTTTAATTGTCTATTTATTTGCATGGAAGAATGGTATGAGGAAACTGGTCAGTTTTTTTTTTTTTTAATTATCATATAATTACATCATTCACCCCCTTTAAAACACTAAAATAGCCAGGTGTGGTGGCACACAACTTTAATCTAGATATGATTGGCAGAGGCAGCGGATCTCTGTGTTCCTGGCCAGCCTGACTACATAGTGAGTTCAAGGACAGCCAGGGTTATATAGAGACACTGTCTTACCCACCCTACCCCCCAAAAAGAACTAAAATAGATTCTCTCAGGACATGCTGTTTAGGGCAAGGAAGATACCTTAGAGAGTCTTAGCAACAACAGATGCCCCTTCACATATCAAAGAACAAACCGTAGCAGTGTCCACCAATAAATACGCTGCTGTAGACTGCCCTAGGAGGTTTGCTTTGTGTGTGTGTGTGTGTGTGTGTGTGTGTGTGTGTGTGTGTGTGTGTGTGAGAGAGAGAGAGAGAGAGAGAGAGAGAGAGAGAGAGAGAGAGAGAGAGAGATAACAATTTCCTCTATTGGGAAAATATACTAAAAAATAAATTACTAACATAGACAACAGACTGAGGTTTTAGTTAAGTAATATTGTTCTTTCCAGTCATCCAGTGTCTTAGGTCTGTACATACTATTTCACCATGAGCACCTCTGGCCTTTCAAGCTCCCATGCGCAGCTTGTTCTTGTTCTTTGCCAGCACCAAATGTGCTTCCTCTCATGGAGGACCCAGATGTGTGGGGTTTGTTGTGGTTGTTGTTTAATGTGGGAGTATGTCTTATTAAACCAAAAAGATTTTAAGGCCAGAAAACAAAGTGTGTCTGTGTTCTGGCCCCTTCTTGTCATTGTGATCCAAGTGTACACTGGGTCAAGACAGTCACTTTGTGCCCCAAGTGCATCATGTGCTTTACGGCCTGCTCTCCAGGGTCTCCATCTGTTTTCTGCTTGCCAGCCTCCATTCCTTCCCCTGCTGCACGGAGGTGAAAACTCCTTGACAGCTGCCCCACACAGAGCACACACCACCTCCGTGATTGCTGCTGGATGGCCCCTAAGACACTTCTAACCTCATTTTGCTTTTCATTTTACTTCTAATACTGTCTTCTCTCAGATTGTGAGCTCCTTAAGGAGCTCAGGGACTGTGTCTCATTCATCCAGCGAACACTAGCACAAAGGTCCATATTTGAAAATGAAAGTTTTTGCATTGGCTGACAAATATACAGAGTAGTATGTTTCTATCTGTGTTTATGGGTGAAAGGATTAAGTGCTGACCAGCAGTGTTGGCATATGGTAGTGGTTTCCCAGAGCCTCACAGCTTTGCAATGTGAAAAATACCTCAGTGAAGTCAACAAAGTTAACCTGAGGCAAAACTAGATAGAAAGATCATCTTTATTATCTGACCATCTCCTTCTTCACCATCCTTCTTAGCAATGTCTATATTTAGATACTGACTTTATTTTTATCTCATTCTGATCTTTTTATTCTGTTAACTCTGAACAAATCCTGTCAAACTGAGCACTTGATTTTAAACCTCCTGTTTCTGATCGTGAAATCCTTACTTAAGGATTTTGAGTGGGCAGTTTTATATGGTAGGAAGAGAAGTCACTGGAATTACACCATTTGCAGATTGGCCTCAGACAAAACCGAATTGATTTTAGTGTGCTGGAAGATTGTCACCAGGACAACCATCTCTGCCTCTGGGCCCAGTGAGCAGTGCTGGCCCTGATGCATTTGTTGGACATCTGTTTCTAAAGACTTCAAGATGGCTGTTGAAGGTGGCCCACATAGGTGACCACACTCCCTTAGGTGGAACCAAGACTCTTTCTGACTAGTCCATCTGGAATCATTACAAACCAGAAAAAGGAGCTTATCCCTCAAATACCTTTAATTTTTTGTTAGAAAATTGTGGTAATTTACAGGTGTAGTTAAGCCAGGAAATGAGCACAGTAGTTAATGTGAATCATTGCTGTCTGGCCTGTGAATTTGACTGACATGTTGTACCTCTATCCACTGCAAAATGGGCAGAGTTGAGGAGGAGCCTTACCCCTGGTGTTACAGACCTAAGTATATGTCCTGCTGTCTTCGTGGGATACATAAAGCCTAGTGTTCTTCTCCTGGTCCTTGTAGGCACTAGGATTTTCATTATTTGGACTGTGATTCCTTGATACCTTTTAGACTAAGAAAAGATGTCATATGATCCTTTGTTACTGAGTGAGGCTCCTACTTAGTATGTTGAATCAGTAAGCTACTTAGTGCATGGGACCACTGAATGCTGTCAGTCATGTCTTTATCCTCCAACTGGGATAAGCTTAACTTGTACTTTGAGATGATCAGAACTTAGTCTTTTTATTTTATTATCTCCAAAGTACAAGCTGTGACTCTTAAACATTATTGTCATCATCTTGCCTCAAGTCTCTAATATAGTTGTTATGAGGTATTGCAAAGAAAACTTTAAAAAGCAATCATTCGGTTATAAATAGAGAAAAAGGTTTTTTTAATGACTGATGAGCGAAAATGACCATGCAGGTCCATGCAGGTCAGCCTGCATGGCAGATGACTCTTAAATAGCTTTGTGTCACCTGAATTAGTTCTTTTCAGTTACCACCTCTTAGAAAACCTTATTTCCACTTTCCCAAGTGAGAAAATTGAGTCCTGGGAAAGTTAAATGGTTTTCTTGGCCTCACAATTTATAAATGGCAAAGCTGGAATTTGAACCAATATCAAATGGGATCCAGGACAC
Organism: Arvicanthis niloticus; assembly: GCF_011762505.2. Classification (NCBI taxonomy): domain Eukaryota; kingdom Metazoa; phylum Chordata; class Mammalia; order Rodentia; family Muridae; genus Arvicanthis; species Arvicanthis niloticus. The sequence continues at coordinate 44,224,786 of NC_047660.1, forward strand.
TATAGACAAGTTACCTCTTTCAGGTCAAGTGGTTTCAAAATATTGTCTAGCATGTTAGGAAAAAAGAACCTTGCATACACCTTCCTCTGTTAGATAGCTCTTGCTCTGAAGTCCCTAGAATGTAAAACCAATATTATTAGTACCATGAATGTTGGATTACCAATACAGTAATATAAGATATATTATTATTTCACTTGTAATTTTTACCTAGTTTCTGATCTTGCAACTTTAAATGAGGTTTAATATCATAACTGAATTAGAGCTATACATATTGGCAGGAAAGAGGTGGAAGAACAACTCATTCTATGTGATTGTTCTACTTTCTGTATGTATCAAATCTGGAATGCTTTAGTAATTTTGATGAAATAGTAGTTGTGTCATTTTGATGGTTTCATGGATTCATTTTTGGGGAAGACAGTCATTAGAAACGTGTCTGGCAGCTAATGGGTATAAAGTATTTGCTGAATAAAAGTTGTGAGGCTTATGCTTAACCCAGAGTCTCCCAGGCTTCCCAGGACTTTGGACACTATGAGTCATTTCTGTTTAAGCTATGGCATGTCGCACTGATTTATATACTTCTCTTACTTCCCTGTGCTTCATAGCTCCTGAACATAATTTATTTCTCATTGGTCATCAGGTATTTATTAAGTATCTAAGCATACTAAGTCATGGAACATTAAAAAAACAACCAGAGATAACTGCTTTTGAAAAATAGGTTAAACTGATTTTGTGCCCTGTTTTATGTTGTGTAAGAGGTACATATAAGCAGTAAATGGTAGAGTTTATAAATCCACTGATACAATAAAGTCAGAGGGGAGTCTAGACATTAAATAGGGGACTTGGGGGACAATGTCTATTTTTAATGAGTATTTTGCCTGCATGTATGTATTATGTATGTGTGTGCCCAGTGTTTGTGCCTAGTACCTGTGGGGGCCAGAGAGGACATCGGATCTCCTGAAACTGGGGGGTGGTTGAGCTAACATGGGTGCAGGGAGTTGAACCCAGGTTCTCTGCAAGAGCAGCAAGTACTCTTAGAGTATTTTGTCTTCTCAGAAAGATTATTATTTAATGTGTATGGGTGTTTGCCTGCATGTAAGTTTATACCATATATGTGCAGATCCTTTGGAACAGTTGTTGCAGACAATTGTGACTTAGCCATGTTGGAGCTAGGAATAGGATTCTGATCCTCTGGAAGAGCAGCCAGTACTTTTAACCAGTTAGCTGTCCCTTTTTAGGCTTCTCTTAGGTGCCTACTTTTTTAACTCTTGTACCCTACACTTTATGCATTTATAATACATCAGTATAGGAGAGGGGGGGTGGGGGGAGAGAGAGAGAGAATGAATGAGAATACATGTGTGTATGTAGCAACAGTCAAGAATGAAAGAGTGAGGAGGATATTCATCTCTGCTCACTGTAGATAATTGTCCATGTACTTCATGAACTACAGCTAAACCATTAGCCGTTTAAGACTTGGTTTCATAGTCCAGAATGATGCAGGTATCTAGAGAAAACTTCCTAGACACACACCCCTCAGGAGGCCAGCATGAGCAAGAAATACTTGAATTTGTGAGTCTGTTGTTTTCTCCTATGGTCTGCTACACACATCAGTTTTGGAGGAGGTGAGTGTGGCATGGACAAATGCTGTTGTTGACAGAATTTTCAGTTCTTATATAATTATGTTGAGTGCCATATGGCATTTTCCTGTAGCACATTAATTACTTGTGGCTCTTCTGTTTCTGTTACTAGTGCACTTTGGTTTAGCTGCTTTTGAAATATAAAACTTTGGATGTTTGTTTTTTTCATAATGTTATCCTTCAGGGTGAAATTCATGGACTCCAGACCATGTGCACTCTAAATGTGAATAAATGGCAGTGGAGCATCATTATTCAGATATATAAAATAACTACTGGTGAGCGTGTTACATCATTACTCGGGTGTATAAAATAACTACTGGTGAGCGTGTTACATCATTACTCGGGTATATAAAATAACTACTGGTGAGCGTGTTACATCATTACTCGGGTATATAAAATAACTACTGGTGAGCGTGTTACATCATTACTCGGGTATCTAAAATAACTACTGGTGAGCGTGTTACATCATTACTCGGGTATCTAAAATAACTACTGGTGAGTGTGTTACATCATTACTCGGGTATATAAAATAACTACTGGTGAGCGTGTTACATCATTACTCGGGTATCTAAAATAACTACTGGTGAGTGTGTTACATCATTACTCGGGTATATAAAATAACTACTGGTAATCATGTTAAAGACATAATGGACTTCTTATTAATACTTTGTTTTGAAAATTATCTTTTGGTTTTTCTCTGACTGTATTTTTCCTTCCTGAAATTTTATACCAATATGTTATTTAGTTGATTTATACTATTTATTTTAACTTTGGAAGATTGAAGGTATTTGTCCATTATGATACACAATTAGATGAGCTCAAAGAGTTGGCAGGAAAAAAAAAAAAACACTAATAAGGATAATTATAATTCTTTTGGGTTTTTGAGAAAAGGTCTCATATTGATGATCTCATTGGCCTGAAACTTACTACGTACGTAGCCCCTGCTGGCCTCATTCGTGGCAAGTCTTCTGCTAGCTGTTAGCTATTAACCTCTCCAAAAAGGTTACCTGTAGAATTCTTTTTTTTTTTTTTTTTTTTTTTTTTTTTCCTTTGAGACAGGGTTTCTCTGTGTAGCCCTGGCTGTCCTGGAACTCACTCTGTAGACCAGGCTGGCCTCGAACTCAGAAATCCGCCTGCCTCTGCCTCCCAAGTGCTGGGATTAAAGGCGTGTGCCACCCACCACTGCCCAGCTACTTGTAGAATTCTTAAATTATTTAATGAAAATAATTATAACGGGTCTTTCTAAACAGTGTTACATATGACACCTGTGTCCACACCTTGTCTATGGACTTCACTGACAACCAAGCTTAGCACACATCTTTCATATGAGCGCCTGGGTTTGAATTGCTTTCAAGTGAGGTCAAGAACAGGATATGATCTTTTCCTGAATTCTACAGTTCACAGATTCTTTTCCTTGTCTTCTGTTTTTCTCTCAGCTCCCATTTTGTCATGTTGATGCTTCCCATTGCAGCCCTCTCCTTTTTCTGGTTAACTGTTTTTAATTCCTATGAGCTAGGAATCCATAGTGTATTCAAAAGGACTGTTGAATTCAAAAGGACTTTTGAATTCAGTAGGTTCTGAGTTGAACGCTCAGACCTGCTGTACTTGGTCTTGTAACATCTGTTTTGGTTTCTGAGATGGTTCTGGTGAAGGCACATGTTATTCATGGTATCTAAAAAGTCACAAAATGAAAGTAGGTTATCTCTGCTTAAGACCCTCCATTAGAGTAACTTGGTCTTTGTGAGAATGATATGCTTGTGCCATCTTTCTGAAACTCCTCTATATAATAAAATGTTGCTAATTAAATTTCCTGACATCTTTCCAAGTCCTTAGCTGGGAAACTGAACCATGCAAGAAAACAAGCTCTTAATATTGAGCTGCTGATTTCCAGAGTTGATTTCTCTGTTGATCATTAAAATTTCTCTCAAGGCCAAAGTAGGCAGCTTCAAAGTCTGTTTTTGTTTTGTTTTATCTTGGATGCTGGTGCTCAAACTCCGTGTCTCCTTTATGGTATAGGCAGATACTCCATTGTTGCAGACACTGCCTTCCCCTTATTCTTCCCCATAGAGGGCATTTTATAGTCAGTTCAGTGCATGTTTCTTAACCGTCCCACTGCACTGTGAGCCGCCTTCTTTGTGAGCACTGTCAGTATCTACAAAGCATAAGAAAGATAGCATTTCTCCTTGAAAGACTAGTGTAGTACAGGCTTTTCAAGCTTTTGTGTGAGTGTGTAAATCAGCGGAGATTTAACTCAGGTCAGAGTTGAAAGTAGACAGTAGGTCACAGACAATATGAAGAGTTTGATAGAGGTGGTCCTTAGAGTGTGTTTTAAGAACTACTGACATATAATATCTAAAATATAAAGAACTCTTAACAAGGAGGTATGCTTTTAAATAATATGCAGACATGAATAAAACATTATTCTAAGTGCCCTAATTTCTATTTCATCTGTAAGCTAAACTATAGTTAATATGCAACAGTTTTTTTTTTTTTTTTCAACAAGGGACCATATATGAAATGGTCATCCCTTAAAATGATCACATTGGTTAAATTGTAGTTCCCTTAGCTGGTGAAGTACACTGATGTTCACACAATAACAAAATGAGTTGACAATATACATCTCAGAAGTATCTATCCCATCATTAAGCATTGCATGCAGGCCATGTGTCAAGTCTGTATGGGGTTAAGGTTAATACAGGGTCCAGCCTGTCCTTGAATTCATTATCCTCATGTCTAAGCCTTCTACATGTTTGGAGTGCAGGTGCACACCATTTTGCCCAGCTGAAAAGTTTTTAACTACTTCTCCAACAGTGAATCTTTGCCTTAAGAATGGCATTGACGCCGGGCGGTGGTGGCACATGCCTTTAATCCCAGCACTTGGGAGGCAGAGGCAGGCGGATTTCTGAGTCCGAGGACAGCCTGGTCTACAGAGTGAGTTCCAGGACAGCCAGGACTACACAGAGAAACCCTGTCTCAAAAAACTAAAATAAATAAATAAATAAATAAATAAATAAATAAATAAATAAAATGGCATTGACTTATGACATTCTTCCTCCCAAAGACAACAGTTAGTAGAAGATTTGAGCAAAGGCAGAACATTCCAGGACTTTAAAAATGAGGTGTCACAGAATGTATCTTGAAAGGTATGCCACCAGAAATTGAATTTATAGTTTCTTCACAGAAAGGATTCTGGGCACCTAGCAGAGTCTTGGTTGTAATTATAGATCTGTTTGAACCAAACCAATTCTATTCCAAGTGGTTGGGTTACCCAGCCCAAATATATGTGAAACCATACATATACCATGTGTCACTCAAATGCAAATGATCTCTTCAGTCCGCATGGCCCAGGGATGGATGGAGCTTCCCCTTCCTCACACTGCACACACCAAGGATGATGCTTTCCTCCTCGTGAGCGCTTGGCTGGAATGGCCCTTTACTTCAGAAGTTGAGGCCACTTGTCTAAAGTTTCATTCCTACACATAGTAGGGCTTGTTTTCTAATAATCTCTGCTTCACCATCACTCTAGTTTTCTATCACAAATAGTATTTTGTTTCTTATAGCTTAGTATGTGTTAATACAATCTAGTATATATTAATGCCTAGAATATTCCAGTTCCCAGTATTGCTCATTTTATTTTCTCAGTTTTTATTATTAACTTGGTCTTCCATGTCCATATAAAAACAATTTTTACCAAATTGATAAAACTCCAGTAAAATCCTTTGTATTTTCAAGCCAGAGTATAGTTTAAGAGGTATTTGCTGTTTGACCATGTAGAAATGTAGCTTCCTAATCCAAGCCTTCCTTTGTCTCTTCTTGTTTCCTTTGTAGAAAGTTGAACATTTTTAGTATGGATTGCCTATCATAAATGCTTTTTTTAAAAAAAGTATGGCACAGCTGAAATACAGAAAAACTACTTTAGAATACTTACACTTTTGGCGCTTAACACTTTTTCTACTTGTTTTTTTCTTTTCTTAAGGTATACCACTGTTGCCTAAAAATGTAAAGTGACTTTTGAAAAATATCATTAACATAGGAAACTTACAAGAGTGTATATAGTCAAATTTGACATAAACTATGTTTTTATAGTCATTTAAATAAAAGTGCAAAATAAATAGACTGATTAGATGTAGACAAAAACTTGTTTTTTAAGTTTTTATTTTCTATTATTATTATTATTATTATTATTATTATTATTATTATTTTACCCTAAGAAAAACAAAGTTGAGCACTACAGAACCATGGTTGTAAGGACCAGTCTCCTAAAACAGACCGAGATCCCACAGCTGCATAGTTTGTGAACACCTACCCAGCCATGAGCTTTCAGCGCCTGCAGTTTGTTATCTACCAGTGACGCTTCACTACAAACACGTGACAAAACCATTTCATGCAGTGGGCTTCCCTTCCAGTGCTAATGTACTATAAACAGATTGTAGATCAGTGGTTAATGTCTGTTAACTGACAGATTGTCAGTTAATACTGAACGTATTGAATAACATGGTGGATTGTTGACATTTATGCTCACTTTGCAAGTAGCTGGGGGACATTGGTTCCCCGTGACCATTGCTACGGTAAAGAGATGAGTAAGGCACTTGAGGATCAGGGGGGCTTCTCTGGGGTGTTGTGGCCCAAGTAGGCATTGCCATGAGAGAAGAGGACAAGGGACTAATAAATGGTTTCCCAAGACACATCCTTAGAAGCTCTAGAAAGTTTAGTCTGCCTGACAAAGCCCAGGTACTATGAAGCCCAGGTCTCAAAATGAGTGCCACATGCCTGCCCACTGTATCCACACCCCATTCTTCCCTTAGCCTGTTCTTCAGGCTTTCTTGTTTGTTTCTTGTTCTGCTTCCTGCTGGCCATGACCTTCATTTTCAAATGAGCCCTTTGCTACAGATCCTCCAGTTTAACACTGGCTCCTAGGAGCTTAGTTTGGCATTCAGGACTTCTTTGGTCTCTACTGCATCCTTTTGTCTGTTCCTCTGTTCTTTCTTCCTTTCTCCTAATTGTGCTTTTTTTCTTATTCTCTTTCACTCTCTCTTAAAATTTGTGCAATTTCCTCTTGCTTCATGGAATTGACCACCTTCTCCTCATCTCTCTTGCATAGTAAATGCCTATTGAGGACATCACCTTTCTAAAACAAGCCTTTTCTTAGTCCTTCGAGCAATCTTCCACCTTCTCCATGTTTTTGTTCACGTCCATTGAAGCTCTCCTACATGGTCTTGTTTGGCTTTCTGGACTTACCTCTGAGTTTGCTGAGAGATAGGTAGGTGTGGAGTTAGTTTGGAAATAGGGGCTGTGGTGGTTTGAAAGAAAGTGGCTCCATGAGTTAGGGAGTGGCTCTGTTAGGAAGGTGGCCTTGTTGGAATGGGTGTGGAGTAAGTGTGTCACTGTTTATTCCTGCTGCTGCAGCTCAAGATGGAGAGCTGTCAGCCCTCTCCAGCACCATGCCTGCTCTGCCTTGCTTCCCACCCTGAACAATAATGGACTAAATCTTTGAAACTCATAAGCCAGCCCCAATTAAATTTTTTCCTTTGTAAGAGTTGCCTTGGTCATAATGTCTCTTCACAGCAATAGAACAGTAACACAGGCTTTTGTCAGAAGAAGAATGTGACTGGTAAGAAGAAAGCATAAATACATGTTTAAGAGAAGTCTCAAGAGACTGTTTATAGAATCCATTGTGGTGTGAGTACTTGAGTATGGTAGAAAGGCAACTCCCGATTGTATGTATGGGCACCATGCATCATTGATGAGCCCTGTTCTGGAAAGTGAAGAGGTGGGAAGTTGAGACGGCAGTGTATAGCATCTGGGATAAGGAGAAATAGGGTTTAGAAGATCTAATAAAAGAAATGGAGAAGGATGAGAAATCAAAGAACTAAATAAACTTTTATAAGCGTATAAAAGCAGAGACAAAGCCAAGAATAACACTGTCTTATATTTGTGAAATAGGAAAGTTTTGTTTACTGTCATTCTTTAGAGTCCTGGTGGTTTGGGGAAAATCTAACTAAAGCAAGTACTCGCCATGTGTCTGTCTGGCATGAAGTGCTATAACTGTTCTTAGCAATATGTAATTAAGGCAATACTTTACTTTGAACTAGGATTTTATATTTGTGGTGTTATGTCATCAAAAGATCATAATGTAACATTGAGTGAAATAAAAGCTTTGTTGCTTGTAAAGGGGTCTTGGGTTTTCTTAGTTTACAACTTTTATTTGTGATGAATTTGCATGGTAGTTTGTTGAACTAAGTGCTTCAGGTCAAGTTCAAATCCAGCATTTGTCTTTTGAAACTATTTCTCGGGTCCTTATCTCCAGCTTTTATTTTCATTCTTAAACATTTACTTCTAATTTTTTTAAAAAAGTACAAAGTCCCCTTTTAGCCTTCTGTGCATCATGCCCTTGATGAAGAGAGCCAGAGACCTTATGGCTAAAGCCCTAGCCACAGAACAGGGGCTGTGGGGGCCCTTTGCCTGTTTGCAGTCCTTTTTCGAAGTCTTGGAGATTTTCCCCATGTAATATCAGTATCAGAGTGCCTCAACAGCTGGTCCTAAATGGAGCTTTCTCCCTTGAAAGCTCTGCTACCTTCTCTAATTTTTTTTCTCCCTGACTTGATTAGGCTTTAGCTAGCACAAAATCTTAAAAATGTTTTTAAATGGCATGCTAAAATTTACATTTTTTTTAAAAGAAATTCATTTTGAATCTCAGCCCCCATTAATGGCCATATACTGCCAGGTATTTCCCATCTATTCCAGTCCTTTTATTTTCATAGAGTCACTAATGAGTTAGCCGCTTGCTATATTTGCTTAGTTACCATAGCAACAGTGTCTTGGTTAGTGTACACCTGGGTAGCTTCCTGCAGTTTGACATGATGCACAGCCAATAATTCTGATTCCCACTCATAGGCAACTGGAATTTTGTAGATGGTGCTTTTCAATTTACTGAATAGATGTTGTTTGATCCCACTGCTATATTGTGTTGGTACCCATCACATAGTCACAGGGTTGTAGAAATTTTAATTTAGAAAATGACTCAGACTTGCAGTGATATGTATATATCAAAGTAGCTACCTAAGAAACAGTACTTTCCTTGCTATAAACACTTTATTTGACCTCTAACCTCAATATTTTTAGGAGTCAAAGACATTTAGACTACTTAATAACCACAGATACTTAACCTTTAAAACTTCAAATAATTCAGACTCCAGTATCATTGTTGTGAGTAGTAGTAGTAGTAGTAGTAGTTGTTGTTGTTGTTGTTGTTGTTGTTGTTGTTGTTGAGACAAACTCTCACTCTGTAGCCCAGACAGTCCTCACACTCACTATGTAATCCAGGCAAGCCTGGAACTCTTAGTCCTCTGAGGTGTATACTACTACACACAAAAAGTCTTTGGATTTTTTTTTTTTTTTATGTGTGTGAGTATTTTGCCTGCATGTATTGTGTATGTATGTCTGGTGCCCATGGAGGTTAGAAGAGGGCATCAGGTCCTCTGGAGACAGAGTTAGTTGATGTTTTTGAGCCACCATGTGAGTGCTCAGAATAGAACCCAGATCCTGCAAGAGCTTCAGATGCTCTTAACCACAGAGCCATTCCTTCAGCCCCTACGCCTTCAGTTTTTTAATATAATACAGATGAAAATTGAAGGCATTTTTCATCACAGTGATGCTTTCTATCTTCCTTTGTCACAATGCTGTTAGAGCAGCCTCTTTGCATTGGTGTACCCCTTTTACACACTTCCTATACTACTTTTGAATGGAGTAGTATATGGAAGGCCGTATACTCCATTACTAGTAGTAATGGAGGCCACTATATAAAAAAGTAAAATGAATGTGGGTAGTACTCTTAACATGGTTTCTAACACAGAGTAGAACTCTTTAAATGTCTGCTGTGTTCATTTCCCTCATCCTTGTATTGACATTCTTAGGTAATATAGACCTTGAGAGCGAGCTTTTATAGCAACAAACATAAGAACTTGTTAATCTTAGAAAGACTCCAAATTTAGCTAATTATAATTATATATAATAATTAATAGGGGCCCTGGAGTTTAGGCGTCCTTTAGGAACCTAAAGGAATTGTGGATGGGCCATGCATAAGATCCCCGATTTTCTTCTGCATGTCTACGCCTGACTTTTATTTCATCATCTCTATACATTGGAACACTACTACAGGCAAAACAGACATGTTGCGTATTTCTTTCTTCCGGCTTTGGCCAAAGCTATAACTAAATTTATTTTTCCATTCCAAAATACATGTAGATGAGGTTTTGAACACAGAGAGCTAGTCCACAATGGCCAAGAGCTGAAGAGATAACATTGTTGTGTGATTACAGTTATGGAAGCAGGAGTTGTTGTTCTTGGGGTTTTTGTTTTGAATTAGGTATATCTGTATAAGGATATGTGCACGTTAGTACAGGTGCCAATGGAGGCCAGAGAGTTTCAGGTTCTGTACAAGTGATTATTAGCTGCCCATGGGTGCTAGTAACCAAGGTTGGGTTCTCTCCAAGCACAGTGTACACTCTATATTAGTATGTGCTAAGCCATCTCTCTAGCTCCCAGAGCACTGGTTTATTTGTTTTCTTTGTTTTTTGTTGTTAATGTACATTAGTGTTTTGCCTGCATGTGTGTCTATGTGAGGATGTCAGGTCCTCTGGAACTGGAATCACAAACAGTTGTGAGCCGAAATGTGGATGCTGAGATTTGAACCTGGGTCCTCTGGAATAGCAGAGTAATTAGTTAGTGTTCTTAACTGCTGAACCATTTTTCCAACATCCAGAGCACTGTTTTTAAAGCACACATTTATTTACTGTTTTGCTTTAAATTTCTGGTTTTCTGGGCTGGAGAAATGACTCAGCATTTAATAGCAAATATTACTCTTCCAAAAGACTAGAAATCATTTCCCAGCATCCACTTGGGGCAGCCCATAATTGCCTATAACATCACTTCCAGGGGATCTGATACCCTCTTCTGGCCTCCGCCAGGATCTGCACTCACGTGCACACATGCCCATGCAGAGAGAGACATATGTATACATAGATGTAAATTAAAAATTAAATAAAAATTTTGACTATATAAAATCATAATTTGATAAATAAGATAAATAAGTATAATTCATGACTACCATAGCATTTATAAATTTGTTTTCAAGCACTTTCTTTGTGATTAGAGGGGGAAAAAACTAAATCCCCTCCTACCCTTCTAATGTGCATTAGAATTCTTCTAATGTACATGTGAATTAATTGTCCTGTAGTGGTATTAGGAATTCATGCTGAGTATCTATTAAGTAGCTTATTAAACAAAGGTGATTTTTATGCCAAGCATGGTGGCACACCTTGAATTCCAGCTTTTGGGAGGAAGAATCAGGTAGGCCAGGCAAGTTTATATAATAAGACCTTTTCCCAAGAAGCAAACAAACAAAGGAATATTGTATTCCTGATTATAGTTTCTTGGAAATAACACTGTACTTTTTAATGTTCTGAAAAAAAAAAGATAAGACATAGACATAGTCAGGACAGAAGCCTTTGTCATTCAGTCTAACACACCTTTGTGTGTAGTTGGCTACCCTGCTTTGTGAACCGAGTATTTCCAAATTACATTCCATTGAAAAAAACCAGATAATCCTTGTTTTGATGTTGAAAGTGTGTTGAAGCCAGCAGTGTTTAATTTAGAGCATTGTTAATAATAAAATAGAGTTGCAAATTGTTCTGGCACATCATGAGATAATGTTAAATGAATTATTTAGTGTTAAATAAAAAAGCCTGTTAAACTATTTTAAACTATTCATGGTTAATGAAAATATTTTAAGATTACGTTCTTTTGAAATGCATTGTGTTTTCAGTCCATAGATTAACCTTTTGTATTTTGAGTCCTAGGGTGTCCTCTTTTAATTAAAACAAAGCTCTGGGAATTGATGTTTTTAATGTATAATAGAAAGGTTAGAATTTTTGTATGAGTGCTTTGTTTAAAAGAAAACAATGTGTTCCTTTATTTAAAAAAAATTGATGCCTTGAGAATTGATGTGGCACAACTTTCATGATGAAATTGACTTTTAGAACTGAATGGGAGGCATGCCTCATGATCACGAGTCAGGACTCGGGGGCTACAGATAAATCCAGGGTGCAGGTACAGGCTGCCATTTTAAAAATCATGGATTTTTATTGTACAAATTTTAGAAAACTCAACAACAACAAAATCTTAAAGTGTACTAATCTCTTCCCATCTTTCATGTAGTTCCCTGTTTTAAACAATCCAAGAAGTGGTCCAGCGGTTCTGAGCACATACTGCTCTTCCAGAGCGTGTGAGCTCAGTTCCAGCACCCATACTGTGCTGCTCAGAGCCACTTCAGACTCTGGCCACATGAAGTCCAGTGCCTTCTCTTGGCCTCCTTGGGCACCCAAATACATGTGAAATAAATACACACACGGAGACAACATGTATACACACACACAAAAAAAAAAATAACCTTTTTTTTTTTTTTAAATAAAACTACAGTTCATGAGCTGTTTCTAACCTGGCTTTTTTGGTTTCTTGGCTATATGCACTGCATCCATTAATTCCTTAGAAGCCTTACTGTGTTACATTCTTGAGTGCATCTCTCAGTGAGATTCATAAGTGATAAGCCCAGGTATTTTTCCAAAAATACTTTCATTTTATGCTTAATCTTGAATTATGAGTTAGCCAGATGTGGTAGGCCATTTTCTTTATGTTACATTTTGTATTCTGATACCCTGCTGATAAATAGTCTAAAGGTACAATGATACCTTTTGTGTCTTTAAAAATAGTCACTTTTGAGAGCTGCACTTTTCCCCTCTCAAGACAGATTTTTGGATTTACTTTGCTTATAAACCAAATGCATTAATTTTTAAGGAACAATTTTAGTATATAAATTAGGACATAATAAATCACTGCTTAAAGTTATAGGCACTCGTGGAGTAGTGTCTTCATGTTATATGTGGGATCATGTGTTTATTTTATTTTATTTTATTTTATTTTCTGGAAACAGTATTTTGAGTTATGTTTAATTCAGAGGTCTGCAGCATTGTAGACCAGTGCTGTCCAGTAGAGGTTTTGTGGTGACAAGAATGTTTTGAGCACCAATGTCTGTCTGCTCAAGTAGCCACTAGTCATTGTACACTGAATGTTGATATGGGCTTTTTACGCATCTTTATTTCTTTTCAGGATAGTGGAAGCTTTGGATTGATGAATTGTAGACAGTAGTAATTTAAGACAATTTGTTTTGTTTGTAGAGTTTGTTTATCCAAGCAACATAGTTTCACAACTATGTTCAGGACTATAATAACATAACTTGTACAGTTAGTTTATGGGGCTAGTTTTTACACCGTAGTCATTTTTGTTGTTGTTTTAGTCTTCCTGCCTGTTTCGGTAAAGCTACTGTGGTAGTCTGAGCTTACTTGCTTATATGATTTGTAATTGGCGTAACCACGGGACCCACCCTACTAAGGCAGTGAATTAACAATGCCTTCTGTTTTTCAGATTGCAAATAGAAGAATCTTCCAAACCTGTAAGGCTATCACAACAGCTGGACAAAGTTGTAACAACCAATTACAAGCCTGTTGCTAACCATCAGTACAATGTGAGTCTTCTGCATGTCTTTCATCAGCATCCTGTTGCTTTCAGTGTCACTTGCAGCTTGCTATGACCCATGCTAAGCATAGAGAAGTACTTGCTCTATATCGGGAGCTATGTGGGAGAAGGGAGCCGCTGTCCAGATTGTTCTTGATCAGGTTTTACAGAGCGATAATAGCAGGCAGGAGGCTGCTGAGCTGTGTGGCCCCTGGTTATGCTTTAGGGGGAGAGTAAACTAAAGAAGAGGGCCAGGAGGCTAAGTGGTCAGCAGCTGAAGTAATCGGGTCTCTGTTGCCTGTTAAGACAAGTAGATAAAAGGCAGTTTCTTTGTCCTCTTTTCTTCTTTTCTGTTTGTTTCATTCTTAGCCCAGAATACTGTCATGCATGGTGCTAGAATGAAACAAATTCTAAAAATGTTTAAGTCTGTGATTTTGTGCTAAAACCATAGAATGTGCTTTAAAGCTCTAAGAGTCCTAGACAATATGATGTATACTGTCTATACATGTTCAGAACACTCTATACAGGACTCCACATGCAGCTTTCTGGGGCTGTGTAGGACAATGACATGATAGGATTGTGTTGGTTTTGGCCCTTTTCTTCATTGACATGCTCTTCCTGTGGTTCCAAAATGGGCCTTTGTCCTCTTAGGGACCAGGTGTATCTGTAGTTTTTATTTTGGTATGTTTTTATCACAGTAAAGGCAAGACAGCTCATCTTTCCCATAGATTACAAAGAGATAGGTGCTTCCTGGGGGTAATTTGTGTGGAGTGTGTTTGTGTATGTGTGTCTATGAAAAGGCATTTTCCTTTAGGCCTGGCAGTCATATTTCTAAAATTTATAATAGTAAGACTAAGATATGTTATACAGTAATAGTTCTCTCTTCTGCTTAAGACGGAAAAACATTGGAAATGAAATTGAGAATTGAGGATTGGTTGAATGTTTTAAGTTACTAATTCTAGATAGTAGGATCTACTATGAATTTACCCAAATTTTCTTCTTCACAAATCCTTTGGCTTGCTGAAATTGTGACAGTGAGGATGGATTGTTTGAAAGACTATTAGACAGTCAGGTTCTCCTTTGGGGTAAGAAGGGGAAGAGAGCTAGGGAAGTGTCTAGCTAGCTATGTCAGAGATATCTTCTGAGTCACAGGGCAGATGTTTGCCCTGTGACTGAGAGAGAGTCCCCTGGTGACCCACCTCCCTGAACTGCCACCTCTTCCTGTTCACTGCTTGTGCCTTCTTTAGATCCCAAGTTGGGATGTAGTGAACAGTTCCTTTGAAGTATGGAGCACAGCTTTCTGTAGTATTAACTACCATTTTCCCCCTTACTTCCATTGCAAATGCCCCCTGTGCTGCTACAGACCATTAGTCCTAAGATGAAAGGCAAATCCCCTCTAGGAAAACTGAAGCTGCCGCTTTGGTAATGGGCCAGTTCAGACCTCTGCCTAGGTCATTTTCTGAGTGACATTAACACTCAGCCTGGCATGTAGAGCCTTATGTTTCAAATGCTTTCATAGATACTGAGAAATCAACATGGTTTAAAATAAACAATTTATAGGTTACATAGTAAAACTTTTAATAATATTTAAATGAATATAATATTGAAATACAGAGGTTTACAGAGCAGTGTGTCATATGACTGATTAGTTGAGGTTTTAAAAAGGAATGAACACAATTCCATGCATACAAAATACATAGTCCTGCTTTTTTGTTGTTGTTGTTGTTTTGGTTTTTTTGGTAGCATTAAGGAATTCCCTACGGCAAACAAGGTGATTACAACTGAGAACACCCCAGCCCTGTCACTGCTTCCATCACAATTAAACACCTTGTATTTACTGCCAGAAAATGTCTGCCACATGCAACAACCCTGTGCCTCCATGGCATCCTTATGCTGCTTTTTTTTTAGCAAAGGAGTAGAAATTGTAACCATGGAGCAGCTCAGTTCAGTCTCACATTATCAGCTTCTTAGGCTTGGTACTAAATCCAGGCCTGAAAACCTGTTGGGTAGTAAATATATGTGAATCAAAAAGTGGAAAACTGACACTCCTGCTCTACAATAATTATTAGTCACCTCCCAAGTAGAAACTGATAGAGTAATCAGGTCTGACATCAGTACAAAGTGGAAGGCCATGGTCCTGAGAGGGAAGGAGGTTATACCAGAGATCTGCTGGTAGAAAAGGAAATCCTTTCCTCTCTCCTCCATTTTTCTATTGGCAGAAGGGCAGCTGGAGGGCAGCTGGCAATCAGATCTTGGAAATGTAGCCAGTAGTCCCTGCCCTGCCCCGGACACCACCACTGCCACCGCCAAGACATGGGGCTAATGGCTTTGACTGAAAATAACTGGCCCTGAACGTTGTAGGGTTTGTACCTTATTCTGTTAGCTATTGCTAGTATAAACTTGATGAGTTTGCAATGCTGTTAAACCAAGTGTCCTGAACAGGAAGGCAGATCACTTGTTTCTTCTTTGCAGATCACTATTATTTTTAAAGCAAAGAATAGGTTTGTTTGTTTGTTTTCTGGTGGGAAAAGGTTATATTTGTGAGCGTTCTTACATGTGCGTACGTCGGAAAGCCAGAGCTTGACACTGACTGTCGTCCTTCCTCAGTTGCTCTTTCTGTTCTGTGAGTCGGGGTTTCTAGACTAAACCTGCAGCTCGCTGATTCAGCTAGAACGGCTGGCCATCAAGCCCCAGATTTCTGAATTCAGTTCCTCATCTTCTAGAATAATACATAATTTTATTTAATCTATTTTAATTTTAAAATTTTATATGCAGCTCATAATGTCCATGTATTACTATAGGATAATAATTCATAACTTATTAAAATAGACATGTGTGATTTCGTCATTAAATTTTTTGCTTGTAGAGATGTTAATCAAAAAAGTATAATCAGGCCAGGCATGATGTTACACACTTTTAATCCCAGAACTCACTCTTAAGGTTCAAGCCCAGCCTGTGCTACATTGCACAGTGAGTTCCAGGTCAGCCGAGGATACTTAGTTAAACCCTGTCTTTAAACAAATAGTAAAGTATAATTAGGGGCTGGATATGTACCTTGTTCAGTTAAATGCTTGCCTAGTAAACAGGAAGCCCAAAATTTGAACCCCAGCACTGCATAAAATTGATCATAGTTGTGTATACCTGTAATCCCAGCATGCTCCAGGTGAAAACAAATGAATCAGAAGGTCAAGGTCATCTTCAGCTATGTAGCAAATTTGAAGCCAGCCTAGGCTACATAAGACCCTGTCTAAAATATACACTTAAGTGAAATTACTATGTAAGATTCCTGCCAACCCCTCATCTCTGAGTCAAAGTAGAGGTGCTGTTGTCTGATGGACTTGTGTCATTGGCTGCCTGGGACTTTCATATGTTCTCTCTGGTTTCATAAAGAACTGTCCTTTGCTGTCTAAATGGTGATTCCCAATATAGCTTGTACGCTAGAGTTATCCAGAAGGATCCTTTCCTGAAGAGAGGGAAACGACTTCAGATCAAATATGGATTGTGTTTTAAGCTACTTACTGAGTTATTCTAGTTTAGTTTGCAGCCACCAATCTAAAGACAGGAACTTTTTATAGTTGTCTGCCATCTGTTGAGAAGGGAATAGGAATCTAGTAAATTTAAGATGTGTCTAATTGTCTTTGTTGCCATCCTTACCCTCTTGTTCTGGGTTTAATAAAGGGCTTTTTATCTAGCTTTTGGTGATAGAGAAACGAAGAAAAGCTAACTGGAAAGCACTCGTTGAAATAATAGGGTTGTTACATAAAACCTTCAGGTGACACCCTCCTCCCGGGAACTAGGAAGAAATTTTATGTTTATACATAGTCCTTTCCTTCTGTGAGACCACCAGCACTAGTCTCAAGAACTAAGGTTGTTGAGCTTTTGAGATTTTCAAAGTTGGATGCATAAATTTTTAATTTTGCTCATTAAAATAGATGCCCGCAGGACTATGTCATAAGGGCTTTTCAGCAATATTTCCCTGCCATAGTTTAATATAAGAATACTGCATGCCTTGTCCTTTTGAATTTGCATACCAAGGACTGGCCTGCTCTAAAGAATTACTTTTCTCCCAAGAGATGATGACACACTAATCAGAAATAGATGCATTGACAGAGAGAGGGAAGTAATCTCTCACAAGGATTTAAAATGCAAAGCCATGATAGTCAAGGCTGTCACAGTCACTTCAGAAGCTGGAACAAAAGCCTCAGGAAGACTGCCTTGACAAAACAATCAGAGCAGTTCTGCAAACAACAGTCTAGAAATTTACAGACATCTGAATTACAATATTTTAATTGGCAGTGGGTGGCATTTATAATTTAAGTCAGTGATTAAGGTTTCAGTAATAGCAATTGAACATGTCTATACTACATCCACTGTAGATTTTCAGCTTACAGTTACATTTTAATCTTGAGTAACTTGTTTTCTTGAGAAAATAAAGTTAATTTTATCTGATAAATTTGGAGAATATAAACATTTGTAACTGGAGACTAAGCTTAAAGTGTTGGCTCTGCCGTGATCTGGTCCATGGAGGCAGATAAAAGATCAGTAAGTAAAATTCACATGACATAACAATTACTTCTGTTCTAGTAACTATTATAGTAATTTATACATTATCCTGGCTGCTGATGAGCTCGCTGTCTGGCTGCTCTGCATAGCATTCCCTTACATTTCCCAAGTTCATGAGTGAGAAGCTCAAGGAAAAGAAGCAGCATTACCTCAAAGCGGTCTTCTCCTAGGTACAGTGGTTCATAAAATTAACAGTTTGCATGGCCTTAGTTGTAGTGTTAAATTTGGCAAAGTACTAAGGGTGCCATTTTTATACTTTGTAACTTAAAAAAGGAGCAGTTACTTCAAGGCCTTAGCTTTGTCCTAAGTACAATGTTAGGTGTTAGTGAGGCTGAGGAGGTGGCTGAAGACTGGCTGCTCTGCCAGAGGACTTGGGTCTGATTCCCAGTACCCCATGGTGGACTCACAACTCTATAACTCCAGCCCCAGGGAATTCTTCAGGTCTTCATGAGAACCAGGCACCCAAGTGATGCACAGACATACATTGATAGGAAACATGCACTGTCCACATCAAAGGAAGACAACAGCACTAAGTACTAATGCCTTGATGCAGTAAGTCTCTTTCTATCACATGAACACTGGAACTGCTTGGCTGATAATACCACCGAGAAGAGTTTGGGTTATGAGCCTGTCTTAGACATTACCAAAACAGTTTTAGTCGATTTATTTTAAAACAGTCTTTTTTCTCTATGTCATCCATAGTATGAACTCCAAGAACAGTAAGAATTCTGTTATCCTTTAAGAATGTAGGGTTAAATCTCTAGTACCTAAAAGCTCTCTAGTGAGGACTGATATTTTCATGTTCATTGTTACTGCTTTAGATATCTGGGTTTTCAGAATTGGTTTGGTGATTAAGGGTTTTATTTTGCTTTAGGCATGTAGCTCTTGATCTTCTGCAGCTGAGGATGGCCTTGATCTGCTGAGCCTAAGGACTGCGCCGCCCTGCCCTGTAGGCAGGAGTGTGCCGCCCTACCCTGTAGGCATTCCCTTTACTTAAAAGTAAACCACACTGGTGTGATGGCACCCAGCCTTGTCCTAACATGACACTCCAGAGGCAGATCTCTGGTGGATTTCTGAATTTAAGGCTAGCTTGGTCTACAGAGCAAGTTCCAGGACAACCAAGGCTACACAAAGAAAACAAAGAAACCCTGTCTCAAAAAAAACAAAAAACAAAAAAAAAAAAAAAAAAAAAAAAAAAAAGGAAAGGAAAGAAAAGCAAAGCAGATTGTGGTGGTACTTGATTGTAAGCCTAGTACTTATTTGAGGTGAGAACATTCCAAACAGGATTTTTTTTTAAATCTAGATAATATTTGGTCAGTTTCTTACTAATTAACATTTATTTGTAATAATTTAATTGACTTTTTATCTTTAGTGTTGATTTGAACTTTGTTATTCTAAAATCCTACCTTTGAGTCAAATCTTTCTGGCTTGATTGATTTAAAAAAAACAAAACAAAACAAAACCACACATAAATATCTCTCTCACCATGTCCATGTAGAATGTGTGCCTTCCCCTGAGCCATCTTGCCTTACTGACAAGATTATGAAATCATTTTTCATAATGCTGATCTTTCTGATCGTCTACGGTCTCCTTCTCTTCCTGAGCTCAGTTTCTGCTGTATTCTTCCAGAGGGCATGTTATACTGCTTAGGTTCTCGGTTTGAACCTGGCCCCTCTGTGTTCTTTCTCCCCGTGTGCTCACTCTTACTTCTGTCTTTTGGACCCAGAGAAAACATGTATCCTTCTAAGATTCAGGCTGCACATAGGTGTTTTTCTTTTGTGTGGTTTTTAAGACACTCTTCCCCCATTTTTACATGCATTGTTTTTTCTTTGACCACTGTGCCAAGCATTCTACCACTGACCTATCCCCAGCCCTTTTGTGATTTTCTAACTTGAGATAGTCTTGCCAAGTTGTCCAGGCTACTACTGCTGCTACTGCTACTACATGCTGTCTTACTTAGGTTACTATTGCTGTGATGAAACACCATAACCAAAGCAAATGGGGGGAAAGGGTTTGTTTGGTTTATACTTCTGTATTACTGCTCATTATTAAAGGAAATCAAACAGAGCAGGATCCTGGAGGCAAAAACTGACATAGAAGCCATGGAGGGGTCCTGCATACTGGCTTGTTCAGTCTGCTTCCTTATAGAACCCAGGACTACCAGCCCACAGTGTGCTGGGCCTCCCCCATCAATCACTAATTAAGAAAATGCATTATAGCCAAATCTTATGCAGACATTTTCTCAACTTAAGTTCTCTTTCAGATAACTCTAGCTTAAGGTCAGGTTGACACAAAACTAACGTGTATGTGTGTGTAAGTAGACATACATACTAGCTGCTGGGTCCATTTAGTGTTGCTCATGTGTATCCACTGACCACTTGGTATTGGATAGCCAGTTAGGGGCTCATCACTGGGAAAGATTGATTCTTCTCTTCTCCACAATCATCAGTTGCTGTGGCTCTTCATTTAGAGGCAGGACTTTCCGAGGTTCCCCCTGAGTTGCATGTCAACCAGCTTCATCACTCAGGTCTTGTTTAGGCAACTGCGGTGTTGCAGTTTGATGGGTGCAGCTTCTCTGACACATACAGAAGATTCTGGATCACATCGGATATCCTGATCCTGGGGCTTTTAACAGTCTTTGCACTCCCCACTCCTCTGCCATGCTCCCTGGGATCTGTTGGTGGTGGGCACCCCAAGGTCAGTTGTTCTCTGGGTTTGGCCATTTGTAGCTTTTTGTAATGTTCTCCATCTATCTTCTCAAAGAGAAGCTTCTCTTTGAGAGCTGAGAGTTGCTTCCCATGCTAATGAATGTGAGGACGTGTAACACTGTGATCACACACACACACAAAGGTCCTGGTGTCTTGATTTTAGGTGAATAAGAGGTATTTTACTTTTTATGTTAAAAATTAGAAAATACTATATATGTAAACTTCGAGGACACCTGAAGTGAGATAAAATGAAGATTTAGAAAAAAATAGTTTCCTGGCATCAGCACTGAGTGTATCTGCCTTTCTTGTTGCCAACCCTACTTGAGTGTGTAGATGTAAAGCAGCAGCCCAGGGTGAGAGGGAGGAGGCTGGAGCTACATCACTGTTCTTCACCACTGCTTCCCAAATGTCTCAGGTGCTAAAGAACCTGCGCCGAAACAAGCCTGTGGCCAAAAACTATTGCCTAGCAAGTGCAGTTTTTTTTTTGTTTTTTGTTTTTGTTGTTGTTGTTGTTGTTTTGTTTTGTTTTTTTGTTTTTTTTTTTTTTCTTGGTTTTTTGAGACAGGGTTTCTCTGTGTAGCCCTGGCTGTCCTGGAACTCACTCTGTAGACCTGGCTGTCCTGGAACTCACTCTGTAGACCAGGCTGGCCTTGAACTCAGAAATCCACCTGCCTCTGTCTCCCAAGTGCTGGGATTAAAGGCATGTGCCACCACCGCCCGGTGCAAGTGCAGTTTACTTCATAAAAGTATCTTACTTTATCTTGACTAATCAGAAACAAAGGAACTGCATGTTAGTTTCTGGGCAATCCAAGCTAGCCAGGAAGAAACCCTCCTTGGGGAGAAACGAGTGCGTTACATAAAGCTTCCCAAGAGACTGAAAGTGGCTTATCAACCAGTGTTCCAACTGCCCTAGAGCCTGAAAGGCACCAGCAGTCCTGGGGCAGCCAGAGCCCCTGCTTCTCAGTCCCAGCCAGAGCCTGATAGCTTGAGACTTTAAATGTAGTTTTCAGGTCACTGAGACCTGTTTCCAAATGATTTCCAATTGTTGAGTTGATACCTTTCTTTTGTTTTTGTCTGTAGATTGAATATGAAAGGAAGAAGAAAGAAGATGGAAAGCGAGCTCGGGCAGACAAACAACACGTCCTAGACATGCTGTTTTCAGCTTTTGAGAAACATCAGTACTATAATCTTAAGGACTTGGTGGACATCACAAAGCAACCAGTGGTGTGTATACATTTCTGCTGATCTTTGAGTGTACCCTACTTCATTAGCGTGGTATTAGTGAGGGGGAGCCTGATTAAGTTCCACTCTAATGTTCTTCTGCTAATGACAGAGTTTATGTCAGCACTCAGAAAACAAATCTTAATTAATGCAGCCTTGTCTTTCAAACATGTGCTTCATTACTTTAAAGTACATTTTAGAGCCATTAAAATGGCTCAGTTTGTAAAGGCACTCAGTTCTAATGCCTGATGATGCCCAGAGCTCACTGTGGAAGCAGTGACTCCTCTCCTGAAAGTTGTCTTCTGAATGCTACACACACAGCCAGGCACTTAAGTATGCAAACATGTTTGCACAGATAATGATAATGTGTTAGGGCCTGGAGAGGTGGCTCAGTGGTTAAGAGATTAGTTGCTTTTCTTTTTTTCTTTTTCCTTTTCTTTTCTTTTTTTTTTTTTTTTTTTTTTTTTTTTTTTTTTTTTTTTTTTTTTTTTTTTTTTTTTGTTGTTGGTTTTTGGTTTTTTGGGACAGGGTTTCTCTGTATAGCCCAGACTGTCCTGGAACTCACCAGGCTGGCCTCGAACTCAGAAATCTGCCTGCCTATGCCTCCCAAGTGCTGGGATTAAAGGCGTGCGCCACCACTGCCCAGCGTCTAGAGCACTCAAATTTGATTTGTATCTACTGTTCTTAAGATTAATCTGAGATCTGTTAATCATTTTGTAGTCTTTTTAATTTCTGCTAAAGTGTGTATGATACAGTGTTAGCAACTCAACTAATGACTTAATTCCCTATGGCAGCACAGCCTAAGAGACAGCATCCATGCTAGATTAAAATGGTTTTTAAAAAAATAATTGTTAACAAGCTGTATTTCTTCTGGTTTTAATGAAGTTTACCTTTGTTGCTTTTATATGTAAAATACATTGACATGAAAGGCTATCCCAGTCACTGACAGCAGATAATGTATTCCTATAGAATAAAACACACACACATAGTTAGACACAGGGAAGTAAGCCAAGAGGGACAGTCCAGTAGTGCTAGGGAAGCAAGTTCCTAAGTTCTTGTTCTTAACATGGCTTGTTAGGGTTATTTGTTTCGAATTGAAGGAAGTGGGTTATGAGGATGTCTATGTGGAGTAGATATGGTGACTCGTCTTTATAGTCTTAGTACTCAGAGGCCAGTGTGGACTTGGTATTGATTAAAGGCTGAGAGCCAGAGATAGTACAGACTTACCCTCAGAAGGCCAAGGGAGGAGAATCCTAACAGTACATATGTGCTCTGTCCCCACAAAACTGGCTCAGTTCAGACTGTTGTTGTTGTTGTTGTTGTTGTTGTTACTGCACTTCACTCTTTGTGTGGGGTTGTTTTGCCTACATGTGTCTGTGCCTGGATAGGCCAGAAAAGGGCAGTAGATGCTGGGAATTGAACCAAGGTCCTCTGAAAGAGCAGCCAGTGCTCTTAAACACTGAGCCAACTCTCCAGCCCTGGTCAGATAATTATTATGTGGTGGTACTTGTGAATTTTGGCACTAGATCTTCTTCACTAGTGATCTAGAATGGACCTCAGGCGATCTAACATAATCTGTGTGTGCAGACAGATTTTCCAGAGAACAGATGGTAGTTTGTATTAAATTCTCATGTGATGTGGAAAGGAAGTCTGCTGTATAATAGAGTCAGTTAGAGGCTGTACTACCTCAGCAGCCAGACTCTTTTTGGAGAGGAGGCCTTGCCGTGGACCTACTGAAACTTGCCCTTTGCCTAGACTAAGTTCAAGTTCCTGTTTCTCCCCCTTTGGCCTTCTGAGGGCAAGTTTGTACCATCTCTGGCTCTTAGCCTTCAATCAGTACCAAGTCTGGCCCACAGCAAATCCTCTGCAGTATTGGCAGTGCCATTCCTCTGCATGCTGACCTTTCTAAGCCATTGTTTCACACTCACACACTTCTCCTTACCCTCTCCTCTCCTTCCTCTCTCCCTCCCCTCTCCATCTCTTACACATCCCAGCCTGTGGTGCTTTGAATAGGAATGGCCTCCATAGACTCATGTACATGAGTGCTTGGTCCATGGGAGGTGGCACTATTAGGTTGGCCTTGTTGAAAGAAGTTTGTCACTGTGGGGGTGGGCTTTGAGGTCTCATATGCTCAAGTCAGGCCTAATGTAGCACACAGTCTCCTGCTGCTGCCTGCAGATCAAGATATAGAACTATCAACTCCTTTTTTCAGCACCATCTCTGCTTCATGCTGCCATACTTTCTAAGGGTTGCCATGGTCATGGTGTCTCTTCGCAGCAAAAAAAAAAAAAAAAAAAAAAGAAAGAAAAAGAAAAGAAAAAAAAGAAAAGAAAAAAGAAAAACAAAAACCCTAAGACACACCCACCCACCCCACTTTCTTGCTGTCTTACTGCCTCATTTGCATACCTAACTTGCTGTCGGACTCCAAGTCTTGTGCTGCAGCTACTGCGGTTCTGGAGCTCTAGGCACATGCCACCATGCTCACCTCTAGTCTTTTCTTTTTTCTAGTCTGTTTTCTTTGTAAAAGCTTTCATTTCTGCAAGCAAATTTGCTCATCACAGACTATCCTAGGGTGTCATGTGTATCATAATGTATAGCTTATGTGGGCAACCAGAACAGTAGAAGTTTCTCAAAGATAAGCCAGTTTGAAACGGTCAAGCAGGCTGGAGAGATAGCTCAGTGGTTAAGAGCACTGGCTGCTCTTCCAGAAGTCCTGAGTTCAATTCCCAGCAACCACATGGTGGCTCACAACTATCTCTAATGGGGAATTGGATGCCCTTTTCTGGTGTGTCCGGGGATAACAACAGTGTACTCACATACATACAATAAATAAGTAAATCTTTATTAAAAAAAAAAAAGAGAGAGAGAGAGAGAAAGATTGTTTTAAAATAAAAGAAAAGGTCAGGCTTTGGAACCTGATACAAAGTCAGGAACATGATATCCATTGAACGGGATGTTTTATGTGATTTAGCTTTTAACTTTTTTACTCTCTTTAAAAGAGGAAACAGTTGGGGGCTGTAGAGATGACTTAGTGGCTAAAGTGCTAGCTGTTTTTCCAGGGCACCAGGATTTGATTCTTTTATGGGTACCAGGTATGCATGTAGTGCACAGACAGACAGACCACTCGTATGCATGAAGTAAAATAAAAATAATTTTAAAGTATGAAACATCAGAGGAAACCTGTTATTTCTCCTCAGCACTTGGTGATGTTTAACATTTGCTGTGTTTTATCTGGTATTCCTCCATGTTTTGTCTCTAAAATAGAAGCACACATAACATTCCCTTTAAAAATATAAGCCATTTTGTATGTGTGGGTGCACATGTAGAAGTTTGAGAGAATTACTTCTGTCCACCATGTCGATTCAGTGGATGAAAATCAGGTCATCAGGCTTGCTACGGGTACCTCCACCACTGAGCCATCTCACCAGTCCTGCATAATAAGTAATTCATAACAAACAGTTGAATAATTGGCATGCTTTTAATAGAGTAGGTTTGAGCCACAGGAAAAACTAAGTGCAACTTAGTGCCCATACTTCTGTAGTCCTGCCCAACAAACAGTTGCTTCTTTGCAAAGTTGGTGTTTCATAAACAAAGCAGTTATAGCACTGTGTCAGCATTTGAGTGGGAGTGGCCCAGGACTGGTGGTTCATTTCCAGATAGGCCTAAGTCAAGATCAGAATAAATAATAAAGATCTCTGCAGAAATGGCTCAGCAGTTAAGAGCACTGGTTGCTCTTGCAGAGAACCCAGGTTTGGTTCCCAGCACCCACATGGTAGCTCACAACTTTAGGTCCAGGGGATCCAATGCCCTCCTCTAGCTTCCAAGGGTACCAGGCATGCATGTACATACATACATATGTGCAGGCAAATATATGCCTAAAATGAAAATAAATAAATTTGTGGCTGGAGAGACGGCCCTGTGATTAAGAGTACTTGTGTTGTTCTAGGGGTCCTAGGTTTGATTCCCAGTACCCATATGCTGGTTTACAATGTCTGTAACTCCATTTTTAAGGTATCTGATGGGCATACATACATACAGGCCAAATACCATTCACATAAAATGAAAGAATCCTTTTTAAGGATTTGAATAAATATAATTTAAGTGAAATTTGGAGTCAAAAGACTATAGTATTTCTCCAAGGCTAAAATAGCTAGAGAATTTGAAATAATGTGCATCCTTCCCAACAAACTTAAAAATTGTCAAGCATGTCCTACTAGGGGTCTGTGAATTGGTGGTGATTTTCAATTACAAGGGACAAAAACTGAAACTAGCATCAACAAAAATAAGGTTTATTGCCTCATGTTGCTGTAAAGTTCCAGAACATGGCTTTAGAGATAGCTTGAACTAGTTACTAGTATTTTGTTGTTCCCTGTGTCTTCAAGCTCTGAACTGCACATCCTGGCCTCCAGCTTCAGTTCTTAAAGAGAGCATAGAGACAGCTGCTCTCTACCTAACAGGCCCAGGGCAGTGCTGCGGCTTGGATACAGTTGTTCTATCCTCAGCCGAAGAGGAAACTCATTATTGTGCCCTGATGTTTATTCCAGCACATAGATAGATCTGTGGACAAGCAAGGAAATCTTTTTCTAACAGTGAAATACCTTTTTAATGAAGAGAATGTGTTTTTCTCTCAATGTAAGATTTTTTTCTGCTTTTGACATAGTGTCATTGATTGTGATCAGGTGTGCAGAAAATAGAGTACAAGCTTGAAGTTTGCTTGCTCAGCTCCTGATCCCAAGTGAAAGTGGGTCTTCTCCTGGTTAGCGCTCATTCCAGAGCACACTGTCGGATAACTGCTGTGTGTCACCGTGCTGCATTCTGTCTGCAGCTCCCCTTCTTCATCTCATCCCTTTGTCTCTGTCTTCAGTTCCCATTCCTTCAGTCCTTGAAGTTAGTATCAGTGACATGAGATTTTCCAATAGAGTGTATTAATTAGTAACAGTCCTTTTTGTGAATCATTTCTGATTCATGAAGAGGAGTCTTAGTTAAAAGAAAATGTTGCACTGAGATAAATAACTGTTGACTATGAGTAGGTAAGTTTTAAATACATTTACAAAATGTTAATGTTTCTACTGAATAGAGGTTTTTGGTTTTTTTTTTATTTTATTATCATTATTATTTGTGGTAGAAATATAGACAATTTATTAAGGAAGAGAAACACACTTATTAGAAATGGAAGCAGCTAGAGTACTGTTCCGTTAGAGATAGGATCCCATAGCTCAGGTGGGTCCAGAACTGGCTGAGGCTGGGTCTGACCTAGAACTCCTGGTTCTGGGGATTGATTGGACCCTCAGCTCTATCCTGGCCCTGCTTTAACTTTGTTTTTTGAGGCAGGGTCACATTAGGCTGTCCAGACTGCCTTCGACCCAGAACTGCAGCTCTGCCACCCTTGACCTTGATGCCCTCTTGTCTGCTCTCCCTGAGGTTAGGACTTACAGGCATGTGCCAACAGGCCCAGCTTCTCATTGTTTCTGGTCTTCTGTGGGTTTTTTTTTTTTTTTTTTTTTTTTTTTTTTTTTTTTTTTTTTTTTTTTTTTTTTTTCTCACCTCATTTGTGGATGAGGTCATATTTTAAGATAAATTTAGTAACATGGCCAAACAACTCAAGCTTATATAGAAGTAGCTACATAGTATTGAGGACACATGTCCAAGAAACAAAATTGTGGCTTATTTATTTGCAAAATGTACATGAAATTTTCCTATAACCGGTAACTCAGAATAAAGAGTGTGTGTGCCGATTCTCGAAGACCAGAAGAGAAGGTATCCAATCCCTTGGACCCGACATTCATATGGTTGTGAGCTACCTAGTGTAGGTATTGGGAACTGAACATGGGTCCTCTGGAAGAGCAGCCCGTGTTCTTACTGAGTGCCTTTCCACTCCGTTTTAAAAAGTAAAGTAAAACTGTGAGATCACTAACTGCCCTCTACTATTTTTTTAGTTTCCAAACAAGCTGGAGAGGTAAATTTTCAGACTTGCTGTCCATACGGAAACAATTTTCTTCAAGAAAGAGGCTTGTTTATATTGGACTCTGTTCAAGGAACATTAGCAGCAAAGAGAAAAAGCATCCAGGGCTCTGCATCTGGGGCCTCCCAGTCTCACCTTAGCTGCCTGAGCAAGTCTGTTGCAGCATCAGACACCCTTATTTCTAGACTGAAACTCTTGTAACTTTAATTATTGAGAACATGTAGTGCCACACACTTAAACTGCTAGGCTGGAAAAATAATTTTTTCTTTCTTTTTTCACAGTGTAGTCCAGGCCCGCCTTGAACTCAGTGGATAGTCTCGGCTCTCCCCGTGCATGGCTTCCTCCCGGCCTCGGCCTCCTACGTGCTGAGACTGTAGATGTTTGCCAGCACAAGAAGTTTTATTTCAAATTATTCTTCCTAATTTAAAGCTTTTGTTTGCAGAATTAATCCTGTATGGAACTATACAGATCAGGGTACCTTAGTATATTGAAAGTCACAAACCCATCACCACAGTCGTCTTTAGAGCAGGTTTACATACACCCCCAAAAACCTCCTATCCATTAGCAGCCACCTATTCCCAAATTCTAGACAACTACAGGCCTGCTTTCTGCCTCGACACACTATTCTGAATAAGAATTCAGACTCAGCTATTTTTCAAAATAAGTACCGTTTTCTCCTTTATTAAGACTTGGCTGGGGGGCTGGAGCGATGGCTCAGTGATTAAGAGCACTAATTGCTCTTCCAGAGGCCCTGAGTTCAATTCCCAGCAACCACATGGTGGCTCACAAACATCTGTAATGAAATCTGATGCCTTCTTCTGGTGTGTCTGAAGACAGCTAGCTACTCTGTACTGTGGTCATATACATAAAATAAATAAATATAAAAACAAAACAAAACCCCCCAAAGTCACAACAGCAACAGTGTACTCAAATACATAAAATAAATTTAAAAAAAAAAAAAGAAAAAGATAACACACTTTAAAAAAAAAAAAAAAAAAAAAAACTTGGCTGTTTTCCAGTAGTTAATGATTTCAAGTATATATAACGTGTTGTTTTGGTCCCAAATTTAAACCATTAGAGCCCAAGTTCAGCCTGTTTCATATGCAAGTAACTATTCCAATATTGTCTGCAATACTGTCTTCAACCAAAGTTAAAGGAGCCACTCCTAATCCCAGCATTTAGGAGACAGAGGCAGGAGGTGAGCTTGAGGCTAGCAAGGACCGCCAGGGCTATACACTGAGACATATTTTTAAAATTAAAAAGAAAGTAAATTTTATCTGAACCCTTCAGACCTATAAGGCATTTGCCAGTGCCAGACAGATGAGGCTTTTTTAGCACACAGATATTAATGCAATAATTATCTGTTTTTTCAAGGTTTGAATAAGATGTAGAGCCAGGCAAGGTTTTATCCTTTGACCATTTCATTACCCATCTGTCAGCTGCTTAGAGTTTTCAAGGGAATAAATGCAAGCAGTGGGAACCCAAAGAAGACATGGGATGGGTGTGGGGCAGCAGTGAGGAGGAGAGAAGGAAACTGCAGCCCATGCTGCACAGAAGCCCCAGCACCACCTTCCCTCTCCTGCTCCCAGTTTATTCTGTCTGAAGAATCAACTGTGGGAGCATCTGGTCCTCTCTCCTGTTTACTCCTAACGTGTACTTTGTTTCTTAATGAGCAAGCTTGTCCCTCACAGTCACTGACTGCTTCATTAATAAGTCCTTTGTTCTCTTGACATCTCTGAAAGGAGTCAGCTTACTCGCACAGAAAATTCTGTCTGTAACAAACACGCTTTCTCCTGTGGTTCCCCATAATAAGACTCACATTCCCCATGTGCCACCTGGGGCACACATATTGGGCACTCGGTGTAAGCTTTTAGGGCCAGTTTTGTGACTCGATGCCAAGCAGGGTCTGTGATTAACTTACTGAAAGCATTAGGAGTGGTAATCTGCTCCCTGTCAGAGCTCTTCTTAATCAAGTTCAGTTGATTTGTTATTATGTAAATAATGCTTACCACTGAAATGTCTGACAAAATGCAGATCAGTCCTCTGAGGTTGCCAGAGCTGGAGAAGAAAAGAAGTGCATTGGATAGGCTAGGGTGGTAGTCAGTCAGCAGAGGAAGTAAATCACAGGCTGCTTGCGCCATGTCCTAGGCTTAGGGCTGGTCAGGAAGTCCATTGGCCACTTCTTAGTCACTGCAGTTTTATCTTGAGCCACAAATACAAAGCCTGTCCTGCTCCTCTGGCCCTGTGGTCAAGCGCGCTTTGCTGCCTCCTTAACAGAAGCTGTGGCACTTGGCTCTGCCATCGGTTGCCTCCTACACATCCCTTTGATGAAGCACTGAAGCTGAACCAGTGTTAGAATGATGTGCTGCATCATGGCCCACACACTAATGAGAAACATCAAAGTGCCATGTGACATGGCTCTACCTGTTTCTAGCGTCCTTTCTGAAATGCAAGCACTGAGGTGGGGGAAAGTAAGTTGGAAACTTGCTCAGTTTTTAAGTGCGCTTCTTTCTGCACAGAATTGCTGTCGGTTGAAATGATCCAGTGCCCATCCTCAAAGAACACCTATACAGGTGGAGAATGGCCCTTCCCAGTGCTCTCGACCACAATGCTCTGTGTGTGGCTCTCACTGTGCTAGCCTATGTGTATGCCATGTCTCTGCCTGGTCTGTTTTGCAAGGAAGACATAGTCAGTGCTGGAGTAAATACTGGGACAGATAACAAAGGAGAACAAGGTCTGGAGAGATGGCTCAGCGGTTAAAAGCACTGACTGCTCTTCCAGAGATCCTGAGTTCAATTCCTAGCAACACATGGTGACTCACAACCATCTACAATGGGATCCGATGCCCTCTTCTGGTACATGCATCTTTAAAAAATAAATAAATAAATAAAGGGGAACAAGATTAACAGTTTTCAGCCCTCATAAAACTTTTAATATTTCATCTCTCAGTTCACTTTGTCTCCAACATTGTTATGTGATCAGATATGCTTTGTTGTATATACAACAGAGTTTTTCATAATGTCACATTCAAATTCAGAACAGAACGTGCAGTTCATTCACTTTGTTTCTCAAACTGGCCACTGCCTGTTCCAGAGAGAAAACTCTAAAAATTCCAAAAGTAAAGAATTGGAGGTCGTGGAGCTCATTTCTGCAGTCCTCCTTAGGACCTCCCCGTCTGCTGCTGCCTAATCAACTGTGCGAGCATCCCTGCTCACTCGACTCGTGCAGATTCCGAGATGAGAATATGAGGCCTGAAGTCAGCCTAAGCACAGAAAGAGCCAAAACTGGGTTATTACAGAGACTTGGGGCCAGGAGGCTCGTAGAATGCTGGGCAGTGTGGAATGGATTCTGAGATTGAGATGACTGCTGAGGAAAATTGTTCAGCAGAAGTGACATTGAAGCCTAAACATAAAGGATAAAAAGGTGAGAGATGAGGAGCAGGTAAACACTACGGGGAGGAGGCACTTAGCGTGCAGACCCCAGAAGCAGACGGTAGAGCCTGGCAAATGGGAGGAGAGGCAAGGCAGAGTGCGTGGCCCTGAAGAAATGAGATTAGACTTGCAGGCCAGGAGGGACCACTTTGAAACAGTTCACTATTGTCTGTTGTGCTAGTTTTATGTTAACTTGACACAAGCTAGAGTCATCTGAAAGGAGGAAGCCTCAATCAAGAAAGTCTCCATAAGATCCCTGAACAGGTAACCCTGGGTTCTATAAGAGAGTAGGCTGAGCAAGGCATGGAGAGGGAGACAGTATAGCACCCTCCGTGGGTGGCCTCTGCATCAGCTCTGCCTCCAGGTTCCTGCTCTGTTTGCATTTCTGTCCTGACTTCCTTCAGTGAGGGACTAAGATGTGGAAGTGTAAGTCTAATTTTAACCCTTTTCTCCCCGGCTTGCTTTTGGCCATGGTATTTCATTATAGCAGTTTTAACTCTAATTAGAATATCTGGACATGTTTTTCCCATGTTGCTACTACTTCCTCTCCAAACACTGTGCCTACTCCTTGCTAAGCTGTTTGGTCTGGTTGGAGTAAAATGTCTTTAGTTGTGGTTTGAAACATCCTAAGAATGAAGGAAATTTGAAGACAGCACCCCGCAGAATTGTGGACTGGTGCGGTGCTGTGGTTCTGCCTCTAGTTTGTTAGTTGACAGGTCAGTAGACTGTGGTCATCTCATCCCCTCCTTTAGTAAGTCCTTGTGCTTTGTTTCCAAAAGAAAGAGGGCTGCGACTGGCTTGGAGAGTGAGGACTTTGTCTCTTGGTTGTAAGCCCAGCCTCTCATGACTGAACCATCTCTCTGGTGGTTGGTGTGTGTGGACCCACGGCTGTGCGTCCACAACCATGTGATTGTTTGTGCAACAGGATCTTAGCAGCCTCACAATGAACCATTCTTTGGAATTTTACAGAGATGTCATTCTTGGCACCTAAACTGAAATTCATTTGTGCCTAACCCATCATTTTCCATTTATGAATCCAGTTTAATTAGGAAGTAGTTTATGGATAGTGTCCCATTTTTCAAGTGTAATCTGAAATAGCAGATGGCAGACGTACACATTACCTGCTTGCCCAAGCCTTTATGCTTACTCATTCACACTCATGCCTTTAGCAAAGCCAACTATAACTACAGAAGGTGTGAGAAGCAGTCAAGCCGCCTGGGGAGCCTGGGCCTCATTTAGTTCATTGCTGCCACCTGCTGGGGCCTGTTTGCTGGAAGGCTGTCCCTTAGACAAAGATGCTAGCATTCCAGGCACCTCACAGAGCTCTGGTTTCTCAGCTGTTAAATTTCTAGATGACAGGCCTGGTAGTAGTGGTGCTTGCCTTTAATCCCAGCACTTGGGAGATGGAGGCAGAGGCAGGTTGATCTCTGTGAGTTCGAGGCCAGCCTGGTCTATAGAGCGAGTTTCAGGACAGCCAGAGCTACACAGAGAGACCTTGTCTCAAAAAAGAAACAAACTTCTAGATGGCAGCCTATCTGTGGGTTGATGGACTGTGCTGCATTATTTCAAATCAGCATAGGCAGGGATTTGACTATTTGGTAGCATATGGTGTCCTGTTCTGTTGACGTTTAGAGAGCAAGGGATAGCAAGTGCTTAAAAACCCTGGTGTGTCAGAGGCTGTAACAGCCTCAAAACGGATATTGGGGATCTTCAGAATCGGCTAAGGACTTGGACAGAAAAAGAAGACAGAGGGAGGTGGGGGGGGGGGACAGATTTGAGCTCAGTCTGGACACCTTAATGAGACCATGTCTCAAAAAAAAAAAACAAGGACAAGTTTGTGTCTGGTGGCTCTTGGAGGCAGAGCCAGGGAGATCTCCACTAGTTTAGGGCCAGCCTGGGTCTACATAGAAAGTTGGAGTCCAACTAGGCTGTATTGTCAGTTATAAAGAGAAGGGTCATAGTGGCAAACACCTTTAATCCCAGTCCTCTGAAAGCAGAGGTAGGTAAATTTCTGAGTTTGAAGCTAGCTGATTTACTTAAGAGAGTTCCTGGCCAGCCAGGGCTACAGAGTAGAATCCTGTCTGTACACACATGACAGGATGTGCACAAACAAGTTTTCTAAAGATACACATAATATGGTTTGGGTAATAGTGCATTTGGTGCAAATATTACCTAGGCAGGAGCTCCTCAACCATTAGTGCCTGTCCTTTCAGTGAATTATATATCCTCCTGCAGTGAGAGGAGCCATCTTAATACTGTGTCTAGCTCTTTGAAGCATGTATTCAGAGGTTACATTGGTTGGGGTTTTGTGGCAGAACTCAACACTTGTAAATAATTAGTTTTCCTTTCCCTTCTGAAGGTTACTGTCATTTGTGTTGGTCAGTTTACAGTGGGTGCTTCAGTGGGTTGTAGTACACTTAGCATAGTCTTAATTTCCTTGACTCCAGTAATCATTAGGTAAGTGGGTTCTGGGGGCATAAAACAATGTAAGCGGAGCACGAGAAGCCTGCACCCTTGTAGTTCTCAGTCTTCTCCCTGCTTTGGCAGGCTCAGGCAACACAAAGATAATACCATTCCTTATCCCACAGGAAAGGGGTGGTCTGAAACTAGGGTCTCACAACCCATCTTAGATGGGTATGGCTCCTGATCTTCTTCCCAGCACTCAGAAAACAGGCTCATGGACTCTGGCACTTAAGGCCTGTCTAGCATAATGAGATCCTGTCTTTCAAGAAAAACACATCGTATAGAAGTAAGAATTCTAGATGTTTGTCATATGCTTGCTTCTTGACTATTATTTCCCATCCCTACAGTGTGTGTCATTTGTGTGGCTGCTCATAAAACTGCTTACTGCAGTCTGTGCACTGAGTCTGTTAAGTCACTGAAGTCAAGAGCAAATTGCCCCCCCCTTCAGTAAACATTGAGCCGCCCTTACAGTATATTTTCCTCTAGATTCCTCTCTATTCAGGACTTACAGGCATTTTGTACACATGGCTGTGTGTTTAGTGAGGTATACTTTGTAGAATAAGAAAAACTGTTGGACCTTTTCATAGAAACCCCACTTGGGTTTTAATGATGCTGGGTTTTGTTACTTGTGAGTATGTAGTGTATTTCATTTTAAGTGTTATTTCCTGCCTTGATAATCTCATCTGTGGAGGGTTTTTTGTTGTTGTTGTTTTTTTAGGGATACCTGAAAGAAATCTTGAAAGAAATCGGCATTCAGAATGTAAAGGGAATTCACAAGAACACATGGGAGCTGAAGCCGGAGTACAGGCATTACCAAACAGAAGAGAAGAGCGACTGAGGGAAGCATGTGCTAAACAGTCACAGCAGGCCTCAGCTGCCCAGCCAACGGGACAGGTCAAAGACAGCTGGATCTGCCATTCCTCTCAGAAAACTGTTAACGCTGGGATTCCATAAAGTTTCTTAACTGGTTTTTTTTTTTTTTTTTTTTTTTTTTTTTTTTTTTTGAAGAGAAATTGTTATTTATAGACTAAACTTGTTTTAAACCATAGCATTCGGTGGGCATGCTGGCACATGCATGTGTCCAACACTCAGGAGACGGAGGCAGGCAAGTGTGAGTTTGAGGCCAGCCTGGAATACACAGCAAGACCTTCCCCTATAGAAGAAAAAAATGATGGTATGGGTGGGGGTCTGGGAATTAAAACTGCTTTTGTTCTTATCGGTTAACTTTGCAAGTGTGAGTGGGATATTTCCTAAATGAAATTGAATCTCTGAGGAACTAAGGTAAGAAAGGAGGAAGGTAGGAGGAAGGGGCGTCAGCCAAGAAACTATTGGGGGAATGCAGAGTTTCCTTTTTCTGAAACTGAAGAGGGAACTTACTTTCTACAGAGATCGTGTTTCACCTTTAAATATAGATTAATAAAGAGATCTATCCCCTTTGTACTAAGTGACAACTTTTATCACTGGCTTATTTATCCTTGTGATACTGAAAAGAGAAACAAGACAAAACTCAAACACTTTATGTTTCGTTGGAGACCTGGCTCAGTGGTTATGGGCACACACTGCTCTTGCAAAGGAGGTAAGTTTGATTCCCAGCATCCAAATCTGTTTCTTTGTCAGCTATCTGTAACTCCAGCTTCAAGGGGTCCATGCCTTCTTAGGTCTCCATAAGTCTCCACACATACATGTCCATACAGTCACACAGACACGTAAATGAAAATACATTTTTTAAAAAATCTCTTAAAATAACAATTGAAAATTAAGGACCTTTCTGACTTCAAGATGTATCTCTCTAACCATATATAAGCTTGTTGGAGACTGGCTTTGGCCTAGAATTTTACTTCTGACTATATAGGCAAGGGCTGACCCTCTGCTATCAGATTCTGTTGCTGACTAAATCAGGCTGTCAGGTGGTGCACTGAGATAGGAAAGGCTGGTGCTGTCTCCTAGAGCATCAGAATGCTCTTCTCCTCCTCCTTGGTTGATCGTGGATGGAAGCAGTACATGTGCCTGATGAGTTTCTTCAGGACAAAGTCACACCTGTAAAGCAAAAGATGCTCCAACAAAGTAAGTACAAAGAAAAGTTGCTTAGAGCCCATGCACATTTCGTCCTCTCTTCTGGATGCCTGTAGCCAAGCAGTTTAAATGCCAAAAATATAAGAAAATGCTGTGTAGTTAAAGCTAGGAAATAATTTTTCATTAAGAGAAGGATCTTGGCATGTTATTTGCTCTTGGTGACATATCACCAGAATTCTGAGGTTGAGTACCACTGTTGTAAGAAAAATGTCTTCATTTTCCCACTGTGAGCTACAGGTTTGCCTGAGGAAGGCAGTCGTAGTCACCACCCACCCTCAGCTACCTTACCTGCCTTTTTCTAGAGTAGGAGCCAAATGTGGTCTGTCCCTTGTCTCTTCCTTTTAAAATCTTTTATTTATTATTTGACAATTTCATACATTTATTCATTGATCACATCCACTCCAATGTTCGCTCCCCTTACTTCTTGATAACTGGAAGCCTAGTGTCCAGAAGCCCATGGGACGGTGTGAGAACTGCAGAACTGAGCGTGCTGGGTACCTGCCATGTGCTTGGTAAATTATACAGTATGTACCTTCCCACAGAACTTGCCATTTTGTTCTGAGATGCTTCCCTGAAACATAAGGATGCCTCCTCTGCTCAGAGTTTGCTTTATAGATGCCGGTAACATCATGATCTCATTAATAGAACATCCAGTTGGCACTGAACTGGTCTCTTGATGGTCTTACCACTTGGTTACCCTTTCAGTTTCTCTGTATCAGCCACAGCCTATTAGCTACCTTGCCTTTCATCCAGTGAGACTATTCAGAAGCCTAACTTGACTTCCCATGAATCCTGGAACAGCTGAACTTCTCAGATAGCACAGGCCTGGAGAGAGAACAGAGTCAGGTTCACAGCAACAGGAAAGGGATGAGCAGAGCCCTCCCTTCTAGCACTGTCGGGTTTACTCCTAAGGAGCCTTTGTGAACTGGATGGAAAGAGGTATGTTCAAGGTGGGTTTGCTGGAACAGCAGCAGGCTACCGTATGAGTCCTTTGCTGGTCTGCTACTAGACATCCTCTGGACAGGACATAGCTGGGACATTAGTGGGTACTCAGCTCAGATGTGGACCTCCTGTTGAGGTAAATCTCTTGCCCATAGGGAGTCCATAGAAGAAAAGACACAAGTCAATAAATATCAAATGAATGCTGCATGCCTAGATTGGGCAGATTTACCATTAAACTACACTATTCCCCAGCTAAGAGAGCTCTTATCAACTTGCAGTTTCCTAGGTCAAGGTCTTCTCCATCTTCTCTCCTTCCACCAACCGCCCACTGCCCCAACAGCTCTTCTCCTCTTATCCTCTTTCCCTGCCTCTGACTCCTCCCACTCCTCTTCCACTGCCCAATCACTGGCTGTAGCCTTTATTTAACAAATTTGATTGGACAGAAGGTTTACAAGATTCACTCCTCCTTCACAGCCCCTCCCAGGAGTGGAATTACCATGACAACAAGAGGCTAGGGCTATTCACCACAACCTCCAAAGGGACTTCACTGTAGAACTTCAAGAGTAAACACCGCTTTTTCCATGATGATTCTGAAGGGAAGAAACTTTCAGTTACATGTGTTTTACCAGTATGTTCTTCATATAAAAGATTTACGTCAAAACTATAAAGAGATCTCTCTGAGCCAATAACAAAACAAACTACATGGTTTTAAATGTACAAGAAATGTAAATATGCATTTCTTGAAGGGCTGGATCAGTAGCCCATGAGAAGCTGTCTAACAATCAGTGGTCACTGGAGAAACAAAATTAAGACCACAGAAATATGCTTCATGCCTGCTAGGATAGATAAAGCCTTCCTGTGGAAAGTTGACTATCAGGTGCTAGTGAACAGGGAAAGCAACCAGACACTATCCATGGTTCTACAGAATGATGCAGCTCTTGAAAGACATTTTAGAAGCTTCATACAGTTAAACGTGCAACCCAGCAGCCCTACTGCTAGGAGAGGAAGATTCATGTTTAAAAACCTAAAGGTTTGCCAAGCATGGTAGTGCACACCTTCAGTGCCCGCAGGCAGATCTGTTGAGTTCCAAGCCAGCCTGGTTTACAGAGCCAGTTCTAGGACAACCAGGGCTGCACAGAGAAGCCTTGTCTATGGCACTGGGTAGGGAAGAACCTATAGGTTTGATCACCAAAATCTGGAAACTGCTAAGGTATATGCCAGACAGTAAAGCACACTGCCAGATAGTCACATAGTGGGCTCTTTCCTGATACATACAGTTGGATAGATGTCTGTACATTTGATGTGGCTACCTACTGTGTACTTTCCATCTGGCATCTGCAAGAGGAGAACCAGAGGGAAAAAAAGCAGGCTACTATAGGCCCGCATCTGCTCTGCCACTGGGCACAGCTGCTTGCGGGGGTGGAACTCAGGAGGGATGTTTGACTGCGCTTATCCCATGCCACTACCTGGGCGGGTGCTGGGCTGCAGAGAGACATCACTCTGGGGTGGGAATATGAAGTCTGAGATGTGGGGAAGCCAGAGCAGGTTCGAGGGTCCCAGGCCCATGATGAGGCCGGGGCCGTGGGGTTCTCTGACTCTTGGACATCTGCTAGTCGCAGAAGAGCAGAAAACAGAATCTGGCCCGTGGGCCAGGGACAGCGTCTAGCCCAGGGGTTGACGGTATTGTCCTTATCTTGTAGTAACTAGTCTATGTAATAGAATGTCTACAACAGTTTAAAAGAACATGATATGTTGTGAACTGACACAGTTTCATGTGCTTAAGTAGAAAAATGCCTCAGAACAATGATAAAGGTTAGAGAGATGACTCAAAGGTTAAGAGCACTTGTTCTTACAGAGGACCCAGGTTTAGATCCAAATACCTACATAGTGATTCATAACTATTCATAATTCCAGAGGATCTGATGCAGTGCCTTCCGATCAGCAGACATACACTTGGTACACATATATATGCAAGCAAAAAGACAAAAACACTTGTACTCATCAAATAAGTAAATAATGATTTTTTTTTTTTTTTTTGGTTTTTCGAGACAGGGTTTCTCTGTGTAGCCCTGGCTGTCCTGGGACTCACTCTGTAGACCAGGCTGGCCTTGAACTCAGAAATCCACCTGCCTCTGCCTCCCAAGTGCTGGGATTAAAGGTGCGTGCCACCACCGCCCTGCGTAAATAATGAAAATTAAATGTTAATTGTGGGTAATTGAAATTCTGCATAATGTGAACAGAATAAACTTTTTTAAACGCTTTCTGGCCGGGCAGTGGTATTATGCATTAAGCATTAAGCATTATGTGGCACATTGGTCAGTGACAGGAGAAACCCAGCTCTACCCTGATTTGCCAAATGTTTGAGAAAACTGACCCCAAGTAAACGGAGCCACTGGATTAAGAGAGGCCAAGAACAGCACAGTGCCACTGGAGTGTGGGAGAGGGGCTGTGACATGCTTTTAATCACAGTACCCAGGAGGCAAAAGGTGGAAGCCAGCCTGGTCTCCCTAGCAAGTTTCAGGGTGATCAGAGTACATAAGGAGATCCTCTCTCAAAAAGAGGTGGGGATGTGGGGCCGGCATGGGCAGCAGTGTCGTGGTCGTGGGGCTGAGAGGCCAAGGCTTGAACTCAAGTCCAGCTTTGACTATTGCCAGCCCACAGTGTTGCCACGCCTGTTTCTGGCCTGTGGGTTAGCAGGATGGAACTGATTGATTCATCCCTGCCGCCTGCAGTTGGTTTTTGTTAGCAAAGACTTTGCCATCCCAGGAAAGTGTGATTGCTGTTCACACACTGAAAGGCTCCAGAGGTCTTTTCTGTTCCAGTGTAGCTGGGGTGGGGGTGGGGGTGGGGGTGTCATTACTTACTAGGCTCTCTGTCCTGCTCATAGGGAAAGCTTCAGTATTCTCAGACAGCGTTGGCAGGTTTGAACCTTAACAGCATCAAACAGCCAGCTCTGAGATCACATTCTGTTACCCACCTACACAGATCCGTCAGAAAGCCGAGCAAGCCTGGGCTTGCAAGCTTAATAAGTTGAAATGAAACACTCCCACGTGTGAATTCAAGTTGCATACTTGTGTTACAAATGGATGCTGGGTAGTCGGCTGGGCACAGACAGCAAAGAAAACCAGGATAGTTCGGTTTGCTGTTTGAGACAAAAGTCTTCATGTATTGCCCAGGCAGCCCTAAATTCCCAGGCTCATGCCAAACGTGTGCCTCAGCCTCCTCAGTGGCAAAGATGACAGGTAAATGCCACCAAACTACGCAGGCGCCAGTGCTCCGCGAAGTGAATCCAGGGCTTCACACATGCTAAGCGCATTCTGCCCCTGGTCTATGATCCCTGCTTACAGGATCAGTTAATGATTCAGGTGGTTCTTTTCAGTTGAATTCTGAGAGAAAGTGCATTTGTTGATCAAGGTTAAGGTATATACACCAGAAGAGATGCCAAGAAATTACACTCAATGTCTCGCATGCTCCAAGTACCATGTTCACATGTACCAAATGGGTAAGGTGTCCCTGTTGCCAGTCACAGAAGATGGAGAGACTCTGGTTTGAGAGAGTGGTTGGGTGGAGGCTGGTGAAAGGTTGCCTTTGTGCTATGGGGGAGTGTCACTGTTCTATTGCTGGGAAGAGACGCCATAACCAAGGTAACTCTTACAAGAGAGCGTTTACTTGGGGGCTTGCTTATGGTTTAAGAAGCTTAAACCATCTCCAGGGGCTGGAGAGATGCTCAGTGGTTAAGAGCACTGACTGCTCTTCCAGAGGTCCTGAGTTCAATTCCCAGCAACCACATGGTGGCTCATAGCCATTTGTAATGGGATCTGATGCCCTGTTCTGATGTGTCTGAAGACAACTACAGTGCACTCATATAAAATAAATGAATAAATCTTTTAAAAAAATAAAAAAGAAGAAGAAGAAAAGCTTAGTCCATTACAGTAGCAGCCTGGCAGTACCCATCTCGCTGGAGCTACATCCTGATCAGCAGGCCAAGTGAGAGGTGGGGAGTCTAGTGGAAACTTTCAAAATCTCAAAGTCCACCTGGAGTGACAGACTTTCTCCAACAAGGCCACGCCTCCTAATCTTTTTCACTCTCTGGTGACCAAGCACTCAAATAGATGAGCCTGTGGGAGCCATTCTTATTCAGACCACCACAGGGAGGTTGGTGAAACTAATTTCTAATGTCCTCCTGGTTTTACAACTGGTTCAAACATGGTCTGAAGAAGGCTTTGCTCTGTTGTACCGTCAAAAGACTGCACATGGCACAGGCCCTGCTCTAAGATCCAGGGTGAGTTTTACCTGTCTGTATCCCACTGAGATCAGGAGACAGAGGCACATGGGCTCTGGGGACTGACTTCCTCCTGTGACTTTAGTATCACCTGGCCCCTCCTGTGAAGCCACCTGCTTCTGCCATTGCTCTGTGCCCCAAATGTTTGCCTTGATCACACAGTGGTTTCCTGGTGCCATCCTGCTCAAGGCTCTTTCAGTTAGTTCTTTAAGGGTGAGGGCAGAGAAAGAAAAATAATTCAAGTTGTCTTAAAAATGTTAATCACAGCTGAGTGTGGTGGCACACACTTTGATCCCAGCACTTAGGAGGCAGAGGCAGGTAGATCTCTTAAGTTCGAGGCCAGCCTGGTCTATAAAGCAAGTTTCAAGATAGCCAGAGCTAGAGTGAGACCCTATCTCAAAAAAAAAAAAAAAAAAACATTAGACACAGCCCTGGGGACTGCCCACCCTCTCTCTGGCCATGTGGTCTTTGCTATTTCCAGTTTCTGTAGGTACTCTGCAGATTGGCCTCTTGACAACTCATAACCTGTGATGTTGCTTTGGCTTAGCCAAGGCCAAACATTGTTTTTGTAATTTATTTTGTGTTTGGGGATTTTGCTGGCATGTATGTATGTGCCACTTGTGTTTAGTCGGTACCCATGGAAACCAGAAGATGGTATCAGAGCCCCTAGAACTGAAGTTAACAGATGGTTGTGAGTTTTGGGAGTTGAACTCGGGATTTCTAGAAGAACAGCACGTGCTCCTAACCACTGAACCATCTCTCCAGCTCCAGCTTCCCCCTCCCTTTTTTTGTTTCTTTTATTGGTTTTTCCTTATTTTTTCTTACTGCTTGAATCAGACCCTCACACCTTCTAATCACATGTTTAGAAGTTTTACATGGCTTTCAGCCCAGCCAACTGCCCCTCATTCTGAATCCCATCTCCAGATCTACATCAGGGGTTCTCAACCTGTGGGTTGTGACCCCTACAGGGGTCAAATGACCTTTTCACAGGGGTCCCTTTAGACCATCCTACATGGGGCTGGTGAGATGGCTCAGTGGTTAAGAGCACTGACTGCTCTTCCAGAGGTCCTGAGTTCAAATCCTAGCAACCACATGGTGGCTCACAACCATCTGTAATGAGATCTGATGCCCTCTTCTGGTGTGTCTGGAGGCAGCATACTTACATATAATAAATAAATAAACCTTAAAAAAAAAAAAAAGACCATCCTACATATCAGATATTTATAGTAACATAACAGTAGCAAAAATACAGTTATGAAGTATGGATGAAAATAAATCTATGGTTGGGGGTCACTGCAATATGAAGAACTGTATTTAAGGGTCTGGGCATTAGGAAGGTGGAGAACCACTGTTACAAATTAATCTGATGGCTCTCTGTTCATTGCTAGCACCTAACCTGATGTTTGGATACAGGAGGTTTCCACATGGGGTGCATTTTGGGCAGCAAGGCCTTCCCAAGGAAGTAAGGAAGGCCTGAGGGAGGAGTATGTCTACCTGAACTCAAGAAAGAACACAGCAGCCTCCAAGTGAACCAGCACACTACGCTGTGCACACCAGGGATCTAAGGACCGAGTTGCACAACTCCTGAGAACTGGTGGATTTATGAAGAAAATGGCCATTCCAATTCTAGAGTCCCTATGACTCCTATGTGTAAGAGCAGAATACACAGTCTAGAGATTTGTGTTAAGGTATCTGGAGAGCTTATCTGCTTG
Organism: Arvicanthis niloticus; assembly: GCF_011762505.2. Classification (NCBI taxonomy): domain Eukaryota; kingdom Metazoa; phylum Chordata; class Mammalia; order Rodentia; family Muridae; genus Arvicanthis; species Arvicanthis niloticus. Next base: position 44,267,345 of record NC_047660.1, read on the forward strand.
CATGCATAGTGAACAGAGAAGCCAGGCATGGTGGTGCAGGCCTGTGGCCCCAGCAATCAGGAGGGTGTGGACAGGAGAATCACATGACTGAGGTCAGCCTCAGCTACATAGACTATCTCCAAACACACACAAACACAATTGTACCAGGTAGTGGCAGCAAATGCCTTTAATCCTAACACTCAGAGGCAGGCAAATCTTTGAGTTTGAGGTCAACCTCGGGTACAGAGTGAGTTCCATGACAGCCAGAGCTACACAGAAAAACCCTGTCTCAAACAAACAGACAAACAAAAACCAAACAACAATAACAAAAGCCTTGATTGTGGTAAGCCACCAGGTATACAGTTGTTACCCACGATGTAGTAGTTCCTGAGCCCATTTCTAGCAGGTGATCCTTGTGCACTAATAAAGCATTGTCAGCATGTCAGAAGCATGACAGCTCTTTCTGTCTCATTCTGCAGACTGGGGGATGGAAAATACATTCAGACCACACATCTTTTTAGTAGTGAAGCACAGGCCTCTCCAGTGCTCCCGGCCCCATGGACTCTCTAATCCACTTGGTCACCAGAATCCTAGGTGGGAGATGAGGACAAAATACAGGCTACTATAATCCTCTACTGAGGTACATCCCTTGAGAGGACCTCCTACTTCTGTTTTCCCACAGAATTCTATAATTAGTGATGATGATCAGACAAGATTCAAAACAACTGAGTTTGTCATGTGTTGTCAACCAGACAACTCGAAGTGTCTTTTGGTGGAGATCTTCCTGGTCATAGATAGCTCAGAGGAAACACCAAGGCTTTCCTGAAGAAACTCAGTGACACCCCACCTCATCCCTGCACCACCACCACCCCACCCCATCCCCGCCCTGGAAACTCAAGAGAGAAGCTACACTGACAGTGTGAGCCTTGACGCCTTAGCAGACCTTCCTAGTCTCACTGGGAGCCTAAGACGAAAGGACATGCCTGTAGTCCCAGGACTAGGGAGGCACAAGTAGGCAGAGCTCTGAGTTCAAGGCCAGCCTCTTCTACAGAGAGTTCTAGGACAGCAAGAGCTACACACAGAGAAAAAAAAAACAAAAAAAAACAAAAAAAACACAACAAAACAAAACAAAAAAAAAAAAAAAAAAAAAAATCTTGTAAAACCAAAAAAGAGGAAGGAAGGGAATGAGGGAGGAAGGGAAGTGGGGAGGGAGGAAGTCTTTTGGGACTTCACCATGAAGTTGCACCCTGATGAGCTTGTCACAATTTGAAAATAGTTTTAATTCAGCCTAGCCTAGCAACACTGTTCTCTATGGAGTGCAGAGTTTGCTTTGTGCTGGTGTGACTGCCTGCATGCTACTAGTCCATATCAAATTGCATGTCACTGGCCAGGGAACAGATCCAAGGTTAAAACTCAGAGCCCGGTTTCCACAGAGTGTGAAGCATTTTCACACCCTCCTAACAGCAAAACAACAGTGTCACAAGGGGAATACACTCAGCTCAACCTCAAGGCTCTGATGTCTGTCTCTGAGGAGACAAGAGCACTGGGAGAGTAGATCTCCCGGGCCTCTTCTCACTGCTGAGAAGGCAAGTACTTCAGTTGCTGCCAGGCCCGCTGCACACTGGGATACCTCCTGTCAAAAAGAAGGGTGGAGCCAGTGAGCTGGTTCAGTGGGTAAAACAGCTTGCTTGATGACTGAGTTTGCACCTCAGGACCCACATGGTGGAGGAAAAGAACCAACTCCCACAGGTTGTTCTGTGACTCAGGAATGAACACACACACACCACAATGGAATTTTTTTTTAATTAAATAGAAGGCTGTTTGATGCAGAATCCTAACCAAGTATGTACCTTAGTGTCCATGACAAACAAGGAGATGTCTCTGACCTGATGAGACCCACAAGGACTTGGGGACATTTCATTTTACTGCAATAGTAGGTATTTCTGGTCCACTCAGCCTTGAGAACAAAGCAGCATAGAAAGAGTGAGTGGCTGATAAGCAGTAGAAATCTAGGCTGGTGACACAGTCTATCAGGCAAAGGCACTTACCAGCAAGCCTGAAAACCTGAGGTCTATCTCAGGGTCCCACATTGTGGAAGGAGAGAACCAATTCCCAAAGGTTTATCTTCTAACTGCTACACATGGACTGAGGCATGTACACACCCACACACATACACAGATATATAAATAAATGGATGTAATTTTTTTAAATGCTTTAAAAACCTTTAATCCCAGCACTTGGGAGGCAGAGGCAGGCGAATTTCTGAGTTTGAGGCCAGCCTGGTCTACAGAGTGAGTTCCAAGATAGCCAGGGCTACAGAGAGAAACCCTGTCTCGAAAAACAAAAACAAACAAACAAAAAAACAAAAACAAAAAATGCTTTAAAAAAAAAACCTATCAGGTTCTGGAGGGCCCTGTTGTAGGTTCCAGTGAGGGACTTCCCGTCTACAGCCTGAACACTTGCTATCTTTATTTAGTGAAGGGAAGAGCCTTCGCTGAAGTATCGTTCATGAAGAGCACTAACCACGGTCCTGAGGGCTCCGGCCCCAGGACCTCACCTTCCAAAGCCCCTCCTCGAATCATCACTATGCGGGAGAGAACTTGGGAGCGAATTCCAGGGCTGCTGAGATGTTCACTCCGTCAGTTAGTTGGTGGTTCACACCGTGAGGATGCCTGACTTATGACTTCATAAGTCTGTCTTTTGAAAGATGAATAAACCTTATTTTGAAAACAACGGTTTGCTGCCTTCAGACCACAGCTGAAATGACTGCACGGCTCTGTTTTCTTTCTTTCTTTCTTTCTTTTTTCAAAGTAGAGGCTACACCTACACAGGATCTACTTTTGGGAAGGGGGTTGTTACTGCCACAGCTCATGAAGGCTGACTTGCCAATCCAATTCAAATTAGGTTGAATAGCAATTCTAGCATGAGAGCTAAAATCACGTATGCTGACCTTGAGCTTTCGTGGTAAAATCATAATGTCATGCTGAGCCAGAGGTAGGGTGAGCTGGGGGCTGCCTTTCCAAGGACATCTGGAAGCTGGGTCAGCTTGACCCAAGGCAGCTTCACCTGGCTTTTCTGGCCCCTCATGCCACTTGGCTCTCTTGGCTTCAGGGAGACTTGACAGGTAAAGACGGAATTCTAGATTACAAAGGTGAGAGAAGAAGGGTACAGTGGGCCAGCCAAAACCAGTTTGAAACAGATCAGGTCCCATTTAAGAGCAATTAAAAAGAACCAAAAGAAATCAGGCCAGAAATAGCCAATGTAATGATTATTGTAAGGCTAACTCCTGATCACACTACTTCCGTGTACCATATTTAAACAAGGCATTATCAGTTATAAATAATGCATTGTCATATATAAATAATGATTATGGGGTTGGAGAGATGGCTCATCAGTTAAGAACATAAACCGCTCTTCTAAAGGACCAGAGCTTGCTTCCCAGCAGTCACCTCGGCTGACTCACATCTGCCTGTAACTCTGCCTCCAGGAGTCCCAATGCCCTCTTGTGGCCTTCAAGAGCAACTGCACATGTGTGGAGAGAGAGAGAGAGAGAGAGAGAGAGAGAGAGAGAGAGAGAGAGAGAGAGAGAGAGAGAGAGAGAGAGAGAGAGAGAGAGAGATTAAAGAGTGAAAATACAATCTTTAAAAAATAAAATAGGGGCTGGAGAGATGGCTCAGTGGTTAAGAGCACTGACTGCTCTTCCAGAGGTCCTGAGTTCAATTCCCAGCAACCACATGGTGGCTCACAGCCATCTGCAATTAGATCTGACGCCCTCTTCTGGCTTGCCTAAAGACAACTACAGTGTACTCATATATGTAAAATAAATAAAATCTTAAAAACAAACAAACAAACAAAAAATAAGATGCATTGGGGCTGGAGAGTGTTCTAGCTGTCCCCGTAGAGAACTCAAGTTCAGTTCCCAATGAACACATGGTATCTTACAGCTATTTGTAAATCCAATGACAGGGCATCTAATTCTCAGAGCACCAGGCAAGCATGTAGTCCACAGACAGACAGACAGACAGACAGGCAAGTGTGTATATGTACAAAAATGTTATGTACAAATAAAAAAAAATGTTTTTTCTTGTTTTTTCGAGACAGAGTAAGCCTGGCTGGAACCCACTCTGTAGACCAGGCTGGCCTCGAACTCAGAAATCAGTCTGCCTCTGCCTCCCAAGTGCTGGGATTAAAGGCGTGTACCACCACTGCCCGGCCACAAAAACAATTAATAAAAATATTTAATAAAAAAATATGTGTATCTGTGTGGGGTGTTGTTAGCCTTGTCAAGTTAGTGAGTGAGTCCCAGGGTAGTTAGGACTACATAGAAAGACAACGTCTCAAAGAGAAAAAGAAAAGAATGCTTATCTTGAAAGGAGAAGGGGTACTTTGGGGTGGAGGGGTCACTGAGAGGAGAGAATTAGGTGTGGGGGAGGGTAGCAGTGGGCAAACATGAGCAAAGTGCAGAGATGTGCATGCATTAAAAGGCCATAGAAAATGGTTTGAGGAAAGTAAGTCTTTAATCTATGCACCTCAGAAAGCTGAGTCAGGAGGCTCACCAGCCTGCGCTGATAACGACAACCCCTTGTCTTGGGGAAAGAAACACTGGGGCTGGAGCTGTGGCTCTGTTCGTAGAATGCTCGCCTAACTCCTGCATTTAAAACCGGTGGTACCGAGCCCGAGCTCCTAGCATTTGGGAGGTTGGGGCTGGAGGGTCAGAAGTTCAAAGTCATCCTTTATAAGAGAGTTCAAGGTCAGACCAGATTGCATAGGATCCCGTTTCAAAGGAAGAGGAAGGGCATGTGCATCTAATTTCGTCTGATTTTATTTCCTTAACAAAATACCCAACGGCCAGTAATTCGTGAATAACAGAGATTGGCTTCTCAGGGGTGGAGGCTTTATACCCAGGATGGAGCTACCAGCAGAGTTGATGCCTGGCAAGGACTGCTCCCTCCTCAAGATGGCGCCTTGTTAGCGCCCTCACATCGTGCCAGATTAAAAGGTCAGAGGCTGGTCTGAACTGGTTCCCTTCTGCCCTCTGCCCTCACAACAGTCACTCCCAGAAGGCCCCACTTCTCACAGGCACTAACGTGGGCGTCACGTTGGAACATGGATGGGAGAACACATCCGAACCACAGCGACGCTCACTGCAGGGAGCTGGGAACGTACAGAAAAGGCAAAGAACCATCCGGTCTCAGGTCCCAGCACCCACAGGGTAGCTAACAGCCGTCTCTAACTCCAGAGCCAGGGCACCCGACACCCTCTTCCGGTCTGTTAAGGCACCCAAACTCACCAAGTGTACATACCACCCCCATATACTCACATACACAAACTGCAAAAATAAACAAACAAACAAATAAATATTTTAAAAAGAAGAAGAGCCGGGTAATGGTGGTTTTAATCCCAGCATTTGGGAGGCAGAGGCAGGCGGATTTCTGAGTTCGTGGCCAGCCTGGTCTCCAGAGTGAGTTCCGGAACAGCCAGGGCTACACAGAGAAACCCTGTCTCGAAAAAGAAGAAAGCTTGTTCCGCCCAAAATTTCACAGCAGGGTTGTGAACTGTTAGTGATCTAGCTCCTGGAAAAAAAAAAAAAAAAAAAAAAAAACGGAAAACAGTAGAATCAAGGCAGTGTTTAGATCCACGCACAGTGGGATTGCAAGTATCTGCTGCTCGCAGCAACACTGCTGCTTTCTCTAGGCTGGTGCTCATTTCTAAAAGGGGTACAGACAATAGCACAGGGGAATCCGGACAAAGCAGAACAAAACCAACGCTGCGCCTGGAAAGACTCTAGTGTGTGTCAGTTGGGGAGTCGGGGAAGGGGGAGAGGGTGGGGAGGGAGGGGAAGAAAGGGATGCGGGAGGGGTGTTAACAGAAATAAGTCACCCATATATCTACACTACGTCCACACTGTAGTTCCGTAATGGCTGATAAAAAGAGGGGGAGAAATGGCTCAGTGTGTAAAGCCCTTGGCCGCAGCTTGTCCACCCGACCCCCAGACACTCTGGAACTACCATTGGTTAGGGATTGACGTTTTCAATCCCCGTCTCTTTCTCTCAGTTCTGTCGTTTGTTTTTTAAAAATTTGTGTTCTGAAAGGGTTCTCTTTTTTCTTATGTTTCAATCCTCTCCTCTTCTCCTCTAAAATATTTTAATTAAATGTTTTCCTTTCCAAGAGTGCTTCTTCTGTTTTCCTTGTTTCTGGAAGCCCCGCCTCTGTGGATCTCTTTGACGATGTTAATTAGAGGCCGTTGTTTCCCTCTGTCCCCTGAATAATGTTTGTTTTCTCTGTGTTCACCCTGCTCCCTGTCTTTTGTGCTGAAAGCTCTGTGGATGATTCTTGCCTAGTGCTTCACATTTTTTTTAAAAAAACAAGGAGATGCGATGTTTAGTGCTCTGTCTGGGGAGAAGGATTTGTCAACCACAGAATTTGCCTTAGGGTACACAGTGGGAACCTGGCCATGCTTCTGGGGACCTTGTGATGCCAGCATGTGGTAAGGACCTAAATTTGGGACATCACACATTCTTGCTGTCCCAATCCTCCCCAATTCCCTCCCCCCGAGAATTTTCTTAACTTTTTTAAAAGAGAAAAATACTGTTGTGTTTTATATTGTTCTCCCTGAAGATAAGCCCCTGGCTGAAGCCACCTTTGCAGGCCCCTGCTGTGCCATATCCATTGATGGACTGAGAACGCTAGGCTGATTCCATGACAGACTTCAAATTGGCAGTTAAGGAGACTAGACCTGAGAATTGGGCACATCCAGGCAAGCCCAGGTAAGTTGATTACTAATACAAAAAAAACCCAGGTTCCAGCCTTCATGCCCAGGTAATGGAATGTCCCAGCCACCTGGCCTGAGGCAAGGTCAATGGGTCAGCAGCAGTTTCCAGACTTCCTCAGTAACAATTCCCAGACTTCTCCAGCAAGTTTCCAGGCCCCACACCTCGGTAACGGACATATGTCCGTAGAGATGGACCCAACAGATTAACATAGAGGTCACCTACCTTAGAATTCTCTAATGTGCCTTAAATCAGGCCTGTAAGCTCCGTTGAGTGTCTCTCTAACTTGGTAATAGGAGACCCCAGCATGCTGGACTTCTGCAGAATAAAATACTCTTTGTATTTACATTCTATTTGAGTCCAGGGTATCATTCTTTGGTGAATCATGGACCCTTACAGTTAGCAGATAGAGCGGCCATCTCACGATGTCCAGGTTAGTACTTCTCACTCTATTCTAAAGCAAGGGTTATGCAGCCAAAAACAAAGAGGGAGAAAATTTAAACTCAGGGCTTTCAACTAGACCATATATCTTTACCCTGTACAAATGCAGGTAGACAGCTTGGTGCAACTATCTCACCAAATCCCTGCCTTCAACCCTCACAGGAGGACTTTTGGTGCTATTCTTCCATGAGAAATGGGGGGACATATACATGTGACAGGTGCACAGATGTTTGTGGGCGTGTATGAGCAGATGAGGACTGTGGGTGTCATCATACAGGCTCTGATCACCTTGCCCCCCTCTTCCTCTCCCTCCTCCTCCTCCTCAACAGGGTCTTCCTATGTGGGCAAAGCTAACCTATCCTGGAACCCACTTCACAGCCCACGCTGGCCTTAAGCTCAAAGATCTACATCCTCTGCCTCCAGGAGACAGACAGATGAAAGTTGTATGCTGCCCTTGCTTTTTTGAGTCAAAAATCTCCTAGTCAGACTTTCCTAATTAGGCCACCCTGGCTGGCAAAGCCCCAGGGATTCTCCTGTGTCTGCCTCCCCCACTAGGATTACAATCGGGTAACACCACACTTTGGTTTGGTTTGGTTTGGTTTGGTTTGGTTTGGTTTGGTTTGGTTTTCCTTCCAGACAGGGTTTCTCTGTGTAGCCTGGCTGTCCTGGAACTTACTCTGCAGACCAGGCTGGCCTTGAACTCAAAGAGATTCACTTGCCTCTGACTCTCAAGTGTTGGGATGAAAGGCATGCACCACCATGCCAGCACACCCTTCTTTTTAACATGGCTTCTGGAGAGGGAATTCAACTCCTCATGCTTACGTGGTAAGGGCTTTATCTGAGCTGTCTCCCCAGCCCCATTACAGTCTCCTATAGAAACCATAAGATCTTGGTATGGGGGGGGGTCACTTAGATATTTTCTGCTACTGAGGTGTTCTTATTCTGATCTTAATCTTTATCCTCAAAAACAACAACCAGATCCCTCCATGATGTTAAGTTTGACTGACATCTTTTTATATATGAAGTAATTATGAATCTGTATGTCATGCTTGTGCAGGGGTCCCGTCGATCTCCGTGAGGTTCCTGTTTTAGTGCAATGCTGACAAGGCAAGTACAAGCCTGGCCTTCTTCACACAGCGCATCAGGCTTGCAAACACTTTCCAATGAAGGTCACTGCGGTCCTGAAGCTGGCTGCCTCCCTCTCTCCCTCCAGTCTCCCTGTCTTCCTGTCTCCCTCTCTCCCTGTCTCCCTCTCTCCCCCTCTCTCTCTGCCTTGCTGCAGTGTCTCTATTGTGCTAGGATCTATGGCACCGCTCTTTAATGTTTGAGCACCACCTCAAAAAGTTCAGGCTCCCTGCCGAGCGCTTGTCAGGGTCCTTCTCTTTGCTTTTAATATCGTACAAGGTCGCTCAGGTTGGAACTCTGAGTTTAAAGCCATTCTCCATTGTGGGGACCTTAAAACCTTGATTCCTTGAGAAAAAAAATAATGTAAGAATTACCTCAGCTATCTTTCAGAATTGCCCAGTGTCCAGTCATGCAAAGAAAGACTTAAGTTGTTTATTATACAGCAAAAGTGACACAGGAGTGAACTTCTGTTGATTTTTATTGTGCAGTTTAACTCACCCTGCGCTAGAAGATGTTAGCATGCAGAAAGAAACAAGGGGAACGCCCCCAGCCAGAAGGTGGGTGACTTGTTCTTCTTATTGTTCTTCTTAGCACATTGTTGTCATGATTGAAGAATACATGTGCTTAATAACATGTGTTTTGCTAAAGACAGGACATACCAGCACTTTAAAGAGTGCTTGTGGTTCTTGCAGAAGACCTGGGTTCAATTCCCAACACTTACAAAGTAGCTCATAACCATTTGTAACTCCATTTCTAGGAATCTGATGTCTCCTTATGACCTCCAAGGGCGCCAGGCACACATGTGGTATACAACATACATGCAGGCAAAACACATGCACATAAAATACATTTAATTTTTTTTTTAAAGGTAGGGCATGTTCCCAACACATATCTCTTCAAGAAATTGCTTCCTAGTCCACAGAAGGAGACTTTGTACTCATAGGAACTAAATATCTGGTATGCTTTTTCCTCTTTCTGTTTGTTTTGTTTGAGAATTCACCATGTAGCCCAGGCTGACCTCAAACTCAGCAACCCTACCTCAGCTTCGAGAGTGCTGGGGCTCTCCCAGAAGTGGTTGTTCTGGTCCAGTCAGAAAAATGATTACATATGGTACTTCACTGAAACCTGAAAGGGAGCTCCAAGCTGACACCATTGGCTGACACCATCCCTGGATCTTGACCTACAAAATTTCCAGATGATGTTTGTTGTTTTGTAGACTACAGTTGAGGGTTATTTTGTAACAGTAATATATAATTAATACAGTGAGTCATGCTAAACAAGATGCAAGCAATTAGCATATATTTCAAAATAAAAGCTACCTACTTTGAATTCTTTTTACTTTCTTACTCGCATGGTGTGTGTGTGTTCATTGGGGATTCGGGTACCATGGTATATGTATGTGGATCAGGTCAGACAACTTGCAACTTTCAGAATCAATTTTCTCCCTGTGGGTTCAAGATGTTGAACTAAAGTTGTCAAGCTTGGTGGCAAGTACCTTTGCCTGAAGAGTCATCTCACCAGCCACAGAATTCTTTCACCCTTCCTTCCTCCCTTCCTTCCTTCCTTTTTCTTTCTTTCTTTCTTTCTTTCTTTCTTTCTTTCTTTCTTCCTTTTTCTTTCACTCTCTCTCTCTCTCTCTCTCTCTCTCTTTCTTTCTTTCTTGTGTGCACAAGCCCACATGACATGGCACAGGTGTCATGAAGGTCAGAGGACAGCCCTCTGGAGTGAGTTCTCTCCTGTCACCTCCTGTCCCCAGGGATGGAACTCAGTTGTCAGTTCTCTGTGCTGGCCTCTGTCCACTGGCCCCACTGTCTGCCTCTAGTCAGAGTTTTTTTTTTGTTTTTGGTTTTTTGTTTGTTTGTTTGTTTGTTTTTTACTTTGCTTCCTTGGGGTTTACTTCACTCACTGCTCCCCTCTGTGGACACACACCCCCATACTCCAACTGCTCTCATCACTCATGGATGCATGGATTGTAACTGGTCATTGGTTAAGGAGCCCAGGAGCAGGACAAATTGAGAGAGTGGGCTGAGAACTTAGTTATCTACTAAGCAACAGCAAACTACACCTAAGAACAAAGTCAAGAATTTGAAATCCAACCATGAGCATCTCTCCATCCTCCAGTTCCTACCAACGAGCCTCAGTTTCTCGGTGCCCCTCACCCCCCAGGGTCCTTTTCCACCTCAAGCCCTGAAATCCTCCGTCCAAGCCCCTTTGTGCTTCAATTTACCTTGTATTCTTCAGGCAGCAAACGAGCTCCCTCTGCTGGCCTTCTCCTGAAGCACATCACCCAAATGACAGGGCCCGCCCTTAGAAATTAGAGAGGATGCTTGTACAGAGTTAATTTAATGAGATGTCTTTTCTTAAACACACAGTACATGCAACAGCTGGAAGTATGGTATCCAAAAAGGAAAAAAACAACCATGTATGCACTGTTTTGCTCAGTTACAGAAATTTTGTCATTCCTTGCCACGTTCATCTAGATGTAGATAGAGTGCAAACAACCGGTTATTATTGGATGTTCTGATTTTAATAAGTTGTCTCATTGCCCAGTTTAGTTCTCCTGAAAAGCCTCAGAGGAGAGATTGCGAATTTGTTAGATTTTATGTGAGAGCTAGAATATCAGAGTTGACTCATCTCTTACTTTTCTATGTTTCTTCCTGTCGGAACCCCTGGGCCATGATCTCAGGTAATAAGTTTGTTCACCCTCTCATCTAGAACCCCCACAATTTCATCACGGCTGCCTTTTCTCTTCCTTTGGGGTAGGAAAAATTGGTAATACAAACAGTGAGACAGCCACAGGAGACACTATAGAGTGATAGCAGATGTGTGTACAGGAGTTTTAGACAAAGAGAGTCCTGGGGTGGTGCCTATATGGTTAGTGCGTTGATTCTTAAGTCTCTACAAAGAATAACTTCAAGACACGCCCATACTAACCATGCTGAATATCTTGAATACCTATACGATAAATTAGCAACATACTTGGGCCAAACATAAATATCCCAACAGATCCACTTCTTTTCCCAGGGGAATGTTTGGTATCTTTCTGCTTTTAGAATCGAGACTGCCTTCCCCACTACTTAGCCACCAAGCATTTCAGTGATGAGACGCTGCAGAATCCGCTTGCTTCGTCCCACCTCACCTGCCTTTGATTGTGAGTTTTCACCTGGATGGCTTTTAGCAACATGGAGTAGCAACATCGAGTTACATTGCTAAACAATGGGCCAGGCCTGGGCTCCTCCAGCGACAGTGGATCGGGCTCCCGATTCACAAAGGATCGTCACTGTACCAAGAAGAGGCTCTTTCAGCTTCCCTTGGCCTATTTCCTTCTTTCCCCCAGCCCCTCTCAATATGGACACACTGACATTTTCATCATCTCAGAACCACTTGGCTCAGCAGGCGCCTTCTCCACGGGATTCTCCATCACTGACCTCAAGAGAGGCCAGAAGGCCTTTAAGCCCCGAGTGCTGCGAACAACAAAAAGTCTTTTAGGATCCATTTCTCTCCTGCTGGCCAAAGCCAGCTTGTTTATGAAATAGCATCTACCGCAGTGGCCCACTCTCTGTCATCAGGCAGTACCACTTCTTGTCGTCCCCGGAAAGACGTTGTGGAGGAGGAGATGGATAATGTCACTCCGATGAGTTGCCTCCCCACCCACCCAGTATCCTGAGAGAGCCTGGTTGGGGAAAGGAAGCTAGAAGGATGGAAGAGGCTCCAGGACAGCGTTCGTTTTGGGTTTGGGTTTTTGAATTGTAGGTCAGTCCCCAGTACCAGGAAGGGCACCGGAGGCACCTCCCTGTGTGTCCTGGCTGCAGATCTGCCCCTCTACTCTCCACAGACTGGCAGAATTCCTAAAGTCACTTAAAGCGGAAGTGGGGATGGGCCCCACACACAATAACCTCCCTTCCTGTCTAGCTTTCTGGGTGTGAGCTCAATCCTGATCGGAGCTTTCTCTAGAGTAGCCAAGCCACAAGCCACTCACTTCCTAGCTCATGGGTGTTCTGCATGTTTCCGAGCAGATGTGACACAGGACCAAAAAGCAGACTGGAGACATCTTTAGAATTGTCCCTACTCTGGTCCATTCCAATTAACAAATTGCTGTGAGGAACACCATAACCAAAAGCATCTTTTGGGGGGGGGGAGGGGGGAGGGCTTATGTCATCTTACAGCTCTAAGATGACGCCATCACTGAGGAAGACAGGGCAAGGAACTGATGCAGAAATCATGAAAGCATGCTACTTTCTGGCTTGCTCAGCACTCAGGACCAGTGGGATGACCCTCCCACGTCAACCATTAATCAAGAAGATGCCCCCACAAACTTGCCTACCTACCGGCCAATCCAATGGGGGCTTTTTCTCAATTAAGTTTCCCTCTTCCTAGAGGACTCTAGTTTGTGTCACAATGACAAAAGGCTAGCCAGCATGGGAAATTGGTGGTGGACCTTTTAGGGGGGGCTGATTTAATTGGAGAGTTAAGTCCTGGGTGGGTTCCTTGAAGGGGATATCAGCACCCTAACTCCTAGTCTTCCTCCCTGTGCTTCCAGGCCACCATGAATGGGCATCTTGTTTGGCCACGTGCACTTGCCTTGATGTTTTGTCTTACTACAGGTCCAGAACAGTAGGCCAGAACGTGTGATTCTCTTAGAAACCTAAACCTGTGGAAACCACAGCCAGGAGCAGTCGGCCCATGAATAAGCCAAATGGGCTACTGCTGGCAACATCTGCCCCAGATCCTAGACATGGAACTTCAGGATCTAATGTTTGCCTTGCAGGACAGTTGTCTTGCTCTTTGTACATGCTACTTGATACTGACTAGGGTCATCTGAGGAGAGGAACCTCAGCTGAGAGACTGCCTCTGTCCGGCTGCCTATGGTGTAGGCCCTTTTCTGGACTGATTGGCTGTAGCCTGTGCCACCCCTGGGTAGGTTGTCCTAAGGCAGGTAAGACAGCAGACTGGACAAGCCAGAAGGAATAAGCCAGTAAGCAGCACCGGTCTCGATTCCTGATTCCTGCCCTGACTTCCCTCCAGATGGACCATTTTAGGCCTTGTAAGCCAGGTCAACCCTTTTCTCCACAGGTTGGTTTTTGTCTCAGGGTCTTATCACATCATGGCAAACCAAACGGAGAACCTGCCCCCACCCCCTTCTGTCTCTGTGCCTCATTCCTTCCGTGTGGAACAGGAATTTTCACTCTGTAAATCTGTGTTAGAAATATGTACTTTTTTTTGGCGGTGGTGGCTCACACCTTTAATCCCAGCACTTGGGAGGCAGAGGCAGGCGGATTTCTGAGTTCGAGGCCAGCCTGGTCTACAGAGTGAGTTCCAGGACAGCCAGGGCTACACAGAGAAACCGGATCTCAAAAAAAAAAAAAAAAAAAAAAAAAAAAAAAAAAAAAAAAGAAATACGTACTTTTGCTAGGCAGTTGAGGGAAATACAGATGGATCTCTGTGAGATTAGGGCCAGCTCCAGGACAGTCAAGGCTACATAGAGAAACCCTGTCTTGAAGAAACCAAAAAATGAAGGGAAAACAAAAAAAAAGAAAAAAGAAAAAAAAGCAATGTGTACTTTTTAAAAAACTGGGCACACAGCCAGGATCTCTGAGAAAACCATGAACTTTGATTTTTGGTTTTTGGTTTTTGAGCAATTTCCAACTGTTGAGATGGCAGGGACCCTTACAGATGAATTGGATGCAAGTTGCATTGTAAATTAGGGGCGAGCTTCTTGCAGGGCGGGTGTAATGTTGCCATTTAAGGAGATGTTTGTCGGTCACAATGACAAGGGGCAGACAGAGATGCTTAATCTTGATTGTTGACTCCAGTGGACTGAGAGATGCCTCCAAGTGCAGCGAATGAATGCACGTCTGTCTGTCTGTGTCTTGGAGGGATTCCAGGAAGGAACAACTAAACGAAGGTGGGAAGAAACACCCTCCATGTGGGATACACTGTACTGCATACCGTGACCTGAGGTGGAATAAGAGCGAGAAATCCAACAGCAAGCACAGGCACCTGTCCCTCACTCTCTGCTATGTCACAGCCTCCTACCACAGAAGCCTAAAACCGTGAGCCAAAACATAGCAACAAAAAGCTAACTAACACGAAGGTCAAAACTGTGTGATTTGAAATGAGAAAATAAATCAAACACATAAGTCCAAGGTTTTAAAATCCTGATTGTGCTGCTAGGTTTTTTTGTTTGTTTGTTTGTTTTTGTCAACTTGACACAAACCTAGACCTTGATTGAGAATAAACTCTCCCTACCCTTCAACCAGCTCCCCACCCCACCCCTTCCATCAGATTGCCTGTGGGCAAGTCCCTAGGGCATTTTCATGATTACCCTCAGATGTGGGAGGGCCCAGCCCCATGGTGGGTGGTCCCATCCCTGGGCAGGTGGTCCTGGGCTGTATAACAAAAGCAAGCTAAGCGGTTTAGGAGGAGTGAACCAATAGCAGCTTCTTCCATGGTCTCTGTTTGAGTTTCTGCCCCTCTGACCTCCTCTGATGACAGACTCTGAGATGAAGGAAGGAGCTAAATTCATCCTTTTCTCCCCAGGTTGTTTTTGGTCATGTATATTATCACAGTATTAGAAACCCTAACAAAGACACTGACATACTCCAAAACAAACAAACGAACAAACAAACAAACAAAACAAAAACCAGTGTTTTAATGAGTTATCTGCCATATCTCAAATTTTCTAATTAAGTCACAAGCTACTTGGCCACCTCTTTTATTCCACAGATATTTACAAAAACATATATACTATGTGAAAGGGAGTCTAGCGTCTCTCAAAAGTGGAAAAGATTTACCAGTCCTGGGCTTCCATCCTAGTATTCCAATAAACAACTTTGCAGCACAATTTCATGTAGAGATTTACCCATAAGAAACGCTGGATGTTTCTACACACTGGCTTCTGACTGCGTGTGCTTTATAACTTGTTTTCTGATGGCTATTTGAATGCTTCCTTTACTGGGCACTGGAAATTTGATGTTTTAAGTTACAAGTCACAGTTCTATGTGACCAGTCACAGTGGACAGGAGAATTTCTGGGAGTCATTTGATCAATCATGTAAGTGACTGGAAACAATGGAACTGGGTTCCATTGAACTCAAATAAGAGACTGGAGAGATGGCTCAGCAGTTAAGAGTGCTTGTCATTCTTGCAGAGGACCAGAATTGGGTTTCCAGCACCCATGTCAGGGTGGCTCGAGGCTTCAGGGCCTCAGGCGCCCTCTTCTGGCCTCTGAAGGCATACCCACAATGAGCTCATACACATACAAACAGAGGAATAAAAATATAAGGTAAACACAAACAAAATGTACCCCAACTCAACTGCCCTTTATTTGGATTCTAGAAATGTCTGTAGCTACTTGATGCTACCCACTCCCAGATGGAGAATGTCACTCTGTCAGAGAGGAAATCAAAGTAAAAAGATACAGCAATTACTAATGACAGGAATAATGTTCTTTCTTTTGTAAAACGAACACAAACATTTGGCCTAGGAAGGACCTAGACAAAATTCTTGGCATTTCTAGAAAAGCTGGAAGAGTTGACGGTATTGCCCCTCGCTGCCCTCAGGACGCAGTCCCCCGGAGCTGGGTTGGCATGCCCTCCTCCCAGGCCACTTGTCCTCCACTGTGCCCAGAGCAGCTGGATTTGAAGCCCCGCCGCCAATCCAGACTGCAAGTGGCAGGCTTCCCTGGCCTAAGGACAGAAGTTACCAGTGCTTTCAAGTGACAGCTGTCCATCTCTTGTGGAGATGAGAGTGGAGAGAACTGTATCGAGGCAATTAGTTCATCTGCTAAAATAGCCTGTCTTAATTGAAGTTGAAGAAGCCCTCAAATTAGTCATTAAAATCCGGCACAGCGAAATGGAAGACCAGCTCGGCAAAGCTCCGACGAGGTCGTGGGCAGTGAGGAGGCGGGCGAGGACCGGGTTGGGGCAGGGGCGAGGAAGGGGAAAGGTGGAGGCGGCGGGGCGGGGTGAAGG
Organism: Arvicanthis niloticus; assembly: GCF_011762505.2. Classification (NCBI taxonomy): domain Eukaryota; kingdom Metazoa; phylum Chordata; class Mammalia; order Rodentia; family Muridae; genus Arvicanthis; species Arvicanthis niloticus. Next base: position 44,283,632 of record NC_047660.1, read on the forward strand.
GGAGGGGGCGAGCACGCGAGGCCTGGGGAGGGTTGCTGACTGATGAGGATGAGGGAGCCCTCTAGTGGGAGCTGCTGTTTCTCCGGACCTTCTAAGATGGTTTGGAGAGGTTTGGCAGCCACTCAAAAGATAATTGTTCACGCAGAGGTGAAATGACCGGGGAGTAAGGAAAATATTCTAGGAACTGTGTGTGTGTGTGTGTGTGTGTGTGTGTGTGTGTGTGTGTGTGTGTGTGTGTGTGTGTGTTCAGGCTACTGAAAACCAGCAAGGGCTGAAGTATAAAGACTAACAAAGTATGGTGGTATATTACCGCGAGTGCTAACGATGTTTTTAAAAAACTTCTTGGCCTGAAGGTGGTGGAGCACGCCTTTAATCCCAGCACTTGGGAGGCAGAGGCAGGCAGATTTCTGAGTTTGAGGCCAGCCTGGTCTACAGAGTGAGTTCCAGGACAGCCAGGGCTACTCAGAGAAACCCTGTCTTGAAAAAAACAAAAATTAATTAATTAATTAATTAATTAATTAAAATAAAAAACTTCTTGGGACCTAGAAGTGGGTCCAAAGTCAGTCATCTTTATTTTATAATTATGGAAAATTCCAAATCGCAATGTGCCCCCATCCTTCAGCTTTAACAGGATCAGGATAAAGCCAGTCTGCTCTCCACACTCACATCTCTCTCCATACTGTTGGAAGATGACTCTCAGAAAATATTCTCTAAAAGACTGACACTGCCCCCCCCCAAAAAAAACCCACCTCTGATTCTCTCAGCGCCTCGAGTTTATTTTGTATGGCTTGTTTCAATCAGGAAACAGGTATGTTTTATGTTTTCTTTCTTTTTTAAGATTTATTGATTTAATGTATTTGGGTGCTTTGTCTGCATGTCCGTCCAGACGGTGGTATTGGATCCTATTTATAGATGGTTGAACTCTCATGTGGGTGCTGGGAATTGAACTCAGGACTTCTGGAAGAAGAGCCAGTGCTCTTAACCACTGAGCCATCTCTCCAACACCCCCCCCCCAAGTTTTTTTTTTTCATTTTCCCCCCTGCCCACCCAAGTTGTTTGTCTTTTCAAATTCTCTAGTTCTTTATACCCCCCTCAGGAGTTGCTGAAATTCGATATCTTAATATTGCCCGGATTTCAGGTTCCTTTTTTTTTTTTTATGTGACGTCACAGGGTGTCTGGCCTTGCAGCCTAATCCAGTTTACCAGAACTACAAACATGGCTTCACTACTGTAGACCCCGGAGGATTTTAACTTGTTAAAGACTTGTTAAATGGAAAGTAAGTGTTTCTTACATCTTTTAAAAGCCACATTGAACCGGGCAGTGGTGGTGCACGCTTTAATCCCAGCACTTGGGAGGCAGAGGCAGGCGGATTTCTGAGTCTGAGGACAGCCTGGTCTACAGAGTGAGTTCCAGGACAGCCAGAGCTACACAGAGAAACCCTGTCTTGAAAAACAAAAAAAAAAAAAAAAAGCCACATTGAACTTAGTGTGAAGAAAAAAAAAAAAAACACTAAAGCGTATAACATAATGCCGGTTGTCTTGACTTGTGTTAACTTGCAAACCTTCAAATCCAGTCTCGCTTATGAACTTTCTTTCTTTCCTGAGATGGGGTTTCTCACTATGTACACCAGGCTTAGCCTTGAACTCACAAAGATCTTGCCTCAGCTTCCCCAGTGCCTGGATTAAAGGTGTCACCACACACACACACAGCCTCAGTGACCCTAAATTGTAAGATGTGGTGCAGCGTGTCTGTCGGGCAGAGACTGCTGTGCTGAGACAATCTTCAGGCAGTTAGTTTGCCTTAGGGACTGGGTGAGGAACAGGTGTTTCCTGTCCACTGTGTTGTTAAACCCTCTCAACAGTGTGGACTTGCAGCAGGGAGCTGAGGCCAGGCCTGAGTGCCCAGTCCTAACCTGAGCCTGCTCAGTACACAGTGCACGGCACAGTGGCACTGTCCCCCAAACGCCTTTAAAAAGCAAGCAGAGAAGAAGGATTTTCAAAGCCAATAAAACGTTTTGCAAGTTTTTGAAGAGAGAAGTGAAATATTTGGGTCCAAGAGTCGAAGGTCAAAACTGGGCAAAGGTCAAGCCAGCGTTGACCAAAGCATGTTCACATGTTCACAGGTAGTCCACAGTCTGGGGCAGAGATGTAGATGGGGTTGAGAGATTTGAAAGGGCATTTGACAGACCAGTTCAGTATTCACCGAATGTAAAATAAAATTGAATTATCAAATACTGAATATTTCCAACTGTACCTTGTATGTTTTAATTTGTAAATAACGTCTCCAGGGTTTTAGGCTGTAGGTTACTGGTACAGTGCTTGTCCAGCAGGCCCAAAAGTCTAAGACTGATCTCTTGTGGGCCGTAAGCCTGGCATAGTGGCACACACCTGTAATCCCAACACCTCATGAAAGGTGAAGGCAGGAGAATAAGAAGCTCTGAATCATTCTTTTTTTTTTTTTTTTTTTTTTAAGATTTATTTATGTATGTAAGTACACTGTCGCTGTCTTCAGACACCCCAGAGGAGGACATCAGATCCAATTACAGGTGGTGTGAGCCACATGTGGTTGCTGGGAATTGAACTCAGGACCTCTGGAAGAGCAGTCAGTGCTCTTAACCGCTGAGCCATCTCTCCAGCCCCCCATGTCATTCTTGGCTATGGTTTGAGGTAAGCCCGGGATATATGAGATCCTGTCTCAAAAAACCAAGCTAAATAAAAACACTTCTAATAATGCATCTTTATTATATTCACAAAAGTTACTAGTCTAGCGTCTATAGAATGGCTCAGTGGGTAAGAGAACTGCCTGCCCTGCGAGCTCCAGCTTAAATCCCCAGCACCCACGTGAAAAGCTAGGTGTGAGGGCTGGAGAGATGGCTCAGTGGTTAAGAGCACTGACTGCTCTTCCAGAGGTCCTGAGTTCAATTCCCAGTAACCTACAACCATTTGTAATGGAATCTGATATCCTCTTCTGGTGTATCTGAAGACAGCTACAGTGTACTCATATATGTAAAATACACAATTCTTAAAAAAAAAAAAAAAAAAAACTAAGTGTGGCTACAAGCATTCCTGTAACCCCAGCTCTGCAGGAAGGGACAAGGATGCCACCAGAGCTTGCTGGCTACCAGCCTAGCTCCAGATTCAAGGAGAGACCTTGTCTCAAGGGAATAGCGGGAATGACACCTGATTTCCTTTGATTCTGCAGATTGGTGTAAGGAACCAGGAGTCAGACAGACTCCCTGATAGCCAGACAGACACACAGAGAGAGTCCCTGATAATTAAGGTGGCAAGTTTCTCTTCTTTCTTTCTTTCTTTCTTTCTTTCTTTCTTTCTTTCTTTTTTTCTTTTTTTTTTTTTTTTTTTTTTTGTTTTTGTTTTGTTTTTCGAGACAGGGTTTCTCTGTATAGCCCTGGCTGTCCTGGAACTCACGCTGTAGACCAGGCTGGCCTTGAACTCAGAAATCCGACTGTCTCTGCCTCCCAAGTGCTGGGATTAAAGGCGTGTGCCACCGCCCAGCAGGTGGCAAATTTCTAAAATGGCCCACTTCCACCTCACCCTCCTGACCTGAGATAAAAGCCTGACAGCTTAAACAAAGGCCTTGTGAGCTTTTCTGACAATGGGGCCCCTGCTGATGGACTGGCTCATCCAGTTCAAGGCTGGATCCGAACCCAGTTACACAACAGCTGTGGGCCAATCAACCATGCTTTCTTCCAGCAGACCAACCCTCGTTTGGAGGGGGAGGGGGACCCCTCAGAGACTAGATTTTTGGTGTCCTGAGTCACCCTCGATTTTCCAAGGGTCCCTTTCTCTGTGTGTCTGCTACACGTGCACTTCCTCACTCGAGAAAGTCTCTCCTGCTGGTTCTGTCTGCTCCAGGTGCTGGGCTGGAGATTTCTCCACTATTACTTATCACGGTATAGATTTCTTCTGCCTTTTTAATTCTTTAACTGGCAGAGAAAATGAACCCAATCATGATCCCTAAGTAACAGGTGCATGGGCTCTCACTCTGCAGGTACAGAAGTTCGTATATACCCAGACACACACACATTTTATTAAACATAACCCCCCCCCCACACACACACACACACATGCACACACAGAGTTACTAGTTCAGAAGAAATGGGAAATTTAAAGAAAACCATCCCTTCTCCCAGAGATAACATTGGAAGCCACTGGACTCACAAGAAGAATGAGAGAGAGAGAGAGAGAGAGAGAGAGAGAGAGAGAGAGAGAGAGAGAGGAAGAAGAAGAAGAAGAAGAAGAAGAAGAAGAAGAAGAAGAAGAAGAAGAAGAAGAAGAAGAAGAAGAAGAAGAAGAAGGAAGAAGGAAGAAGAAGAAGAGGAGTAGGAGGAGGAGGGGGAAGAAGAGGAGGAGGAGGAGGAGAAGAGAGAAGCTTAAAAGCTTCTTTTAACTTTATTCCTTAGATGGGATTCTTGGGAAAGAGTTTGCTAATTAAAGATTAGCAATTAAGAAGCTTGAGTATAGCCCTCAGAGTGGGAATCTGAATGGAGCGCTAGCAGCCAGGGTAAGTGGCTTCAAGCGGCAGTGGAATGACCACACAACTGGGTTGACCTCCTGCAGCTCCCAGAAGTTTGCACTACTTAAGCTGTTGTTACACAAGGAGAAACAAGAGGTGTAGGGGGTGGGAGGTAGGGGCTGAAGCATTCTTCGGCAGAACCTGAAAGGAGAGCTACTTGCAGATCCTTGAACAGGAGCTATTTACCTGAGAAGGAAATGCTTGGAACATAAAAAGCAAGTCAAATGTCACAAACCAATCTGGGAAAATGTCACTGTGTAAGAATAAGGTGAGTGACAGGTAGGTTTGGGCTTGGTGCCTGACAATGCATCATGTTGTTATATAACAACGCAAGCTCACCCCGCGCCTCTTCAGCACTTTACAGCTCCTAAGATGCGCCGAACACACAGAGGAAAAAGATGCAGGCGGATTCTCCAGGGAAAATGATAGCCAGGAAGAAGAGTCTGGCCAGGCGCGGGTCGCGAACTCCTTTAATCCAAGCATTTGGCAGTCTGACCAGGCATTGGTGGCACACACTTTGAATTCCCGCGCTCCGGAGGCAGAGGCAGGAGGATCTTCTTGAGTTTGAGGCCAGCCTGGTCTGGTCTATAGAGTGAGTTCCAGGACAGCCAGGGGGGACACAGAGAAACCTTATCTGGAAAAGGAGATTCCCTGATTGTCTGGTCTAGCCTCCCCACTCGCTCTATGAAACAACCAACGAAGCAGTTTAGAGGCGGTGACTGGCGTGTTTCAGTCTATGAGGCGTGGCCTAGCACGATGAAGCTCTTCCGGGTTTCCTTCATCCCAGAAGCTTTTTGGAGTGAAAAGATTCAGTGGATGGCTTGGCTTCATTATTATTATTATTATTATTATTATTATTATTATTATTATTATTATTATTATTTTGGAGATTTTAAAAAACATGTATATGTATGCCCGTGGGAATATAAGTGCATCATATTCGTGCAGGAGCCCTTGGAGGCCAGGGTGGACGTCTGCTTCACAACTGAAGAGACAGGTAGTTGTAAGCCAACATGCATGTTCTGGGGACTCAGTCAGGTCTCCTGCTAGAGCACTGAGTGAACATCTCTCCCAGCTCTGAGCGATAATCAGAACGTAGACCCTGAAACCCCACCACTGCATTGCATGTGGTCCTCCTGTCTTCCGCAACCTGAAAATTAATGTTTCTTAAAAACCAGGGTTTACAGAACTCTCGGGCTAGTGAGACGGCTCAGTAAGTGATGGCTCTTGCCACTAAGTCTAATGTCCTCGGTTGAGTCGCTAGCACTTGTACGTCTGAGGGAGAGCAGCCCCACCTGCAAGTTGTCCTCTGACCTCCACACATATATGCCACACCATGTGCACACTCAAAAGAATAAATAAATACATTAAGGTAGTGGATATTTCAAAGGGGTCGAGGGTCAGAGGTCAAGTGCGTTTGCTGCTCTTGCAGAGCCAGAATTCAGTTCCCAACACTCACTTCACTTCGTGTGGCTCACTACTGCCTATAACTCCAGCTCCAGGGGATCCACCCTCTTCTGGCTTCTGGGACATACCATAGATGCAACACATACACACACACCTTTAAAGAAACCTCCATCACAGTAATGTAAGAAGGTATTCTCTTACTTTTATTTTAGTGAATCGAAAATGGAATTAAAAAAAAAATCCTAATTTAAAAGGGAACTATAGCACAGATTTGATGCTGACATCTGGTGTACAAGGGGAGCAGGGCACACCTCAGTCTGAGTTCCCAAGGGAGCCCCAACTCCAGCCACATCAGTGTGTGCACAGGGCGGACGACACCTACAGTGCAGTCTCAGAAATGAGGAGAGAGAAGTGTGGGTAGAGACCTCCAAGAGAAAATACATGCTTGGGCTGCCAGAAGATAGATAGTATTGTGTTAAGCCGAGTGTGTGGAGTGTGCCGGTATCCTGGGACCAGGAGGCTGAAGCAAAATGATTCATGGTCAGCCTGGGATACAAAGTGGGTTTGAGGCTAGCCTGGATCTCATAACAAGACCTTGTCTCAAAACACCAATAAATTAACTAATTAAAAATAAATAATACTTAGTACTGCTTTAACACAACACATGCAAAATGCAGCCAAAGCCACACCTAAAGTGACAGGCATCCAAGGTCAGGAGGATGTGAGTCACAGGCTGTGCCCAGCCTGAGCAGGGTCAGTCAGGGGTCACTGGTCTTGTTCCTTCACTTTCTCAAATGTTCACATTGTTTGCAGCAGGAGGGAGGAAGCAGGAGCCCAGCGTGTTGGCTGCTTTCCATACAGCTATGTAACAACTCATTCCTGTCCCCTGTCTCCTGCCAGGACAGAGATGTCTTTAATCCCCACTGCCATAGAGTTCAGGAGCTTTTAGAATGCTGGGCATTCCCACCCAGTGTCGTAAGTAATTGACGTGGGTGGCCCCAGCTACCCTAAAGGCTGAGGCAGGAGCAGCTGGAGCCTGGAGTTAGGGCCAGCCTGGGAGGTGTTATCAGACTTTGACTCTTTAAAAATTACTAAATACTCTGATTTAGAAGAAGTGTTTATTACTGTGTCATTGTTATTTCTGTGACCAAACATATAATAAAAATGACTGTTTTAATTTGTTTTTGAAGAGTTATGTGGGTTTTTTTTGTTTTTTTTTGTTTTGTTTTTGTTTGTTTGTTTGGGTTTTTTTTTTGGGGGGGGGGTCCAGTGTTCTTAACCACTAATCATCTCTCACTGGCTTTTTTTTTTGACAATGTCTGGATGGCCTAGAATTCACTCAATAGACTGAAAGGGTTAAAAATTTTAAACCTTCCACAGATGGAGTCAAGAGTGCAGATCAGCTTGTTCTGCGTTCTGGGTCCTAGGAAACTAGCTATCCACAAGACAAAATAGATGATAGATTGAATAGAGTTCAGAGCTGGGAGTTCAAGATAGCGTGACCAAGTGCTATAGGTACCAGAAACTAAAAACTGATCATAAGATAGATTGAATAGGGTTTGAGCTGAGAGTTCAAGTTAGCGTTCCTGTGCACCCTGGATACCAGGAGAGTTTGAGTTGTGCACCCTAGATACCAGGAGAGTTTGAGTTGGGAGTTCTCAGCGTGCCCGTATATCCTGGATACCAGGAGCTTGGCTGATTACGTATAGGCTCTTAGAGAATAGCCTGTTCCTTGTACCCTGTCACAAACTGAATAATGGGCTGGGACTTTCCACAGGTGCTCTCCAATAGCCCTCCCTTACTCCCCCTGTGTTGTGGTCCCCCCCTTCCCCACAGTTGTGGTTTTGGACTTTAAATTCTCTCTGTCTCCAAAGCCCCGGGGTCAGACCCCATTGCCCCTGCGTGGGCTACAGGTCTTGACCTCAGTATACTGATTAAAATATGCCTCTTGCTGATTACATCAAGTTTGGTGTCTTGCAGTTATTGGGGTGGCCGAGATTTCCCGAGGCTTGGGTGAGGTCCTCCATTCGTGGGGGCCTTACAAGACCAGGTTGGCTTTGAACTCACAGAGATCCCCCCTGCTGATGCTTCCACCACTCTAGGACAAAAGGTGTGCTGCACCTCCATGCTCAGCAACAGAAACAACAGAAAGGAAAGATTCATTTTGGTTCGCAGTTTCAGAGGACTTAAGCTCCATACTGGGAGGAGTTGTGGTGGAGATCCTCACTGAGTTAGTGAGACCATGTGACAGTTGGTGTTGTTACCTTGACGGGACCTAAAATCACTTGGGGGACAAATATCTGGGCATGCCAGTGGACAGGGTATCTTGATTACATTAACCCGGGTTGGAAGACCTCCCCACTGTGGGTGGCACCATTCCTCTGGCTGAGATCCTGGATTGGATACATGGAGAAAGTAGGCAGGGCAGCAGCAGGCATTCATTGTTCTCTGCTTCCTGATTGACTTGATATCAATCTGCTGTGATGTAAGCAGGTGCTTCAAGCTCCTGCTGTCTTTACCTCCCTGCAGTGATGGACTGTGCCTTTAACTGAGAACCAGAACAAGCCTTTCTCCCTTGAGTTGCTTTTGTCCAAGCCTTTTACAACAGGAAAAAAAACTAGGACAACCAGGAAGCTGAGAACAGAACAGAGACTACAAGCAGGTCCAGGCTATAACCCTTGAAGATCTGTCCCCAGTGACCCACCTCCATCAGCCTGGCCCCTCCCACAGCCTCCCAAAGCTATGCCATGCTGAGGATCAGATGCTCAAACACCTGAGCCTGCAGAAGACATCTATGATTCAAACTATAATTATAGGCGTGCTGCTTCTATATTAAATCACTGTAGAGAAACTCCTGGGATGATTAATTACAAAGAGAAAAGATTTACTTTGGCTCGAGATTCTGAAGCCTGCTGGTCATGATCAAGTGTCCTCATGGCCTTGTCCCTGACAAAGCCATGCATCAAGGTGAGCGAGCACGAAAACACCAGTCACCTTGTGCTGAGGAAGCAAAGAGAAAAAAAAAAAAAAAAAAAAAAAAAAAAAAGGAAAGGGAGCAGGTCTAGAGATTCCCTTTCTTGCTTGCTTTTGTTTTTGTCTTTATTTTTATTTTTAAAGGCAGGGAGGGTTTCTCTGTGTAGCCCTGGCTGCCCTGAACTTGTTCTGTAGACCTGGCTTGAACTCAGAGATCACATGTCGCTGCCTCTCTGGTGCTGGAACTCCATGATCCTTTTTCAAGGAAGTGCCTCTGGTTATGGAAGCACCTCCTGCTAGGACCCAGCTCCTAAAGGTTCCATCACCACCTTCAGGATCAAGCCCTTAACCCAGAGACCTCTGGGGGATTCTAACACCGTAAAGCAAGGGCTCTCGGCCTGTGGGTCTCAACCCTTCCAGGAGGTGAAAGACATTTTCACAGGGGTTGCCTAAGACCATCCAAAACCACGTATGATTCATACAGTAGCAAAATTACAGTTATGAAGTAGCAATGAACATAATTTTATGGTTGGGGTCACCGCAACGTGAGGAACTGTCTTAGAGGGTTGCAGAGTCAGGAAGGTTGAGAGGCTGTAGAGCATGTACTATAAGATGCAGTATTTTATTACATTTGTTTACTTTTTAGTTATTTTATTATTTATATGTATGAGTGTTTTGCCAGCATATAAGTCTGTTCACTACTTGTGTGCTTGGTACCTTTGGAGGCCATGAGAGGGTGTCTGAGCTCTTGGAACTGGAATTACAGACAACTGTGAGTCTCCACACGGGTGCTGGGAATCAAACCCTGATCTCAGAAAGAGAAGCAAGTGGTCTCAACCACTAAGACACCCCTCCTTCCCCTAGGGACTCAGTATTTTTTTTAGATGAAGTTTATTTGACAAATAACTAATGCACTCACATGATTAAAAAAAAAAAAAACTATCAAAAGTGCAGAAGGGGTGGGGGCTGAAAAGATGGCTCAGTGGTTAAGAGCACTAATTGCTCTTCTGGAGGTCCTCAGTTCAAGTCCCAGCAACCACATGGTGGCTCACAACCATCTGTAATGGGATCTGATGCCCTCTGCTGGTGTGTCTGAAGATAGCTACAGTGTGCTCATACACATAAAATAATAAATAATTCTTTAAAAAAAAAAGTGCAGAAGAAGGTCATCAAGTTGGCTCAGTGGGTAAAGGTGCCAGCTCCCAAGTCTGACAGCTGGAGCTTGATTTCCAGGACCCACATGGCCTCCAAATACATGCAGTGGAACGCATGGACACACACACACACACACACACACACACACACACACACACACACACACGATAGACAGATAGACAGGAAGGATAAATAGGATATGATAGACAGACAGACAGATGTCTGGGGCTCCTAGGTCCTTCCTGGAGTTATCTGTCCTGGTGTGTCTTTCTGTAGACAGTGCATGCACGAACTAGGGAGCGAGAAAGAAACTGTCTCAAAAGGAGAGGGGAATGTCTCACCCAAGGGGAGGAGTCCTAGAACGAGGGTCAGGGAAGCACAGGGCTAGCTCTGAGCTCAAGAAATCTTCCCTGGGACATGTGGATGGTTACTCTGACCAGTGGGGGATAGGATCGTACCAGTTCTAGGCTAGGCTAGCGAGTGTGGATATCTTTTGGTAGCTGGTCTGATACAAACCTGAAGATTTCTATGTCTGAGTCACGGCATCAATGATGTGTTTGTAAAAAGATAAAGAGATAAAGAGAATATGTTCTGTGGGTGTGTGGAGAGGTATGGGGAAGGGGATGTCTCAGCAGGCCCACGCTGAGGCATCTCTTCCCCCTGAGAGACCAGTCACATACCGGTATAGCATAGAATAGAGTTTATTCAGGGATGAGGAGGGGAGCCAGGAGGTTAGTAGAGGCAAAGAGAGAAGGAGAGGGAGAGAGAGACAGAGACAGAGAGAGAGAGAGAGAAGTAGAGGCCAGCCACGAGCACATGGAGAGAGTGAGGGGATGGGAAAAGGGGGGAGGGAACAGGGAGAAGCAAAAGGCAAGAGAGAGCAAGAGATCAAGAGAGAGAAGACGGGCAAGCAGCCCCTTTTATAGTGGGCCAGGCCTACCTGGCTGTTGCCAGGTAACTGTGGAGGTGGAGCTTAGACAGAATGCTAACACTACTTCCGTGGCTTCCCCCAAATGATGAACTATAAGCTGGAACTGTGCACTAAAAACACTTTCTGGGGCTATGGTTCTGTAGTTAACAGTGGATACTGCTTTTGCAGAGGGTTCCCAGCACCCACCTGAGTCACCCACCACACCCATCTGCTGCAAAATGTATCTGCGATTTTACTTTGTGTCTCTTACTCTTTGTCTTTCCTCCTCACTTCCTCCCTCCCTCCCTCCCTCCCTCCCTCCCTCCCTCCTTCCCTCCCTCCCTCCCTCCTTCTTCCTCCCCAGCCTACAGCATTATGGACTATTATCTATAAATCTCTCATATTCCTGCCTGGTGTGGGCTTTCTGAACAAAGGACATCTTAGAGCAGTGGTTCTCAACCTTCCTAATGCTTCGACCCTCTAATACAGTTCCTCATGTTGTGGTGACCCCCAACCATAAGATTATTTTTGTTGCTACTTTGTAACTGTAATTTTGTTACAGTTATTAATCATAATGTAAATAACTGATATGCAGTATATCTGACATGAGACACCCCCTCCCAAAGGGGTCGCCACCCATAGGTTGAGAGCTACTGTCTTAGAGTATCTGACAGTTCTGGAAGCTAGTGCTGAAGAAGTTTGGACACAGCCTCCTCCAAGAAAGCCATGGTCACCTTCCCCTCTCTACTGGAGATAAGTCTCCATTCGTTCCTGGGTGGTGAATGACATCTTTGTTGGGGAGAGGAAACTGAGGTGTCAACTGCCTTATAAATCTGTCTTCAGATTTGGGGGGATCTTCTGTAGTGCACCCCTCTGACTTTCACATCACCTTCAGGGAACAGGGTGTGGCAGCCGCTGTGATTTGCGGCTCCGGCTGCTATTTCTGCCTCTGTGATAAGCTATATTTCTGACACTTAAGTTTGGTGTCTCCTGTCAAAATATGTGTGTGAAACTGTAGTAACACATTAGCTTGCAAACGGCAAAATTCTCAGACCCACTTAAAAGTCGCTGACAGAAAGAGGCCAAGGGATTAGAAAGGATGAATAGTCAACAGAACCATCAAAGGACTTGATGGGGAAGTTAAGCCATATTTGCTGGGTGTTTTGTACAGTTCTCACGTCTCAGAGAGCCAACCCTCGAGATGCTCTGAGGACATTAATGATGGAGTTCAAGGTCTCATACCATACAAGATGCCACTTTGGCATTTAGGAAAATGGGAGACAGCAAGGCCACCCTCTGTGGGGAGCCAACAGAAGTCAGCTATCATCCTTGCAGCCATCTTGAGCCATATACCCTGACAAGAGATTTAACTACATCAGCCTACAACAGCTGAGCACACTCTGATAACATCTTGTTTTAGATACCCAGGATTTTCCCTTGGGTGTGTGAGACTTAAAGGTATGTGACTTAAGGGCGTGACTTAGAGATCAGATTTAGAGACAAGACCTAAGGGCATGACTTAAAGGCGTGGCTTAGAAGAGACATATAAAAGGTGAGAGGCAGACAGAAGAAATTATTATTAAGTATTAGGCCCAGGGAGTAGGCACTTGAGACTTGAGGCAGGCAACTATTATTAGGCACTTAGCACTTGGAGAAAGAACTTGGAACTGGGAAAGAGACTAGCAACTGGAACTAGGATTAGGTGCTAGGAACTAGGGACTGGGGACTTGGAACTCAAGACTTGGGACTTGGAGAGGAGAGACTGAAGAATAAATGGGATTGAATCACATTCTGTCTGGTCTCCATTCTTCGAGTCCGTCCTCACTCTCTCTCTTACTGAACCCCGACCCCCAGACCGGAGCTGCTTGGGGCAATGCGGGCTAACAACTTAGCCCCCAAGGCTTTTGGCAGGCACACAGTATGGATGAAGAGTGTCTTAGTCAGGGTTTCTATCGCTGTGATAGAACATTGATAGAGCAGTCCCCGACATTTTGGCCCCCAAACGCAGGGCAGCTCCGGCCGCAACAACTCTCATTTTCTCCTCACCCAGATTACAGAACAACTAATTGAGAGGACATCCCCTGCAGCTACCCCAGAACAGAGGAAGGGAGGCTCTTCATCAGTAGGACAGAGGAGAATCTGAATTCTGAATGAATTTGGCTTTGTGAATTTCTCTTGGTTCATTGTCATTCTATAGAGCCTCTTTGTACAGGCTAGGTTTTATTCAACTCCCCTGAGGGGACGGAACCTCGATTGAGAAAATGCCTCCGGAAAACTGGGCTGTAGGCAGACAAGCCAGTGTGGAATTTTCTTAATTAGTGATTGATGGAGGAGGGCCCAGCTCATTGTGGGTGGTGCCATTCCTGGGCTGGTGGTCCTGAATTCTATAAGAAAGCAGGCTGAGCAAGCCATGCGGACCTCCATGGCCTCTGCATCAGCTCCTGCCTCCAGATTCCTGCCTAATTAGAGTTCTTGCCTTGCCTATTTTCAGTGGATCGTGACTTGGGATGTGTAAGCCAAATGAACCCTTACCTCCCTGAATCGCTTTGGTCACGGTGCTTTGTCACAGCGATAGAAACCCTGACTAAGACACTCTTCATCCATACTGTGTGCCTGCCCACTTCTCATCTCTTTATTTGTTCCTTTGGGTCCTCATTATCTTACAAAGGTTCCTGTGTCTTGCACATTTTATATTAAAATATAAACACAGTGGGCTGGAGATAGAGCTGTGTTGTTAAGAGCACTGGCTGCTTTTCCAGAGAACCTGGGTTTGATTCCTAACACCTACATGCTGGCTAACAACTGTCTGTAATCTAGTCCCAGGAGCTCTGATGCCCTCTTCTGGCCTTCAGGTGGCACTGGGCATACCTGTAAGCCCAGCACTTGAGAAGCAGAGGCAAGAGGATTAAGAGTTTGAAGCTACAAGCTGGAGAGGTAGTAGTTAAGAGCGTTGGCTGTATTTCTAGAGGTCCTGGATTTAATTCCCAACACCCACATGGTAGTTCCAGTTCCAGGGGAGCTGGTACCATCAGACATACATGTAGGCAAGACACCAATGCATACATAAAATAATAAATAAATCTTAAAAAAAAAAATTGAAGCTAGCCTGAGCTGTTACATGGTGAAAAGAAAGGAGGAGATGGAGGAGAGGGTGGGAGGGAGGTATGCACTCAAGCTTTTCTCTGGTGAGCTCATCTCTGCCAGCAGGGCCTCCGAAACAAGCCTGAGACTGGGAAGCAAGCTAGCTCTCCTCCATAAAGTCCCCACTGCTTCCATGCTCACCCTCCTCCCTGTCTGTGGAGCAGAGGGGAGTGCTCCCACGCTCACCCTCCTCCCTGTCTGTGGAGCATGCTGCACATTGCTTAACCAAATTTCAGCAGCTTAGTCACCTCTACTTTTAATAGATAGTGGCAGTTGGCGTTCCCGTTGGGCTCATATTACAGCAGGGCAGTCACCCAACACACGTCCCACCTGACTAAATCCATCACTTCCAACTGCCTCCAGATTGTGTGGTGGGGGAGGCATGGCAAGAACAGAGCACTGGGCTATGATGCTGGAAGATCATAATGCAGAACTCAAGGTTTGCATGGACTTAGCTTCCAACCTGCTCCCTAGCTACTGACATTGTTTTTCATCTCAGGGAGGCAAGAGAAAGTATCCATTTTTTTCTTTTTAATCTTGTGAGCAGCAATTTTCCACTTTTACTGGCCACTTTTCACTTTAGGTTGAAAATCAGTTTAGATATTTTATTTAAATGACAGATTGGGTTTTCTTAGGGGTAGGGGAAAGTATTGAATTAATGCACTCAAGCACACTGAAATTACATGTATAGCTGTTCTGAGTGGGGGTTCAGAAAATACTAGCTTTTTTTTTTTTTTTTTTATGATTCTGTAAGTCCCTGATGGTTTCTTTGGGAGTTACATTAGACGGGTTGTTTTCCCATTGCTGTAACCAAATACCTGAGAAAAACAATTTAAAAGGAGAAAAGATTTTGTTGTTATTATTTTCGAGACAGGGTTTCTCTGTGTAGCCCTGGCTGTCCTGGAGTTCACTCTGTAGACCAGGCTGGCTGAACTCTGAGATCAGCCTGCCTCTGCCTCCCAAGTACTAGGATTAAAAGCATGCGTCATCACCGCCCAGTGGGGAAAGATTTCTTCTGGCTCCTAGTTCAGTCTCTGGTACTGTGGGCCTAAGGAAAGACTGAACAGACATGTTTCTGTCTGATTTTGTTAAGAATGTGCTTTTATGTCAGGTGGAAGTGGCCCATGCCTTTAATCCTAGCACTCAGGAGACAGAGGCAGGCAGATCTCTGAGTTCAAGGCCAGCCAGGTCAATAAAGTAAGTCCTAGGACAGCCAGACAGAGAAACCCTGTCTTGAAAAACAAAACAAAACAAAAAACCCATCAAGTTTGTGTGTGTGTGTTTTATTTCTTCACCATATTATGTAATATAAATTATTGAGATATTATCAGTAGTTGTTATCACATTTAAGCTATGAGACACTAAAAATTTCACAAGGGACATTGCCTATGCCTGTTCTAAAACATAGAATGCATTTGGGGTTGTACATGTGGTAATTATGTCATTCTAAGGGAGACTATGACCCAGTCATTGTTTTCACTTAAAAATTGAGCATGACTAATTAATTGAGGTATGATTATTTGTCAAGTTGACAAGCTGAGGACATCCGATAGCTAATCTCCATGATCAATTTGTCTGAATCTGGAATCCACTAAAATGCAAGTAGCTGGGCAGACCTGTGAAGGTTTCCTTGACTGTCTCTTTTGAGGGAGGAAGACTGACTTTAACTAAGTCTAGTTCGTCTGAGGTCGGAAGACCCACCCTAAACCTAGGCCTGTGATGGAGCAAAGGTCCCTGAGTGGCATCCAGGAAGTGACTTGGTACTAGGGACAACCTCCAAGGGCTCATACTACCTCAGTAACCTACTTCTTTTTCTTTTCTTTCTTTCTCCCTTCCTTCCTTTCTCCCTCCCTCCCTCCCTCCCTCCCTCCCTCCCTCCCTCCCTCTCTCTCTCTCTCTCTCTCTTTCTTTCTTTCTTTCTTTCTTTCTTTCTTTCTTTCTTTCTTTCTTTCTTTCTAAAGATTTATTTTATGTATATGAGCACTCTATCTGCATGTACATTTGCATGTCTCCAGAGAGCATCAGATCACATTATAGATAGATGGTCTCGAGCCACCATGTAGTTGCTGGAAACTGAACTGGAGACCTCTGGAAAAGCAGCCAGAGCTCTTAACCACTGAGCCATCTCTCCAGCCCAGTAAGCTACTTCTTCCAGCTAAGTCCCAGGGCTAAAGCTTGCACCACTCCTGAAATGGTGCCACCAGCTGGAGCCAGGTCAGATTCAAGAAATAGAATGCATGGTAGTTTAATTTTTTAGTGTTTATAATTATACCACGACTATAAAGTAAACTGCCTTTGCTTTTTTTTTTTTTTTTTTTTTTTTTTTTTTTTTGGTTTTTTGAGAAAGGGTTTCTCTGTGTAGTCCTGGCTGTCCTGGAACTCACTCTGTAGACCAGGCTAGCCTCAAACTCAGAAATTCGCCTGTCTCTGCCTCCCAAGTGCTGGGATTAAAGGCGTGTGCCACCACCGCCCAGGCTGCCTTTGCTTTTTAAGAACTACACACTATGGGGCTGGAGAGATCACTCCATGGTTAACAGCACTTCCTGCTCTGGCAGAGGACTTGGGTTTGGCTCTTAGTATCCATATTGCAGCTCACAATTGTCAGTAACTCCAGTCATAGGGGGTCGGATGCTCTTTTCTGACCTTCGCTGGCATCAAGCACACACATGGTGTACATACATAAATGCAGGCAAAACACACCTACACATGAAAACTACACATACTGAGATTTTATAGTAAAGTAGCATCATACTTTCAATCTCATCTCAAACTGTTCAGAAAGAAAAAGTGCATAGATAGGATAATACGCCAAGGACAATAAAATGCTAATATTTAAAGACTCTGGTCGAAAGGTTGGTGTTTTGTGTAATTGTTGTGAATTTTTTTTTTCCTTAAGTCATTACTTCAAAAGTCTAAAAAATAAATTTCTACCTGTGACTATTGACAAGGATGAATGATGAATGATCCTTTGGGTAGAATGGTTTTATGACCCTGTACTCTAGTTGAGTACATGCTATCTGATAATGAACAAGGATGTATCTGCTCTTTAAAATGTGGAGCACATGCCAGGCAGTGGTGGCGCACGCCTTTAATCCCAGCACTTGGGAGGCAGAGGCAGGCAGATTTCTGAGTTCAAGGCCAACCTGGTCTACAGAGTGAGTATCAGGACAGCCAAGGGCTACACAGAGAAACCCTGTCTTGAAAAACAAAAACAAGAACAAAAACAAACAAAAAAATAGAAGAAAATAAATAAATAAAAACATAACAAAAAACCAGAGAAAACATCATTGAGCAAGCTCCTTGAAAAGAATAATCCTCTAGGCACATAGTTGACGTTTTTGCTAACTGAAACATTCCCACCTCCTTTCCAGAGGTTCTCATGGTCAAGCATATGAAAGATTAAATATAAAATACACACGATTTAACATAATAGACAGAGATATTCGCCCTCTGCGTTCTGACACTCTAGAGAACCCTGACGAACACAGTGTGATGAAACACTGCGATGAAGAGCATCCTGGGGAAGAAAGGGTTTCTTTCTTCCCACCTCCACATCACACATCATGAGAGGTTAGGGCTGTGACTCAACATAGGAACCTGGAGTGAGGAACTGATGCAGAGGCCATGGAGGAGTGCTGCCCACAGGCATGCTTGCTCCCCATGGCTTCTCAGTTTGCTTTCTCATACACACCAGGCCAGCTGCCTGCCCACGGGTGACACCGTTCACAACGGACTAGGCCTCCCACTTCGATTAAGAAAATGTTCTATATCTTTGTTTACAGACCAATCTCAAGGTAGCATTCTCCCAACTGTGGTCACCTCTTCTCAGTAACACTAGGGTGTTTCAAATTGACAAGCTGACAAAAGCAACCAACACTGTGAGGCTGCCTATCTTGGCTACCAGTGGAGCAGAGGCAAAAGAAGCCTGTCTCAGAGTAGGACTACTGCCATCCTTCAGATCCCAATGCCAAAGACTAAGAGACAGGTTCAAGAGTTCCTAGGTACAGCTGGAAGTCACTCTGTCTAGATACTGGAGTTTGTGGAAATAGCAAGGCTTTTCTACACACTAGTGTCATACATTGTTTTTGTGGTTAAAAGCTCACCCTGAGACTCAGTGCTATCCTGGGATCCCAAACACCCAGTGTAGTCACAGGCCAGCTAAGACTTTTTTTTTTTTTTTTTTTTTTTTTTTTTTGGTTTTTTTGAGACAGGGTTTCTCTGTGTAGCTGTGGCTGTCCTGGAACTCACTCTGTAGACCATGCTGGTCTAGAACTCAGAAATCCGCCTGCCTCTGCCTCCCAAGTGCTGGGATTAAAGGCGTGTGCACCACTGCCTGGCAAGACTTTCTATTGGTTTAAATCCATGTCCAAGCAGCCTTCTCTGGTGAATACCCCAGGTTCTATGAAGGTATTTGTATTTACTCTTAGCTTGCATGGTCTGTTTCAGAGAGCCACATGGTCGCTCCTTCACATTTTAAGTGGCATACTGCAAAAGGCTGTCACAGACAACACTGTAAGGCCTTTCTCACCCCATTGCTCCACACATAAAACAAAGCCTAGGACCCACAGGAACCGGAAACCCGTACCAAGCAACATCAGAAAGATCAAGTGGTACAACTCATCTATGCAGAAGGCATGGGTGCTTGTTATTCTTCTCTAAATGGTTCTAGCAATAACTAGAGAATAAGTTATAATAATTCTTTAATAAGCAGCCTCAAGACAACTATCAGGGCTTAATTCATGAAGTAAGTAAATTCCTGGCCTTCTGAAACAAGACCACATATAAAACACAGGCACACTCAGTGCTGCAGAAGATTGCAGGGACCATTAGGAAAGCAAGACTGGGAAAGTTCTCTTTGAAAGAAGTTGGGAGCCTGGCATGGTAGGGCAAGCCTCAAGTCCTAGCACTTCAGAGGGATTGAGCTTGGGAGTTCAAGGTCTATGTCTAAGGATGA
The DNA here is from genome assembly GCF_011762505.2 of Arvicanthis niloticus. Lineage (NCBI taxonomy): Eukaryota > Metazoa > Chordata > Mammalia > Rodentia > Muridae > Arvicanthis > Arvicanthis niloticus. The sequence goes on from NC_047660.1 coordinate 44,302,705, forward strand.
AACCAATACTGGTGATGCGCTTGATAACACCATAATCCTTAGATTCAACTTCAGGACACACGCCTACACTCATAGGCGATGAAGGCAAGGTTACCCACAGCTATCTCACCTGGGAGTGGTGGCGCACACCTTTAATTCCAGCATTTGGGAGGCAGAGGCAGGCAGATTTCTGAGTTCAAGGCCAGCCTGGTCTACAGAGTGAGTTCCAGGACAGCCAGGGCTACAGAGAAACCCTGTCTCGAAAAAAAAAAACAAAAAAACAAACAAAAAAACTGTCTCAAAAATCTGTGCCAGCCTGTTTGTTGTTCACAAGACTTTAATCCCAGCACTTGGGAGGCAGAAACAGGCTGATCTCTTGAGTTCAAGGCCAGCCTGGTCTACAAAACAAGTTCTAAGTCAGCCAGGAATACAGAACTGTCAAGGCTCAGCAGGACCTGTCTTTGGCACCCAGCTCTCATATCAAGCTCCAGCTACAGGGACTGACTCTATGGGAATCTGCAGTCATGTGCACAAAGCCATATATATGCACTCATAACCTAAAATGTTCTTTAAAAAACATCCAAGCTTCGTGTATGATACTACTGACTTCTGGTCCTTCTCCCCTACCAAGCCCCTGCCGTCTGTCCACTTCTCTAGGGCTAGCACTAGACTAAGTTTCCTCACATTCCTTGCAATGGTTGACAGTGACCTCCAGACCCATTAACATACTTCAAAGATAGCTCCAAAGTGGCTTCCTAGACACAGCAGCACTCACCCTTCATCTCAATACCCTGTATCCAGTTATTGGGGCTTCACAATCGCAAAAGGGTGCTAGCTTAGTACATTTTTTAGGCTTCCATCACTGGGCAAACCTTAGATGGCAAGTAACAGTTTTAGCTTTGAGATGTGTCAACAGCAACTATGGGACTTCTCAAATAAATGCATTTATTTTTGGGCAACTATTCTCCAATCAGACATATAAACAAATAGTTCTACAGCAGACAGTATGCTGTTCTAGGTTTTTCAAGATCCAATTCATCCAAGTGTACTGGGTTATCTAACCTTACCCCATGAAGCATGAGCTGCTGGTACTCCCCAGGAAGTTACTCTGCAGTCACTTGGGGTATATACAGTGGGAGGAATACTGAACAAGCCAACTGGACCAAGGCATCCCCATCCTATCAGGTACTGACTTTCCCCCATCTAAAAACGGCCACCACTCATGGTCTGTGCCATGTTTGCACAACTCTAAGGTGGCACAGGCCAGCTTGCCAACTTCTAGTTACCACAAATGACATTAGTCCAGAAGCAGACAGTACTTGTTTCCAACTAGTTGTCTTTCTGTGCTTTTGGTGTGCTCTTCCACTGGAGGTGATGAGAGTTAGGGGTCCACTTCTTGTCTCTCCCTTCACTGCAACTGAGATTCTTGCTTCCACACATTCCAGTCTTGTAGAGTCCCCACTGTAGCAGTTAACTGAAGAAGCTCTAGCTTCTCAGACACTACAGGACTACAGGAGTCAGCACAATCACAGTAAAGGAGTGAATTTAAATGCACTTTATTTTTAGACAACCCACATGACATGTTTTTTTCTTAAAAAAACAATGCCTCCACTCCGAATAAATCACGGTCAAAATAAAAGCTCAAGATGACATCAGTCCCATTTGTCCTAAGTCCTGGTGTTTGTATGGATGGTACGCAGCAGCCAATTACGGTGACAGGTGATCCAATTTGTTACTGCAAAACAAAGAGAAGGCATTAACAGCTGCTCCAGTCTGAGTGTGTAACTTTCCTAGCATGTAGATGTACTCCCCAATTCAATCTGGACTGCCACAAAGGCAGGCAGGAAGCGCAGGGAGAGTTTCCTCTTGCATCCTAGTGCAAACCAGAAGAACAACCACAAACTGTTCAAGGTCTATCAGTGGATGCGGACCACCCTCACCAAGTCGGCAGCACCTGACCATCATCTTTCTGCTCCACTCAAGAGTCCTACTAATACACGCCAGACGTCTGAATACCACTTCTACCCCACTGTCCCCGGTGGTCACCCACTTTAATCCAGTACAGCTCTAAGCTCACCTTCTACTTTGCTTACAAGAAAGCCTCCAAATTCTAGGACAAGCAACTTGTTTTACACTGCCTCCACAAGTCCCTTACAGAACAGACATTTTGTATTCCTTCCTACTGAAGTCAGTAAACACTAAGAAACATCCTGTTGTATATAATACAAAATGGACTTGAACTACTGCGGGGGAGACCATTAGCACCATTTCACACACATTCTGCATGAGAGTTTATCCCAGGCGTAGAGTCAAACTCTACTTACACACAAGACCCTGAGACTCTACCAAGCAAGCTCATCTCCAGGCATTTTCATGGTCAAGGCACTTCTTGTCAGATCCCACAGGATAAAGACCTAGAGCTCACAACCTACTAGGCCTACCACCTGCAGATGGCAAAGACTCACACTGCCTGTCTTTGCACTACTAATGTAAACAGATACTTACACATTTTTCCATCTCTAAGCCATCCTTAAAGAAAATCATGAATGGAGTCACACCATCTTCACGGTAGTCCAGGAGAGCAACCATACCATCTGGATTCATGTTTTCACCAATAAAAAACTTAAGAAACACGTAACAAAAACCTACAATTAGACTATCATATACACACACAAACATAAAATCAAACTATAAAAAAAAGATCCAGAATAACCCCTAGCCAACATTTGGCAAGAAAAGTCTCTGGTACTCAAAAGTAACACATACGGTAGCCATGTTGGCACAGACTTTTAATCCCAGCACGTAAGCATTGGCAGGTGGACCTCTAGGTTCAAGGCCAGCCAGGTCTACAGATAACCCAGTCTCAGTGAAAGGAAAGCAATGTCTACCATTTTAAATACCAGCTCCTTGTCTGGTGTGACGCTACATGCCTTTAATCTCAGAAGACTGAGGTAGTTGGGTCTCAGGGTGTTCCAGGACAGCCAGAGCCATGTACAGACATGAAGCAAACCTTTTCTGATCCCGTGGCTAAAATGATACAACCCTTTGGTTTATTTACCTGGTAGTTATTGAAGTTAGCAAGGATGTGCTTAATCTGCTCTGCAGCTCCAGTCATGAAAGGCTTTACCCTTTCTGGTTTCTGTTCTTCAAGTTTGCCCTTGAGTCTAAAACAGTAAAGTAACAAGGTCGTTAAAATACTGAAGTGTGAGCAAAATCACTTTCTTCCAATAAAGTAAAAGAATATATAGAATATGTGCCCCAACAGGAAATGGCTAGGAGCAAAATGACAGAGTTCACCAAGTGTCAAGAAACCATTAAAAAAATGTAATTCCAAGCAGATTAGCTCTTAAAGTAACTGTTTCTACTCTTCGAAGCTAAAGTCAGCCGGATTGCTCCAGTATGCTCCCATTATTGGAAAGAAACCTTCATTGTGTAACCAAAAGGCCCCCATTCCTTCATAACTAAGCAACTTCTAGGACCCTGACCACCAAAACAGGGTGTTTATATCACTTACGATTTCATGTAGTCTTTGATGTACTTTTTGTAGGCCTCTTTTGTGAAGCTGGTTTCTTGTAAGTGATGGTTCATGACAATGTCAACACCGGTGACTACTGTGCTTTCAGTGCCTTCGCCCTCTGGACCTTCAGCGGAAGCATTTCCACCAATGAGCGAGTCATCAATGGCACCCTCTGTTCTACTGACCATCTATACATTTAGAAAAAAAAATTAAGTGAAGGGGGAAAAAAAAAATCCTATACGCCGGCAACGATCTGTCAGTTCCCCGAAACACCTTAATCTCCGCCAAAATAACCACTGCCCCGAACGAAAAGCAGTGGTCATTCTAATCAAGCGGAACCAAGTTGCTGTAGGCTTTCTCGGGTCGCCACGGACAAGTAAGCGCAGACAGCGCAAACCTATCTTAAGAAACAATATGTCCCCGTTCGCCCGGAAGGAGGATGGCGCTGAGTTCGCGGACCTATTTCCAGGCTCGGCTCCGCCTCCACTTTTCTAGAAAAACCTAAGGCCGGGAGGAGCGTTCTCCTCCGCCTGGAGGCGGCTGGGAGGATTGCACGAGTTCCAGCGGCCTCTCCGCAAGCCCAGCCCGGCCGGCCGGCGACCGGCCAGCCTCCCCGCGGCGCCCGGCTCACCTTGCCCTCCACCTCCAGGCACAGCCCGTCCGCAATCTCCCGGATCTTGTAGATGTCGGAGAACAGCTCGTCATCTGAAAGGGAACAGAGAGCCGCCCGTCAGCGAGCGAAGGCCCGCCATTTCCCGCGCCCGGTGGGCGCACGCGGCGACTCCCGGCCCAAGCTCTGCGCTCGCGCCCCGGCCTCCCCGAGCCCACCCGCGTCCAGACCCCCGGGCGGCCGGGACTCACGGCTGATGAGGTCCCGGTAGATGATCATGGTGACGGCTGAGGACAGCGGCGCTAGCCTGACAGCGCGGAGAGAGCGCGGTGCAGCCGGAGCGGCGCTCGGGGGGAGGGGGGAGCGGGCGGAAAAGGCCGACTCGGGCGCTCCCCAACCTCATATAGAGGGCACGTTCATCTACGTCATCGCCCGGTGCGCCCCCGGAAGTGCCGTAAGCGATGACGTGGCACGCAGAGCAGCGCAGGGGTGTGGCCACGCCATGGCCGGACCGAAGAGGGCAGCGGGCATCCGGGGACTCGGCCAGGACACAATGCGGTGTTCCCCTGGGTGTGCGCGGCAACCGTGGCCGAGTACGGAGAGTACGCCCAGGGCATGCTGGGACGGGAAGGGACTTGCGGCGGACCGACGGCCTGCGGCTGGAGTCGCCGCCCGGGTGTGGCTGCGCCCGCCTCCCGCCGAGTTCCCACCCCTTTCTCGGAAAGAAAATGTCAGCAGAATTGTATGAGTGTTGTCCGGCGCGCCGCTGAGCCTACGGGGATTGCGCGGATGGCGCCGGGCTGGTGTCCCGGGTCCCTGACTTCCGGCCCATGGCTGCCCACGGACTTCACCCGTCTTGCGTGGGGAGAGAGATGTCGTGGGGACTAGTCTTCTAGTGGGTTCCGAAAGTCAAAGCCTGCGGTGGGTCTGGCCGGACAGCTCTTCGCTGGCCTGTGCTGCTCTTGGTCTCAAATGGTGTCCTTTGTTAGGACAGTTCTGTATTGGTCATCTTTATCCCTGGTGATGCAGGATTAAACAGACCAAAATGAGGATCTTCCCACTTGCCCGGGTCACTTAAAGGGCTTTCACATCCACTATGAAGTACAACAAACAAAATACAACTTCTGAGTCCCATGGTTCAGGTGAACATGTATGGCAGGATGAAATCACACTTTCTTCGGTTCCAGATTTGGTTATAGTCCGTTGTATCCTAGTGTTGCAATTTTCATACTTAAGAACGACATATCCAGCCCTGGCTGCCCTTGTAGAAAACATTATACTAGTATGTCAAAGGAGAAGGCGATTCACACTAACAAGGTGTTATAAGCACAGAATCATTCAGGAATAAAACTTTTGCAAAAGAGCAGAACTGAGGATGAAATAAAACCGGCCACTTAAGAGTGGGGTGGTCTACTGCTTCCCTAGACACACTGAAGGACACAGGGTAATGAAATAAAAAAGTGAAGGGTATCAGAAAACATGGACATATAACTGATGGGCATTAACTTTGCAGTCTCAAAACTCCGTTATTTCTGAGTTATGTGAACTCTTATTTACACATCCCAGGTATTTAACATTTTCAAATTACTCAAAACCACTCATTTACATAGACCCTCAAACATTAATCTCTCTGGCTTTTTCTGTTATTTTCTCTTTTATGTCCAAATGTGTTTTTTTCACATCATTTAAAAAAAAAAAAAAAAAAAAAAGGCCCTGGTGGAAGAGACTTGAAGCTAAGCGAGTGATGCTGGCATCTTTTCTGTGTTATCAGTCCCATGATCTCAGGAAAGTCACCCTCTTTGAGTTTTAGTATGAAATGGAATTTCTGTGAATTTAATAAAACAAGTAAGTGGCTGACATGCTTAACAGGTGATACATATATGTGGGATATGTATGTAATTCCTGATTTTTTTTTTTTTTTATTACTGTCAGGTCCAAAAGCCATTTGTCCCAGTTTCCTTTGGACTTGACAGTTACTTCTCCTCTCACTCCTCTGCCTGTGTAGCCCAAACGGGTCTCGAACTGACTCTGGAGGCCAGACAGGCCTGGAAGTCAAGAGTCTCCTGCCTCAGCCTCAGTAGGGCTCCTGACCCCTTTCTCCCTCTCTCCTCTTCCCCCCAACCCATCTCCACATGTGGAGGCCCAGGCATCTGAGTTTTTTAAATCTTCAGAGAATGCCAATGTGCAGCCAAGATGAGAGAGACCACTAGTAAGAGGACTTTTCAAAATAGTCACCAAAAGAAGGAATTGGATACTCTTTCAAAGTGCAAACACCACCAAAGACAGAAGGCCTCAAGCCGGTGTGTGCCGGTATGTGCCTTGTGGATGGCAGATCACCTGGTTTTCCCTGAGAAGGCAGTTGCTCAGTGGCCGGCTTCTGGCAGGTTAACCAGCTGAGGGAGTGTTTCCTGAAGGAAGAAGATCTGACTAAAAATAACTCATTTCTCTAGACTGGGCATGGTGGAACCCACACCTTTAATCTTAGCACTTGAAAGGCAGAGGCAGGAGGATCTCTGTAAATTCAAGGCCAGGCTGGTTTACATAGCAAACTCCAAAACAGCCAGGACTACATAGAGAAAAGAAAATTTAAATACGTAAAAAAAAAAAAGGGAGCTTCTAATTGTGTATAAAAATAAAAGACAAAAAAGTATGGGGGTCCCTGCAAGTGCCACAGCTGGTCCAGTAGTGATTCTCATGAGGCAGAAGGAAATCTGGTTTGACAGACTTAATTAGATGGTGTTGGCTCAGACTTCTAGAGTCTGACCCTAGGCAGTTTACTTTCGATGTATTTACAGTACAACTTTGGAAAAAGGTTTTCTCAAGACAATTATCACAATAAAGCTTCAAGGCAATGACCACATTGAAACCCCTTTGTTCCAGGCAGTGGTGGCACACGCCTTTAATCCCAACACTGGGGGGCAGAGGCAACTGTGTGAGTGGAGGCCAGCCTGGTCTACAGAGTGAGTTCCAGGACAGCCAGGGCTACACAGAGAAACCCTGTCTCGTGGAAAAAAAAAAAGAGTGGGTTTTATTGATAGAAGAGCTGCTCCAGATAAGGACCTAGGGAGGAAGGGTATGGAATAAGCAGAATAGTAAACTCTTGCAAACACACGGGACATCTTTCATAAGAATGGATTCTATTGACAAAGAAATAATGCTCAGGAGTCTGAGAACAGTCTGGAATAAACATAATAGTCTGGAAGATTCAAGCGGGGCCTGGCCCTGCCACTAGCAAAGATTACCATGTTATTAACTACATCTAAACCCAGCTTTCTGGGTGGAAACAAGTATAAAACCCTTCCATTGAAGAGAAAAGCCTGTGAGTTTAAGGGTCCTGGTTTCCCCAGTGCTGTGAGCATGACAATGTCATGCTGTCTACAGAAAAAAAATCCACAGGTTGGGGGACAGAAAATCGAGGCATGGCTGCATGCATGTCAGCTCTGATGTAGGCAGCAGCAGGACTATCCATGGGCTTCCAGACAGTCTGGCTGTAACTGGGAGAATAAGCAGAGTGATAGAATACACCTGGTGTGAACTTCTGGCCTCTCTACAACTGTGTCTTAGGGCTTCACAGCTGTGAGCAGACACTATGACCAATGCAACTCTTATAAGAACAACATTTAATTGGGGCTGGCCTACAGGTTCAGAAGTTCAGTCCATTATCTTCAAGACAGGAACATGGTAGCACCAGGCAGGCATGGTGCAGAAGGAGCTGAGAGTTCTATATCTTCATATGAAGGAAGTCTCTAAGAGAAGAGTCACTTCCAGGCAGCTAGGACTAGGGTATTAAAGACCTCGCCTACAGTGACACACCTTCAACAAGGCCACAACTCCCAAGGCCTACTTCCTGGGCTAAGCATATACAAAGCATTACAAACTGCATGCACCCCCCAAGATCACACAGTCAACCAAAGACAGAAACTTGACTTCAATTGTTACCTTCTCCATAGTCTATTTCTAAAACTTTATCCTCTGGTAAAAAGAAAACAAAATTACAGTCTCTGGCCTCCTCTTTTATCTCTACTGGTTTTTTCTTTGGTCTCTTCTAAGAATCTCTATTTCTTTGTCTTAACTTTTCCTTGGAGCACATCACCTATCAGAATCCTATCTGTTTTATCTTGTTTCTTCTGGACCTCACAGAAACCAGGGAAGCAGTTTTGCCCATAGCCAGACCCCCAGTGCCTGGATCAGTGCCTAGTAAGGTAGTCAATAAGTGACTTAAATGAATGAACTTGAGGCCAAATCTAATAATAGCACGTGTCAGCAAACTCAAGCCATGTTCTATCCCAGCAGCCTATGAAGTTGTCCAAGTGCAGAGTCAGATATTTTTCTAGATTCCTGAATAGCCAGAAACTAGGTTTCTGTGGTGTAAAGTTACAATGTAATTGGTACCAGAAAAGCCTGTATCTTTATCCCTTCACTTAACACATAGTTGTACATAATGAAAGCAACCATGTACCTGTATGTGGTAGCATGCACATTTAGTATATTTGATCCCAGCACTTAGGAGTCAGAGGCTAACCTGGTTTACACAGCAAATTCTAGACCAGCCAGGGCTATACAATGCAACCTGGTCTCAAAAGCAAACACCTGGCTATAAACATACAAGTATTTTTGTAGAAGTACATCAAGAGTCTGGAAGGGCACGTATCCAAAAGATAACAGCAGGTGCTGGGCGGTGGCTGGGCTGGGGAAGAGTCAAAGGGAAAGCTTCAGGCTGATTGTATGGCTGGGTGTCCCTTCAATGTCCTTTGCACATTTATATTGTTTCCTAATAGATACCAAACAATGACACAAAGAAGAGGGCACTGTGTCTACTATGTGGAGACAATCTGGAAGAAAAACTCATCAAATAAGGGGAATAGATACCTGAGGTGGGTGAAAGGAGTTTCCTATCTGAACTGTGTGGCTGTAACGGTTTTCTGATGCCTTTGTAAATATGGTGTGTGTGTGTGTGGGGGGGTAGTGTGTGTGAGTGTGTATGTATGTGAGAGAAAGTGTGTGTTGCCCATATATGATGATAATCCATTACTATTTTCGTCTGGAAAATTAACTCATAAATTGTTGTGTTAAAAATGGCAACAAGTCCTTTTTAGGAAGAGGGAAAGTCTGAATGCTTGTCAACTCGCTGCAGGAGAGAGATAACTTATCTTCTGCTTTCCACTCTCTCCAACAGAGTATACCAGGTGGGAATTAGAGATCACATGATTTGGAGAGCGTATGGATTTCTTTCTGCTATCATGTGCCTGCTTGGTAGCAGCTTTTGTTTGTGTGCAACACAACTTCCTTCAAAAACTTGAGGTAGCTGGGCAGTGGTGGCACACGACTTTAATCCCAGAACTCTGGAAGCAGAGGCAGGCAGATCTCTGAATTGGAGGCCAGCCTGGTTTACAGAATGAGTTCCAGGACAGCCAGGGCTACATAGAGATATCCTGTCTCAAAAACAACAACAACAACAACAAAACATTAAAAAGTTTGGTGAGGTAATTAGTGCAAACAAAAATGCAAATGAGATAAGACAAAGCCAGGAAAAAAAAAAGCAAATTAGGTGTCCGTAAGTCTAAAAAACTAGAGGTGAGCTCTAGATTTGAGCAGGGACTTTTAGCAACCAGATGAAGAGGAATATAACTCATTATGGGTCATTATTAGCACTGACTGAGCTTCGTGTACAGCCTGTAATCAGTGATAGGATTGGAGGCAGGAGAACAGCCTGTATAATTTAACATGACCCTGCCTCTAAATTTAAAAAAAAAAAAATTGAAGTCATGTGATGGCTATTCCTGATTGTCAACTTGACTACATCTGGAATGAACTACAATCCAGAAATGGAGGGCACACCTGTGATCCAGATCTTGAGGCCAGAAGATCCAGCCTTCTGACAAAGATTTTAGCATGAAGGTCTTGAGACTTGGTGTCCATAGAAAGCTTAGGCCCAGGCAAGGTAGTACATGCCTTTAATTCCAGGAGACTGAGGCAAGCAGATCTGTGAGTTCAAGGTCAGCCTGGGACAAAACAAGTCCCAGATCCAGGCATGGTGGTACAACACCTTTAATCCGGGTCATACCTTCTGCTGGAGACCTACATAAGGACATTGGAAGAAGGAAGATTTGCTCTTCTTCACCTGCTTGCACTTACTTGCCAACACATCTGTTGGAACCGACTTCTTCAGGATTCCATGCAGAAGACCAGCTGAAACACATAGCCTCTGTTGGACTATGTCTGGTCTGTGAGCTGAGCAACTACTAGACTTCTGGATTTCCCATTCACAGCTGTCTCTCGTTAGGTTAGCTGGACTACAGACGATAAGTCATTATAATAAATTCCCTTAGTAGAGACATTCCATAAGTTCTGTGACTCTAGAGAACCCCGACTAAAACACTCAGCCACCATGGCTATTCTTAAGTTCCATGCAGTGGGACATTATGGGAACTAAGGTGCTAATGTCCCTTCCAGGACAACACACAAGGATGGCATCACCAAGGTGGCTTCACTCCTCCACTTGAGAGCAGGCAAGCCAATGAGTCAGGTCTAATTACATTTCATGCTTAATTAATAAGTGGAAAGGACTGAAATTCTAGTTTGATGATCTGTGTGCATCTGTTTAACCTAACAAGTATGAGATAGCCCTCAAAAGTACAATGAACAAGTGATTTTTGCTTGCTTGTTTGTTTTAAAAATTAAAACTTTTTTGTTTTTGAGACCCAGTTTCTCTGTGTAACCCTGGCTGTCCTAGAACTTACGTTGTAAACCAGGCTGATCTTGGACTTAGAGAGCCACCTGCTGGTGGATTCCATGTGCTAGGATTGAAGGTGTGTGGCACCTTTAATTCTAGTACCTAGGAGTCAGAGGCAAGAAGATCTCTGTGAGTTTGAGGCCAGCCTGGTCTACAAGTTCCAGGACAGCCAAGGCTGGGCTGTTGCATAGAGGAATCTTGTCTCAGAAGACAAAACAAAACAACAACAACAACAACAAAACCTTTTTAAACAAAACAAAGTGTAATAAACATATGGCAAGTGTACATATTTGAAGGGCACAGTCTGTTTTCATAAATACAACTCATGCAACTAGTACCTAGAGCTATAGGTAATTACAAGTACCCCAGAGCTCCCCACTTTGCTCCTAAAATAGCATTAAAGAACAAGCACATCAGTGCATTTATCTGCTGAGTAGGTTATGCCTAAATCGACCTACATAGCCCAATAGATGCTCTCCATCCTAAGTTAATTCATTATTTTTATGTTAGCATTCAAAGAATCGAGTTTGATTATGGCATTTGCACACACAATGGGTCATTTTACTTTGTTCAACTCATTGCCTTCTCCTGCTACTCCCCCTTGTCCCTCGTCCCTCTCTGTCCCTGTGAAGAAGGTTTACTTGGTTGCCAATTTAATGGGATTTAGAATCGTCATGGAAACAAACCTCTGCGGACGTCTGTGAGGATTTTATAGATGTGGTAAATTAAGACATGAAGACACTGCTAAAGGTATAATCAAATGAAAAAAAAACGGGGAATAAATAAATAGATAAAAATAAAATAAAAGGCCAGGCGATGGTGACACATGCCTAATTTAATCCTAGCACTCAGGAGGCAGAGGTAGGTGGATCTCTATCTAGTTCCAGTCTATCCTGGTCTACAAAGCGAGTTCCAGGACAGCTAGGGCTATACAGAGAAACCAGAGAAACCCGGTCTCAAACAACAACAAAACCCCAAACAAGCAAAAGGAAGAAAGGGGAGAAGGAAGGAGGAGAGGGGAGGGAAGGGAAAGAGAGGAGAGAAGGGAGGGAAGGGAACTGATGGGAACCAGAGGGGAGAGGAGAGGGGAGGAAGAAGAGAGGAGAAAAAAGGAAAGGAAAGGAAAAAGGAAAAAAAGGAAAAAGAAGGAAAGGAAAGAGAAGGAAAGGAAAGGAAAAAGAAGGAAAGGAGAGGAAAGGAGAAAGAGGAAAGGAGAGGGGAACAGAGGGAGGGGGAGAGGGGGAGAGGGGGAGAGGGGGAGAGGGGGAGAGGGGGAGAGGGGGAGAGGGGGAGAGGGGGAGAGGGGGAGAGGGGGAGAGGGGGAGAGGGGGAGAGGGGGAGAGGGGGAGAGGAGAAGAGGAGAAGAGGGAGAGGAGGGAGAGGAGGGAGAGGAGGGAGAGGGAGAGGAAAAAGAAGGGAGCTATTTATTTCCGGTTCTCAGAAACTGGGACCGCTGGTCCTGGCAGAGAGGAAGCAGGTGAATTGAATTTCGGAGCTTGTCTCTGCTAAGGCTTAAGGGGTGTTGAGCGCTTTGCTACTTCTTTCTTTGAGCACTAGGGGCAACTACTGCACGCGTTGGCTCTGCGCTCTGTGGGTTGCTTCTCAGCCTTCCAAAGCTCCCTAACCTTTCCAAGGCTTCAAAGTCTCTGATGGCTAAAGCAGCTGGCAGGGGACCCAGCTGCCTTGGGGACGAAGTAAGCAACCACAACAGGTGGAGAGTCTCCCCAGCGCAGCTCAGGCTGCTGAGGGATGCCGCTGTAGCTAGCAAGGGGCTCGCTGAAGTTTCAACTACAGCAGTTCTATAGTAGTGACAGCAGTCAGGTGGCTCTAGATCTAGGCTAGAGTGTGACCTGACTCCTCTGCGGACCTCAGGCTGCCAGACTCCAGGATTGTTCTCAGTGAGATCAGCTCCCAGCAAACCAGGGCGGAGTTGATTTTCCGCTACGCGCTCACTTCCGGATTCCTGCCAACCTGCACTTTTGGGCTTGTCCAAGTCCCACCCTTCCACTCCCCACAACTGCCTCCCAGAGTTGCTTTTCAGTCTGGCGTTATGGCAAGTTAAATTTGGGCTCCCTGTCTCACGGCTGGGGTTATTTCCCTGTTCTTTTCTCAGGCCCTCGGGGTAGCTCAGTTACAAACTGTAGATCCTCTCTGGATGGCACACGACCTCTGAGTCATACAGAGGGATCCTGCTCGCTGCTGACCTGTCACTGAGGAATCATTGTCTTACCAAACTTCACAACTAGTTTTGAGGCTTGTGAGTATTGTAAGCTTGCCGTGTGGGAAGCCTGTCTTCACCAGAGCGGCCTGGTTTGCCTTTAGAAGCAACCTCCTGCCTTCCTGTTCACCCGTGGAGCTGTGGGGTGGAGACATGTTTCTCTTGTTTTCTCTGTGAGTCATGGGTCCTTTCTTTTTTCTTTTTCTTTTTCTTTTTTTTTTTTTTTTTTTTTTTTTTTTTGGTTTTTTGAGACAGGGTTTCTCTGTGTAGTCCTGGCTGTCCTGGAACTCACTCTGTAGACCAGGCTGGCCTTGAACTCAGAAATCCGCCTGCCTCTGCCTCCCAAGTGCTGGGATTAAAGGCGTGCGCCACCACCGCCCGGCTTGGGTCCTTTCTTTTTTAAGCCTTGGGTACCCCTACTCATCACCACCTTCGAGAATTTTTAATCTGCATATCTCCTCCCTTTCTTTCCCACTACCACACAAGTAGAAAAATGCAGGTCATGTGACCTGTCTCTGCCCAGTCCGGATGTGTGTGGTTCTTGTCCCTGTGTTCTGTGTGGATTTCCGGCAAGGGTTTCCTGCTAGATTCAGAAGTTCAAGAAGACTCAGATTTGGCTCTTGGGTAGCTTGGGTTTTCTATTAGGAGGCCTGCCATGTCGGGTGTTGGCTCGTCCTTGATTTTAAAGTTTTGATAGCGTTAGACTGCACAGGATAACCTCAGATCTCACTTCTCTCCACTATTGACTAAAGCAGTTTCCTGAAAGTTCAGATGGAGCTGTGCTTGAGAGGGCAGCTTCTCTAATCTCCCGGCTCCACCTCCTCCCACTGTTTCTATGGCAGCATCTGCTCTTGGATTTCCTGGCCCTGTTTCCCTCTGATTACATGCACCGTCTTTCTTCTTAATTTTTTTCTAACATTGATTTCTCTCCCTCTCTCTCATGTTCATATGAATGTCAGAGGACAGTTTGTGGGAGTCAGTTTCCCGTTTCCATCATGTGTGTCCTGGGATTGAACTCAGATCAGTCTTTTACCCTCTACCTTCTATTGCCCAAGCCCTCATTTCTACAGCTCATCCAGTGGCTGCCCCAGCATCCTCAGTTCTGCGGACTCCTTGCCTCCCATACCTCTGCGGCGGGCTGCTGGCTTCAGTGCTTCTCAGCCACTCTGGGTTGCTTGGAGTTTTCCTGTTCTCAGGTCCACCAGTGCTATGGTTTGAACATATGCTTTCTCATAGCCAGAGTTCACACTGAAAGCCCCAGTGTAGGAGTGTTGAGAAGTCCTGGGACCTTTAAAAGGTGGTTAGGTCAAATTGCACCCCACATCATTGTTGTGCTTTATAAAAAGACCAGGATATGTTTAGTAGAGCACAGTATGGTGAGGTGGGAGGGGTGCCTTGGCAGGCTCATACTGAGGCATCCCTTCCCCATGAGGTACCAGCCAAAGGAGGGATATATAGTATAGAATAGTTTATTTGGGGGCATGGAAAGAGGAGTTGAGAAGGGAGTAGAGGTAGAGAAAGAGAAGGGACAGAGAAGGACAGAGAGAGAGAAAGAGAAAAGGAGAAGAGAGGAGAGGAGAGGAGGGGAGGGGAGGGGAGGGGAGGGGAGGGGAGGAGAGGAGAGGAGAGGAGAGGAGAGGAGAGGAGAGGAGAGGAGAGGAGAGGAGAGGAGAGGAGAGGAGAGGAGAGGGCAGCCAGGAACATGTGGAGAGGGGGGATGGGTAGGGAAGGGGAGAGAGGGAGAAAGGGGTCAGGGAAAGAAGAGAGTCAGAGAGAGAAGGGGCAGAGAGATTGAGGAGGGGCCAAACAGTCCCGTTTATAGCAAGCCAGGCCTACCTAGCTGTTGCCAGGTAACTGATGGGCGGAGCCTAGAAGGAATGCCAACACTCAAGAAGAACATAATTCCAGTTTTTGGAAATTCAGGGGACTGAAACTTCTTAGTCTGAAGAGCTGTTTTGGTTACCATGGGGGTGGGGTGGAGGAGGGTGGCCCTTTGTGTTGTGCCTCTTTTGTACCAGGTTTTTCTTCCTTCTGATCTCTGCCATGAGTCAAGGCAACATAAGCCCCTTGGTAGTTACAGCTGCTGGATCTCAGCCTCCATAACCATGAATCCAAACACACTTTGTATTTTTGACTTTTGTAAAGTACCTGTTTGAATAGGAATGACCCTCACAGGCTCATAGATGTAGATGCTTAGGGAGTGGCACTATTAGGACCTGTGACCTTGTTGGAGTACGTGTGGCCTTATTGGAGAAAGTGAGTAACTTGGGGTGGGCTTTGCAGTTTCAAATGCTCAAGCCAGGCCCCTCTCTCTCTTTCTCTCTCTCTTTATGCCTGCTGACCCAGATGTAGAACTTTCAGCTACCTCTCCTACACAATGTCTCTCTGCATGCCAACATGCTTCCTACCATGAGGATAATGAACTAAACCACTGACATTGTGAGCCAGCTTCCATTAAATGCTTTCCTTTATGAGAGTTGCTGTGGTCGTGGTGTCTCTTCGCAGCAATAGAGCATTGACTAAGGCTGGTGGTGGTAGTGGTGGCGGTGGTTCACGCCTTTAATCCCAGCATTAGGGGGATGTGGCCTTGTTGAAGTAGGTATGGCCATGTCACTGTGGGGGTGGGTTTTGAAACCTTAGCTACCTAGAGGGCAGTCTTCTCTTGACTGCTTTCAGATCAAGATGTAGAACTCTTGGTTCCTTCTCCAGTGTCTGCCTGGATGCTGCCATGCTTCCTGCCATGATGATAATGGACTGAACCTCTGAAACTATAAGCCAGTACCAATTAAATGTTGTCCTTTATAAGAGTTGCCTTGGTCATGGTGTCTTTTCACAGCAATGGAAACCCTAACTAAGACAGTATAATAAAAGATACAGATCTTCAAACAGCAACCAAATACCCACACATTTGTGCACACCACGTTACGTACCCACGGGCTAATACATATTTCTGAACCTAGTTTAAGCATTCCTGTAGAAGCTTAGTTAGCAAATGCATGTGCTTTATATGAATGGCAGGTCATTCACAGCAGAGAGCAGGAGAGACAGGTGTCTCTTGGGATGTCATATGTGTCCCCAAGTTTAAATCCAGAGCTCCAAGTCACACTGTAACAAACAGTACTCTCCCTTTCCCTGCCTGGGAGGTCGGGCAGAGAGTGGGAATGCAGGCTTGGCTTTAAGTCGGCTCTGTTTAACACTTTGATACATGGTGTCTGTTTCTGACAGATGAGCAACAGGTGTTTGCTGCTTCCTCTTTGCGGCTTCTGCCTGGTTCTTTCAGATTCAGCTCCCCACCTCCACCCCTATTCACGTGGGTGCATATGTATACTAGCATATATAGAGAGCTCGTGGAGGGGGGAGACCAACCTCAGCCATCTACCTCGGTTTTTTGCTTTATTTTGTTGTTTGTTTTGTTTTTGAGGCAGGGGTTTTTCTACGTAGTCTTGGATGTTTTGGAACTCTCTGGGTAGACTAGGCTAGCCTTGAACCCAACAGAGATTCAAGCACTTTATCCACTGGGCTGTTTTAATCAGAATTAGTTCTTAAAGATCCTCTTTATCTCCTTCATTGTTTTGACAAGATGTTGGATTGCAAGGAGGCAGGTTTGCACACAGATATTCCAGGTAACTGGAGCAGGCTTGATTGAGGAGTCCGAGTGGGCACTGCTTGGTATGGTCTGTGTACAAGACAGAAGCTGTGGGTTGGAGAGATGGCTCTGCAGCTAAGAGCACTGACTGCTCTTCTAGAGGTCCTGAGTTTAATTCCCAGCAAACACATGGTAGTCTCTCAACCATCTATAATGGGATCTGGTGCCCTCTTCTGGTGTCTCTGAAGAAAGCGACAGGTACTTACATGAAATAAATAAATCTTAAAACAACAAACAAACAAACAAACAGCAGAAGCTGTGCTTTAGAGCATTGTTCTCTGTGGGGAGCCTGTGACTGATTAACCAACCGCTCCACAGGGTGAGCATGTCACACAGAACACAATGCTTTCAGCTTGTCTGGAGGATGTAAAAGATAAGTTTCTGAGCCAGGCATGAGGTAGTGTATGATGCTTGTAACTCTGGCACTTTGTATACTGAGGCAGGAGGATTGTTAGGAGTTTGAGGCCAGCTGGGCGGTGGTGGCACACACCTTTAATCCCAGCACTTGGGAGGCAGAGGCAGGCGGATTTCTGAGTTCGAGGCCAGCCTGGTCTACAGAGTGAGTTCCAGGACAGCCAGGGCTATACAGAGAAACCCTGTCTTGAAAAACAAAAAACAAAAAAACAAAACAAAACAAAACAAAACAAAAAAAAAAAAAAAAAAAAAAAAAAAAAAAAAAAGGAGTTTGAGGCCAGCCTAGGTGACATAGGGAATTCCTAACTAACTCATGCTTCTCCTGCCTTTACTTCCAGATAGTAAGTGTGTGTCACTATATACTGTTTGCAGAACTCTTGAAGTATTTGTGGTTTTTTGGCATGTGTGGCTTGTGTGTATGTATGGGTTTTCACATGTACGTGGGTTTTGGTGGAGACTTAAAGTTGATTTTTTTTTCTAGATCACACTTCACTTTGTTAGAGAAGGTCTCTATTCACAGCTATGGCTTTCCTGTGGCCTGATATGTAGACCTTAAGATATATAGCATGACATGTAGTCTTAGGATTTTATTGCCGAAGAGACCCCATGACCAAGTCTACTCTTATAAAGAAAAACATTTAATTGGGGCTGGCTTACAGTTTCATTATCATCATGGTGGGAAGCATGGTGGAATGCAGACAGACACAGCGCTGGAGACGGACCTAAGAGTTCTCCATCTTGATTCCCAGGCAGCAGAAGGGAACTTTGTTGATTGAGCTGGCCTGGTCATCTTTCTTTATGTGACAGAGTCTCATGATGTAGCCCAGGCTGGGAAGGAACTTTCCTGCCTCTGTTTCTTAGCTAAGGGATTATAGATCTGTGTCATCATTCCTTTCTTATATTTTCAGTGTTTTTGTCTGTACTTTCTTTTTCTATAACAATTTCTCAGACTGGAAGTTGGTTGGTAAGCTGCTTGCTGTGTAGGCATGAAGATTTGAGTTTGGATGCCCAGTCCCCACATTTAAAAAACAAGTCAAGTGCATGTTTCCCATACTTATAATGCTAGCACTGGAGACAAAGCAGCAGGCAGTTTCCTGGAGCTGAGTTGGTGAGCCCTGGATTTAGTAAGAGACCTTGAAGACTTGGTGGGGCTGGATGGTGGTGGCACACAATTTTAATCCCAGTACTTGGGTGGTAGAGGCAGATGAATTTCTGAGTCCAAGGCTAGCCTGGTCTACAGATCGAGTTTCAGGACAGCTAGAGCTTTACAGAGAAACCCTGTCTCAAAAAACCAAAAACCAAACCAAACCAAACCAAAAAAAAAAAAAAAAAAAAAAAAAAAAAAAAAGATGAAGAAGAACACAGAAGACACCTGATACCTGATATCAATTTATGGCTTCCACATATATGCACACATGCATGCACATACTTGCAAATGATCACCCCTGACACACATGTACATATGAACATGTACAGACACAATTTCTCACTGATAGTGATCACTTCAATATCTCTGATTCTTTATTTCAATATTGTAGTCTTTTCCAGTTTTGATAGCTTGTCTATGGCGGTGATGACGGGTATGGGGTGGGAATAAGGAAATGAGGGGAGGTGGAAATATCCTATGATAGAAAGTCCCATAAGGCAGTGGTGGTGCACGCCTTTAATCCTAGCACTTGGGAGGCAGAGGCAGGCGGATTTCTGAGTTTGAGGCCAGCCTGGTCTACAGCGTGAGTTCCAGGACAGCCAGGGCTACACAGAGAAACCCTGTCTGGAAAAAACCAAAAACCAAAACCAAAAACAAACAAAAAAGAAGAAAGTCCCATAACAGCCAAATGTGGTAATGCAGGCCTCTAATCCCAGGGCTGAGGAGGCAGAGACAGGTGGATCTCTGTGATTCAAGGCTACTCTGATCTACACAGTGAGTTCCAGGATAGCCAGGGCTACATAAGTTCTGTCTCAAAACCTAAGAAACAAAAACAAAACAAACAAAAGACAAAAGTCCATAACGTACCAAAAACATGAACAAGCCCAGGGATTTTCTTCTCCTCCTGGGCAGAATACAGGGGATTAGAGAGAATGTCAGTGAATGACTATCCTCTAGTCATGGAGGTTGGAAGGGATATCTGGATTCAGCCAGTTTCCCTAGCAACCCCTTCATTCCAGCTGAGGCTCTGAAATTATGCTTCTTTTGGCTCAGAGGACCCAGTGTCCACCTTAGCTTAGGAGGAGGCCAAGCATCAGTTATAAACCAAGGCAAAGAACCCTTAGCTTTGACTTTTTCCCCAGTGGGTTCCTTCCCATCTAACATAGACCTGGTCAAACAGCTTTCAGTCTTCATCTATAGCCATTCCTTCTGTAAGCATTACATATTATAGGTGATGTTTGGAGAAAGATATGGTTTTTGAGGAGTAGGAGGAAGAAAAAAATGAGATGAGATGAGAGAGAGAGAGAGAGAGAGAGAGAGAGAGAGAGAGAGAGGCAGACAGATAGACAAACAGACACAGAGGGATTGTGTAGCCCAGGCTGTCCTCAATTCCCATTTGTTGGGAGCCAACTTGTAGCAGAAAGTGGCTATCAGCTTTGCAACCATCTTGAGACATATACCCTGACATGAGACTTGATTTTCAACAGCCTACAACAGCTGAAGCACACTCTGATAAACATTTTGTTTATCCCGCATATCTTGTAGTACCCACAGTTGCAAGGAGCATGTGGTATCCACGCCTGTAAGGCTTATGTCATTTCCACACCTGCAAGGCATGTGGTATCCACGTGCCCACAAGGCACGTGGCAAAAGCATATAAATACCCCAGACTTCCCTTCAATGAGAGACAATAAGAGAAGAGACACATTAAGAGAGACATGAAGAGACAATAAACAAGAAACGGGACTTGATCACACACCCTGTCTTGTCTCCATTCTTCGTGTCTCTTGCTAGACCCTGACCCCTGGACCAGAGCAACAGGCAGGCCAGGACATTTTGGCCCCCAAGCGTGAGGCAGAACGGTCTGCAACACACAATAGCTCCAAAGCGTGGGGCAGTGTGGGCCGCAACATTTTGGCGCCCAAGCATGGGTCAGCTCGGGTCCCAACACCCATTGATCCTCCTGTCTCAGCCTCCAGAGTGCCAGAATTACAAGCATATACTCACAAACTCCAACAGGCAGGATGTCTGTTTGAAGGGACATACCTACAGGCCACTCTGGTAAGCCCAAATGCTCTTGCCAATCTTACATCCTTGTTCTTCAGGAGACTCTGGATAGTAATCTCCGAGGCTACAACTCCCCTCACCTCCTACACCGAGGCCCCAGTGAGTGCCCTGTGAGAAGTCCAACTCTGCCAGACTTGCTTCCTTACTTGGAGTAATGATAGAAGTTTGTTGTTTTTCCAGGATCCAGCAGTCTGTATGGCCGGTCCGAGAGGTGAGAACTTGGAGGTGAGTGTCTGCAGACCAGCTCTTCCGTGACAATTGACAGTTGCTGAGCTTTGGGGTGCAATTCAGCCTTCCTTTCCTCCTACCATGGGGAGAAAACAGTCTTAGACATTGATGTCTGAAGCACCCAATAAAATAAAATAAGTCAGCATATTAATTAATGGTGATGACTCTCTTACCATGGGATTATGGGGACAGGTTGCTAAAATCACCATGCTGTCTAGGGAAAAATAATGACATAGAAAGAGAAGTGGGTGAAATCAGAGGCAGGGAGATATTTTTCTCTTTTTTGTTTTATATTTTAAAGACATTTATTTTATATGTATTGGGTGCTTCACTTTCTTGTACATCTGTGTACCATGTTCATGCACATGTTGGCAAAGGCCTGGGGAGAACATCAGATCCGCTGGGACTGGAGTTACAGAGAGGCGCGAGCCACCTTGTGGATGCTGGGAATCGAATCCGAGTCCTTCAGAAAAGCAAACAGAGCTCTTTTTTTTTTAAATTTTTAATTCCTATTTTATTATTATTATTATTATTGGTTTTTCGAGACAGGGTTTCTCTGTGTAACCCTAGCTGTCCTGGAACTCACTTTGTAGACCAGGCTGGCCTCGAACTCAGAAATCTGCCTGCCTCTGCCTCCCAAGTGCTGGGATTAAAGGCGTGCGCCAACACTGCCTGGCGTGAATTCTTGAATGAAACACACACACACACACACACACACACACACACACACACACACACACTTCATTTTAAATGCCTTGACTAGCTCAAAAACTGGGCAGGTTTTTTTGTTTGTTTGTTTTTGGACTGGGCAGCTCTAATCCTCCCTGAAGCTAGCACACACATTTCCCTCTTGTAATTCTGGCTTCACAGCGTCTAATCTATATTTTATTTTTGTTGCTCTGGATCCTTCTCACTGGCTCCCTAGTCTTTGCTGCCTAAGATGCTTCTGGGCACCTTTCAGGGGCCACATTCCTTCTCACCTACATTTCAGATGATTTTCTTTCTGCAGCTCTAAATCTGATCTGTCACCCTCCAAATCATCGTGATTCTCCCTCCTTTCTTCCAGTTCCTCACCCCTGCAAATCCAAAGGTCCCACCTCCGTTTACCTGCCCCGCCATTAGCCATTGGCTCTTTATTGATGGATCAAAAACCAATTGGGGACAAAGACCTTCAGTGTTTGGACAGGCAGATTCCCAGTTTAGGGGGCCAGATTAATTCTAAGCATTAGAAACCAATCCTCAACAAAACTTAGTTCAAAATTGAATTCTACACATTCTTCCAAACCTGATCTCCAGACGTCTCAGCCTGTGCCCCAGAAGAACCCAGTGCCCTGAACCCGGGTGCCTGGCTCCCTCTGAGTGCCCCAGAGGAGCCTCCACCAACGCGGCTGGAACTCCCCTGCTGTGTTTCATGCCTAGTTCCTTAGTTTCAAGCCAGCCCCAGAAAAAAGCCATCCCTGATCATCCGCCTAAAACAGGCCCGTCAAGACCAAATTCTTTCCCATTTTTCTGACTTTTTAATTTTTTCCAGACAAGGTAGCCGAGGCTGGCCTGAACTCACTATGGAGCCTAGATGTCTTGGAACTCCCAATTTTCTTGTCTCTGGCTCTCAAGTAGCCAGTTAATCTGTTTAATGCGTTACCAGAACAACTTCGTGTATTGGTGCTATTGTCAGAATAGACTTGGTGCCGGGATATGGCTCTCTAGGACACCAGTCTCAAACTTGCCCACTGTAGCCAAGCCTTGGATTTCATCCCCATATCCACTAAGACAACAAAGTGGTTAGGATTCATTGCGTATCCAAACATACTTTTTGAACAACCGAATGATGAATGAAGTCTAAATGAAGTCTAGGCAACTGTACCCACCATTCACGGGTGATCTCAACATTTGAATAAACGATCGTGTGCTTGCTTTTCTTCTTCGAGTGTCTTGCTTATTATCGTTCTAATTAAAGGCAATTTTTTAAAATGCTGGTGATTGAACTGAGAGATTCTTGTGCAGATGGCATGCTACGAAGCTACCCCCCAGCCCGAATTCTTAATTCATTGGTTTGTGTGCTCGTGTATTAATAGATTCGATTGCTAAACACTCTCTCAGCAGCAGATCTGCAGTACTGGCTGAGATCGCAATAGGAAACGGCTTTTCATTTTCTGTATTCGGAAGCGATGGGAGAGCATAGCTAGAGCAAAGCATTAGGAGATGGCTGCAGTTGTAGTCCGCTATGTGTCCGGCAGATGGCGATGCCGAAATCACTGAGAGCTGAAATCCTCAAAGCTGAAGGTAGGAAGGGTGAGTGAGCACTTCTGACCGCTTTTCAACTGCTGGATGGAAAAGCATAGCAGAACTAGAAAATAGGCAGAAAGATTGGAGAGGTTTTGAAAAACAGACAGATTTCTGGCCGGCATCCCCAAAGGTTCTAATCTCGCAGGATTCAGGCTGTCCCTGGGCTCTCCTCTGAGGATGCTCCCGCAAATTAAGAGGTCTGGGATCCATTGGCGAGAATTTCTAGGTACTACTCAACTGAATGAGGATGAGATGCATCTGGTTCCACTCTGAGTCTGCCATAATCTGTGTGACCTTTCCGTGTGTGCCCGCCCCACCACCACCAACTGAGTTCAGGTGATAAAGATATTGGAGTTACCTCTGCCGCCCAAGTTTGTTTCAAGGCTGAAAGGGTATCCGGCTGTTGGCATTAAGGATTTAGGGCTAGTCTACTCTGTATCAAAGGCTGGTGTGGCTGTTAAAGAGTTCTCTCTGTTCCCGTGGAGCGGAACACCAGCCAGTCTTGTGATTTGAGAACTGGCAATGACAGGAGTTGGCGCAGGGGCACAGCTGCCCTATCTATGTTTCCGCTGCCCCACACCCCCCTCCCCCGCCCGCCGCCACTCTTCTCCACTGCTGGACGCCCCACCTCCCCCAGCTTTTCTTCTAGGAGGCAGGCATGAACTGTGGGGAAAGACTGGAGCTTCTAACTGAAGGGCCTTTACAGCCTAACACGTGTGTGCCTGGTGCTGCTGGCAGAAGTCAGAGGTATTGGATTCTCCAGAACTGCAGTTAGAGTTACAGATGCTCCCCAGCGCTGAGAATCAAACCCGGGCCCGCTAGAAGATCAGTCAGTACTCTTAACCACGGAACCATCTTTCTAGCCCCCTAGTGTATTTCTTAAATAAAAGAGACTGACTTCAGGAGGGTTGACATACTTGCTTGGCAAGAAGCTGTACTAAGGTTTTTGCCAGCGCACACTACAGCCTTTAAAAGGTTTGGTGGTGATTGGGGGAGGGGGCTCGTGGGGGTGATTACTGCTTTTCTTTGGGGGTCACTGTTACCATATTATCCAATAGATAAGGCTTAAAAGAAGGAAAATATCCAGAGTAATAATAATGACTGCCGTTGTTATATTGCCTGGAAAGCTCCACATGGTCCTGCAAGCCTTACACCTTCTTAAAGGGATTGGTCAAAGGCTAGGGATACTACAGTAAAACAAAGATGAATTCTAGGGAGAGGCCACTGAACACAATCACACAAACAGAATGATTTTTGTCCCATTTATTGCTGTGTGTCATGGAAGGTCTCTCCAAGGAGGTGCCACTGAGCACAGACTTAGCTGGTGAGAGAAGCCACCACACTGAGACCCGGGAGGAGAGCTCCTGGGGAGAGGAAAGGCCAGAGGGTGCACGGTTAGTTAGAACTGGGCTGACCTGTCAGTGTGCTGGGCAGGTGGGAGCAGGAGGGAGGGGAGGAATCAGGACTGGTCAAGCCTGCTTGTCCAGCTCCTGTTAAGCTGCTGGCCTCAGCCTGACACAGGAGCTATTTGCCTTTCCCCTGGGAAAATGTCACCAGGGCAGATGGGACTCTGGAGTAGTGATGGAAAGTTTTGGCAAGCAGATGTGCACAGTGAAGGTTGGGTATTATATAACTGTTTTGTGCACTGAGGCAAGGCAGACTGAACAATGGCCTCCGTTTGGTTTCCTTCCAAACATACCCCTTGTGTTCCTGGGTCTGTTGCTGCCTTTAATCTGTCGCTGTTCCCACCCCCACTCCAGTGCCCACCGAGGACTGTCCATTCTGCCCTGTTCTGTTCTTCACTGGTCGTCCTCAACCCACTTTCTCTCTCATAGCTCAGCAGGGAACTGTCTGAGCAGGTCTGCCACAGCCCTCAGCCAGTAAGTGCTCGGGTTTCTAGGCCCAATGAAACTAGAACTCCGTTTCCTTTTGTGTAAAGGGCTATCTCTGGTTCACACCCAGTGCCTCCCCCTTCTGTGTATTAGATGATGCCAGCAGAGCTTTACAGTCATATTTAAGCCAAAGTTTTTCCTTCAAAGACTTCTCCAGGACTAGGGAAATATCCTAAGCAGCTATTCAGTGACACATAAATTATGATTATATCTTACCCTGGGGAATTACAGAGAAATGCCTTTGTCTTTAGTTCCAGAAAGAGCACACTTTCCTTCAGGATTCAGCTGAATGACCCTTGCTCTCACAGCTCTCCCTAGACACCGCCTGGAAGAGAATCTGGCCCAGTTTGTCCCTTTCAGTCATGTGTCTAATAAGCCTTGTGCTGGCTAGTTTTACGTCAAGTGGACACAAGCTAAAGTCACCAGAAGAGGAAGGAACCTTAATTAAGAAAATGCCTCCATAAAATGGGGCTGTAGGCGAGCCTGTAGGGCATTTTCTTAATTAGTGATTGATGGGGGAGGGCCCAGCCCATTGTGATTGGAGCTATCCCTGGGCTGGTGGTTTGGGGTGCTGTAAGAAAGCAGGCTGAGCAAGCCAGTAGGCAGACCCCTTCCATGGCTCCTGCATCAGCTCCTGCCTCCAGGCTCCTGTCCTGTTTGAGTTCTTGTCCTGAGTTCCTTCAGTGATGAGCTGCAATATAGACATGTAAGCCAAACAAACCCTTTCCTCCCCAGTGTGCTTTGGTCATGGTGTTTCAGCACAGCAGTAGTGACCCTAGACACGGCCTGGAAGACAATCTGGCCCAGATTGCTCTTTTCTGTCATGTGCTTGTGTAAGCCCCAACTGTGAGCCAAGCATTGGGACCATAATTAGGTCTTTGAACTTTAGGAAGTCACAACAGAAACACAGTACCAGATTCTATAAAATCTTCCTATACATGCTACTGGTTTGATCTTCCTCTCTACATAGGGAAGCAGGTGGAATGTGTCAGGAGGTTAAAGGTCACTATATTGTTGCTTTCTTAGAAAAGGGAAGCCATTTGTTCAGGGCCACACTGGTTCCAGGAAGAACTGGGTCTAACCCAAGACTTTGACTCTGATTTTATTCCTCTGGAATTTTAACTGTGATACAGAGCTTGGGTTGTCACTTCAAAGGCCAATGGGCAGACACAGGGAATGAATCTTTAAGTTGTGCATCATTCAGAGAGCCAGGAATTGAAGAGGGTAGCAGATTAATCTCCCCAACCCTTTGTGTGTATGCGTGTGCTTGTATGTGTGTAGGTGGATATCAGAAGTCGTCTCTGCTTGCTTTCTACCTCATTAAAAAAAAAGATTTATTTATTTATTCTATGTAGTACACCATCACTGTCTTCTGACACACCAGAAGAGGGCATTGGTTCCCATTACAGATGGTTGTGAGCCACCATGTGGTTGCTGGGAATTGAACTCAGGACCTCTGGAAGAGCAGTCAGTGCTCTTAACCGCTGAGCCATCTCTCAGCCCCTCTGCCTTATTTCTTTAGACTTTATTTTATGTCTGAGTGTTTTTCCTGCATATGTGTGCACCATGTGCATGCCTGCTGCCCATGGAGACGAGAAGAGGGCATAGTTAGATAATTTGAAACTGGAGGTAGAGATGGTTGTGTACTACCACATGGGTGCAGGGAACCGAACCCAAGTCCCCTAAAAACAAACAAGCCTCCAAATCAAAAATTACTCTTAATCACTGAGTCATCTCTTTCCCTATCTCTATCTATCTATCTATCTATCTATCTATCTATCTATCATTAATCTATCACCTGTCTGTCTATCTATCTATCTATCATCTATCTATCTATCTATCTATCTATCATCTATCTATCTTTGAGAGTATATTTCCTTACCAAATCTGTTGTTCACCAATTGGCCAGATAAGCTGGCCAGCAAGCTCCAGATCCTCTTGCCCTACCTCCCAGCACTGGGATTATAGATGCACACTGTCACGCCCAGCTGGGGATTAGTATTTAGGCACTCATGCATATTCAGCACTTTGCCTCTTGAGCCATCTGACCACGCCCAAATGAACATCTTTACAAAACAATCTGCCAACCAGCAGACTTGTGTGTGTGTGCGTGTGCATGTATCTCTGTGTGTATCTCTGTGTGCATGCATCTTTGTGTGTGTGTGTGTGCATGGGTGTACATGTATGTGTGTATCTGTATGTGTCTGTGTTAGGGGGAGGGTACCACAGTGGATGACCAAAGTCAGTGAGTCATTTCAGATTTCAGTCTTGTCCTTCCACTCGGGCAGTGATGTTTCTTTCTGTATCATCTCTTGCACTCTTCATTAATTTTCTGGATAACTGGACTTACAGACTTCTTGATGTGTCTCAGGCCTGTCTACAAGTATAACTCTTATATTTTTCCTCTGGGCTAGGGTAAGAGTGAACCTTGGGCCAGGTATAGTGACACATGCCTTTAATCTCAGCACTTTGCAGGCAGAGGCAGGTGGATTTCTGTGAGCTTGAAGCCATCCTGGTCTGTATATTGAGTGAGTCCCAGAATAGCTAGGGCTAAGTAGAGAAACACTGACTCAAAAAAAAAAAAAAAGAGTGAACTTGGAACACATAAACTATTAAACCAACATTGAGCTGATAAGGGAAGTTTCCACTTTAAAATAAATAAATAAATATTTATTTATTTATTTATGTCTATAGATATGTTGCCTGCATGTATGTCTGCATATCACTTGCATATCTTGTACCCATGGAGACCAGAAGAGAGTGCTGGATCCTCTGGGACTGGAATCACAGATAGCTGAGCTACCATGTAGGTAATGGGTCCTCTGGAAGAGCAGCAGAATTTAGTGTTGTCTGTCTGTGAGTGATGGTCTGACAACTTTCATTTTTTTACCCTCAAGACAGGGTTTTTCTGAGTAGCCTTGGCTGCCCTGGAGCTCACTCTGACCAGGCTGGCCTCAAATTCACAGAGATCCTCCTGTCTCTGCCTCCCTAGTGCTGAGATTAAAAGCGCTCGTCACCACCGCCCGTCTTGTCTTGGCATCTTAAAAGCTCAGGGGTTTTGCTGTTGATATTTATACTTCTACAGATTGTTAACAGACAACAGTCATAAAGGTTTTATAAGGAGCACATAATACAACTGTAACAGCAGATTTTTGTCAACTTGACAAAATCTAGAGTCACCTGGGCAGAGAGTCTGTTGCGGCCCGCACTCTCCACACTTGGAGGCCCCACTGCAACGCCCGAGCTGCCCCACATTGGGCGGCCAAACTGTAATGGCCGCTCTGTTCCGCAGGTCCAGGTCTAGCGAGAGAGAGTGTGGGGCAAGTGACTCGAAGAATGGAGACAAGACAGAGGGTCTCATCAAGTCTCAAGTCTCGTTTATTGTGTCTCTCTCTGTTCTCCTGTATTCTCTCTCATTGTCTCCCTGTATTCTCTTGTATTCTCTTGAAGGGAAATCTGGGGTATTTATAGGCTTTTGCCACATGTCTCGTAGGTGCGTGGATACCATGTGCCTTGCAGGTGTTGATATGACATAAGCCTTACAGGCATCTATAGCGTGGATAGCCTGTGAACCGCATGCCTTGCAGTTGGGGGCAGTAAACAGCAAGACAAAATATGTGGGATATCAGAGTGTGCTTCAGCTGTTGTAGGCTGTTGAAAAACAAGTCTCATGTCAGGGCATATGGCTCAAGATGGCTGCAAAGCTGATAGCCACTTTCTGCTACAAGTCGGCTCCCAACAAGAGTCCCCATGAAGAGTCTTTAGAACAGACAGGCCTAGGGGTATGTCTGTGAGGGATTGTCTTGATTATATAATTGTTATGAGATGACCTAGCTTAAAGGTAGGCAGCACCGATCCTTAGGTTTGGGTCCTGAGTTGTGTAAGAGTAGAGAAACTGAGGCAAGCAGTAAGCATTCATGTGTTCATTCTGCCTCTGCCCTTGACTGTGATGTGGCTTTACTTCAGTTATAAACTGCACATGGAATTGTGAGCTTAAGTAAGCCCTTTATCCCCAAGTTGCTTTTGTCAGCACATTTTAACACAGAAGCAGAAACAAAAGCGGGACAATAACCAGACGATCATAAACTGGGAGTTGGAAAGATGGCTCAGTGGTTAAGAGCACTGACTACTTTGCTCTCTCAGAGGTCCTGAGCTGTTGAGTAGGCCCCCAACACTGAGCTCAATTCCCAGTAACCACATGGTGGCTCACAACCATCTGTAATGGGATCAGAGGCCCTCTTCTGGTGTGTCTGAAGACAGCTATAGTGTACTCATATACATGAAATAAATAAATAATTCTTAAAAAAAAAACCTCAAAAACAAAGAAACAAAACAAGATCATAAACTGCCCTAATGGCTGAGCCACTTTGCAGCTTCTTTGAACAAGTTCTTAAGGGAACACATTCCACAAGATTTACAGAGATGATGTTTACAGGTACAACGATTGTTCCAAGTTCAAAATTCAGTACACTGATACAAAAATAAATGTAGTACTCCGTTTAAACTTCAAGGTTCTCTTAATATTGACCAGCTCTTAGTACCATAAGCAAAAGTTAAAAAAGCTTAAAACAAAAAGCTTATCTTTAATCGAAATAATCACCTTGTCTATATTAAGTGAGAATTAAAAACAATAGCTTTCCTTCAATTTGTGGGCATTAGGGCTGGTCTGCAACAGATCTCTAAGGGCCTCAAGTCTACTTTCAGGCTCTCCGACAAATCTATTGTCTTCCCCAGAGAAGAAGCAAAAAGTACAGTCTCACCCAACCAGCAGGCTAAATCCAGCCTGGAGTTTCACAAAATCCTAAGAGTTACAGAATGTTACATTCCAGTAAGACAACAGGGCTTCAGTGACCTCTGATAGAAATTACCTTGAATAAGCAAGAGAAGATGCAGTTGAAAATACATAATACATGACAGGCAAAAAACATCTGTTACCCAGGTAACTGTTGTCTTGAATGGAAAATCATCTGCTTCCTTCAAGAACTGGAAGAGTTAGAAACAGTGTATGTATGTATGTATGTATGTATGTATGTATGTATGTATGTATATATGTATATATGTATGTGTGTGGTGTCTGTGTGTGTGTGTGGTGTCTGTCTGTCTGCTGTCTGTCTGTCTCTCTCTGTGTATATTTAAGTACAGTCAGAACACTTTCCCAGAACATATCTCAAAAGTTTCTCAGTAGGAATCTACAAGAGCATATTCTTTTTTAAAAAAGATTTTATTTATTTTATGTGTGTGAATACACTGTCACTTTCTTCAGACACACCAGAAGAGGCCATCAGATCCCACTACAGATGGTTGTGAGCTTCTATGTGGTTGCTGGGAATTGAACTAAGGACCTCTGGAAGAGCAGTCAGTGCTCTTAACTACTGAGCCATCTCTCTAGCCCCTTTCTTTTTTTTCCTTTGTCCCTTTGCTTTTTGCTTTTTTCCAGTCTCTCTCAGTCTCTCTCTCTCTCTCTCTCTCTCTCTCTCTCTCTCTCTCTCTCTCTCTCTCTGTAGCCCTGGCAGTCCTGGAACTCAGCAGGCTAGCCCTGAACTCAGAGAGATCTGCCTGACTCTGCCTGACTTGGATTAAAGGTGTGCAGCACTCCCACTCCGCCTCAGAATGGTGTTTTTAAACCAGAAGCCAAACCAGCTTTAACCTGAGCACCTAACCAGACAGCACAGCATCTCAATTAGTTATGTGTAAGTGACAGAGCCAGGGCCAGGAAAGGGAACTCCACATTACATCCACGTGACTTCTCCGCATTTGAAGGGAAGATTCTTGGCAGCGCTTGGGCATCTCCCAAGCCTGTGGCTCTCAGTAAGAGTAGCAATTGTGAGTCTTCATTAATTACAGCCTACCAGGGAGTCCCCACCTGACCTGGCAGAGCGCCTGGAATGTCACTGGATGATTGGAAATCATGTGTGTCACCACTGCAAAGGCCAGTGAGCAAAGGCAGCCCTTTAAGTTGTATTTATTCATTGACAGCTGAGAAGGCAGCAGATTAATATTTTAAAACCAAACCAAACCCCAGTGTTCCATTTTATCTCCTGACAGTAAGCTTTATAGGAAACGTCCATGGGAACAAAGGAAATCAATAATACCTGAGGGTCTGTCCTTCTGGTCAGGTGATTGCTACTTCCTGAGATTTGTGGTGTCTGTCCCACCTCCCCTGACCCCCATTTTCTGAGACAGGGTTTCTCTGAATAGCCATGGCTGTCCTGGAGCTTGCTCTGTAGTATAGACCAGGCTGGCTGTGAACTCTTGAGATCCACCTGTCTCTGACTCCTGAGGACTGTGATTAAAGACACGGGAAGCCACGCCCAGCTCATTTGTATCTCTTACCATCTTGCCACACACTTTGGAGGTCTTAGACACTCCTAGAAACTATTACTCTTGATAGTGTCTTCCCATACTAACTTTTTTTCTATTAATCTTTTATTCCTCCAGATGTGCCTGTGCTGGGAGTGAGGGTTGACTCAACAAATAAAACATTAACAGTGTGTACATACTGAGCATATGCAAGTATATTCTTTCTTATAATATGGAGTATGTAGTGCTTTGAACAGGTATGACCCCTATAGGGCATAGTGAGTGGCCCTATTAATAGGTATGACCTTATTGGAGTAGGTGTGGCCTTTTTGGAGGAAGAATGTAAGTGTGGAAGCGTGCTTTGAGGTCTTCTATGCTCAAGCTATGCTCAGTGTGGCATAGCATAACAGTCTCCTGCTGCCTTCGGATCAAGATGTAGAACTCTTGGCTCCTACAGCACCGTGTCTGTCTGCTTACCTCCATGCTTCCTGCCATGATGATAATATAATGGACTGAACCTCTGAAACTTTAAGCCAGCTCCAGTTAAATGTTTTCCTTTGTAAGAGTTGCCATGGTCACGATGTCTCTCCACAGCAGTAGAACCCAAACTAAGACAGAGTGCAAATGTATTTTTATAACTTAGAGTATTAATTAATATATATATATAAAGCTCCCCTATCTTTCCCTTCTGTTCCCTATCATAATTTTACTCCTTTGGACTTTAAGATGGTGAATCTGAAATGGATGGATCACAAACTGATCCATGACTTTAGAAAATCAGAGTCATGCATGCTGTGTGGCCTTGCTTTGGAACTTGGACTCTTCAGGGAAAGAATTCTGTTTCCTACTCACCAATAAACCACATGGGGTGACAGCAGGGAATGAGGAGTGGGCATGACCAAATGGTCTCCAGTAGACACTCAGCAGGGGTCACTTCTGGTGATAGCCAAGTGACCCTATGGCCCCCTGGTCTTCTATGGATAATAGCTCTAACTGCTGTTGGTGGTTTTCTTAGTTAAGTTTCTATTGCTGTGACAAAACACCATGACCAGAGTAACTTATAGAAGAAACGCTATTTGGTGTATGATTCCAGAGGCATGGTAGTCTCTAATGCTGGAGCAGAGGTAGCAGGCAGCGGGCCAATGGAGCAGCAGAAAGGAGCTCACATCTTAAAATGCAAACAGGAAGCAGAGCGTGTGCATTGGAAATAGTGCATGGCTTTTGAAACACCAAACCCCACCCTCAGTGACATACTTCTTCCAGCAAGGCCACACCTCCTCCACCCACCCAAACAGTGTCACCACCTGGTAGTACTCAGATGCCTGATAACAGGGGGCACATCTCATTCAGACTACCACTGTGGTAGATGGAGGTGATGGTGTAAGAAAAAGGACTGGAAGGGCACAGTGTGTGTGTGTGTGTGTGTGTGTGTGTGTGTGTGTGTGTGTGTGTATTTGTGTGAAAAAACATCTGGAGACATTATAGATGAGCTGATGTTTAGAGAAAGGGTGAGCCCCCCCCCCTTTAAAAAAAAAAAGATTTATTTACTTTATGTATGTGAGTACACTATCACCGTCTTCAGACACACCAGAAGAGGGCATCAGAACCTGTTACAGATGGTTGTGAGGCACCATGTTGTTGTTGGAAATTGAACTCAGGACCTCTGGGAGAGTAGCCAGTACTCTTAACCACTGAGCCATCTCTCCAGCCTGAGCCCCCTGATTTTAAGATCAAAGGGGCATATGACTAATGTAGTTGCCGGGAGTGTTGGAAATACGAAGACAGTTGAAAATGATGGTGGAAAAGATCCCCGAGTTGATGAAAGGCAAGTGTGAAGGCAGGAAGCTGAGACAGAGTGAGGTAAAGCATGCTGTGACATAGCCTGGGCTTCGGGTGGCTTGTCTCCAAGGGGTCAGTCACTGGAAGTTTGTTCCTTGGTGAGACTGTGTTAAGAAGTGGTAGGTCCTTTAGGAAGTAGGACAAAGGAGAAGCCATTAAGTTGCAAAGTATCAGCTGGGAAGGGGATTAAGGTAGCTTCTGTGGGACCCCGAGTTAGTTCTTGGAAGTGGATTCTTATAAAAACAGGACTAGCTAGGGTGGTGGTGGTGAACACCTTTAATTTCAGTACTTGGGAGAAAGAGAAAGCGGGATCTCCGTAAGTTAGAGCAATTTCTAGAACAGCCAGGGCTACACAGTGAGACTCTGTATCAAACAAACCAGAATAAGCAGGAAAGGGCAAGACTGGACCCTCCCTTTTCCCTGGCTTCCCAGCTCTCCATGGGACGTGTTCCACATATGCTCCCACCCTTCGGCCTTCATCAGACTCAGACCTGCACCTGCACCTTCAGAACCCTGAGCTCAGTGACCCTCTTTTTAAAACAAAGTTTCTAGAGATGGAGATGTAACTCAGTGGTGGAGGGGTTCCTAGGTTGTAGGTCCAGCCCTCAGTGTGGGAGGAGCCCATGCTGGTTACACACTGTCCCTTGTCCCTCCCTGCCAGAGTTTCTGGTGCTTGTGACAGGAAAATGATAAAA
The DNA here is from genome assembly GCF_011762505.2 of Arvicanthis niloticus. Taxonomy (NCBI): domain Eukaryota; kingdom Metazoa; phylum Chordata; class Mammalia; order Rodentia; family Muridae; genus Arvicanthis; species Arvicanthis niloticus. The sequence goes on from NC_047660.1 coordinate 44,336,276, forward strand.
GAGGTTGGAAACAAAGTGTTTATTGAGAAAAAAAAGAAGAATGACAGGAAAAGCAAGTGTTATCTGTTAGGACTTTTAACAAATTTTATTGCTGAGAATGCAGCTCAGGTGGCCATGGGTTGGATCCCTAGGTCTGCATAAAGCCTGGCCTAGGGGCACACAGCTATCATCCCAGTGCTTCTGAGGTAGAGGCAAGAGGCTCATTCCTCTGTACATAGCAGCTTTGAGGTCAGCCTGAGCTACCTGAGACCTTGTCTCAAAACACATTTATTTTTAAGTGAGCAAGAGGACTGTACCTCCATCTCAGAGGCCAAGGCACATGATATTAGATTTTCTTTTGTTACTTGAAAGAGTAGCTGGCAGTTGTGTGTGCTCTTAGGTTTTTATCAATGCTGACTGCAAAGAAACCAGTGGTAGCTAGGGGTAGTGAGGGAATGTTTGGCTGGAATGAGCGAGGCCCTGGATTCCTACCCAGCACTGCACAAAACAGAATGAAAAGTCTCAAACCTCTAGGACCTGTGATGAAGAGTCATATTCTAGTCTACACACACCACATTGAATGCAGGAACAGAAACAGAAACTGGGAGAAAACAAAGGTTAGGGTTCCTCTTACCCACCCACCCCAAAGAAGTCTTAGAAGTAGTCTCCACGGCCATTGTGCTAGGTTACACCTGTCACCCCAATACTTGAGAGGCTGAGGCAGGCTGATTGCTGCAAGTTCAAAACTAGCTTGGGCTACTTAGTCAGTTCTAGTCTACCCGGAGCTACAGAATGAAGTTCAGTGCTATTAACCACTACTACCAACAGCAGAGATTACTTTAGACGAAAGGCCCGTGTCTCTTGCCCTCCTAGTCTATTTCTTGCTCTTTATTCTACCTCCAAGAAAGCCACGAAGACTAGAAGACTAGAATTCTTCCTGAGAGTGGATCAAACAAACCAGATTTTTTTTTTGCCAAGTCTAACGTTTCCCTAACTTTTGAAAGCTATCCACTGAGAAAATTTCTGACCTACCCTTTTGACTACAGGTAACATGCTGCTGCTACTCCTCATCCCAGAGGAGGCCCATTATCAGGAGGAAGGTGTGTCTCAGAGGCCATGAAGAATTTGAACACTAGGTCGAGCTGTGGTTTTCTCCAGCAGGCATATTATTACCAGGTCAGACTTTTTTTTTTTTCTCAGTCACGTTTCCCCAAGGCTGTCCATGCTTTATCATCGAAACGTAATATGGGATACCTTGGCTGTGCCACATCATATAAAACTCTAAGCAAACATTTTTGCTATGACCTTTTCTTGATAGACTGACTTTTATTATAGTGGTTGTGGCGGTTTCTATATGCTTGATTCAGGGAGTGGCAGTATTAGGAAGTTTGGTCTTGTTGGGATAGGTGTGGCCTTGTTGAAGGAAGTGTGTCACTGTGGAGGTGGGCTTTGAGACCCTAGCTACCTAGAGGACAGTGTTCTCCTGACTGCTTTCAGATCAAGGTGTAGAACTCTTGGCTCCTTCTCCAGTGTCTGCCTGGATGCTACCATGCTTCCTGCCATGATGATAATGGACTGAACCTCTGAACCTGTAAGCCAGCCCCAATTAAATGTTGTCCTTTATAAGAGTTGCCTTGGTCATGGTGTCTGTTCATAGCAGTGGAAACCCTAAGACAGTGGTAATGACTATCACTCTTAGGGTGTCAGAAAAAAATATCCCCCTGTTGACTCCTATAAGTAACCATGTCCTGTGAAACATGGGAAGGATACAAAGAGATTAAATCGAGTTTTTCCCTCTGGTTTGGAGGCTCTGAGGTAGTGTGTTGGCAGAGTGGCATGTTAGGTGACTGGAAATTTCTAGTAGGGAAGGAATATTCCAGGCCAGGGGGGGCAGTGTGAGTGGGGTGTGAAGCAACATGCCTGGCAAACCACAAATGATCCACAGAATTCCATGGCTCTGCCTGCCCTATTAGTCAGCAAAATGGGATCACGCACGAAGTGCATGGGAGCACTGTGCTATGGTCATGATCTCAGAGTAAGCTGTGCTCTTGAATACCATTCTTCCCATTTTAGAGATGGAGAGACTGAGCCTTGCCAATTAAAGGTATTTGCCTATCTATATTAGTGGACAAAGCAGATTGAATAAGCAGAAGTATTCAGTAGATCTCGGGCTAACTTGTGCCTAAAAACAAAAAGGGCTTGTGAGTCAGAAAGCAACCCTCTTGAGCTCCTACCCCTCCTGTTTACCAGAGTCACGGACTTAGAATATTCCAATAGCAGATACAAAGTGTTCTGAAGCACCGCCAGCATTTCAGGGGTGTCTTGGGGGCCTCATTTCTTCTAGTGCTCCTGTCTGTCATTTCCTGTGAGAGCCCAATTCCAAGGTTCTACCTACTCTCTACTATTTGGTACCACGGTGCTCAAAAATTTTATTTCCATCTGAGTTCTTTGCTGGAGTGCTTTCTGAAGAGACTTCGACAAACCCCAGTCTCCCATGGACCTAGGGAAAAGTGGATCCTGCTTTACCCTTAAGCCACAAGACCCAGAAAAACTGCCACAACCTTCCTGTGCTGTTGCTTAATTCATGACGGCCCACAGCTGGGAGAGGTTCACCATGCTATGAAACCCTTTAGTACCAACTTTATAGGGTGTCGATTTGGTGGTCCTGCTGCCCGGGGCTGGCGTGCTGCAGCAGGCCTGGTAGGACTGGAAGGAGCTCGCAGAGGTGATATACACCCCATAACTCCATGCATAGATTATAGCAAAGCAGGGAGTTACAGAATGAAGCAAGATTCATTTGAAACACATCTAGAGGATATGGTAATAGTTACCACTACTGTTGAACCTGTGGATTTGATAAAAGAAACCAGGGCACACTCTATATGTTAAAGCATAAACTCACAGAATAGCAGCAGCCAGGAGATCCAAGGACTTAGGAACTTTCCTCGGAGAGTCGACTGGGCTTGTCAACCATTGATATAGTTCCAGCCGTACTGTCCCCCTCCCTGATCCTCAGACAACCGAAAAAAGCCTCTCTAGTCTTATGTATTTGCTCCTTCTGCTCTTATCCCAGGTGCTTGTTATTTTTCCTCTCAGACCCTAATCCCTGCCACCCAGCCAAACACAGCCCCCACCTTTCTCACTTAACTGCGGGGGAGTTTCTCGTTCCTTATTGAACTCCTGGGCTCACATGATCATTTGTGTCCGGCTCCTAAGTAATTGGGCCTACAGGCATGCACCACACATCCGACTCCGCGCTCTTTATTTTCTTTGCGTTTTTGAGACAGGGTCTCTCTATTTAGTTTTAACTGTCCTGGAACTTGATTTGTAGACTTGGCTGGCTTGGAACTCACAGAGAGCCTTCTGCCCTTGTCTTCCGAGTGCTGGGATTAAAGGTGTTCACCACCATGCCCAGCAAGGCTTTTTCTTTATCGTGTATCTCACATGGCAGTGTTTACTGTGTGCTTGTTTATCATCTGCCTCCTCCTAACGGTGGATTAAATCCAAATGGACAGGGACTCTCTGATGTATTCATTGTTACATATACAGTTCCTACTACAGTAGCTAGTGTGTGTGTATGTATATATCCATATATAAATAGATATTTAAGTGGATATCGTAAACTGGGAAGTGATTTTAAGTTTTCTCATTCTAAATACTTAAATAGATTTAATTCAGGATTAGAACCTCATGAGACCAAAGAGAAACCCAGACAGTTGTGTAATTGGGTGGACTGCATTTAATTCCTTTCCCTGGTACCTGTCAGTGATAGGCCACAAAGGAGATCAGTTGAATTAAGCTCAGATTCAGACCAGAAACCATGGCATTACTCCTTCCCAATCAGCTGGGTACAGCCTGCACCAGAGGAAGAACAGACTGAGTAGAAGAAAGAGCCTGTCTATGTAAAATCAGGCCACCTGACACCCAAATGGATCAAATTCTGTAAGTAACTGTAAAGTTTTGATGCCTTGCTGTAACAGCCACGGACAACTGAACCTTGAAGGCCTTCATTTATTTAAACAGTGAGAGAAGAGGGTAAGGCATTTTTTCAAGTTAATTATGAACTATATCTTAAGGCCAGCATTCAGTTTTACAGAAATGGCTATTGTGGTAGTTTGCATAAGAATGGCCCCCGTAAGTCAGATGGTCATGTGTCTCCGCCAGTCAGAGATAGTTGATATATCTAGGTTGGGTATTGGGTTACACTTCTGATTGATATTGAGCATTACCAAACTTGTAAAGCCTCTGATTAACATTAAAAGCAAATAGGAGAAGGGGGCATGGGATAGAGGTTTTCTAAGGAGGGGAAATGGGGAAAGGGGATGGCAACTGAAATGTAAATAAAATACCCAATAAAAAAAAAGAATGGCCCCCATAGGTGCATATATTTGAATGCTTAGTCACCAGGGAGTAGTACTATTTGAAAGGATTAGAAGGATTAGGAAGAGTGGCCTTGTTGAAGGAAGTGTGTCACTGTGTGTGTGTGTGTGTGTGTGGTGGCTTGGTGTTTCAAAAGCCCATGCCAAGCCCAGAATCAGTCTCTCTCTCTCTCCTTTCTCTTTCTCTCTCTCCCCTCCCTCTTTTTCTCCCCTTTTCCCTCTTCCTCCCCTCCCCTCTTCCCCTCTCCCTCCCTCCATGTGTGTCTGTGATCAGAATGACCTTTCAAGATAGAGGAAGCAGCCACATGCTAAGGACCAAGAGTGCATAATGCCATCACCAACAGCCAATGTGATGCATTTCCACCATCACATTGAAATACACATATTTCCCCATGTGTATATGTATCTCTATAGAGCCTGCCATTATGGCTTGGCCTATGGCCATCTCCATCCCCCCTCCCATGCAAGCAGTTTGTGTGACCCCACCCCCTCCAATGAATCTCTCCAGTGAGGTCTGAGGCGTGATGTAATTTTTGTGGTATTCCTAGGCCTCCAGTCACTGAGGTTCTCTTTTATCATAAAACTCTTCCATCAAGAACAACACTATTGTCAGGTCCAAAGGAAACTCCAATTCCCCAAACTCCAAAAGACAGACTATGTATCCAGATATGACCTCAGTCAGGACTGTAGGAGAATTTCTGACAGTTAGATAAAAGCCAGCATTCCTCAGGAACTTGTGAAGCCAGTTCCCATCTGTCAAAAGAAGCCATTTCCCTTGTATCCTACAAAAGAGACATTTGGCACTGTGATGGTTTGTATATGCTTGGCCTCAGGAGTGGCACAATTAAGAGGTGTGGTCTTGTTAGAGTAGGTGTGTCACTGTGAGTGTGAGTTTAAGATCCTCACCCTAGCTGCCTGGAGGCCAGTCTTCCACTAGCAGCCTTCAGATGAAGATATAGAACTCTCAGCTCCTCTTGTACCATGCCTGCCTGCATTCTGCCATGCTCCCACCTTGATGATAATGGACTGAACCTCTGAACCTGTGAGCCAGCCCCAGTTAAATGTTGTCCTTTATAAGACTTGCATTGGTCATAGTGTCTGTTCTCAGCAATAAAACCTTAACTAAGACAGGCACTCTAATCAACATCAGCATATCCAGGTCCACGTTGGGCTCCAGGCTCCCTCAGGCCCTATTTACAAGTATCTGTTATACATTTCAAAGGCCATGCTAGCATCCTAGCCCTTCTGACCCTAAACTCTTTCTAGCTCCTGGTCCTTCCCTCCCAGGACAACTCTCCCTAATTATAACACAGCTATTCTTCTTACACCCTCTCTGTTCTCTCTCACTTCTCTAACCCTGGCCATGTCCAGTCTGCTGGCCATGTTCAGTCTACTTCCTTCTCTCTCTGTTCTAGATGTATCTCTTTGTTCTCTGTCTCCTACCTACAATAAAAGTCTTCTCCTTAACCATATTATGGACAGTCATGTTATCAGTTTATACAACTATAAGCTGAAAACAGCAAAAAGGTGTTCTCATCTCAGAACCTCTGGCATGAGCCAGCCTTGCCAGCATCTTCATTATAGTTCAGTAAGACTGAATTCAAATTTCTGATTTACAGAACTGGAAGAAAATGTATTCCTAGGTCCGTATTAAGAACAGTGCTTATGCCCACATATTACAACTGCAGCGGGAAATGAACACATGTGTTGTCTGGGAAGTCTGACGCTGAGGAGTGGGTACCAGAGCATCATGCATTATATCATCATGGAGACTCATTGTGTTGCCCTGGCTGGCTTTAAACTTACCATCTGGATCAGCTTTCTGAATAACTGGGTTACAAATTTTTACTACAACACCTCCCTGGGATCATGTGAATCATGAGCTTCTTAGCTGTGGCTCTGTACCTTTGGTAAAGCTTGGTGCCTTTGCCTTGTCTTCCAAACACCATACATGGGCTGATATTCACACTGGTTTAGGTATGCAAGACTAGGGCGGAGACGGGAGGGAGAAACAGATGTCTGACTGGCTCTCAGATATGTCACTGGCTGCTGATTGGCGATGAGCTGTGAAGAGAGCAACATATCAGGTTTGCTCAATGGGCACATCCATTCCTACAAAGAATATCTGCACATAAGAAGAGCCTGGGGGACAGGGGAGTGATCTGCCTGGCTCCCTCCAGTTTCCCATTTCTAGCAAGTCAGGGTTCATCAATGCCTCTGAGCTTTTACCTTCAGCCTTTGTTCTGAAGCTGACTAGGAAACCATATCCTAAGCTTTAATTTATTTCATTGATATTCACAAACGAAGTATAGGTACATCAAGCATAGGTTAAGATTTCAAAGAGCAAGCTGTGGCTGCTGCCTCTTGAGGTGTAGCTCAGGACTTACATAAAGGATTGAATGTATGTTACTGGTCTGGCCAAGGCAAGGCACACTGAAATGCAGTGGGTTCATGACATCCACCCCCCCACTCACTCTCTCCTCATTTTGTAGCCCTAGCTGGCCTGGATGTAGATCAGGCTCTCCTCTGAACTCAACACAGAACCTCAGGTGTTTGTCCCCCAAATGCTGGGTTAAAGGCCTGTACCACTATGCCTAGTGTTGTTTGTTTGTTTTTGTTGTTGTTGTTTTGTTTGGACACAGGACCTCATGTAACACAGGTTGAACTTAAACTTAAGGATTGTCAGGTCCAAAGGAAACTTCAGTTCCCCAAACTACTGAAGGCGGGCCATGTATCCAGAAATGAACTCAGCCTGGACTATAGGAGGGTTTCTGGCAGTTAGCTATAAGCCAGCATCCCTCTAGAACTTGTGAAACTGGATGCCATCTGCCCTAACTCTGGGACATATGGCTCCACTGACATATACAAAGCACATGCCTGCTTCCAGGCTCCCTCGGTATCACAGTAGACCATCTTCCATCATAGTGTTTCTCACCTCCCAGGCTTTCCTCCTCCCAGATACCCGTTTGTTCTTTGTTCTCTTTATAATACCGAGATTTCCCCCCTCCGGCATGGGCTCACTCTGCTTTCTCTATTCTTTTTTTTTTTTTTTTTTTTGGTTTTTCGAGACAGGGTTTCTCTGTATAGCCCTGGCTGTCCTGGAACTCACTCTGTAGACCAGGCTGGCCTCAAACTCAGAAATCCGACTGCCTCTGCCTCCCAAATGCTGGGATTAAAGGTGTGCACCACCACTGCCTGGCTTTGCTTTCTCTATTCTTTATCTCTGGTTGTTTTCCTCTCATAGACAGCCCTAGTCATGTCCAGTCTACTTCTTTCTCTGTTCTGGATTCTTCCAGATGCCTCTGGCTGTTCTCTCTCTCTCTCTCTCTCTCTCTCTCTCTCTCTCTCTCTCTCTCTTCCTTTCCTTCTCTCCGTCTCTCTCTCTCTCTCTCTCTCAGATAAAAACCTTAACCATATCATAGAGCAGTCATGTCGGGAGTTTGGGGAGTTTGGGAAGTTTGTTTAGTTTGCCTGATCCAGAATAAGGATCATCTTCAATTCTCTCTTTTCCTTTTTATAAAACACAACACTGATCCTCCTGTCTTTACCTTTCAAAGGATTACAGGCACATCCTACCATGTATGCCAGGCTTTGAAGAGCCTTCTGAGTTGGGCATAGGAGAGTAGCAATCTAGGCTTTCTCAGAGGTGGGAAGCTAGAGAGGACAAGTGGATAGGGTTGGAGATGATACTGGCCTTATCCAGGAATGTCTTAGTTAAGGTTGCATTGCTGTGAACAGACACCATGACAAGGCAACTCTTATAAAGGGCAACATTTAATTGGGGCTGGCTTACAGGTTCAGAGGTTCAGTCCATTATCATCATGGCAGGTGACATGGCACTGGAGGAGTTAGGAGTTCAACATCTTGTATTGAAGGCAAACAGAAGACTGGCTCCCATGTGGTCAGGAGGAGGATCTCACTGCCCACATCCACAGTGATACCCTTCCTCCAACAAGGCCATCCTACTCCTACAAGGCCACACCTCCTAATAGCACCTCTCCCTGTGCCAAGCATATTCAAAGCACTACAAGGGACATGTTGAAGGGGCTGATACTGAGCAGGAAGATATTGAGCAGGAACACTCAGTGATGGAGGTGAAATAATGAGATAATACCAAAGACACTGGGGCTGACTTGGACACCATGAAAGGGCAAACAGTAGGTCGGAAATGAGGTCAGCAGTCAAAGGATACAGTGAGTAGGATGCTCAGGGAATCAAAACAGCTCCACACTGGGCAAGGATGATCAAAAGATGCCCTACTGTTCAGTCAGATGGCATTACTATTACCCTGAACATACTTGCATTGGTTGGTTTTGTGTCAACTTGACACAAGCTAGAGTCATTAGGAAGGAGTCTCATGAGGAACTGTGCCGATGAGATCCAGCTGTAAGGCATTTTCTCAATTAGTTATCAATGGGAGAGGGCCCAGCCCACTGTGGGTGGTGCTATCCTTGGGCTGGCAGTCCTGGGTTCTATAAGAAAGCAAGCTGAGCAAGCCATGGGGAAGCAAGCCAGGGAGCAGCAGCCCTCCATGCCCTCTGCATCGGCTCCTGCCTCCAGGTTCCTGTCCTGTGTGAGTTCCTGTCCTGACTTCCTTCAGTAATGAACAATGGGGAAGTGTAAGTTGAATAAACTATTTCCTCCCCAACTTTCTTTTTGGTCCTGGTGTTTTATCTTAGAAAAACAAACAAACAAACTAAAAAAACAAACAAACAAAAAAACCTAACTCAGACAATAGTATAGAACAGTTTATAATTGATAACCATCTGCATTGCCATATCAGTTAACTACATTTGTGTGAGTTCGTGTGCCTGTGTGTGTTACTAAGGATAAAACCCAGGGCCTCCTGCATTCTTGGCAAGGACTCTACTGAACTATATCCGTAGCCAGAGGTAACTACACTCATGACAAGCTGAAGTCAGAAAGCATGGACTGTGGCCAGTGTTAGTTCTGAAGTATCCAACAGAGGCTGGATGTAGAAAAAGACAGTAAGGCCATAAAGACTAGCCTATGAAATTCTCGTTGCTATAATCTTTGGCTTGATGGGGCATCTCAGCACTGCTGACAGCAAACCTGTAAAACTGCACAGCCTCACTTTCTTTTCTAAATCCTTGGAAAATGTTAGAATTGTTTCTTGAGACAAATCCCATAGTAGCATTTTTTTTTTTTCCATTTCTCTGCCTTAGCCGTCTCTAACTACTTATGTCAGGGTCACCTTCCAATGAACAGAACCTCGTGAGGTAGTTTACAGTGGAAAGTCATTTAGCCTCAGGGCTGGTTCGCTTCAGATGAGTTCTCAATGTTTTCTTCACTTACTCACAATGTGTCCCTAGGACACCTGCATTCCATTTAACTGCCTTTTTGGGAGCTTTCTGTTTTCACTGCACTGTTCTGGATTTTTCTGGAGCACAGAGGTTTTAGTAGAGGACAGGGTTGGGTCCAGAAGAAAGCTTTTGGGAAATCCTAGCTTCTTGGTTACTCAAACATTACTGGGTAGCTATCTTGTGCTCACTGATGTTGTGGTCAAGCAGGAAGACCTGATGATGTCAAGGACCCAGGTCATGAGACAAACACCCAGGTAGAGTTAGACAATATGAGAGGTGTAACCAGATTTGATCATTGGTGATGTTCACTACTGAAATGACACCATCAATCAAGACTTTTATGAAGTCACTGTGCTGGCTAGTTTTATGTCATTTTGACATGATCTAGAGTTATCTGAAAAGAGGGAACCTCAATTGAAAAAAATTACCTCCATAAGATCTGGCTGTAGGATATTTCCTAATTAGTGATTGATTAGTTAGGGCTGCTATTGCTGAGATGAAACCTCGTGACCAAAGCAGCTTGTGGAGGAAAGCATCTATTCACCTTATGCTTCCGTATCAGTTGATCATTAAAGGAAGTCAGGACAGGAACCCGGAGGCAGGAGCTGACGCAGAGGCCGTGGAGTGGAGCTACTTACTGGCTTGCTTGGTCGGTTTGTGTTATAGAACCCAGGACATCCTGGCCGTCGATGGCTCCACCCACAATGGGCTGAACCTGCCCATATCAATCACTAATTATGAAAATGACCTATAGGCTTGCCAACTGCCCAGCCTTATGGAGACATTTTCTCAATTGAGGCTCCCTCTTCTGATGACTGTAGCTTTTGTCAAGTTGACACAAAACGAGCCAGTACAAACTGAGTTCCCTCCCTCGCTGACTTTCATGATGAACAATTGTAGGGAACGGTGAATGACATCAACCCTTTCCTCCCCACAGTTGGTTTTGGTCATGGTTATTTTACCACAGCAAGAGTTACCCAAACTAACACCATCGTCTACATGGTCTTAGATAGACCTGAGGTCCGCCTGGATTTCTTGGTGTACAAACCATTTGGTGAGCTTTCCTGAGGAGGAGAGCTTGATCTGACCTAATAAAAGCAGGGAAACATAGGAGAAAAGGGGGAAATGGTGGTGTGGACAGGCACTGAGCTCCCAGGTAGATTTATGGGACTGTGGCTAAAGCCTTTATTTGAATTTTTCTAAGCAGGCCAACCATACCTCTATCCTCTTCCATCTTTAAAAAGAAATATGGTGCTGCTAGGGACTGAACCCAGGGCTTTACGAATGCTAGACAAGTTCTTTCCTCTTGTACTCTGTCCCCTACCCCTAGACCTATACTCTTTTTTGTTGTTATTTGTTTGTTTTATTCTTGCTTTGTCTTCCTGTTTTGTTTTTTTTGAGACAGGGTTTCTCTGTATAGCCCTGGCTGTTCTGAAACTCACTCTGTAGACCAGGCTGGTCTCGAACTCAGAAATCTGCCTGCCTCTGCATCCCAAGTGCTGGGACTAAAGGCGTGCGTCACCACTGCCTGGCTGGACATGTGACCTTAATTAGCCAAAGTGAAAGGAAATTGTAAGGAGACTTCAACAGCATCACTGTTTGTTTTTGATGCAGGGACTTACTCTGAATCCCAGGCTGATCTGGAACTCACCATGTATCCCTGACTGGCCTCAGATGGTGATCCTCCTGCCTTGGTTTTCTACATGTGATTATAGGGATGAGCCACCATGCTCTGCAAGAGGCTTTACTTCTCAGTGGAGCAGTTCTGAGCTCTCCAAAGGAAGATCAACTGCTTTCATTTTCTGCTTAGATAAGGTCTTGCTGTGCTGGAGCCTGGCAGGATGTCGGGGATAAAGGTCTGGGACAAGCTTGTGGCACATTAGGAAAGCTGAAAGCCACATGGAAGCTAATCCCAGGTCCTTGTGCTTGCCAAGGGATTCCACAGTGTTTGTGCCAGCCATGACTCACTCACACTTCCAGGCACCTGAGTTCTACCTGTGGAGTCAGAGGCCCTAAGGAGCTTTGGTAGGGTTTCCATTATAACCAGGGCTCATGACTGGCCTGCTGGGATGGTTTTCTGTCCTTCAATGAAGTGTCTGTCAGCTTTGAGAAGGCTAGCAGAGAGTAGGCAGCAGCAGCATTGGGTTAGTATACTCTAACCTCTGAGAGGAAGAAGGAAATGGAGAGGTTACTCAGCTCACCATCTCAGAGAATTACCTAGTCTGTTACTGACAGGACAGTACCACCTCCTGCCCTCCCCAGCCGCCGACCCATATTGGTTATATAATTAACAGAACGTACCTCAAGACTAAGCCTCATTGTACAGACAAGAGAATCCTGAATTCTTTTTGCCCAGACCCCCACAACTTCACTGACTTATAACTAAGGTCTCTCCTCACTGCACATGGGTCCATACAGAAACTTGCTGCTTTCAAAAATCTACCAGATGTAGCTCATTGGCAGAGGACTCACACAGAGGCAGCCATTGGTCAGCTCCTAACTTAGAGAACTCAGTAATCTTAAATTCCATGTGCCTCCTTCCGCCTTCCCCAACCCCTGTATAATTTTTTCTTCCTTTCCACATCATCCTTTGTCTTTCTTTCACAGCAGAAACAATATTATGCTCCATGGCAAAAAATTTAGCTTGTGTGTCTTGTCTTAGTCTGGGTTGCCATAGACTGGATGGCTTAAACATAAAACTCTTGATTCTAATTTGTAGCTCTGGAGGCTAGAAGTCCACAATCAGGGTACCAGCATCATTGGGCTCTCAGTGTGGACACATGACTTGGTTTACAGATGTCTACTTTGTCCTTGACAAAAACCAGAAAAGGCAAGCTCTCTCCTATTAGTTCTTATGAGCCAGTCACCAGGGTTCCATGATTAAAACCCAACCACCGCTTGCTTTAGCTCCTTACGGCTGCTATAACACAGTTACAGGAACTGAGCCGTTTGTAAACAACAGGGATTTATTTCCTATGGTTCTGGAGGCTTGCAATCCAAGACTGAGGCAGCAGCAGACTTGGGAGCCTCCTCTCTGCTGCATCCGATAGAGGCGATGGCTGCAGAGTCCTCATGTACTGGGATAGAAGGAAGTGCAACGGAAGAAGCAAAAGAAGCAAACGTAGCACATCCTTCGGCTTCTGTTATAAGAGCACTCATCCTGAGGGTGGAGCACTGAGGACCTAACTCTTCCAAACGCCCCACCTCATTCTCTCCTACCCGCTGTACCATCACATGAGACTGGGGATTCCAACTCAGGAATTTGAGAGGTACCGGGACATTTAACTCATAGCAGTTCTTTGGGCTGTGATGTCTTGGCCATTCCTTCCCTGCTGTGAGTACGCCCACCTTGCTGGCTCACATCCTCCCTGTTGGTACTTCCTCACTCATTGCTCCACTCACTGTCCCTAGGGGCTTTCATCCAGAGCTGTGGACTCTGCCACTGCTGGTATGACGTCATCGATTGTACAGTCTCTCTAGCTAACCCCAGCTTCTGAGACTCTGGCCCCATAAATATCAAACCGACTACAGGACAGTTTCCCTTATGTCGTAGACAGCTTGAGCCAGTCTGTTCAGAATCCCCATCTCCTTATCTAAACTGTTTCCCCGCCTATAACTGCCGGGTGGAGGCTGGGCAGATGGCTCAGAGTCAAGTGCTCCTGTTGAAGTGTGAGGACCCGAGTTCAACCCCAGCTTCCGTGGGAAAAGGTCAGCTGTCCCATTGTGCACTTGTAATCCCAGCACCGAGGTGGTGGAGATAGGAGGCCCCCTGGGGCTCCCTGGCCAGCCAGTCTAGCTGAACCTTCTGCTCCAGGCTCAGGAAGAGACCCTGTCTCCAAAACTAAAGTGGAGAGCAATTGGGAAAGACTCTCAAACCTTCACATACATGTACTCATGCACACCCATGCGCATAACAAAAACGCCTTTGCTGTGTCATACCACTAGTCAACTTTTGACCCAAGCCAGAAACCCTGAGTTTACCTCCATGGCTTCTCCTTCACCACCATAGCAGAGGGATCACATTCTCTAGACTTTCCCCCTTCCGTTAAAGTGTTCTTTGTTTTGTTTTTCAAGGCAGGGTTTCTTGGTGTAGCCATGTCTGTCCTACTTGCTCTGTAGACCAGGCTAGCCCAGAACTCAGAGAGCCAACCGCCTCTGCCTCCCAAGTGATAAGATTAAAGGTGTGCACCCTCCCCATTGTCCTTAGTTTAGCCTCCTTCCCCTCCCCCTCCCACCCTCTACTCCCCCATCTAGCATCAGGGCCTGAAGGCTTGTTCAGCTGCAGGGTCATGCCCCTCAGGAAGCTTCCCAGAGCCTCTTCAGAACATTATATTCTTGGACGATGTTTTTTCCTAGAGGCAATGGCAATTGCTCCCTTTCATTAGCTGGCTTGCCCTCCTGTTGGTGGTTGTTAAAATGCAAGAGTGAGTGAGCAAAGCTAAACAAACAAACAAACAAACAAACAAAATGGATTTGATGTTTTTACAGCTGCATGTAAGACTCATGACTCCACACGGCATGTTCTACCTTTATATGTGCACTTCCCCCCCCCCTTTTGTTTCTCTTTGAATTGTTACTAAGCAGAAAAGGATACAAGTCTCAAGCCTTAGGAGTAGGGCTGAGGCTGCAGGGCTGCTGTACAGTGCTATCCTGTGTGGACAAGGCTCTGGACGCACCACCGCATGAGCGGAGGAAAGCTAACACTACCTGAGGACATACACTCAGGGCTAGAAACCCAGTTCCAGCTTTCTGACACAAAGACTAAATGTCTAGATCCCTGAGGAAGCTGAGCTTGTAAAGTGCAGTCAGATAGAATTAATTGGAGTTGCTGTCGTCCCTGGCTAGGGGAATAGTTTAATAGTAGACGGCTTCCTTCCTTTTTCCCTCCCTCCCTCCCTCCCTCCCTCCCTCCCTCCCTCCCTCCTTTCCTCCCTTCCTTTTCTCCTTCCTCTCTTTCTTCCTCCCTCTTTCTTTCCTCTCTCTCTCTCTCTCTCTCTATCTCTCTCTCTCTCTCTCTCTCTCTCTCTCTCTCTCTCTCTCTCTCGTATGTGTGTGTTTGGGGGGGTGTGGAGATTGGCTGTTGACAAGGTCTCTGTGTAACTCCTCTGTTACACAGATAATAGCTCTGTAGAGCAGGCTGGCCCCAGACTCACAGAGATCCACCTGCCTCTGCTTCCTGAGTGCTGGGATTAACGGTGTGCGCCACCACCGCCTGGCTGGTAGAGAGCATTCATATCAACAAGCCTTGGGTTCAATCCCTAGGATCGCAGAAAAGAAAAAAGTAGAAATGCTACTGTTCTGGGTGGGGGATCATGTGCCCTTTTCAGGGCTGGCTCTGGAAATACTACAGTGGGATGTGTGCTATATTAATAATTTGTTATATGCTGCTTGAGTTCCCTGAGAAGCTCTTGGCTCTAGGAGTGGGGTTGTCCTTGACTTCCATTTTAGACCCACATATGTGGCTTGTGTTAAGTGTCCTCTGAGAACTCTTGCCTGAGCACAGGCTGCCAGCTCCCCCAACTTCTGGGACAGAGAAGAGACAGCAGCCCAGGAATAAAACCATTGTGTTCTTGATAAGTCGGGAGATTGACCACTTCTAATAGAGGTGGTTATTGTTTATCTTACGATATAAAAATGTCTACAGTGGGGAAAAAGAAGCCATAGAAAGCTCATCAGTGGAGAACCAGCTCAATCAGGAACTCCAGACAATGATTGCCTCAACTTCCCCAGCCAGTTTCTGCTGGTTGCTGTGAGTGCCTAGTTTAATGATGTCATCTTTCTGCTGGTATCCTTGGGCCCTCATCAGCTAGAACATTCTGTTCTGTCCGTGACTCTCTCTATTGGAAACTTCAGTTAGCTGCCTTAAAGAGGCTTCTCTAATTTATTTCTGCTGGATGTTCAAGTGCCCCATTTGCCGATGGTTTGCTCTTTATCTCTTGCTATTTGTTAATTTACTTTCACTTGCTACATACTTAATAGAGTCATTCAAACCCTGGAAGTCTGGCTCTCGTGGGCTACTCTCTGTACAGACATGAAGTTGGAAGGTAGACAGTGCAACTTCTTTCATGTTTTTGGGGGGCTAGTTTGCTCTTTTGAGTCATTTGCAGCGATGTGTTAGTGAGAACATCTAATAAGGTCTGGAGTTAGAGACTTTCAGCATGGGTATGACCTGGCGGCACTGTTACCCAAGTAAAAAAAAAGAAGAGGAAACAGTTCCCACTGGATTTACAGATGCTCCGTGGACTATTTGCTTATGTTAACTAGGCATCCCCACGGTGAGTACGATAGAGTCAGATCGCTGTCAGCCTACCCCTCACAGGTTTATATTTTTCTCTTATAGCATACATTTCAAAAGGGCCAACAATATACAGACCAGTTTATCAAATTCTCTTTAGCTTTTTGGTTTGTTTAGCTTATGAAATAAAAGAGGCTCATTTGGACTTCGGGTCCTGAAGCATAGAAGGTGCTGGCTGAGTTGGGATGAGGCTCAGGGCACACAGCAGAAGTCAGGGAGTGCACAGCTGTTCTTGCTGGCTTGCATCTTCCAGTGAACTCTGGTTAAAGGAAATGTATTTGGGGAAAAGGTCATCCTGTTTATTTTTTCATAGACTTTTTTTTTTTTTTTTTTTTTTTTTTTTTTTTGCTTGAGAAATAGACAGTTCGGAGGGCATTCTGTGACCTGATCAATAAACCCCAGCCCAGGTCATGTCTCTTTTAGGCAATTAGGTAAAAGAGTGAGGTTGCCATGTGGGTACGCACAGGTTTCACTGTAGAATCTTTCCCAGACTGTTGGAAAATCCAAACACTGGACAGGGAGCTTCCGGTCCTAGAAGGATCTCTGTCAATTCAAAACCCTTTTGTGGTTGGTGTTCAAAGAACAAGTTTGGAACTTATCTCCTTGAAGAGGAACGCATGTCTGTGTGACTGGAGCCATCAAGTGAGCAATGACCTTGAGCTGTGGTTTGGAGGGGATACAATGACAAGAAACACCCACCACACGGCTGTTAGCAGCGTCAACATGAGCACAGGGTGGATTCTGCAGCTGGAGGCTGCCCCTCTGCAGAACTGGCTGGTTTACCAGTATTTGCTGAGCATCTGACCTGCTCAGAGCTCCTTAGGCCATTAATACAGTGAGCATTTGAGGTAGGTGTGGAGTCTATGGCTACAGAGTTCTCGAAGAGATCCATAATGATTTTGTGGTTTTTTTTTTTTTTCCCTGTTTAAAAAAAAAAATACAGAGTTGAAGCCAGGCCCGGTGGTACACATGTGTAAACCCACCACTCACAAAGCTGAGGTAAGAGAAAGGCCATGAGTTTGAGGTGTGCCTGCACCACAGGATGAGACTACTATGCCTCAATCAAGCAATCAATCAACATTAATTTAAAAATAAAAATTGAGGTGCAATTCATACACAATAAAACTAACACTGAAAATTTTACTTCTTGTGTGTCTTATCTGCATGTCTGTCTGTCTTGTCTGTATGTCTGTCTGTCTTGTCTGCATGTATGTCTGTCTTGTCTGCATGTATGTCTGTCTTGTCTGCATGTATGTCTGTGTAGCATTTGCATGTTTGATGGCTGCAGAGGTCAGAGTGGGTGTTGGACCCTCTTGGGTTACAGATGGTTGTGAGCCGCCATGTGGGTTTTTGGAATTGAACCCAGGCCCTCTGGAAGATCAGCTAGTGCTTTTAACTGCTGAGCTATCTTTCCCATCTCCTACCATTAATCTTTTCTTTCTTTTTAAAAATATATTTATGAGATAAGATCTTGATTTTTAGCTGAGATTGGCCTTAAACTGTGACTTTTCCTGCCTTAAACTACAGATTTACACACTGTGCCTGGCTAGGATTTTAGCCAGTTTGAAATACACACTTCGGTGGCATTTAGTGCGTTCCAGCTGTGCAGCCAGCAACTCTCATTGCACAAATGCCCGTGCATGGTGGCGACTACCTTGTTTTCTAATGGAAATGGTTACTGGCACAGCCCGCCAGTTTCCCGGAGCCAGAGGTTTGTAGAACTGACCTTTATGGATTTAAGAGAAACATGTCTTTCTGGGTAAAATGCAACTGGGCCGCTCTCATCGGATCTCAGACCCTTCCCACACCCCCGAGCTTGCCATGGGCTGTCTGAGTTTGCTGAGGGTTCTCCCCCATCCCCTCCTTCTCCCTTTCCTTTTCCTCTTCTTCCTCCTCTTCCATCCTGGAACTATGGGGCCCAGATTGGGTTTAAGTAGAGTGTCAGAGCCAAGCCAAAGCTTTTGTTTAACCATTTTATGACAGCTTAGAGAGCGGTTATATTCACAGAAACCAGACCGGAGTCAGCCCAGGTCACAGGTTGTTTCGACTGATATGACCGAGATGATCATGTCTCTGCTGATATACCAGCCGAGAAGGAATTTTCCAGTTTACAGTTCTAGGACCTCTGCCATTCAACCGTGACAATGTTTCTCTGTCTCTGTTTCCTTCCTCCGTTTCCTTCCTCTACATCCTCCTTTCCCTCCTTCTCCTCCTCCTCTTCAAGATAATAATAAAATTACAAATTTTCTTCCTTCTTTTTTTCCCCTCTAAATCCTCTCTGATGCCCCTCCCCCACCTTCCTTCAAATTTATGGCTTTTCTCTCCGGTGGCCTATAGTTCTTTGTGTAGGGTCGAGACCTCATAGGCTTTTTTCCTTACTCACTTTGCCATGTTCATTGCTCTTATCCTTGTTCAGCTCACATTTGGGCGGTCATGTTGGTGAGACTTTCTGGATGGTTACTTGGTGACACAATCTCACAGCAAACTCCCTGACCCTCTAGGTCTTACAATCTTTATGGCCCCTCTTCATCAATGTTCCCTGGGCCTTAGGTGTGGGATGTTCTATAAATACATCCATTGTGACTGGGCTTCACAACTCTGAATTTCGACTGGCTGTGGTTTTCAGTAGTGGTTTTTGTCTTTGGCAAAGAAACGTTTCCTTGGTGAGGGGCGAAGTCTACACTTACCAGGCTAAAGACCCTGGAGGAGGATGTGAGAAATAGGAAGTAAGGTGGGATGTAGTGCAAAACCATTGCTGTTTTTGAAAAGATAGGTTATACTCAGGCGTTGTGTTACACATCGTTAATCTCTCAGCATGTGGAAAGCAGAGGCAAACGGATCTCTGTGAGTTCAAGGCCTGTCTGGTCTACATAGAGAGTTCTAGGACATCCAGAACTACATAGAAAGACTCTGTCTCTAAATAGATGAAAACCAACCCAACCCAAACCAAATAAACAAAGACAGGATATGTACACAGCTCCGGTTGGCTCGAAGTTAACAACCCCTACTTAGCTTTCTCATCTTGTGGATACAGGCATGCACCATCACACCCAGCTGCTTAGCGACTCCTATTTGCAAAGTACTTTTCCTTGGTACCTTCCCTGAGTCATCCCAGTGATCTCAGCAACAGTGTCATGTGTAAGGAGCAGCAATATAATCTGCCACCCCAAGTTGGCGCTGGCCTCGTGTCTTCTCCAGATGTAAACAATTATCTGCGCAGCTGCTAGGCAGAAAGGCGTGCCAAAGTCACTGAATGTTGGGTGGTGAGCAAACAGCCAATCAGAAGTGAATACGTCACTCTAGACTGTATTTAAGCCAGACCCCTTCCACAGCTCAGCCCTTCCGCGTTTTTCCACGTGTGTGTGATACAGATTAAAAAGCCTCGTTTTGCAGTAACTACCCGATCTCTGCGTCTCGTGCTTTCTCTCCCACGGATGCAAGGCTCGGGGGCGCGCGATAGAGTCATGGAGCAGGCAGGGCAGGTGTTGCTGTTTTATCAGAAGTAGGCTCTGGGAGCCTTGGCCTAACAGTGGCTGCCCACCCCCCCTTCCCCTTCTGGAACTCTTGAGAGATGAAGAAGATGCATTTGCTGCAGGTTGGCTCAGGGCTCAGGAGGAGTACGCCTTCTTTTTTTCTTCAGAATTTTGGTGCTTGAGATTCCTCATAGAGTTTACACACACACACAGACACACACACACACAGACACACACACATCACATTAGTCTTGTGCACTGTGTATTCAGAAGCTGAGATCTGTTCCCCTGTCCAGACTGCAACCTGTCCTTGATGCTCTGTATTGACTAATGTGCTATAAAGAGTAATTCCTGATTGGTTATTAAAAGGCTAGAGCCCATGACTGGGCAGGAGAGAGAGGGAGGCAGGACTTGAGATCCAGTAGAGGGTCTCAGCTAGGGACTACAAGGAGAAAGAGATGGAGGTGGAAGAAGGTCTCCATGAGACAGGCTGGACCTCGAGCCTGTGGCCAAGAAAATCTCATCCTGAGGATACACAGGACTCAGTTGGCGTGTAATGGGACATTTATCTGGTTATTAATTTCCTAGTTGGGTTAGAATAGCTCAGAACCTCCTCAGCACAGTGCCAGCAGCTTATAAATAAAATACCAGGTTTTTGTGTCATTTATTCAGGAAGTAAATAGAAAAGAGTGGGATAGAAAGCTCCCATAAAAGTACTATAATAGACACACACACAGAGCACTTTCCACTACACACACACACACACACACACAGGCACAGGAAGAGTATGGTTTAAGTGGTACTTTTGTAAACAAAAGTTTTCCAACTATATTTTCATTTCAGTAAGCTGTGAACCACATGAACAAAAGAAATGAAACATGGCAAGATAATAAATACAGTCACAATAAGAAACACCTCTGAAAATCTTAACACAGTAGTGTGTGTTTCTCTCTCTTCTCTGTGTGTGTGTGTGTATGTGTGTCTTCCCTTACACGCCTAAGCTACTCTACAGAAAACACCTAAAATTACCCACCAGAGCCACAGCTTTTTAAAATCACTATTGTTTATTTACTTGTTTGTTTGTATGTGTGCATGCTCTATACATATATGTACCTGTGTGTGCGCAATTGCAAACACCTGTAGGCACACATGTAGGAAGCCAGAGGTCAATGTCAGGTGTTGTTAGCTCTCCACTGGGTTATAACTCTTTTTATTTTATGAGAAGGGTCTCTCACCCAACCTGGTGCCCACAAGTTGGGTAATCTTCCCAGTGAGTTTTGATATCTACCTGTTAAAGTAATTTTTAGTTATTTATTTTAATTTTTCTTTCCTTTTGTTTTGCTTTTAAAGACACATACTCTGTGTTCTGTGTAGCTCTGGCTGTTCTGAAATTCAGTTTGTAGACCAGGCTGGCCTTGAACTCAGAGATCTGCCTGCTTCTGCACCACCACTGTCCAGTTAAATTTTTATTTTTAATTTTTAATCCTTTAAATATGACATTTCTCTTTGTTCTCTCCATCTCTGTTTCTGTCTCATCTCTGCCTGTCTGTATGTCTCTGTCTGTCTTTTTGTTTCTTTGTCTGTGTCTCTGTCTGTCTCTGTCTCTCTCTTTCCATCCCTCTCTGTCCATCTCTGTCTCTGTCTGTCTCTCTGTGTCTCTGTCTCTGTCTCTGTCTCTGTCTCTTTCTGTGTGTGTGTTTCTCAAAGCTAAAAGAACATCCAAACAACTTGGTTAAAGGGAGAGAAGCTATTCAGGGTTAAAGGCAGAGAAACCACCCAACTTTTAGGCTTAGACTACAGGTTCCCACTGCCAGGTCAGATGCAGTTCTACAATAGAAAAAGGACACACAGTATTGTATCTATCATGTCCTGCTCAATTGCCACATCTCTGGAAGGCAACAGTCTCATCTCTGTCCCA
The DNA here is from genome assembly GCF_011762505.2 of Arvicanthis niloticus. Lineage (NCBI taxonomy): Eukaryota > Metazoa > Chordata > Mammalia > Rodentia > Muridae > Arvicanthis > Arvicanthis niloticus. The sequence continues at coordinate 44,357,644 of NC_047660.1, forward strand.
TTTTCCCTATCATCCACTACTCAGTTGACCTTCGCTGGCAAAGCCTGCCGTCAATTATATAATTGTAAACCCCAGAAAAGTTTAGACTTAAATATAGAGATGATGAGCTAAGTTAAACTCATAGCTAATATTTTTAGTATTAGCCATCCAATGTAAGCCAATCTGCATGGGCTTGCGATTTATGGTGCCATACAGTGGCGAAGACAGAAATTATAGTCTTTAAAGAAGCTGACATGCTTCTGTTTTCCATTTGAAATGTGCAATTGATTTTGTACTTGTGATTTTAGATGGAAATACATGCAGAGTTTAAATGTATTAACTATGCTGATCTTATGAAGAGAATCGTGTTACTGCTCTGTCCTGTAAAGCTGCCAGGAGCCTTTATGAAGGTCTCATGATACTTAGCCTGCCACCACTTGCTGTCACAAGGCTGTGATATCCTCTTTAACAATGTGCCCATGGGCTAAGAAGGCGGTAACCAAAGCACAGAAAAGACCAGATAGGAACCCGTGAGAGCAAAGTTTGCTGAAGGCTGGGTCAGGAAACTACTAATGTTTGTAGTAAAGGAACCACATTGCAAATACTGTATTCCTTGAGGCCAGGAGGCAAATCCAGAATATTATGTAGACAATCTAAAAACTATTTTTAGCTATGGGGTTGTACAGTAACAAGCAACTGCATTTGGACTACGAATTCTGGTGTGTTGACCCCTGGCAAAAAATTAAAATTATGTGTTATAGCTGAGTGTTGTGGCGAGTGCCTTCAATCCCAACATTTGAGAGGCAAAGGCAGGTGGATTTCTGTGACTTCAAGGCCAGCCTGTCCTGTTCCAGGACAGCCAGAACTACTTAAAAAAAAAAAAAAAAGAGATCTTTGTCTCAAACAAACAAGCACAAACAAAGACAAAGATTATGTGTTATGGTTTGGATCAGATTTGAGTGGTACCCTAGAGGCCCCTGGTAGGGAAGTAGAATCCTTGTCCTGAGGAGGGGAGGGAAACTGACTGACTATGACTTTTAGCAGTGGGTGTTTTAAACCCGATTAGATATAAAAATAAAGTAAAGGGACACAGATGAGATTGTTTACCTTGAAGAGATGTGACACTGGGCTAAGGACACAGGATGCACAGTGTCCTGTGTTCCTTTGTCTATAGAGGAGTTGTGTGTGATACACCAGCAGGGACCTTATGTTCTAGATAAGGCCACAGGGAAGCCAGACAATCAAATCCTGGTGGTTTTATTAGAAAAGAGAGGAAGAACAAAAGATGTCCGAACTCCCTGTCTCTTGTCACTGGATAGCCTGTGCAGCCTCAAGGCCCTGTCAGCTCAGAGTTCATGGGAGAGCACAGGCCTCACTTCAGAGGGAATATGTAGTACTGTGGTAGTGGTTCTCTGGAGTGAAAAATGAGTAACTATGGCCGGGAACATAGATTCAGATGATTCCAAGAGCCAACTTCCAATGTGGTAATGGCTTCACCAAGTTGTTGTGTTTTGTTTTTGTCAGGGAACAAAGAAAATGAAAAATGAAGAGACTTTAAAAATACCCTGGTCAGGACTGGGAGACAGTTCAGTCGGCAATGTGTTGGCCTTGGGGTCAGGAGGACAGAGTTCAGTCTCCAGAACCCACATCTGACATGTTGGTCACAGTGGCAGCACCTGTTTATAATCTTGCCACTGAGGAGGCAGAGATGGGGGACCCATAGGGCCTGCTGGCCAGCCAGCTTTGCCTAGTTTCATCAGTGAGCCTCAGGCCAATGAGAGACCTTGTCTCAAGGAGGTGATCAGCATTCCCAAGAATGACAACTGAAGATGTTTCCAGTGTCCACACATATGCACAGGTCCATGTGCACACATGTGATATGCACATGCACACATACGCATAAAACATTAAAATACAATACATTGGTGGAAATATCAGGTAGGCAGATTTACAGCAAAGTCTAGAGGCCTCCAGCACTGATGGTGGCCTTTGGGTTGGTGGAGGCTGTTTTTTTTTTTTTTTTTTTTTCACATTCCAAAAGGATTTACTTCTTAGTCACAAGATGGACTGTTAGGTCAAATACAGAGGTGGACATTGATTTGCTATTTAGGAGGCTAAAGGTAGCTCAGGATAATTTAACTTTGGATCTGCAACATTCCAGTCCTCTGCAATCACAGACAAAACTCTAATCAGTAGACCAGCCTTGTACAATCTTTTTAAAAAAAGATTTATTTATTTTATTTATATGAGTACATTGTCGCTGTCTTCAGACACATCAGATCCCATTATAAATGGTTGTAAGCCACCATGTGGTTGCAGGGAATTGAACTCAGGACCTCTGGAAGAGCAGTCAGTGCTCTTAACCACTGAGCCATCTCTCTAGCCCCAGCCTTGTAGAATCTTTAACACAGATCTGTGTTCTGGGAACTTCACCAAGGTCACCACAAAACATGACCCTTCACCTTTACATCTTCAGAACCATACACTGAAAGAATCTTCGTTTCTTTACAACTCTCTTGGTCTGTAGTACTGTGTTATTGGCAACAGATACATGCACATAGTAATCGACTTTAGGTAGACTAAATTTTCAGCTATAGCTTACCAGACTCCACAAGAGAACCTGTGTGCTATTACCTCATGCATTTGCCCTGTTAGAACATGCTGGAAGGAGCAGGTGTACTTTGAACAGGGATCACATGTGGTCATGCTAATGGGGAAAGGATAGACCATGAACAAGCCTGCATCTGAGCCTTCCCTTCCCTGCTGGCTCCCAAATTGTGGGCTCTTCCAATAGGATTGTATTTATTAGGTGCAGACTAGGACAGATGCTCTGCTGAGTCCTTACCCCATGAAGCTTACTGTGTAGTAGAAAGATGAATGGAAACTATTCTACTGTGGCCCAGTGACTCCTGATAGTAACTTGGATGCACAGTCTGCTGCTTCTTCACCCCGTTTGAGGGATTAGGACAGACTTCCTAGAGGAGAGGAACTCCAAACCAACCGAGACCCAAGATTGGGAAGAAATTCACAAGAAGAAAAAGAATTCAGTAGGTGCTGAGACAGTTTGCAGAGCTGGCAATAACATCCATGTAGTAAAGCCTTAGTCCTCAGGTTTGTGCTACTATAAACTGGTGGAAGTTTTAAGAGATGAGTCTAACATGGGGTCTTCAGGTCTTTTTTCTCTTCTTTTCTTTCCCTGCCCTATCCTGAATGGAGCAGTTTCATTCCACAACATGCTCCTGCTGCAATGTACCAGCTTACCATCGCTGGAGACTTGAGGCAATGTGCTTGCTTCATCTTGGATGGGAAATTCGAAAATAGTGATCCCAAATCAATCTCTTTCTTTACAAGCTGATACCCCAGGCATTTGTAATAGTGATGGAAAAACCAAGGCACACATTACCCCATTTGACATCCTGTAGGATAAATATTGGTTCCATTGTGCAACAGAAGACTTTCAGTAAGGGAGACAGCTAAGGGCAGAGAGCTAAAGCTGTGGGCGGGGACTGGGTAGAAACAAAGTCTTTGTTTTGCCACCTGGATATGTTTACTATAGTGTGCAGGCGCGAGCGGGCGCACACACACACACACACACACACACACACACACACAGGAATTGGCAGGAGAAAGAACTCACCCTGTACAAGCTGTGGAGCTCAGTGGGAGACTGGCATATCTGGGGAGCTGCATATCTGGGTATTTTATACAACCACTCCATGGCTCACACTATCAGTGAGTGATATGTCAGATCCTTCTCATGATTTGAATTTCTGACTCAGAAATTTTTGTGATTACCTAGAGAAAACTCTTGACTTTCATAGGACTCCCCTGACAGGGTAAGGTTCTACATGCTTTATCTCAGACATGGGCCTCAGTGTGATGACCTAAGGTGATAGAACCTTTAATGTGGGGCCTGACAGAGGGCAATTAGGTCACAGAAGCTCCACCCTCGAGAAAGGATTCTATCTCAGGAGTGACAGGTTTAGGAGACTTAGTTCCCTGGGAAAGCCTCTGTGACAGAGTAAGATTACTCTCTTATGCTTCTTCTCAGACATATGAGCTGCATCGTGTGTTTCTTCAAATGCTGTGTCATTCAATCTGAAGACCCAGGGTCCTGAAGTAGATGATACTGATGCTTAGACCTTCCAGATACCAGAAATGAATGAAGTAAATCTCTTCTTTTTATAAATTAACTTAGCAGCTGGCATTATATTACAGCAATGAAAAAAAAATCATCCTGATTGATACTTATTGTCAACTAGATGAAACCCAGACATCTAGGACAAGTAAGCTTCAATTAAAGAATTGACTCAATCAGATTGGACTTTGACCATCCATGTCTGATTGAGGTGAGGCTCAGCCCATTGTGGGCGACGCTGTCCCTAGGAGGTATCCCTAAGCTGCATAGCAAAGTCAGCAGAGTGCAAGACACAGAGAGATGGAGCTGATAAGCGGCACTCTTCTGTCGTTTCTGCTTTACTTCCTGAATGAGCGCAGCCCTGAATTCCCTCAATGACAGATTGGGACCAAAGTGGAATACTTCTCATGCACTAAGAGGTAATACAAAGTATGTATGTTGTGGTGTGCCTTCCTGAAGGTGGCACCCAAGGATTCCTGTCTCCTGGTATTTGTGTCTGTGTTCAGTCCTTTGCCCTCCAATGTGGGGTAGATTTATTGGTTTGATTTTGGAAACAATGCAGCAGAAATAATGGAATGTCATTGTCTTAGTTAGGGTGTAGGGTTATGGTTCCCGCGTCTGCTCCACCATAGGGCTTAGCCGCTCCGGGAAGCAGGATGCAGGAAGTCAACCATTCTTACCCTGCACTGTCACCTGGCAGGTGTTTAGGCTGTAGGGCAGCCCTGGGACACCACTGCTCTGGGAGGTAGGAAAGCGTAGTCTGAGGTACAGGACAGCTGGAGCTGCCTCAGAGGTCCTGGAGCCTGCAACGAGGCCTGGGACATCTGGTTCTTAGGCACTTGCGCGTCCAGACGCCTCTAGATGCTACAGAAGAGCTGAGAACGGAGTGGAGGCCTGTGGGCTGGATCTAGACCGGGTCGGGGAGGGAGCAGGAACTCTGGCTGGTCCTGGGGGAGGGGTGGGAGAGTCGTTGGTTTGGTGGCTGCAGGCTTGGTGTGAGTTTGGTGGCAGCCGTGGCTGGGAGTGCAGAGAGGCCTTCTATGGGAGATTAGGTAGCAGCTCTATAGGCGAACACCTTCTCCATGGCTCTCCATGGCAGATCCCGATGAAAGAGGCAGTCCATGGTTTTAAGACATTTATTGTCATGACGGAAAGTGGGTGAGTAAAACCATACCCCACTTCTCAGGGTGGGCCTGAGGTTAAATACCTTTTGCAGGGAGAAATGTCTAGAGGGCTAAGCCCAGGCCTTTAGTTTCCTCATTAAAATGGAGATCTGTCTTGAGCCTATGTGACTACAGGTCATGTCCTCTACAAGTGGAGGGGCTTAGGGCATTGCTCATATGTGACTGATGGCCACAAATCTATGGAGGGCTGTGGCTAATGACAGGGGCCTTGGTGTCCGGGAACAGGCAAAATGCCTACCGTCCCTTCAGGGTCCCCAGGGTTTTGAGGCTTAGCTCAACTGGGAATCAAGCTACCTTTCACGGTCCCACATTAGGGTTTTACTGCTTTGAACAGACACCATGACCAAGGCAACTCTTATAAAAACAACATTTCATTGGGGCTGGCTTACAGCTTCAGAGGTTCAGTCCATTATCAGTAAGGCAGGAGCATGGCAGTGTCCAGGCAGGAATGGTGCAGGAGGAGCTGAGAGTTCTACGTCTTCATCTAAAGGCTTCTAGGAGAATACTGGCTTCCAGCCAGCTAGAATAAGGGTCTTAAAGCCCACACCCACAGTGACACACCTACTCCAACAAGGCCACATCTCCAAATAGTGCCACTCTCTGGGCCAAGCATATTCAAACCACCACATTCACTATCAGTATACAAAAGACTGTGGCTTCTGTCTTTGACCCTTCCATTTCAAGTGAAGCAGTCATAAACAGTTTTATAGGGAGGTCCACAATGCAAGAAACTGCCATCCTTAGCTGTTGTAGGTTTAGATATGTTTCCTAAGCCCCAAAGATAAAGTCTTGAGAAATTACTTGGAAACAACATTTTTTTTTGTTATTACTGTTGTTGGGTTTTATTTAATTTAATTAATTAATTTATTTGTTTTGCCAACACAATAAAGTTAGGTATGGTCACACTGGAAATGTTAGTTAGCTTTCTGTGACAATAACAAACACCTGGGATACCTTCACTTACAAAGAGAAAAGAGCTATGTGGGTTTATAGTTTTGGAGACTTGTCGGGTGACAAGTTCACAAGAAGCATGTGACAAAGCCATTAGAACTCACCTCACAGCCAGGAAGTGACAGACAGAAAAGAATGAAGTCCTACTATCTACTTGAAAAGCACACCTCTAATAATTAGAAGAAAGACTTCCCACTATGCCCCACTTCCTCCATGTGCTGCTAATGTAAGACTAAGCTTCGAACATATGGGCCTTTGGGGGATGTCCTAGACATTTTAAAATATGACACTGGATTGGAGTGAGTCTAAATCCTGGGACTGTCATATTTTTAAGAAAGAAATTTAGGAATAGAGACACACATGGGGAGCACCATCCAAAGGCCCCTGGCAGAGGTCAAAATGAGGAAGCTGCCAGAGAAAGGCTGTGCACATCCTCAGGCTGCGCCCTAAAGCCTTCACAGAAAATATCATTGTGTTATCATCTGATTTTTGAATTTGGAGAAAATCAATCCCTTTTGTGGTACTTTGCTATGAAGTCCCAGGAAACGATTTCATCAGTCAATGACCAGCCTGGATATGAAGCCTGCCAGCAGGCAAGAGTGTGCCTGAAAGAGGATCTTGCAGGGTGTGCCAGCAGCCAGGCTGTGTGAACTTGCAAGCATTCCACTTTCAGTCTGGGGACAAGCCTGGAGATGACCACAACCCTAAGTGACCCTTAACTGCAGACCTGTTAAACTTCTGGAGCGGAAGTACTAATCTAAGTGTTGCTGCCGCTCATCCCTGCCCATCAGGAAGGTAATTTAGGGGGTAATGATGCTTAGTTACCAGCCCCAGTGCTTCCTGATGGGAGGAAGGGAGAAGAGCTCAGGAAATTCGAGCCATAAAATAGCTCTGAAATGGATGCAAAATTTAAAAATGACAAATATAATATGGCATCAGTTAGAAACTGATACTATATATATATATGGAAGAGATGGCTCGGTAGTTAAGAATACTGGATATTTTTCTGGAGGATTGATTCCCAACACCTATATGGCAGCTCAGAACCATTTGTAACTCCAATTCCAGGGGATCTGATGCCCTTTTCTGGTTTTCTTGCATACTGGACAAAGGTGGGTTACGCACATACATGCAGGCAAACCATTTATACACATAGAATAACATAGTTAGCAAATAAACTGATACCATAACCGTAAGCCCTGCTATATGTCTCAGTGAGTAAAGGCACTGATGACATAAGTTCAAACCCTACCACCCACGATGGAAGGAGAGAACTGACTCCCCAAGTTTTCTTGTGGGAACACACACACACACACACACACACACACACACCATAAGTAAATGTTTAAAAAAATTTTAAAAAGAAGTATATTAATTCAAGAACTTTGGAACACTATACATTAATTGCATCATATTTAAAAGATTATAAAGATTAAAACAACTTCAAAGAAGTCTCAAATCTAGTGAGTTTGTTGTTGGTGATGTTACTGGTGTGTCTCAGCCCTGCTCATTCTGAGATGGACAGGGCAGTTTTGCCTCAGAGCAGGCAGAGCTCAGGGCAAGGTCACTGCTGTCTCCAAGCAGGACCGTTATCTTGGCAGAAAAAGTTAATCATACAAGCCTTAGCTGCAAACTGTGGATGCCCATTGGGACTGGTGGTTGTGCTGGGCTGACTCAGGGAAGACCATTGCTACTTCAAGGTCAGTTGCAAACAATGATAAGCTTCAATTGCAATTACTCTGGTGACATTGAACCACTGCCCGACAGCCTGCAGAGAACTTCCCCAGCTCTAGAGTTGTCTGCTTAGGAAGCCACTGTCAAGGTAGTTCTGCCCACTGTCTCATCTGCTGTGGCTTTCCTGAAGTGTACTTTAATAACTCCACTTTTGCCTTCAGTCTCTGGTGAATTCATTCACAGCCCAAGAGTCACTAGCCTGTTACTGCCACTCCTGACAGAGTCAACGACTTTGTGTAGCATGTAGGACAGAAGGAGTAGATAAATGTCTTAATGCTGGGGGAATAAGAGAATTTACTAGGTTAGATGAAAGACACACAGAGAGGAGGAGGCTAGACTAGAGCCCAAGGTACAGGCTTTTAAATTAGAGATATCTACCACTCATGATTTAAAAATATCTGAGGGTGGTGAGATGGCTCAGTGGTTAAGAACACTAGTTGCTCTTCTAAAGGACTTGGGTTTAGTTCCCAGCACCTATATAGCAGCTTATATAATCATTTGTACTCTTTTTCTAGGAGATCTGATACCCTCCTCTGACTTCTGTGGACACCAGACATCCATGCGGTGTCCACAGAGATCATGGACACACATGAACATGCACACACATGCACACAAAACACTCAAAATAAGTGGAAATAAGTAAGAACAATTTTGAAATATCTGTGGAGAGAGGCATATTGTTTGCGAGGTTGACACTGCTTGTTAACTTGACAGATCTAGATTCAAGCCTCCTGGGATACCCTTAAGGCAGTTATCTAGATTAGGTGCCTGTGAGGGATGTTTTTGGGCAGGGAAATTGAAATGGGAAGACTTCCCCTGAATGTGGCCAACACCTTCCATCAGCAGTGGGTATACAAGGAGCCCCAAGGGAAAACCCTTTGATTGATTGATTGATTGATTGATTGATTGCCTTAGCCTCTTGCTAGTGAACGATTCTGCCACTGCTTCTAAATTCCTTTGCTAGCACCAGAACCAGGCTTCATTGGCTCTCCAATGCGGACTGAAGGCCAGTAGCTCTACAGGAGCCTCTGGCATCATGTTGGGATCACTGAGGCACCCAGGCTGGTAGACAGAGCAGCTGCCAGGTTCCCAGCCTTTCCACAGTGCAGGCAGCCATCCTTGAACTGACTACCCAGACCATATCATGTAAGGTGGTTGAATATATCTCCTTTTAATATATAGTCATTATATTAGTTCTTCTCCTAAAGAGAACCCAACTATGCTGTTTTATGTTATGTGATACAATATAAAAAGAAACATATAGAAGGACTTTATAACAAAACTTTCCAAGCACAATAGGCAAGGAAGACATTTTGAGAACTGGTAGGCATTGTGCTAGAGAACAGGGAGTGCAAGAAGATAAGACATCCCCGGGACACTGGGGCAACGTGAGGGGGCTTCCAATGGCTAAAGGCGGGCAATTTAAGTGCCAGAAATAGTACTGGTATTTGACTGGAGCAACTGAATTTGAAACAAACCCCGCAGCCCACATCATTATTCAAAGCAAAGAGGAGGGGCTTTTTTGAGGAGAGAGAAACCTTGAGCAAGCAGCATCTTGCTCTTTGCTTCTTGCTTGGAGGGTAAGGACAAACTGGCAGTGTGCAAGTCCAGAAATGAAGGAAGTCTTGTGAATATCCGCCATTGTTCTAAATGTTTCTACATCTAATCACGAGGAAATAATCCCATGAATCTAGAGCGTGACAAGACAATTTGTCTGGACTGCAAATATGCCAAAATTAAGAATTTAAAAAAGGAGAAGCTCCGGTCGGGTTGTAAAGTAAATAAATAATTAATGAAAAAAAAAAAAAAAAAAAAAAAGAAGACGCGAGAGCTCTGGTTTAAGAAGTTTACGAGAGGTGAACTTAGATGTATTTCGTTGATTTTTAATAGCTCCTGAGTTTAATATATGCATGTGTGTATGACCTTTTGAGACAGCAAGGGGCTATAAATATGATAGTGTATGGGATATGATTGAAAATGTACTGTTTCTTGTATATGATAAGTGGTAAATTTTCAAGAGTTCGGTGTGGGAGGAATATACACAGAAAGAATGCAAGAGTTGTAAAATGCTAGCGTTGGTGACTCTGGGTTCTCAATTTTCAGTTAGCACGTTTCAAATTATGGAGCTCTAGGGTAAAAACAGTAAATGCAAGATGATTTCTTTGCGACTGCGGAGGTTCAGGGAGACAGAGAAGCCCCTCTGGAGTAGAGTCATTCGGCTCTGTGGCTTCCCGGTTTCTCCTTCACAGACCGAAGGCCGTGGGGAGCAGCGAGCAGCCGGCAGCCGGCAGCTCGGTTCCCAGCAGCGCGAGCCTGAGAACTGGAGTCTGGCTGCTTCTGGGACCAGCTCTTCCTGGATCGGATCCGCTGTGGCCGGAGGCGTGGCCTTGAGGGAGCCGGTGTCCGCACTGGCCAATGAGAACGTGGTGTGGGCGTGTCCAGCGAGAAGCGGGCGGAGCCGTACCGGGCTTGGTCCGCGCCCGCCACTCGGCGGCCTTTTCTTCCGCTCCCGCCCTGAGGTACTCCCAGGCGGCTGCACTGGCTCCGAGGAGTAGCTACAAGAGGAGCTCCGCCGCGGGGTGAGTTCCCGGCCGCGCTGCTGTCCTGTGGACCGGCCCGGAGAACCGCTGCAGCGGGTTTGCTCCGGGCTGAAGTGCCCTGGGGCTCGCGGGCTTCGTTCCGAGGGCACGAGGCTCCGGGGCCCGGGCTCGCTCCGGGGTTCGGGTGGTTCTGCGGGAGCCGCGGAGGATGGCCGAGGAGGGCGTCCAGGAGGCTCAAGGGTTGAACCCTTCGCTGCGGCACTTCTTCCTCCCACCGGTGTGCGCCCCTCCCACCCGTGGGCAAAGACAGTGCAGCTTCAGCACCCGGGAGCTTAGTACCCGGGATAGGGCTCTTCACCTATGGAATTGCTGGTGGAGGACTGGGGATGTAGCTCAGTGGTTGAGCTATTTAGCGTATACATGGGTCCCGGATTCAATCATCATAGTTGCTAAATAGACGGATAATAAACAATTTACATGTTCCTTAAGGCAGGGGCGCGCGCTCGTACACACACACACACACACACACACACACACACACACACACACTTGCTCGTGGAACAAGCCAGGTTGCTGCTTGCGAGTTTGCAAGAACCTGTCAAATGAATTGCTCGAGAAATTAACGTGCTAATGCGTTTTAAAGTCTTTTTGGGTGTAATTTCAGGCAAAACACTCAACAGTCAGGATTGTTCTTGCCTAAGAATGGCAAAACAATGCTAGAACGCCCTTGTAGATTCTACATTCGGAGATGTGTTAGTGTAAAGTGAAAGGCATGGATTTAAATCTTAGCATTGGCGCTGCCAACTTTTGTAACATGGGCTTAGCTAACTCGTGAAAAAAAATAGTACCGTTTCTAAAATGTTTTTAAAACACCATATTTCACAAGTATGTGTTTTTTTCTGTACACTTAAAAAAGATTTATCAAATCTTATTTATATGCTTGTGAGTTTATATGCACCACACGAGTGCAAAGTACCCTTGGAAGTCAGAAAACACAGATCCTCTGAAGCTGGAGTCTAAGCAGGTGTGAGCCCCTTGATGTGGATACTGTGAATTGAACCCTAGTCCTCTGGAAGGGCAGCCAGTGCTCTTAACTGCTGAGCCATCTCTCAGCCCCTCACTGTGTGCTTTTAAAAAAGAATAGGGAATAGGAAAGGCTTATGTTGGTGCAGAAATTTGGTCACCCTGATAAGCCCATAGAAACAGTGGTCATGGGAGTGTTCATGGAATTTTGTTTATTGCATTGCTTGTTCTTTGACTATTCGTGTTTATTGTCGTGTGTTCCTTGACTATTTGCATCTATTGTATTGCTAGACCCTCAACCTAAAACTGACCTTAATACATGCATGCAATTAAAATGGTATAAAAGCAAAAAGGAGGAGGGGGATAGGATAAGGGGTTTCTAGGGAGGGGAAATGGGATGGCATCTGAAATGTAAATAAATAAAATAATCCAATAAAAAAATAAAAAGAGAAATTGGTTATAAACCTGTAGTTCTCAGATTAAAGGATTCTCAGTTGGTACAAAAAAAAAGTGTACGAGGAGAGAGTTATGAGAACATGAAGGGAAGAGTATGTGATTACAGTTTAAGACTGTAGACTGAAAGAACAGACTAAAATGAAGATGATTTATTAATTATATAAGAGGAACTTGGTTAGTACCCTTAGAAGTACTAACAACTTAACAAAAAGATCATACAAAGCAGTGAGTTCCATCACACTGACTTCATAGCTTTTGTTCACCTTACCCACCCGCCTTCAGTTCCTTCCATCCCTCCCTCCTTCATGCCTCCATCCCTCCCTTCCTCTCTCCTTGCCTCCATGCCTCCATCGACTGCCTGCCCAGTTAGAGCCCTTCTGCTTTCTAGTCCATCAGCTGTTTCCTGTCTCTCCGAAGGTCTTTTCCTCCCTTCTCATGACTCTCTTCCTAGTAATGTGATCCATACACTTACAAATACATATATATTTATGAACATAAAACATGGAATGTTTGTCTTTCTAAGTCTAACTTATATTGCTTAATATAGTGACTTCTAATTATATACATTTCCCATAAATGCCATGATTTCATTTTTTCTTATGGCTGCATAAAATTCTACTGTATATTGTCATGGTTTGTATATGCTTGGCCCAGGGAGTGGAAGTATGGTTTTGTTGGAGTAGGTGTGTCACTGTGGGTGTGGGTTTAAGACCCTCATCCTAGCTGCCTGGAAGTCAGTATTCTGCTAGCAGCCTTCAGATGAAGATGTAGAACTCTCAGCTCCTCCTGCACCATGCCTGCCTGGATGCTGCCATGTTCCCACCTTGATGATATTGCACTGAACCTCTGAACCTGTAAACCAAACCCAATTAAATGTCCTTTATAAGACCTGCCTTGGTTATGGTGTCTGTTCACAGCAGTAAAACTCTAAGACATATATGTGGATCACTTATTTTTAATTTACTTTTCGTATTTTTGGGTCTCACTATGTAGCTTTGGCTAGCTTAAAACTTGATATGTAGACCAGGCTGGTCTTGAACTCACAGAGATTTACATGCCTCTGCCTCCCAAGTACTGGGACTATAGGCGAGTGTCACCATGTTAGGCATGGGCCCCATTTTCTATATCCACTCATCTATTGATGGACATTTAGGTTTATTCTATTGCTCTGTAGCCCAACTGCCCTTGAACTCAGTGATCTGTCTGTCTTTGTTGTCTTTTTTTTTTTTTTTTTTTTTTTTTTTGGCATGTGCCTCCATGCCCAGCTCAAAGCAGTCTTAATTTGTATTTACCTGCAGCTCCTTATATGTCCTGGATGTTAATCCCTTGTCTCATGTGTAGTTGGCAAAGATTCCCCTCCCTCTTCGGTTAGTTGCCTCTTCACTATTTTCTTTATGCAAAGAAGCCTTTTAATTTTATGTAATTCCATTTGTTTTAATCCTATAAATCGTGTGCTTTAATGACCTCTTTTTACAGTTGTACAAATAAGGTCAGGTGGAAATAAATATTCATTAACACATAAGAGGATATAATAGAATGGATGACAGTATATATCTTATTGTAGGGAGAAATTTTGAGGTTCTTTGTATAGATACTTTCATTCAGATTTTTTTTTTTTTTTTTGTGGTGTTGCTAGGTTCTGGACCCTCAGCTTTCTACATGCTAGCCAAATACTTTGTCACCAAGAAATACCCTTCAGTCTTTAGTAAACACACACACATGCATATGTATTTAACAGCCTTGGCAGATACTTTTTGACTGCAAAGTATTGTGAAGAGGAAAGATCATGCAGTCCTTCAGAGAGACACTAGCTGGAGTGCCTCATCCTGACCGAAGAGTTGCTTTTCGGAGGCTACTTGCTTCAAGTCCTTTGTGTGGAAAGTGTATAGCAATGCCTGATGATATCAAATATTTCATAATGACAGCTGATATTGTTGTTGACAGCTGATGTGCTGTGCTTATGATACAGCAAAGAGAATTTGTCAGTGAGTTTCAGTCTGACTTGGAGTGTATGGCCAAACATGACGGTTGGAAGTGATCTACAGCTACCGCTGGACTCTGGCTGTCTGCAAAGCTGTAATCCCTTCGATAGTTCTCAAGTTGAGACACATCTGTCTCCATCTTGGCCTTCACTATACAGAATTAGGGTTCTCCGAAAATCACTCCTCATAAGAAGGTTAAAGATACACATGAAAGTAAAAGGTTGGAAGATCTTCTCCAAGGTATCTTAGACACAAATGGGTTAGTTTACTGAACACAGGTTACAGCCCGAGAGAACAGAAGCTCGGCAGTTTGCCATGGTCAGCACAGCCTGGAACACACCTGTTGGCCGAACCCAGCCTTCAGCTGGACCGTTTTTGTTTGGGTGCTTTCTGGTTCTTTATGTTATTTGTTTGTTTGTTTTTTAGTTTTTCAAGACAGGGTTTCTCTGTTCTGACTGCCCTGGAATTCACTTTGTAGACCAGGCTTGCCTTGAACTCAACAGAGATCCATTTATTTGTGTCTCCCAAGCATTGGGATTAAAGTTCTGTGTCACCACTCAGGGCTTGGCTTTCTGGCTTTTTTTTTTTCTTTGTAATAAAGTATAACAATCTTTAAAAAAAGGTGTAACACTTTAAAAGTTTGCCATCTCTTTAAAAGTTCAAACTCTCTTAACTGTGGGCTCTTGTAAAACCGAAACCAAATGATTTACTTTCTTATTCCTGAAGAAGGGAGACAGTTATAGTCCTATCAAAGTAAAACCAAAATCCAAATTCTGTAGCTCAGTGTCCAGCATCTGGGATCCACTCATGATCCTCTGTTTCTCAAAACTCTGGCAGTGCCCCCTCACCAGCTCTGCTTTCTGCCATGCACAGCTTGTCTGGTAGGCTCAGGCCCTTCTGCTCCACTGTTCTTGGCAGACATTCCACACGCCTGACATCTCCAATATCCCAGAGTCTCCACTGAAGTTGAGGCTAGACCTTTATCAGTGGCCTCTCCTGGTTGTTACTTAGCCTCAGCTGTTCTCTATGACCCCTTCAATCTTGCCTCTCTCGTGTTTTCAAAACTAGAGCCAGGTAGGTGACCCTTAGATGTTGCTGAATTCCAGCTAGCAGCTTGAGATGCACCCTTGGCCCCAGGACCACAGCTTGTGTACTGACCCTAAAGAAGTAATTCCCAGAACGTTTCACTTCAGTGAGGCTGATCTCATTAATCACAGTTGGTTCTTTAGCCTCAGCTGACCAGCAACCACAGATTCCTAATCCAGAATATCACAAAGACCCTAATAGAGTCTTTGCTTCCCTCTGAAATGTTACAAGCCAGACCTCCATTGTCTTTATTATAATCTAAGCTCCCACAACAACCGTGCATTAAAATCTGAGTGCTCAACAGTTCCAGATTCTAAACATTTCCATAGTCTTTCCCCTAAAACAACATGGGAAGATTTCATCAGGTAACACCCTACTCTTGGTACCAATTTCTTTTCTGTTGCTATAAGAAAAATACTCCCAAAAGCAACTTGGGGAGGGAAGGCTTTCATCTGACAGGTTACATGTAGTCCACCCTCAGGGGAAGTAAAGGCAGAATCACAGAGGAACACTGCTAATGGCCTGGTTCCAGGCTCACATTCAGCTACCTTTCTATAGCTCAGCACCATCTACCTAGAGATGGTACTTCTCACAGCAGGCTTTGGCTCTCTCACATCAATTAGTCATCAAGAAAATACCCCACAGACATACCCATAAGTCACTTTTTCTTTTCCTTTATTGGTTGTTTTTTTTTTTTTTTTTTTTTTGAGACAGGGTTTCTCTGTGTAGCCCTGGCTGTCCTGGAACTCACTCTGTAGACCAGGCTGGCCTCAAACTCAGAAATCCACCTGTCTCTGCCTCCCAAGTGCTGGGATTAAAGGCGTGTGCCACCACTGCCCGGCTTCTTTTCCTTTATTTTTATTTATTTATTTATTTATTTATTTATTTATTTATTTATTTATTTTGAGACAGGGTTTCTCTGTGTAGCCCTGGCTGTCCTGGAACTCACTCTGTAGACCAGGCTGGCCTCGAACTCAGAAATCTGCCTGCCTCTGCCTCCCAAGTGCTGGGATTAAACACTTTTTCAATAGAGGTTATCTACCTCTTCCTAGGTGGGTAAAGATGACACCCAAGATTAGTTATTACACCTAGCATGCATGAAACCCTGGGTTTGATCCTCAGCACTGCATAAAGCCAAGTGTAGTGATGCATACTTATATTTCCAGGAAGCAGGAGGATCAGAAGTTCAGAGCTGTCTTTGTCTACATAATAAGTTCCTGGTCAGCCTGGCATAGGAGACTGCCTCAAAAACAAAACAAGCCAATAATGAGGGGGGAAAATACTTAATATTAAAACAAATAGAACTAAAGATAGCTCAGAAATAGCAACAGAAAACTAGAAAGTTAATTAGTGACAGAGCATGTGGGTATGATGGTAGTGTAGTTAATTTCTAAACATTAAAGTTAAACTTAAAAAATAATCTATTTTTGTTTTTAAATGTACATTGGTGTTTTGTCTGCCTGTGTGTCTGTGTGAGGGTGTTGGATCCCCTGGAACAGGAGTTAGAGACATTTGTGAGCTGCCATGTGGGAATTGAACTCAGGTTCTCTGGAAGGAGAACCAGGGCTCTTAACCAGTGAGCCAGCTCTCTAGCTGGTAAATTATCATCCACTTTCCATAAACGTTTGCTGGCATTCTGGAGTCATGTGTGTTTGTGTGTATCTGTGTGTGTTATGCGTGTGTATGTGCAGATATGCCCATCCTCATATATCCATGTTTACATATTAAAGAAAAACACTTGTAACTGAGATGAACAAAAAGACTCACCTGTAATGTCACCATCGCAGAACAGCCATTATAAGCAGAAATTTAGATCGCAGGGCCCCTGAGGCTAGCCAGCCTTTAGTTTACAGAATTACAGAAACAGCACAGATGCTTGGGCTGCACCCATGGAAGAAGAACTACTAAGGAAGCCCATGTACCACACAGTTGCATGATGGGTGTATAGCATCAAGCCCCTGAAAACCAGTCCTATAGATGGTGGGCAAGGGTGGGAGCAGCCTTTGGAGTAATGAGAGTTTTGGAGGACTAGAGAGAGTGGTGACTACAGTAAGAGTCATCAGTTCATTTCAGATATTTGGTTTATAGTGGGGAGGGCTGTGGAGAGGGGTCAGCTGGTAAAATGCTTGCCAGGGATCTGAGTTTGATCTCCAGAATGCATTTAAAAAGCCAGGTATATGATGCATGCATGCAGTCCCAGTGCTGGGGAATTGGAGACAAGTGGATCCTCGGGACTCCGTGGCCAGCCACCCTGGCTGAGTCAGTAAGTTCTGGGCCAGTGAGAGGATGGAGAGAAATAGCATGAAACATTGCCATCCAGACATGACATTACTGCTGCAGCCACAGGCATCTGGGCTTGATTGGGTTCTCAACTTCCCATCATGCATAGAGGAAGAGGAGATAATGAATCCTCTTCCCTTCCTCAGTAACTAGTGACTAGTAATGGTTGCTGGAGGTAGGGGTGTCATTTTTTTTTCTTAATGGTGTAGCCACTGGGAAACTGGGAAGAAGGGGTTCAGAAGGAAAGGGAGAAGAGACAGAGGGTAATTGGCATGAAGGGTGAATATAATCACAATGCATTATGTATACATACACATATAGGAAATTGTCCAAAAGGAACTATAAGTAAGTCTATATTCTTAATTTTTTGCGATGGCTGCTCTTGTGATGGTGGTGGTACAAAAAATGCTTAGCATGGAAGGTTAACAGGAACAAAGTGTGTACTTTCACCAAGGTCTGCCCTGTCTTTCCGTCATGCCAAACTTCCTCTGGGCTTGTAACACAGTATGGAGAGAGTGAGCTGACATTTACTGAGTACACACTCAATGAAGGGCGTGTTCATGTTATGGATGTTTCATTTGATCTCGGTTCACAGTGAGTTCCAACTCTAGTATTCCGGAGGGACATGATGTTTTTCCTCAGGGAGTCACTAAGACAGTGGCAAATGAATAGCAAATATTTATTGCATGAGAAACTAAGAGATCTATGTATGGTAAATAAGACTGGCTGGAAAGCAGCCTCCAGTGCACTGTGCTGAATGTGCATACAAGTATCAGGCAGAATGTAGGTTAAGCCCCTGAAGAAGTAAGGTTATGGATTGCTCATTTAGGGCCTTGGTTAGAGTTTTATTGCTCTAATGAGACACCATGACCATGGCAACTCTTGTAAGGGAAAACATTTATTTGAGGAGGGCTTACAGTTCAGAAGTTCAGTCATTACAAGTATGGCGGCACACAGGCAGACATGATGCAGGAGGAGGAGCAGATGGTTCTCTGCATCTGGATTGGCAGGCAGCAGGGAGACGGGGAGCTACTGGGCCTGGCTTGAATATTTGAAGCCTCAAAGCCCACCTGTAGTGACAGCTTCCTCCAACAAGACCACACCTCCTAGTAGTGCCATTCCCTATGAGCCTGTTGGGATCATTTTTACTCAAACCGCCACAAAGCCTAGGACACAGGGGCTCTGCTTTAGTAAGGCGAGGTTTGCCTCAGTTGTTGATAGTGTTGTTTGGGGACATTCTCTGAATAAAACCCAGGGATAAGAGTTTGGAGCAGAAGCTGCCTATGTGGGAAGGTCTGTGTGGTGGTTTGAATAAGCCTCATCCATTTGAATACTTAGAGTGGAACTGTTTGATAGGATTAGAAGGATTAGGAGGTGTGGCCTTGTTGGAGGAAGTGTGTCACTTGGGGTGGGCCTTGGCATTTCAAAAGCTCATACCAGGCCCAAGTCTCTGTCTTAGCTTGCAGATCAGGATATATCTCTGATCTGCTGCTCCAGTGCCATGCCTGCAGCCATGCTCCTGTTATGATGATAGTGGACTGAACCTCTGAAACTGGAAGCAAGCCCCAGTTAAATGTTGTCCTTTTAAGAGTTGCCTTGTTCATGGTGTCTCTTCACAGCTGTAGGACAGTAACTAAGACACTATGGTTTTGAATTGTTTTCTCTTTTGTATCTAGAACAAGCCTGGAGGCAAACCTGCAGGAGGCAATGTTTGAATAACTCTAAGAAGACCAGACAGTGAAAATGTCAGCCCTCAATTGGAAGCCCTTTGTGTATGGAGGGCTGGCCTCCATCACAGCAGAATGTGGTAAGAGCTCTGGCCACTGAAGCTTTGTCTGAGGGATGTGGTGGCTGTCGGGTTTTGTGTTTTCGTGCGTTGTATTCAAGTGCAAGCTTGTGAAATCATACCCTCCACATTCAGACATGCCTTCTTTGGCTATGTTTTAGACAGCCTAGTTGTTTTGGCTACTTATTAGCAACTTTGGGTTTAAAGTGCATAGGGAGAAAGTTGACCTGTTTTATGACTCCCATTTGGGTTGATCTGACCCTGTTCCCTTGCCCCTTTCTCCACTTTGCCACTGTAAATCCATTTGTCTGCAAGAAGTTTGGCAGGCTCCAGGGCCTTCTCTGAACCAGAGCAGCAATCTGACTCTCCATCGCTAACTTTGTGCATCACCTCTGTTCCGTCTGTTGGGTTCTGCATCTGATTGCCTTGCTCCTGCATCCCATTGTTTTGCTCCTGTATTCTATTGCCTTGCTCCTGCATCCCATTGCTTTGCTCCTGCATCTGATTGCCTTGCTCCTGGGTTTGTGCTGTTTTATCAAGCACTCGTTAACTGCTTGGCTTCTGGCTTGGACATTCTCTTTGCTCAGTTGACTTGCAAGGTGCAGGAATCACCCACTCTAATGCTGGTCAGATTTCTGTGAATGGATTATGGAATTTGAAAGACTGATTCCTGTCCCTGAATGAGTTAACGTGGACTTAGTGAGCCAAAGTTACTATTTGAGGATGGAGTCTATGTATTTGGGTAACTGGTCAGGTCAGTATTAAGCATTCTTACCTGCCTCATCCGATCTCATTTATCAAAGAAAATCCCTTAAACTTTAAAACCTGTTCAGTCACTTATCCCAATCTTAGCTTTTTCTTGTATAAAGAATATTTGGGATTTTAAGTGGATTTCCTCTTTGTGTAAATGGTTTTATTTATCCATGTTCTGTGGTAGTTCTGCCTCCTCACTCAGCTTTATAGAAAGATAGACATAGTATATAAAACCAGCATTGTGGGAGGTGGGAGAAGGCAGATCAGGAGTTCCAGGTCAGCTTCAGCTACACAGCAAGTTTAAGACCAGGCTGGGCAACATGAGGCCCTAGCTCCCAGAACAAAACCAACAATGTTTATTCATTTTTTGAAGTTGTTAATTTTTTGCCCACCCTCTGCTTTTTTTAAAAAAATTTTTTTTTGTTTGTTTGTTTGGTTTTTGTTTTTTTGAGACAAGATGTTGCTATATAGCCCAGGCTAGCCTCAAACTACTAGTCTTCCCTCTGCTTCCTGAGTTCTAGAATGCCAGCAGTCACCCTTGGCAGTCATTCCTTGGGTCCACCTTGCTTGAGCACATGGTCAGCAAGCCAGCCCCTGTTTCTGTTTCCGCCTCCCCAAAGTGTTCCTCAGTGTTTTTATGTGGGGTCTGGGAGTCAGATCCAGGTCTCCAAGCTTGTAAGGGAAACACTTTATCAAGTGAACCATTTCCCCAGCTTTGCCATTTCTTAATGTTTCTTTTTTCAGGGAGATTTTTTTTCTCTTTTTCTTTAACATTTTAAGGCACATTTCCAATTGATTTAACTAAGACTCGGCTTCAGATTCAAGGCCAGACCAATGATGCCAACTTCCGAGAGATCAGGTACCGAGGAATGTTGCACGCGCTGATGAGGATAGGTCGAGAAGAAGGCCTGAGGGCACTGTATTCAGGGTGAGTATATTTTTGTGTGTTTGTGTTTACCTGTGGGCCCTTTGAAGTGCCTGCTTAAAGCAGCACCTTCGTAGAGGGAAAAGATGAATGTTGGCATGTGTTTAAAAACAAAAATTACAATGGTAAGTTTCCCCTTTTAATTTCAACTCTGTTATCTTAAGTACATATGTAGCAAAGGTTTTGGTAAAACTATCTTTTTATTAAAAAAAAAACAGACAATAATATAAAGTGCGTATGTTTAAAATATTTTATTATATAGTTTTTCACCTTAGAAAGAATGGACCCTTCACTTAGTTATACTTAAGTATGTAGGTTTTTGCCGTGACAAAAATATTGTCTTGTGGTTAAGGCTTGGAAACACTTTAAATTCATTAAGCTGATGGGAAAGTGAGCAGCATGAGGCTTGACCTATATCCGTGAGTTCTTTGCAGGGAACATAACACCCTTTGATGGTTTAAATGATGGGTCTTAAGGGACAATTAAAGGCTTAAGGGAACAACTGAAGGGTAGATACTGAAGTACCTAGAAACTGGCAAAGTGACCCTAAGCTAAAGGGCCCAGGGCAGGAGTCATAGTGCCACAGTTCAGGAGGGTGATGCCTTGTGGTAGAAGACCGTGCTGTCAGTAGATGCTTACAGTACTGCCCCTGTATGGGGTCATTTCAGGGGTGAGGTGGGGTGAGATGCCTTGCTTCTTTCCCCTTTTCCCTTCCCTCTCGCACCAGTTGGACTCCTGGAGGTCCACTGGAAGGGTGTGTGTGAGATGTGGTCTGTAAACATCATCCTTTCTTGGAACACAGAGAGGGGTGAGCATGAATGTGGATAATACATTCCCTAATGAACTGTCACTGATGGGTGCTGCACATGTGGAAATGGGATTGCAGTAGTATCTGGTATCCATCCCACACTGTTGAGGCCAGGGAGGTGGGGCTTTTAAGGAAAGCCACTCCATGTAGGAGGCACAGAATCAGACCTTGAAGGCTCAAGAAGAATTAGGCAGGCAGAGGGGTAGGAGTGGGCTATTCACATACGGCTAGGCAGCATCGTAGTCCTACAAATACAGTGTTTCCAGCATGGAGATGGTTGAGAATTGGTGAATAGCAAGAAGTGAAGCCAGAGTGTTATTAGAGCATCAGAGAATGGACAGCCTTATGCCGTGCCAAGCACCTGTCCTACCCCTCACTCCTCTGTGCACCGCACTGGTGGCCCTAAGCCTCTCCAGGGACTCACTGATCCCTAGAGGTCATTGTTTTTAAATCCAGCTAAGACATTCATTCATCATTCATCATTCATCATTCATTCATTCATTCATCATTCATTCATTCATTCATAGAGAGGTCTTGCTGGGTTGCCTAGGCTGCCTTGAACTCATGGCTGAAATGATTCTCCTGCCTTAGCCTCCTGATTAGGGTCATGTGTCACCATGCTCAGCCAAGGCAGTATTTTTAAAATGTTTAATTGTGTATTCAAACAAGAGAAAGGAAAGATCCGGCAGGCCTGGATTCATTCACAGTGACAGGAGTAGCTGCAGTTGATATTTCCTCTGGCTTATGCAACCTTGATGCATGGCATATGTGTGCACAGTTGGACTGAGGCTGTGCACTCATCCTTGGCATCTGCCTGGTGCCCATCAACACTTGCATTTGCTGCGCCTGTGGCCAGCGAGGGCTGGGGTAGAGTTTGTATAGAAAGAGTACCTTGAGCAGGTCTCCATTATGAAAGTCACGTGGCGGCCACAGGAGGACGAGTTTAGAGAGAAGAATTCCGAGGAATGGGCATCCTGGTGGGGGCAGAGCCTGAGGTGGAAGCTGAGATCTGGTCTTGAGGATGGAGGGAGAGGAAGGCCAGAGAACTTTAGTGGCAGGATCAGCAGCATTGGGTGACTTTATTAAGGCGTTCCCGGGTAGGAGAGGTAGTGAGGAGGGAGGAAATCAACGCTGAGGTCTGGACTTGTGGGTTTAACTAGTGTGTAGCTATAACCTTCCCCACCTCAATCCCTACAGGAGACAGAAGAGGAGGGCCAATGCTTAGAGAAGGAAGGAGTGAACTCAGTGCAGGACATTTGATAGGGCATGTGTGGGATGTCTAATCCGAAGAACTAGACAACAGCTGGAAACTCGTCAGAATTGTGTTGGAATGTGGATCTAAGAGTCATCTGTTAGGATGAGCATGAAGCCATGGACAGGATGGGCTGGGAGGCGTGTGGAGGAAGGAGACATGATCCTGGGGGGCCTCCCAGAGGGCATGTGTGGGAGCTGTGGTGGGAGGAGAGTGGAGCAGGTCAGATGCTGCAGAGGTTACATGAGATGCTATGTGGAGACTGCCTTGGGATCTGGCTGGCTGGCCACCTTGGTGAGGGGATCTCAGGTAGAAATGTAGAAAGCTGGGCCGAGGGGCTGGGGGTTGAATGAGAAAAAGAAATGAAACGGAAGGAAAGACCATGACTGCTCCCAGGTATGGTAGAGGAGAGCATTTAAGGTAGATGTGACAGAGCTTAAACAGTCTCAGAGACATCTGTGAGAGCCCAGAGTGGACATGACCAGACTGAGCTGGGCCCTGAGAGGGGAGGGGAAGGGAACGGGGTGCAAAGGCCTAGAGGACAGAGGTACAGAGAGCAGCGGGTGACCAGAACACTTCATGATATAGGGAAGAGCCTATAGCATGTAAGGGCAACTCAGCCCCCAGGCTGGAGAGTTCAGGGGAGAGTGGAGTCTGCCATTTATACTAAGTAACAAGTAGGGACTGAGGGATGCTGGGGGAACCTGGGCCAAGTCTGTTTTGATATGTTAAATAAGCACTTCAGCTGCTTGTCTCTGTCCCAGGTTTGAAACCTAACAAGGGCTAAGCACACCACAGGTTGGCCTCCCAGAGGATGGGAGGGTGGTATCCAGGATGGAGAGATATGTCTTGTGTTTGCTAATTCTGGCTTGAATTTTGTATCCTATTGGAAAAACTTAGAGGGACAGGAAATAACTGAGTGTGTTCTTCAGGAGGTACCAGCCTTCCTGGATTTTTTGTACTTTGAAGGGAATGTCTATGCATTTTAATGTGAGTGGGCAAATTGACTTCACATTTGCATTTCTCTCAGGTTAAGTACAGCCTCAGGCTTCCACTTAAGACCAATAATTACCTCTGATTTCAAGTCCACAGGTGGTTTTCTTACAGTTCTTAATGTTAAGATATTCATTGTAAACTGAGTGTGGTGGTGCATGACTTTAATCCCAACACGAGGGAGGTAGAGGCAGGTGCACTGGAGGCCAGCCTAGTCTACACATCGAGCTCCAGGACAGCAGGGCTGCAGGCACACTTTGTTTCAAGAAAAACAAACTAATAAAATAAAATAAAATAAAATAAATCTATTCTAGATGTAGTTTAGGCCTTTATGTGGCCTTTGCATGTGTTCCCCCTGAGAGTTACTGACGTGTAGGTTGGCTTTTATCTGCCTGCATGCCCATGTGACAGGATTGCACCTGCAATGCTGCGCCAGGCTTCCTATGGGACCATCAAGATTGGCACTTACCAGAGCTTGAAGCGATTAGCCGTGGAACGCCCAGAAGGTGAGTGGCAACCCTATCACCTGCTGGTAATCAGCGAGTTGTTAGTTGCTTTATTCCAGACATTCTGGAGTGAGTGTTTCAATTATTTGGTTAATTTTCTACCAGTAAGGAACAGACTGGGTACAAAGAGTAAACAAACTGCTCGTTCTGAGCTGAGCAGAAGAAGGTGTATATAAGGGGCTGTTTGTACAAATGTTTTAGTCATTTGCTTTTTTTTTTTTTTTTTTTTTTTTTTAAGATTTATTTATTATGTATACAGTGTTCTGTCTGCACAGTCAGAAGAGGGCACCAGATCTCATTATAGATGGTTATGAACTACCATGTGGTTGCTGGGATTTGAACTCAGACCGCTGGAAGCGCAGCCAATGCTCTTAACCTCTGAGCCGTCTCCCCAGCCCCCATTTGCTGTTTGTTTGTTTGTTTGTTTGTTTTTCAAGGCAGGGTTTCTCTTTGTAGATCAGGCTGGCCTTGAACTCACAGAGATCCGCCTGCATCTACCTTCCTAAGTGCTGGGATTAAAAGCGTGCATCACCATGCCCGGCCCATCATTTGTATTTTTAAATATCCTCCTCCCTAACTCCCCCGACCCAACCCCCCTCCTCACCCTCTCCCAACATCATGCTCCTTCTTTTATAACCCAGACTCTAACTTGCCACATACTCATGGTGTGAGAGCATCCCCTGCAATGTTGTCGACTACCAGCAGCCTTCTCTTAAAGGAAAACAGCTCTCACTACTCCACGAGTTGTCAGCTGTCAACAGCTCCTCAGCCAGGGGTTGGAGAGTCATTTGTCTTTATGTTCAAAATGCCTGGCTACATGCTGTACTATTTCTGTTTGTCAACTGAATTTTCTAAAATTGAATGAATTATCACCCATTTTCTGGACGGTGCAGCCTGAATACGTGTCTTAGTATTAAGAGCTCCTATAGCAGCCTGAGTCTGCAGGATAAATATGAATATTTACAAGGCAGCTGGACTGCATGTTCATCTAGACAAACAAAGATGAACAGTAGAGTTATTTCAAAATCAGTTGCTTGATTCACAGAGCACACAGTTATATTCAGGTCAACAGAGTGTAATAGGTTACATTATTTATATTGGAGTCATTTACAGAAAAAATGCTTATGTGCAAAAAGCCAATCACTGTGTCTTTGTTTGTAGATGAAACCCTGCTGATCAATGTTGTGTGTGGGATTCTGTCTGGAGTCATATCTTCAGCTATTGCTAATCCGACGGATGTTTTGAAAGTAAGTTCTAGCTGTATGGTAGGGCACATTCCACACTTACATACTTTCCAAGTGCCCAAGGAGGACTACACAGGGTCCTCAACACACAGACTCTACCCCATATGCTACAATGTAAAAAGCCAAATTGGAAAACAAAACAAAGCACAAAAACCTATTAATTCCCAAATGTATTATTTTGCAGCTAAACTATTGACTCTAAAACTCAAAGGGGCAATAATAACCTAAATACAATTATCACAGTGCTCTTACCAAGGAGAACATTACTCCTACAGGTGGAAAACGGTAAGTCCGCAGGGGTTAAACAGCTAGGCCGCAGCTGAGTATACTGGGTATATTCTTACTGATGGTATTGTCTTTGGTATTAATATCACTTTCTTTAGTAGGGCATGGGGTGCGAACCTTTAATCCCACCACTTGAAGACCAGGTGTAGCCTATTTCTCTATGAGTTACTAAGCAGGACAAAAGAGTTTTCTTTTGGGATAGGGTGTGTGTGTGTGTGTGTGTGTGTGTGTGTATGTGTGTATGTGTGTGTGTGTGTGTAGCCTTGGCTTTCTAGGAACTCAATCAATAGACCTTGCTTGGCTTCAGACTTGTAGAGACCCACCTGTCTCTGCCTCCCAAGAGCTGGGATTAAAGCTGTGTGCCACCACTGGCTGGCTCAAAGTCATGTTTATGCTGGTTTCCCCCATGCACCATTAAGTACTAGATGGTGGTTTTCTTAAGTCTTTGATGGTGGAGGTGGTAAATGGGCCAGTTTCCTTCTCACATTGGTTGTTCTTTACGATGATCTGTAGATCCGAATGCAAGCACAGAACAGCGCTGTTCAAGGAGGAATGATAGGCAACTTCATTAGCATTTACCAGCAGGAAGGGACAAGAGGCCTGTGGAAGGTGAGCCCGTAGTGTAGCACCGCACTGGCTGCTCCCACCTCCTCCTCACTGCATGTGAATCTAAGTGTCTTCACGGACTGAGAAGAACACCATTTCCTGCCTTTGAAGATTCCTTCTTTCTTAATTTCTCTGACTGTAAAACGAGAACATGAATATCTTGTAGTTTTAAAGTGTCTTTTGGTTAATGCATATGTGGGGTTTTGTGAAAGCTGAGTTCCTTTTATTTGATGTTTACTTTCTGGTGTCTTAGAATGTCCCCAGGGTCTCCATCCCACTGGGTGATTGGCCTGTTCAGTTTCATGGCTTAGGTGAGTCTGTGTTTAGGCAGGCGCCCATGAAGAGTGTTATTTCCTAGGAACATCATGATGTCATAGGTTCACAGAATAGACCCTGCGTAGACCCTGGTATGATCCCTCAGTGTGACAGGGAACCTGGAGGATCTCAGGGATGGTTTGGCCTAACCCCAGGTTGGCCAGAGTCAGAATTGATCAGAGCTTTTGAGTTCTTGCCTGGTGGCCTTTTTCTGCTCTGTCACACCACACTGCTCCCAGAACTAGTAATGGGTGGGATAGAACTGCCTTGTCTGGAGGGATGCTTAAATCATTTGCTATTCATGTTTCTACCCAGGGTGTGTCCCTCACAGCCCAGAGAGCAGCCATTGTCGTCGGTGTGGAGCTTCCAGTCTATGACATCACCAAGAAGCACCTGATACTCTCAGGCCTGATGGGGGACACTGTCTCAACGCATTTTCTGTATGTTTATGGATTTTAAAAATTAATATTTTAGGTATGAATGAGCTTAGGGTAAAAATTTTGTCTAAGTTTATGGAAGTTTTAGAGAAAGTATTGTAATAGTATTGTATTTTATTATTTGAAAAATTATAATATAAAAGTCAAGTGTGACGAAGTGAAAGTCTTTGCTTTTACATAAGTACTATATACCTACCTGTATGTATACAAACTATATGTTTACAACATCATATGTACTTTATAAACAAATATAGTGTTTGTATTATATTACTTTTTAAAAAGTGACAACACATCCCAAATATATTTTCATTTCAGTTTTTATAGCTTAGCCATTTTTGATTACTTTTTGTGTTTGTGCCTGCAGAGGTCAGAAGGATAGAGGTAGATAGAGTTCCAGGCACTTATGAGCCTCTAATGTGGGTGCTGGGAATCCAACTTGTATTCTGTAAGAACAATACACCCTCTTAAGTGTTCAGCTATCTTGCCTGCCCTTAATTTGGTTTTTCAGTAATTACAGATTATCACTCTTTTTTTTTTTTTTTTTGTTTTTTGTTTTTTGTTTTTTCTAGACAGGGTTTCTCTGTAGCCCTGGCTGTCCTGGAACTTACTCTGTAGAGCAGGCTGGCCTCAAACTCAGAAATCTGCCTACCTCTGCCTCCCAGGTGCTGGGATTAAAGGCATGCATCACCATTGCCCAGCAGGTTATTACATTTGTATGAGTGAGCGTATCATAGATCATTTAATCTATGTGACTTGGTCTGGACAGGGACATTTAGCCAAGTGTGGAGAGTGTGCTGATTCTTACCACTAGGTGGCGTACTATTCACAACTCTGTATGCCGCAAACACAAGTAAACCTCTGTGTGAACAGACAACCTCGAAAGCAAAGAGTGATCATCAATTCAGTGTGTGAGGAATGTCTTTGGGAAAACCTCTGAGATGACTTGTGCTGATAAAATAAAACCCACAGCGGGGCTGGTGAGATGGCTCAGTAGTTAAGAGCATGAGTTCAATTCCCAGCAACCACATGGTGGTTCACAACTATTTGGGATAGGATCCAATGCTCTCTTCTGATGTGTCTGAAGAGAGTGACAGTGTACTCACATACATAAAATAATAAGTCTTTGCCTGGCAGTGGTGGCTCGCGCCTTTAATCCCAGCACTTGGGAGGCAGAGGCAGGCAGATTTCTGAGTTCGAAATTTCTGGTCTACAGAGTGAGTTCCAGGACAGCCAGGGCTACACAAAGAAACCCTGTCTCGAAAAAACAGGAGAGAGAGAGAGAGAGAGAGAGAGAGAGAGAGAGAGAGAGAGAGAAGAAGAAGAAGAAGAAGAAGAAGAAGAAGAAGAAGAAGAAGAAGAAGAAGAAGAAGAGGAGGAGGAGGAGGAGGAGGAGGGGGAGGAGGAGGAAGAAGAGGAGGAAGAAGAAGAGGAGAAGGGAAGAGAAGAAAAAGAAAAACCCACAGCGAAGTTGGATTTAGTGGACCTGAGTTTGAACAGAAGGAAAGTTCAGGAGCAGGAGCACACATGATGAGAAGGGGTTCCGAGAGTAGCACCCTCAGTGTGCAGGAGTGTTTATGGCAGAGACATGGAAATGGCGGACAGACAGTCTCCCTGAAGTTCAGCTTAGGATTTTCCAGCTCTACACAGGAGGGAAAGAGTAACCATCCCATTTTATGTTTTATGTAACTCAGCCAGTTATAGAAATTAGGTTACAGTTACTTCTGTTCACAGGCGGATTTAGACTAAATATAACTCAGTTTAGCAGTGATACTCAGTGTAGCCTATGGTAGTCTAAGACAGTGTTTTGCAACTTGAGGGTTGTGACCCCTTTGGAGGTTGAATGGTCTGGGGTTGCCTAAGACCATCAGAAAAATAAAGATATTTACATTCCAATTCATGACAGTAGCAAAATTGCACTTATGAAGTAGCAACAAAAGTAATTTTATGGTTGGGAGTCACCATAGCATGAAGAACTATATTAAAGGGTTGCAGCATTAGGAAGGTTGAGACCCACTGCTCTCTAGAACCTAAGACCAAGGGTGGACACACAGTGAGGTGGTCTAATGTTTTATTTATTCTTAGGCCTGATTTTTACATGTGTGAGTGTTTTACCTGTCTGTGTGTGTGTATGCATATATGTATGTATGTTCACTGTGTACATGCCTGGTGCCTACAGAGAATAGGGTGTTGGATCCACTGGAACTGGAGTTACAGAGGGCCATGAGCCATGTGGGAGCTGGGCTCTGAATGGCCCAGGTCCTCTGTAAGAACTAGAGCTTTTAACTGCTGAGCCACCTCCAGCCCCATGGACCTTATTCTTGGTGCAGTTTGTGTAGCTCCATGTTTGCTTTAAAGGAATTGCAAGAGGAAGCCATCTTGCCTCCCTCCTCTGTAGCTGTAACTGAGTGGTAGCTTATGACTTGTCTTTTCCAACCCTATGTTCTCCACAGCTCAAGCTTCACCTGTGGCCTGGTGGGGGCCTTGGCCTCAAACCCAGTTGATGTGGTGAGAACCCGCATGATGAATCAGAGAGTCCTTCGGGATGGCAGATGCTCGGGCTATAAGGGTACCTTGGATTGTCTATTGCAGGTGAGTGAGTGCCTGTGCAGGAGTGAATCACACACACACACACACACACACACACACACACACACACACACACACACACACGTTACTACGTTAGAACAAGTATTAAAACTAACATGACTGAGCTCATAGAACCCTTGAGCCCTGTTTTATTTATTTTTAGGACAGGGTCTCAATAGTGCAGCCCTGGCTGTCATGAAGTTCTCTGTGTAGACCAGGCTGACCTTGAACTTACAGAGATCCACCTGCCTTGCTGAGATTAAAAGCCTGTGCCACCGTGCCTGGCTGGACATTGCATGCATTTTATAAATTAAAGTTCATTTTCCTCACATATCTCCCCTGCCAGGAAGGATGCTAACCTAGTAATATTTTCTGTGGTCATGAAACTGTCCTTTTCCAAAGTGAACCTTTTTCCTCTTGAGTCAAACTGGAATAAATATTCCCATGCAGCTGTGTCTCACAGGAATAAGTGAATCCCACCACAGTTCCCAGCGTAGAGAATTGTTCAGAGCAGAGGAAAGAGTTCAGCTTCCCCGCTAGGTTGCCAGCCTAGGTTGCCAGGCTTAGGCAAGGCATTCTCTAGGTCTCAGCATGATACTAATGCTTCTCAGTCTCCAGGGGTTGCCTTACAGTTTCAGAATGACATTTTCATCTTTACTTCAGGGTTAGGGTTAGTAATGGCAGTGGTCATTTGTATGTACATACAGTCCCGTGGCATGATTGTTAGAGGTCAGAGGACAGCTGAGAGGAGTTTGTTCTCTTCTTCCACTAAATGGATTCTGATGATCAAACTCATGTCGGTATGTTTGACAGCAGGTGGCTTTACCTGCTGGGCCTCCCACCAACCTTTCCTTCTTTATTGGAGGCAGGACCTTAATATAACCTTAACTGGCCCTAAACTTAGTAGGTAGCCGAGTGTGACCATGAACTTGTGATCCCCCTGCCTCTACCTCCCAAGGGGTGAGATTACAGGCATGTGCCACCACACTGGGTTTTATGTAGTGCCAGGGAATGAACCAGCTTAGCACCTGCTGGGCAAGGACTGGACCACCTGAGCTCCGCCCCCACTCTTCTGGTATTGCTTTAATGAGGCAAAGATAGGAGACTTGGGATGCAGAAGTGCTATGAATGCTATCTTCACCAAAGAGGCTTGTTTAGGAGCCCAGATGGTGTGGAAGCTAATGGCCTGTACTTAGAACTAAGTAAAATTTAAGTCTGATTTCTTGCTCACTGAGTTCCTGCTTGCCTGCTTTGGGAGGGGTTCATCTTCTCTGTGTGCAGTGGTCAGTCATGCAGAAGTCTTTAAGGAACAAAGACAGAAAAGATCTCTCATCAGTCCTTCTAAACAGGCTTATATTTTGTTTTTGAGTATGCCTGTAAAATGTATTTCATTTTTCTCTGTTCTTTGATTAAAGCTGAAAATATTCTGAGGTCTCTTGTAATAGCAAGTGTTTGAGTAGAATTAATGACCAAGAAGAGCTCAGCCCCTCATGGTTTTCATTGGAAGAATAATGTAGTCTGTAAATGGCATCATCCAAAGCTCAGTGATTCTCTCCATCCTCTGTGACTAGATTGGACCAGCTCTTAGGAAATTTCACAGCCAATGGCTGTACTTCCCCATCTTCTGAATCCCCTGCCTCCAGCAGCCAGCAGGTAGTTCCATTAGGAACTGTAGTCCTCCTGTGTTGTATGTTACCTTGACAAGCACCACACATGGGCTGGTCATCTATTCATCTGCACTACCAACCTTAGGCACCATGGGCTGTGGGCGGCGGGGTGGGTGGTGGCCCGAGCGGCAGCATAGGGACACTCCTTGCCACAGCTGAGGGCAGTTGGAAAGGCGACTGTCGCAATCTCGGGTTTCCCCAGGCTCAGTCAGAGACAACTTGTGGGATTCAGTTCTAGCTTTCACCATTTAGGTCTTGGGGGAAACATCCTCAACTTTTGGATTTAATTTTAATGAAAAAGTTTATCAATTTGACACATTGTTAATGTGTTTGACATAACTGGAAAATGGGGCTTGTCTCAGGGTTTCTATTGCTGTGACAAAAACACCATGACCAAAAAGCAACTTAGGGAGGAAAGGGTTTATTCGGCTTATACTTTGAGATCATAGTCCATTGTTGGAGCAAGTCAGAACAGGAACTCAAGTAGGGCTGGAACCTGGAGGCCATGGAGGAGTGCTGCTTACTGGTTTGTTCCCCATGACTTACTCAGCCTGCTATATAGAACCCAGGACCTCCAGCCCAGGGATGGCACTACTCACAGTGGGCTAAGGCCTCCCCCATTGATCACTAATTGAGAAAATGCCGTAGAGCTCATGGAGGCATTTCCTCAAGGGAGGCTCCTTCCACTCTGATGACTAGTTTATGTCAAGTTGACACATGAAAACAGGCAGTACAGAACTTAATGGTGCTTTGTCTTCTTTTTAATAGACATGGAAGAATGAAGGGTTTTTTGCTCTATATAAAGGATTTTGGCCAAATTGGTTGCGCCTTGGTCCTTGGAATATTATTGTATCCTTTTCTGTTGTGGTTGATCTAAAAGAGGCTGTAATTAGATAATATAGCTTGTTTTTATTTATAAGTTATAGTGTAGAAGTAAGTTCTTGTTCTTTTGAGTTCCTTAGATCATAAGAAATAGCCACTCCATCTCTAGGAGGTGTGAGGTCTCCTCATTCAACACTGAGGCTCTTAGTTCAATGGTGTCTCTATTGAAAGGTATTGATTTTCATTAGAATCTGCTCTAGGAGTGCAAGGCATTTGTGATTCCAGAGTGATGCAGTTGATGTATCTCTTTGTGTTCTGGGGAAAGATGTGGGTCCGTCAGTGTGCAAGCATGCTTACTGTGGGATGCTTCCTGAACATGGGCCCGGCATACCCTAGAAATGTTTGCTTAGTATCCAGGTGGCAGGTAAGGAGAGGTAGGTGTCATCCCTAGAGAGCCCAAGGAGAAGGGTTTTGTAGGTCTCAGGTCGATCTCTCTATTCTGAATTGACTTTTGGCAACATCTGGGGAGAAAGCCTGAGACTCAGCATGGAACTAAAATGGATTTGTGTTTTTGGCAAGCTGTCTGCAGGTATTTGCTAGAAGGTAAGCTAGGTTGTCTGTTGGGGTTGGTAACAACATCCTCTTGGCAGCCTTAACCCACAACCGTAGTTCTTTTTGACTTACGAACAGCTGAAGAAACTGGACTTGTGACCACACGTCACTGTTCTGACAAACTGACTTCCACGATGGTCCTGTGCTTCTGGCTGCTTCTCAATGCACAGCTCATCACAGCTTCTGGGATGGGAGCAATGGATGAGTGGGTTCTTCAGATTGCCATGCGTTGGCACTGGATGCTTTTCATCTATGTTCAGAGCCTGGAGCATAGTAACATCCACTCACTGTTGGTTTCCATTGAAGTGCCCTTTGACATCCTACATAATTGATGTACATAATACATCTTTCTTGCTGTAGAAAACCTGCAAGGAAATCAAAATCGTGTGCTGCTGCTTTCTTCCTGGAGAGCAGCCTC
This sequence comes from Arvicanthis niloticus, assembly GCF_011762505.2. NCBI lineage: Eukaryota > Metazoa > Chordata > Mammalia > Rodentia > Muridae > Arvicanthis > Arvicanthis niloticus. The sequence continues at coordinate 44,391,012 of NC_047660.1, forward strand.
ACTGCCTCTGGGCTTCCAGCTGTGAACATCTGCATCAGAGTGAAGGCTCCTGGAGTGGTGGAGTGATGTTATCCCTCTACCATTCAGCTTTAATTTCCTGTCAGCTGAAGAGATTTTACATTTGAACTTTTATCCCCTAGACCCAGACAGTTGTAGGAAGTACATCTTTAGCATATTACACTGCTTTATAGTTCCTGTTTGGGCAGAATCTTTCACTTACATTAAGTAAGACTCGGCCTTTGTGAGGTGACTTTAACCATTTGCCCTATGATTTTTTTTTTTTTTTAAAGCAAAGTTTATTATTTCCATACCGATCAAATGGGGATAATCATGCTTTGTGAAGTAGGGGTTAAATGAAGGGAAACCGGCAGAGACTGCTGTGTGAAGGATGAGTGTGTTTACATCTGTCAGGAAACAGTTGACTACTATAGGGCTCTCCTGGTCCTGGGGACCAAAAGCCTTTGTTAAATAAAGAACCCTGCAGGTGAAGTCTCTTTTACTAGTAAATTCAAGAGGTGAAGCTTCAGCGTTTTAGTCTTTACTTTTATATTGAAGTGAGTTTGTTAAAAACAAACAAACAAACAAACCCTTTATCAGAGATTTTCCTTGTTAATTTCCTTGAAATTTAGAAAAAAAAAAAGATTTATTTTCTTCCTTTCTCTTTTCATTTTTGCGTTATTGGGAATCAAACCCTTGTGCATTCTGGGTGTCTTCCCCACACTGAGCTCCACTCCAGCCCAAGCTGATGGCCCGAGTGCCTCTGTTTATCTCCATTCTCATAAGAGCTGTATAATGTCCTCTACCTATTTTTCTTTCTTCTGAGGCTGTGATAAATCCTCTTACCCTTTTCAAAGCAAACGCTGTCTCTAAGAGCCAACAGCTGTCTAGAAGGGATCCCAGTGCCTTCAGGAGAGCCCTGTGGAAGCCTCATTAGAACTAAGGAGGCTCTAGCAGGTGCAATGTCCAGTGCACTCCCGAGGGCCCCTTTCTCCTTGAAGCAGAAGCATGCAGGTTTTCTCTGAGGGCTGGCCGCTTTTTCTTCCACACCTTTTCAACCTGGCTTTTTAAATGAATGGCTCCTTTGAAAAGCAGTTTGTGAAGCAGAATTTTGTTTCTAAAAGTAAAAGGTAAGACAAACCCTCACAGAGCAGAGTCATTGGTGGCTTAAAGACAACTCCTTCGCATGCCATTAGATGGCGGTACAGGATCCGAGCTGCTGTTGGCCTGGCTCCTAGCATTATGAGTTAGAGACTTTTTTTACTCTGACCTGAACATTCCGTTGAAGTGATAGACTCCAGAGGCTTTCTCTCCAGTTGAAAGGATTGACTTTTTTTTCAAACCACTTTTTAACATATTAAAAATAACTTTTAAAAATTAAATTCGTATCTTCATCCTTTCTTCTTTCTTTCATCTTTCTGTATTTCATCATTCTGTATTACTTTCTAATTTTTTTTCTCCAATTTTCCAAGACAGAATTTGTCTGTGTAGTGCTGGCTCTCACTCTGCAGACCATGCCGACCTCCCGCTCAGAGATCTTCCTGCCTCTGCTTCCTGAATGTTGGAATTAAAAGTGTGCACCGCCACCAACTGACCAAAACAATCAAACGAAATCCAAAACAACAATAACAACAAAACCACTTTATTTTTTTCAGTGTGAAGGTAATTTTGAAGGTAAAGTACAAAAAGGTCCATCTTGAAGATCATGTGAAGAGTGGCTGCCAGTATTATCAATTTATTTAAATTATGTTTTCGTCTATACTTGGATGAAAAGAAACCTACACTTAACTGTAAAATTTCAGCATGTTTCAAGGCAAATTTGCAGTATTTTAAAACAAGGGTAGTGTCAATTTATTAAGTGCCTTACAGGACAGGGTCTTAACCTGCCTCCTCTCTGGAGTTAATGTGGTTGTTGACGTTTCTAACGCAGAGACAACTGAAAGCACTTGGTGATGTGGGTGTGGCTGTAACCCCTCACCACCTGTCATTTTCCTCAAGTATGGTGAAAAAACTACTTCAATTTTTTTTTTTTTTAGCTAAGTCAAAGGAAATTGTGTTTGTGTTGTTATTGGTCTGTAATGTAAAAAAAATGGCTCCTGTTCTCCATATTTATTCGTGAGCTATAAAGTTGTATGTATTATGTAGAGCATACATTTCCCACAAGCTTTTCTATTTCAAGCTCTTTATACGTTGTTGGACTGTGTGGCATAAACCTTGTTTCATTATTTAATAAACTGAAATAATATATGATAATATGGCTTATGATTATTTCAGATACATAGATTTGGACAAAGACCAAAAGGGTCCAGAAGGCTGGGGAAGAAACAGTGTCTGTGAAAGTGATCCTGGGAACTTTTATCTTCGTGGAGAAGTTACTGGGATCAACTCACTCTTTGCCTTGTCCTTAAGAGATGCCCCACACGCCAACCCCACATCATTTTGTGAAGCACTCAACATTCACAACACCAGTCGTGATCCCTCAGTCCTTCATCCAGTGCTAGGAGCTGCTAGAAGCAGGAGCTTGGATCATTGATGAGCTGGACACGCCAGGGACATTTGTCTCACCAAACACAACGAAATTAAGTATAAACTTGGCTAATTAACTTTTGGGTTTCTTAAAGGATTGCCCAGATGTTTGTCTTCTTAACATTTGAGTTACAAGTAATGGTTTGTTAAGTCCTGGGTAGAAGAGGGGAACTTTGCTTGTTAATAGGTGTATTTCTTAGAGCTGTTAAGCTCCACAGGAAAATTCAGTGAAGGTATCCATTCCTGTACTTTCCCTTCTTCCTACATCATCAGCATCCTGATCAGAACTGATGAACCTGCACTGATGACCACGTTACCCATAGCTTATTATCTTAGGGTTCACTCTTGGTGTTGTATGTTATACAACATGTATATATAATGATATATATCCACCCTTGTCACATGACCCAGTCTTGTCTAGAGGCAAGATAGAAAGATGGGAAGAAACCCTTCACCCTCAGCTCTGGTTCGAGTTTCCTGCCATCTAGAAGTCAGGAGAGACAGATAAAACCGAGCTTGTCTACAGACAGTGCTCACTTTCTTAAGATGTTAAACAATGGGCCATTCTCGATTAGGGCCATGGTCTTGAGTGTAATTGAGTTAGTACTCCTCTGATCTCTAAACCCGATCTGCGTGTCCCAAAGAACCACTTTACAATTTCACTTACAGTTTTTTGTTTGTTTTTGTTTTTACCGTGTGTGTGTGTGTGTGTGTGTGTGTGTGTGTGTGTGTGTGTCTGTATGTAAGAGGTGCTTGTGTACCACAGTGTCCGTGCAGAGGTCAGAGGACAGCCTGTGGAGGTCACTTGTCCTCTTCCACACTGTGGGCTCTGGGGATTGAGTTCATGTCATAGTCGTCGTCAGGCTTGGTGGCAATTTCATTCATTCTGCTTTGTTCTGAAATTCTTTTCCCTGAGGAAGCCACCCCTTCAGCTTCCCTTCCCTGTATAGTTAAGGATCTGGCTTTATCTGAGTTGAGGTCTTTATTTAAGCAGTGGGAGACCTTGGGCTACCAAGTGACAGTGGTTAGCTGTGTTTCTTCACCACTTCTGACAGTGTCTCTGGTCTAAGAGTGGGGGTGAGCACTTTCTTCTCTCACCTAAGAGATGGAATGCGACACTGGCCAAGGATTTAGATGTTGTGGTGGTGGCACAGGCCAGGATTCATTGTTGTGCTGACTTTACATATCTTCTCTCCTTATAGTCTTTGACAATAAGAAGACAGGGATAGCACCTCTGTCTCAGGCCCTTGAGAGCCACCCCTTCTCTCCATGGCCGTGACTGCATTGCACTCCAGCTGGTTACACCTTTTATATTGGATGATATTGTTGTGCCCACTTACTTTCGTTAGGAACCAGAGACTGACTACTGCCTTGTTTAATACTCATTACCCAATGCTGAAAGACTTCTATGAACTAAGGGGAGGGGTCATAGCCTGTGCCTTAAGCTAGGCTCAGCCTCCCCTCCTCAATAAGCCAATTAAAAGAATCAAAACAGCTGAGGGGTGGGGGTGTTGCTCATGCCTTTAATCCCAGCATCAATCAGGAGGCAGAGGCAGGTGGATCTCTGAGTTGTAGGCTTAGCCTGATCTACAGGTCAAGTTTTAGGACAGCCATGACTACACAGAGAAACCCTTCTAAAACAACCAGCCAGCCAGCCAAATGAGAGGGTTGGTGAGATGGCTCAGTGGGTAAAGATGCATTGCTTCTTAACCTGTGGGTTGAAACCCTTTGGGTACTGGATATCAGATATTCTGTATCTTTATATCGCAATTCATAACAGCATCAAATTACAGTTATGAAGTAGCAATGAAATAATTTTATGTTTGGGGGGCTACCACAACATAAGGAACTGTATTAAAGGGTCAATGCATCAGGAAGGTTGAGAACCATTGATACAATGGCTCCCAGAAGTAGGTGGAAAGGTGACTATTTTTATCCCCCAGATGGTCTAGCACAAGTTGATCTGGTCCACCGTGAAGCTGATGGCAGCTGTATGCCATGATGCTGTCATCCTTCTGAGCCTTTCTCCACAAGTACACCCAGGACCAGAACCAGGGCATTGTGGGCTCCTGTGGGACAGAACTCTGTGACTTGCACAGAAAGCCTTTCCACAGACCCAGGTTTCTTAGTTCAACAGCCGTAGTGAACTTTCTTCAGTGTCACTACATACAAGTCTTCATGCCTCTCCCTTTCACCTTGATTGAGGTATAAATGAAATACATTCGATATGCATGTGTATCTCCAGAACAATAGAAACAAGGACTTTGATCAGTTTTGGTATATGTGTATCCTTGTGAGATTACTGCCACATCAGGTAACATCTGTCACTTCAAAAGTTTCCTTGTTCCCCTAGGAAACCCACAGATCAGGGGAGTGGATTTCATATGACATTTCACATCCCTTTACAATCCTAAGGGTGGAACCCAGGATTTTGAGCATCTTTTTTTTTTTTTCTCTCTTAATGCTTACAAAACCTGGGGGTTGGGATGGATTGAAACCATTCCCGCTTGCTGAGTTTGGTTCGTAGTGAATTGCTGACACTCCAAGATGGTGAGAGCAGGAAGAGATGGAGACTCTGAGATGAGACATGACTGGAGTCTTGGCCAGGCCCCAGTTGTCTGGCTGATGAATCACTTGAGTCATTCCAACAGGAACTTCCTTACTGAGGTCTTCCCAACCATGGGCTTTTAATCGGGGTGATAATATCAGACTTGGATCCCTTCCAGTGGAGAGAACCTTAATCCAATAAGAAATCAGTTGATTCTGCTCTCCTAGTTTGATTTCTGTTGCTGTGCTAAAACACCTGACCAAAAGCAAGTTAGGAAAAGAAAGATTTATTTAGCTCACAATTCTAGGTTATAGTCCATCACTGTAGAAAGTCAGGGCTGGAATTTAAGCAGGAACGAAACCGCAGGAACCCTGGAGAAATGCTGTTTGCTGGCTCGATCATAGACCCACGCCTAGCTAGCTTTCGTATATACCCCAGAGACTCATGCCACACAACGGTGCTGAGCGCAGTGGACTGGGCTCTCTTCCATTCAGTGCTGGGGAAGAGTGCCTCGAAGCTGGGCCGAGTCACTGAAAGGGTAGCTTGGCATGCTCTTTATAAAGTGGTTATCCCTGGTATTGTTATAGCAATGGAAGGCTAAGCATTATTGCCACAAAGGTGACTTGAAAAAAGAGAATAGAGGGGAGCTGGAAGAGGGTGGGGTCCACCAATTCGGCCAGCAGGATCACATGCTGTTTCATTTTTCTTAAGTATATTACAATCATTTTAGCAAAGAAAAGTCTGCCTTCCTTCCTGCTTCCTTTCTTCTTCCTCCCCCTACCCTCTCCTCTTCTTTGGCTTAAGACAGGGTTTCTCTGTGTAGCCCTGACTGTCCTGGAACTTACTCTGTAGACCAGACTGGCCTTGAACTCAAGAGATCCACCTACCTTTGCCTCCTGAGTGCTGGAATTAAAGGCGTGTGCCCAGCTAGAACCATCTTTTCTATACCATTAGACTTTTAATTCTTATTTTGAGATACATTTTTTTGACAACAGTCTCTTCTGTGGCCCTGACTAGCCTCCAACCCTCCTGCCTCAGCTGCCAAGCTGTAGAAATGCCTTTGTCTCAGCCTCCCTGCCGATGCAATTACAAACATGAGCTGCCATACTATGCTCTTGTGAGATAAATTTAGACTTCAGAAAGGCCCCAGACATTGTGTAAAGAGTTCAGGTGTGTCTTTCATCCAGCTTTCCTAACGTTATAACCTTGTCTAACCATGTTCAATCAAAGCTGGTAATTTAACATTGGCACACCACCATTGCCTAAATTACAAACTTTATTAAGATTCTATATTGTAATCTATAGTTTTATCACAATTATTCTTTCTTCTTTTAAGGAATCAATTCAAGATACCACATTGCAATGAGAAGTCATTATTCATTAGTCTCCACTATGTACCAGCTCCTTGGTCATTCCTTGTTTTTTAGTACTTTGAAACTCTTTTTAAAATTGGCTTTTTGGGGCTGGAGAAATGGCTCAGAGGTTAAGAGCACTGACTCCTCTTGCAGAGGTTCTGAGTTCATTCCCAGCAACCACATGGTGGCTCACAACTATCTGTAAAGGGATCTGATGCCTTCTTCTGGTGTGTCTAAAGACAGTGACAGTGTACTCACATTAAATACATAAATAAATAAATAAATCTTTTAAAAATGATTGGGTTTTTATTTTAAAATTTTATTTATGTGTGTGTTTGTACCACATGTATGTGGGTACTCAGAGAGGCCAGAAGAGGGGGTTGGATCTCCTGGAACTGAAGTTTCAGGTGGTAATGAGCTAGCTGCATGTTGAGGGGCTGGGAACTGAACTGGAATCTTCTGAAAGATCAGCAAGTTCCCTTAGTCCCTGAGCCATCTCTGTACCCTGGCCTTTTTGAAGAATGTTGCTCAGTGTTTTGTAGGATGTTTATACATTTGTGATTTTTTTTTCATAACTAGAAGTAGGTTTCTATTTTTGGTAAGTGTCACAGAAGGAGTATCATGTTCTCAAACCATCGAGCCAGGGATTTCCTTTTATTTTTATTTTTATTTTATTTTATTAGATATTTTATTTACACTTCAGATGCCATCCCCTTTCCCCATCCCCCCCTTAGAAAACCCCTATCCCATGCCCCCTTTTCCTTTGTGCATTTATACATTTTTTTAAAAATAATGTTAATCATAAGCATTATAAGTTTGGAATTGTTCAATCAGAGGTGTAACCCACTGACCAACCTAGATATAACAACTATCTTTGACTGGTGGAGATACATGAATATCTGCCTCCCTGTCTCCCCCCTCTTTCTCTCTTTCATCACCTAGCTTCTCTCCTTCTTCTCCTCTTCTTACTCCTTTTCTTCCTCTCAGTACTCCTCCTAACTTAGCTCCTCCTACATATCACCCTTCCTGTTAAAATGAAACTTTTCTCTCAAAATACAATTAGAGCATAATTATGCTAATTTGTACCAATGAGGTACAAGATAGTCCTAATACCCCGTCCATCCTTTTGTTGACTAACCAGCACCTCTGTCATCTATCCTAACTAAAACATTTAGTTCTGAACCGAGCCAGGGATTTCTGATGAAGAGATGTTGAGTTGGATCACATGGTCAAGGTTGTGTCTGCTACTGTACCTTGTTATTCCCTCGATTCCCCGTTTTTTGAGACAAGGTCTTGCTATTAGCCTGGGTTGGCTCTGAACATGTTCCAATTTTCCTGCCTCAGCCTTCCAAGTACTGAGCTTTTCAGGAGTATATCATCATGGCTGCTTCCTCTTTTTTTATTGGTAAATATCTTGCAGAGATTATCTGGAACTATGCAAACTGCTGTTTCTTCTGGAACTTTTGTCAGCTCCTCAGAATGCACCCTTTTACCTTGCCTGCTAAAATTATTACTGGGATGTCCCAATGATGACTTTCGATTTCCTTACTTTTTTTTTTTTTTAATTTTTGGTAAGGTAGAAGGTTGTCAATTTTTCATTTATATACCCAATATTTTATATTAGTATATACTCACTTTATAATACTTAAGTATTATTTATTCAATTATGTAGGTTTGATCTAATAATATGACTTGTTTAGCTGTTCAAATGTGTATCATAATTTAAACAGCAGAATAATTTTTGCAGTTTCATGTTTGGATCGACAGTTATTGATCCAGTTCTTCAATGTCCGACATTTAGGTTTTTTTCCCCTAGTGTTTTGATATTATTAATGAGGCCTGATATGTATGTCTTTGAATTTGTGTTTCCATAATTTAGTTTTCTATCAAGGAAGTTGTATGTTTGAAAACTCTGTGCTCTTGGTTACTATGTCAACATGGAAAGCACTCATAACCCATCTGACAGGAGAGAAGTAGATCTTTGGAGTTCAACAATTCCCCTACCCGTTGGATGACTAACAACTTTTAAAAAAAAAAAAAAAAAAAAAAAAAAACCCTGAACAACACATCACAATAAAGTTATTGATGTTGAAGAAGCTTCCGGTAGGGGCAAGCTTATTTCCGCTCATTCCAGTCTCCTACCCTCTAGTTTGAGGAACATTCCAGCCGGAAATGTTTGTCCTCCGCCAAAAGCCACGTCTGTTCTGGCCTCGGTCCCGCCCCCACGCCGGGGAAGCGTTTCCGGGGTCAGGGCGCTCGGGCCCGCCCCGCCGCGGCTGCGGCGCTGGAAGCTCCGGTCCTCCCGGAAGTTCCCGGCTCTGCCTGTCGGGCTCCGGTTCTGCGCTGCTGAGGGGCCCAGGGCGGCGGGGATGGCGGAGGCGGCGCTGCTGCTGCTGCCAGAGGCGGCGGCCGAGCGGGACGCCCGCGAGAAGCTGTCCCTCTGGGATCGGAGACCCGACTCGCTGGCGCCGCTGACAGACAGGCAGACGGACTCGGTGCTGGAGCTAAAGGCGGCAGTGGAGAACCTGCCGGTGCCCGCCGAGGTGAGGCGAGGGCGTGGGTTGCGCCCGGTCTCCTGCCCTGTGCGGGGATCTGGCCAGTCGTCCTGAGCCACCGTGGCGGATTCGGCGGGAGGGGCCTGTGTGTGCCCTGCTGTCAGCCTCGCACTGCCCGCGACCCCGGCTGGCCCTGCCAGGGTGCGTGGACGTCCACGCGAGGGCGTAGCCCTCCCCCAGCGCCGTGGGACGGTTGGCCTGAGCCTTGCTCCGGGCTTCTTGCTCCTGGTGTCCCCGTGTCAGCGTAGCCCTGCTCCCTGTGAGCCGGAGGTGCTGTGCTCCGGAGTCCAGCTACTCTGTTAACTGCATCCCGGAGTCCTCTGGCTTGCTTCTTCCCGGGGGCAGAGGGGCACTTAGAGGGGATCAGAACTGGTCCCGAGAAACAGTTTAATTCATCACACGCCAAGCTGTGAACTCTTGGTGTAGGTTATGGAAGATGAGATTCATTTAACCTATAGCAAAGCAATAAAAAAGAATTATTTTTTACAAGTTGACTCAGTTATTAAGTAGCGCTTTGGGTTTTAGTGTCAACATTTTTTTTCCAGTTACCAGTGGGACGGTATTAAAGTCACTGTTTGTGTGATTCAGTGTACTTATAATGGTAAGAGTGCTTTTTCTTTGGGATTGTTTATGTTTGACACGCTCTTCTAGTTTCGAGTCAGAATTTTGGGTTATTTTATTATCAATGGTGGTTAGTTTTGATGTGGAAGCGTTCATTTCTATACGTTTTGGAATTCTGTCCAAATGCAGACTGAATTTGGCATCTTCACCTCTACTCTCACACTTTAGAGGTGTGATTAGAAACGTTCTCTGCACCTCTGTGTGCCGTGCCCTTAAAAATAGGTGTTCTTAGGTGTGTTTCTCTGCCCACCTCCAGGATGTCATCCAGGAAATAGACCTAAGTAAACGAGGGAGCAAGTGGGAAGTTCTTTGACCTGGCTGTGTTTTATGTTCTGGATTATAAGTGGGTGTGGTGTGTGTGTGTGTGTGTGTGTGTGTGTGTGTGTGTGCGCGCGTGCTGGGGACTAAACTGTGGATCTTGGCATTGTTGGGTAAGTGCTATCAATATTAGAGATTTACATCCTCAGCCCAGAAAATGGTTTATGTGTTTCCCAGTCTGTTTGTAATTTTTGTGCCCCATTATTGAAGCTGGTGTCAGACTTCATAGACCCAGGGAAGTGAAGTATACACTACAAGAAGCTTTATTGTTGCTGCCAAGGGTTATGAACTAAGTTTTCATGTTTATTGAGTATGGAGAGGGTTGAAAGTAAAAAGGCATCTGATTAGTTTACACTATCCTTCCTGATTTTTGCAGCAGTACTCACCATTAGTTCATACTGTCATTTAACGTTCATTGCCACGTGCCTACACTGGAGTAGGAATTAGGGATAGAAACGTAAATAGGAAATGAAGTAGGGTGGTGGGGTCAGAATAGATGAGGCATGCCTTTTTATGGGAGATCTAAAAATGAAGGGAAGGCCTTGTAGACCTGGAAACATGAAGCCAGCCTGGGTCCATAATGTAGCTGGAAGAAAAAGCAGAGCAGGGTCCTGGGGAGAGGATGTGCTTAACAAGTCCAGGTATTTGGGGGGTGGGGGAGGTCCCAGAATTAGCAGGAAAAGAGCCTGTTTACACTTGATCTGGGAGGGATATGTCCTCATGCTCTCCTTTTCCTGTACAAAGTGATCTGTGTCTGGTGGGATGACTTTGGACTCCATTTATTCCCGTTACCATGCTTGTTACATTACTGTTGAAAAGAGTGCATCAGTTTTAATTCATCTAACTAGCATATTTCCAGAGACTTACGTAGAGCCTCATGTTTTAATAAATTATTTCATAATCTGTTGGAACTGGGATGATTTAGTTGTGTTCACCAAATGCTCAGTGAACATCATAAAGATGTCTCTTTAGAATGCAGCTTTCTTACTTCAAAAAACAAAAACAAAAACAAAAAAAAGCACTCTTGGGGCTGGAGAGATGGCCCGTGGTTAAAAGCACCTGCTGCCCTTGTAGAGGATCCAAGTTCAACTCCTAGCACTTTCCTGGTAGCTTACAATACACTTGTAACTCTAGTTCTCTCCTTGACCCCTGGGCACTCAACATGCATGGGTGCAAGTACATACATGCAGGCAAAACACTTACATATGAAATAGGTAAATCTAATAAAAAGTTCTTTATCTTCGAAAGTTGCTCTTTTTATTGTGTTAGATGAAAGAATTTGCAGTAGACTGGTTTCTTGTAGTTGAGGCATTTTTTTTTTTTTTTTTTTTTTTTTTAGCAGCAAGGATCTTTTTCTTTCTGCTAACTAAGTAGTTCTTGTTAAAGTGCAAAATAATTTACTTTGAAATCTGTCTGTAATTTACTGCTATAACTTGTTTCTTGTAGGTATGTGACCTACAAGATGATAATTAACTTCTGTATGCTTCATTTTCTTTGTTTTGAGAAAAGTAAAGGCACTCGTGTGCATAAATGGCCCAGGCATGCTTCTTGCTACCACTGCATTATTCATGTGATCTCTTTTCAAACAATGAATGTTTTAAAAGAACAGATTAGAATCTTGAGCTACTCTAAGTGTCAGTAAGACTGAAGATAAGAAAAAAAGTCTTGGTGCCTTGGAAGGTTCTGAGCCTCCAGCCTCCAGGATATGCTCTATGTAATCAGAGGAAGTGTTGTCAGTTCAGCTGGGCGTGGGTTGATCAGATTGATTCTAAAAGTCATTTTCTCCAGTTGAGGATTTTCCAAAAAAGAAGGCTCCTGAGAAGAAGAGACATTTGTCTTTTCCTGGACAGGTTAAGCTGGTGAGGCAGTGCTGTGTGGTCTGTTGTAATTATTACTTAGTATGCGCACGTCTGTTGGTGTAAGCTGCAGCTGTCCAGCATGGCAGCCAGGGTGTGTGCTCTTGTCTCTGTCCTGAAGCCGAGGCACTGTACTGAGGGCGCCTCGGATTGGGTTATGTCTTCAGAATGAGAAGTCAAAAGTGGCAAGCTGGGGACACTGCCACACCCCCTTTTGACTGGCCACTCAAAATCGGCTATTTTGTGAAAGGAACTTAGTGGGACATAGGTACCCAGAGGGGTAATTTTCTCTTATGTTGTTAAAAGCAAGTTGTTTTGTTCTTTAAGATACTATTTCTTTAAGGTGGTTGTATTATAATTTCTCTCCTACTTAGTTTGAGAGAAAATGATTTCTTGTTACTAAAAGAAAGGGACCAGGGACCCTCCTACTTCTGATATTTAAAGTTTTTTTTTTTAATTTTTAATTTTTATTTATTTTTAATTTTTTTCCTTTTTGTTTTTCAAGACAGGGTTTCTCTGTCTATCTCTGGCTGTCCTGGAACACGGAAATCTGCCTGCCTCTGCCTCCTGAGTGCTGGGATTAAAGGTGTGTGCCACCTGTCCAGCTATAGATTTTATTTTTAATTGTTTGTGTGTGTGTGTGTGTGTGTGTGTGTGTGTGTGTGTGTGTGTGTGTGAGAGAGAGAGAGAGAGAGAGAGAGAGAGAGAGAGAGAGAGAGAGAGAGAAATGCCAACAGAGGCCAGCAGAGGATGTTGGGAATCCCTGGAGTCTCTAGCACTTGAGTTACAGGTGTCTGAACCACCTGAGATGGGGCTGGGAACTGAACTAGTATTCTTAACTGCTGAGCCATTTCTCCAGTCCCATAATTAAAGGTCTTATGATTGGAAATTAATTAATAGCCAGGCTAGCAGCTCAGATCCTCTACTGTCATCTAATGACAGGAGACTCTCATGTTCTGGGTCCTGTTTTTTAATTAATTAATTAATTAATTAATTATTTTTGCCTGTTGTCCAGGGTGGAGGTTTTTTCTTTTCCCCCTTTTCAGCTATAATGGGATGCTGTATTCTATGACTGACAGAATTTGCTAACCACCCTGATCCCCCAAAGTGTTTGTTCCCTGGGGGGAGGGTCTGGGCAGGGCTTTGTGCCCTGCTTTTCTACTCAGTAGCAACCACTCATCTCTTCCATGTCTGGACCACCTTGTTCACGTGCTTTCTCAGACTGTCCGGTGGAGGGCCTGTGAGTGGGTACGGGGTGTGAATGCCTCCTAAGTCAGTGGCTTCCGGGTGCTTCCATTGCCTTGCAGACCTCAGTGCTTGGTAACAGAAGTTAGAGAGTTCTTAGCCATTTGCTTGTCTTCCTAGAGGGGAGTCAGTTACTCCAACATCCCTGGAAGTGTCCATCTTTCCCTGGTTAGATTTATTTTATGTTTATGAGTGCTTTGCCTGCATGTATGTGCTTGGTGCTCACCGAGGCCAGAAAAAAGTATCAGATCACCTGGAATTGGAATTATGACTGGTTGTGCACTGCCTTGTGAGTACAGGAAATCGAAGCTGGATCCTCTGCAAGAGCAACAAGTGCTTGCAACCCCTAAGCCATCTCTCCAACCTTTCCCCTGGGGTTTAATTTGCATCACCATCCTGCAGTCTGAGCTATGATTATATTTAAGAATTCTTAGGCTTGCGGCCAGGATGGCTTAGTGAGTAAAAAAGTCTTTGTGATTAAGCTGATTGAACTTGAGTTAATCTGTGGGACCCACCTGGTGGAAGGAGAGAACTGACATTAAGTTGTCCTCTGACATGCATGGGAGGTCACACGCAGACGATAAATAAATGTAATAAAAGAATTCAAAAGAATAACGTCTTTGTAAATTGCATGTTGGTGTGCAAGCAACGTGCGTTTTGGTGTCTTTATTCAGGTGTGGGCCTGCATGTTTGTGAATCTGAGCTGGATGCAGTACTTCTTCCCCTTCACATCTTATCTGCTATAACTGTGATCTGTCAGTGCAGGACTGACTAGTACTACTAACATGGTACTGCAAAGGTAGCTTAGTGACTCTTCTGTTGTCAAGAAGCATCGTGGATTCACACCACTACAATTAGTCTGTTGTTGTTTCTAAGTAGAAGTAATAAAGAAGTATGGTTGCTATTAAGAGGAACAATGAAAAATCCTTCTAATGTCAGTAGCTCAACTTGGTTAAGCATTTACTATGTGGCAGGCTTTATGTTAAGTGTTCTGCATGCTGTGTTATCTTGGGGTATGTGTGCGATATCATTTCTCTATGGAGACAGCGTCTTGTTGGTTAATGGGTGGTTCTGTGGTGCAGGTGAAGGTGCTGGTTTAGGTGTTATCTCTGTTACAGTTCTGTTTTCAGAGTCCCTAATGACAGCACACAGCTGCTGCTGACACTTCAGACTCAAGATAGATTTCATGAAGTTTAAGAACCTTAATTTTTGCTGGGCCACAGTACTTTTATATCAGGGCTCATGCTACTTTTCAGCCAGAGTTTATATGCATTGTGACATCCTGAGAAGACATTTGCATTTCTTTAGGACCCTCCTGGATATTGAGTCTGACTCATTTGTGTTCAAGGACCTTCCTGATCATGTTTGCTATTGGCTGTTGTTTGCTAGCACTTGAACCAGCCAGTGCTTTCCTCTTCGCTCTTCACAGTAGTCTTGGTGTGGCCACTGGATCTGTATGTCAAGAGAAGAAATTGCGGAATAGAATCATTAATTTCCCCAATGCTGCCAGCTTGTACGTCAGCAAGAGGCTTTAAACCAGGCTTTACTGTAGTGTGTTACCATGTGAGCATAGACCACGGATGCAGCCTCCCCAGATTAAAGACTTGCTTCTAGATTAGTAGTGGGTATTTGTGCATCTGGCTTACTTGAGCTTTAAAGAAGAAGCCCTGTCTTCAGATGGAACGTCAGAAGATGAAAACAATTTCTTAAGGCTGTGAGTCATGTCTTAGAAGACTTTAAATGAACGCCATGAGCTTAAAACTAGAATTGAACCTAATAGTAGGCCCTGTTGCTTACCCTGTCATCTGCTTCCAGTTTCTTCTAGGTCTAAAAACACCTTGTCTGGTATGGGACTTCAGGTATATAAATACCAAAGTAGTGGGGAGTGAGAATGCTGTATTGGTGTTCCAGGGAAGTCTCATTCCTGGGGTTCGAAACTCGGGAGATTCTTCCTAGTCTCCTCTTTGTTGTTGAATCTCACAGTGTGTCAGCGGAGGTGAGGTATACTGTGGGTGGGTGATGGGAGGAGTCAGCTTGTTGGTTAATGATTGGGACTTGTTAATTCTGTTGGTTGGGCAGGCCTTTGTGTTAGATCCTGCACAGAACACACTACTTGCAACAGCACACAGGTCTTCCCTTTGTCTAATGGTAGTTTAGAGAGATTCAAGTGAGAAAATGTGTGTGGTTCTACATAATTCACCCACACTGTTAGGAAGCTGTCTCAACAATAAGACCTTGCTACTGAGGGACACTGGCATCCTCTTTACATCTTGAGAGCAGCATCTGTCCTGGAGAGGCCTAGTAGAGAATGTTAGTATTGTGTGACATTTTCTTTCTTTCTTTTTTTTTTTTCTTCAAGACAGGGTTTCTCTGTGTAACCTTGGTTGTCTTGGAACTTGTTCTGTAGACCAAGCAAGGTTGCTTGCCTCGAACTCACAGAAGTCTGCCTGCCTCTGCCTTCTGTGTGCTGGGATTAAAGTGCTACCACTGCCTGGTAAAATTTTCTGATTTCAGAGAATGTAAAGGAAATACTGTGTTCTTTTTCAAAACAAGATAGAAACAATTGCATTGACCTAAGAGAGCTGAAGTTAGATATCTTGTGGTTTTCTTTTTCAAGCTCCCAATTGAAGATGTATGCAGCTTAGCATCCCAGTCCGTGCCCATCGAGCTGACTGCTGTAGTGCCTGAGTCTACAGAAGACATCCTCTTAAAGGGCTTCACTTCCTTAGGAATGGAAGAAGAAAGAATTGAGACTGCACAGCAGGTAAATGGTATCATCTTTTCTGTGGACATTGGATTATTCTAGGTGTCTCAAGACAAGCTAAAACAAGAGGCATAACTCACTTGCACCAGGCCTACATGTATCCTAGGGTATCTGTGAACATAGCCTAACACTTGCAGATGACAACATGATATCATATGTCAAAGATTAGACACCCCAAGGTCACTAGCATCAGGTCTTTGTAGAACAGTCTTGGTTTTGTGTTAGTTTTGAGTGTTTTTAAGTGACCTTATTGCTTATCTTCATTAGAGTTTTATTTTTGTGAAGGGACACCATGACCATGGCAACTCTCATAAAGGGAAGCATTTAATTGGGGCCGGCTTACAGTTTCAGAGATTTAGTTTGTCATTGTCATAGCAGGAAGCATTGCAACACACAGCAGACGTGGTGCTGGAGAAGGAGCTGACAGTTGTACATCTGGATTGGCAGGCAGTAGGAAGCAAGATATAGTGGGCTTGGCTTGAGGGTCTGAGACTACAGAACCCACCCCCATTGGCACACCTTTTCTAACAAAGCCACAACTACTTCAACAAGGCCATACATCCTAATAATGCCACTCCTGGTGACCAAGCATTTAAATCGATGTGTCTTTGGAGACCATTCTTATTCAAACCACGACACTACCCAATTATATTGGCAATACAGATAAAAAATAAGATAATAGAATAACCTAATAATAGGGCTGGAGAGATGGCTTAGTGGTTAAGAGTACTGGCTGCTCTTCCAGGGGATCCAGGTTTGATTCCTAGCATCCACATTGGGCTGCTCACAGCTGTTTTTAACTCCAATTCCAGGGAATCTGATGCCCCTTCTCACATTTGCAGGTGTAAGACATACACACCAAAATACTCATACTGATTATAAAACTGATTTAAAATAATTTTAAAAGATAACAATAAATTATTACAGAAATATGTACATCTAGATAAGCATACATATCTCCTCTACTTGTTTTAAAAATCTAAATTTTTTTAGGTGAAAATTTATAATTTTGTTATAGTAATTTAGCATGCATTTTGGTGTTTCCTTACTGCTAATTACAAACTTAAATGTGTAGTAGTTTCTATAGGTATTTTCCTGTTTATTCTTTCTGACTTGTTAAGACAGTTAGAGCTATCTATGCCTATACCACCCTGAACACACTGGATCTCTTCGGATCTTGGGAACTGTGTAGGGTTGGGCCTGGTTAGTAGCTGAAGGGGAGAGTTAGAGCTAGCTGAGACAGGAGGATCACCAGTTTGAGGTGAGCCTGGATATATAGCAAGTTCAAGTGTATTTTGGGCTACATAGTGATGCTCTGTCTTTAAAACTAAAACAAAGACAAAAAAAAAAGTGTTAAAGCGGAGGCAGTTCCAAATGAAACGTAAAGCAGAGTCACTGAATTGTATGCATTGTAAGTCAAGAGAGGCAGTGAAGCAGCAGAGGCAAGCTCCTGCTGTAGTTAGGCCGACCTTCTGCTCCTGCTGTAGTTAGGCCGACCTTCTGCTCCTGCTGTAGTTAGGCCGACCTTCTGCTCCTGCTGTAGTTAGGCTGACCTTCTGCTCCTGCTGTAGTTAGGCCGACCTTCTGCTCCTGCTGTAGTTAGGCTGACCTTCTGCTCCTGCTGTAGTTAGGCTGACCTTCTGCTCCTGCTGTAGTTAGGCCGACCTTCTGCTCCTGCTGTAGTTAGGCCGACCTTCTGCTCCTGCTGTAGTTAGGCCGACCTTCTGCTCCTGCTGTAGTTAGGCTGACCTTCTGCTCCTACTGTAGTTAGGCCTACTTACCTCTGCTGCTGTTGGAGAGTCACCTCAACCTACATCTGCTCCTGCTGTAGTTAGGCCGACCTTCTGCTCCTGCTGTAGTTGGGCTGACCTACGTCTGGAAGTCAGCTCCATTACTTAGCATCACTGTAAGTCTTGGCAAATTATTTACCTTTTAGTTTCTGAGTCTATAAACTAAGGATGATTATATACCTATCTCCCATGGTTTTAGGAGAATTAAATAACACATGCAAATATAGTGTGTAGCAAGCACACAATGAGTGCTTAGAAACTGCTAGACAAGGTAGATGAAAAGCCTGTATCCTCTTGATGTTGACTCTCACTTTGAGAACTGGCAAAGGTGGACTTGAACGATGTTGTGAATGTTATTGGACATCTTTTTCTTTTTTTTTTCTTTTCCCCTTCCACATCATCTTAGTGCATGTAAAATGGCAGGTTTCAGCATGGTCCGTAGATCTGATGCCCCTGAACCGTGCTCTTGTCCTCACTGTCCTCCCTGGCTTTCCCCACTCTTGCTAACTCTTCTCTCTCCCTTCTCTCCTTCCACAGACACTTCCCTTCTGTGAAGACAAAACCTTCTGTATTAAATTCACATTTTTACACACCTTTTAAAAATTTGAAGCATCTAATATGTTGGGTTATTGTTTATTATGATAAAATTTACTTACTTTAAATGTCAGCCAGATGAGTTTTGGAGAGTGTATATACCGGTATAACTACTATCAAAAAATGAACCTGCAATGAACCTATTTTTATGTTTGAGACAGGATCTCGTGTAGTACAGGCTGGCTTTGTATTCCTGATGTAGCCCAGACTGTCTTTGAACTCTTGATCTTCCAACCTCTACTTCCTAAGTGTTCTAATTATAGGTGTGTGCCAACATACTTGGCTAAAATAGAAAACAATTTTATCATCACCCTCCTCCCCCAAATGCAAATTTTGCAAATTTCTCGAGTTAATTTACTCTTTTACCTGTTTTGTTTTTCTTTTCTGTTTTTTCCTTCCTCTCCCTTCCTCAGTGTATCCCAGGATGGCTTTGAACTCAGGATCCTCTTGCTTCAGCTTTCTGAGTGCTGGTATTGCAGGCATGTATGTAGATTTTTATCAATTTTTAAATAATGGATGATTTCTTTTAACATTGGTATGGGGCAGACATAGCCTCAAGTCCATATTCTTTTTCACTTTGCATTTTTATTTTATATGTGTGATGTTCTGCCTGCATGTCTGTGTCTGTGTACCAGTTACATTCCTGGTGCCCTCAGTAGTCAGAAGGTGTTGGATTTCCTGGAACTAGAGTTATAGACAGTTGTGAACTATCATATGGGTTCTGGGAATTGAACTGGGTCATCTGGAAGAACAACCAGTTGCTCTTAACTACTGGGCTATCCCTGCAGTTTCCCCAAAGTCCATACTTAATTTACTATGTGATTTTTCAAGTTTATAGTCTCATCATTCTTATTAGGTAACATTAATATTAATATTTACCCAATGCCCTATGCTAATTCTTCAAATTTGGCAAACTAAGAGCCAGGTACTAGTTTCTTTAGAAAAAACATTTATTTTTTTTTATATGTGTCTTTTGTTTATTTGTTTGTTTTGTTTTGTTTTTCCGAGACAGGGTTTCTCTGTATATCCCTGGCTGTCCTGGAACTCACTCTGTAGACCAGGCTGGCCTCGAACTCAGAAATCCACCTGCCTCTGCCTCCCAAGTGCTGGGATTAAAGGTGTACGCCACCACTGCCTGGCTTTATATGTGTCTTTAATACTGCTTTTCTTGACTTGACTCTGGAAATGACCAATGCTTTTCATATTCTTTGCTTTTCCTGGCATATAAATGCTAAATATTTAATAAAGCTCAAAGCTAATTATTAGTGGCTGAGCCCTAGAAATAAGATTCAGTTAGGTAATGCCTGCCCCTTCGCTTGTGCTCTCCCATGTAATTATTTTCCATTTATTTGTTTTAGTTTGGTTGAAGGAATAATACTCTTTGTTTTCCAGTTTTTTTCATGGTTTGCAAAGCTGCAAACTCAGATGGATCAGGATGAAGGAACTAAATATAGGTATGTGTGGATCCTTTATTTGTTGGATATCCTGATTTTTACGTCATAGTCATCTCAAGTTACCAAAACAACTTAACAGTCGAATTTTCCTTACGACTGCCCAGCGTGAGATTGGGATTATAAATGATTTTAGAGAAAGAACCACAGAAAGTATGTGGGTCAAGAATTGTGTGAGAATTCTCTGAGGTATTTGTTGTTCAGGAGAAGTGTCCATGGGAGGAAGACCTTAATGATGGCCTTTTAGACTGAGTAAGCTAGTGTATGCTGCAAGCATGGGAGGGAAGACACCAGGCAGGTTCTTTCTGAGGTTAGATTATGGGTTCTGCATTTGTGTTCAGTTAACATTTTTTATGGCCCTTGTTGTTGTTGGTTTTTTTTTTTTTTTTTTTTTTTTTTTTTTTTTTTTAAAGACAGAGTCTCACTCTATAGCCCTGGCTGTCTTGTAGCTTACTTATGTAGACCAGGCTAGGTTTGAACTCACAGAGATTTGCCCGTGTCTGCCTCCCAAGTGGTAGGAGTGAAGGTACGCACTACTACTTTTGGTATATCCGTGGCCTACTTTATCCATAGCCAATCACCAAGAAACGTTACCGTCTCCATTTTACAAATGGCCAGACTGAGGCCTGGACACATTAATTGCCAGTGTCATTTGGTCTTAGATAGAACTGCCGTTTGGACCAGGGTCTTCTAGTCTCAAATTCAGAATTCTTTTCATGTGGCCTTTGGAGGTGGCAGTTATCTGAAGAAGTAACTTTCCTTGTTGCCTTGGGATGTCCTCGTGTCCCATCTCTGGAGGTTGACACCAGTGATTTATTGACTTACATGCAAGAAACCAGGTTGTGGCTCCAAGGCGAATTCCATTTGTTGCTTGTGTTGTCAGCGATCCATCTTCCTCAGCACTGAAATAGTGTATGGGCTAGCTTCACTGTGGTTCTGAGTGGTAGGCATTTACAGCTGTGGGTCAGATTTTCCACCTGATATTTATGCTTTTAGAAAAACATGAGACCTTA
Source organism: Arvicanthis niloticus (assembly GCF_011762505.2). NCBI lineage: Eukaryota > Metazoa > Chordata > Mammalia > Rodentia > Muridae > Arvicanthis > Arvicanthis niloticus. Next base: position 44,411,645 of record NC_047660.1, read on the forward strand.
TTGTTTATTGACTATGCTTATTGGGGGAAAATATTATTGCCAATCCCCTCTTGGTTCTGTTTTCTAGACAGATGAGGGATTACTTGTCTGGGTTTCAGGAACAGTGTGATGCTATACTGAATGATGTGAACCGTGCTCTTCAGCATCTGGAGTCATTGCAGAAACAGTATCTTTTTGTGTCCAATAAGACAGGAACGCTTCATGAAGCCTGTGAACAGCTCCTAAAAGAACAGGTAATTGGGAGTCAGGGAAGAAAGAGGGAGGGGTCAGTGGTTAATTCATTAGTGATGAATGCTGTTTAACTTTAGTTTTTAACTTCCCCGAGAAGATCACGGAGGCCGGTCTGTATGAGACTGTGCTAAGCATGCAGATTGCTGTAAAGGGGGCAGAGCCAGAGGCAGACTTTCTTGTTCTGATCTGCTAGGTGCAGCTACAGAGTGTACTGGTTATTTTGTTCTGTCCTTTACTACTGACATTTTCAGAGTGATTGTACTAAGGGCGGTTTTTGTTTGTAATCTGCCTGAGGAGGTTGTATTTAAACTGTGAGTGAGAGAGAACATTGAAGTTACTGTATTTCAGAATTTTCTCTATTTTTTGTGTTTTTAAAAGACAGGCACTTATTTTATAAAAGACCATTTAATACTAATTACAGTCTTCTTGTTGATGGGTGCAGAAATTTTTGAGCATGATTCTGAAGTCATACTTAATTTAAATTTAAATGTCAGATATAAATCTATTCAAAGTAATTTTGACGTTAGGGTACTGATTTCATGTAGTTTTATATTAATTGATCTTTCTCTGTAAAATGTGAGTCGGAGCTTGCTGATCTTGCTGCGCACATCCAACAGAAGCTGTCTTATTTTAATGAGCTGGAGACAATTAACACAGTAAGTGCTTTGTAGTTCTTTGTAAAGTTAGTGATATCTTATGTTTCCCTTTGTAGTACTCTTCAAGCATGTAAGTGATACTTAATAGTTGGTCACTGATGTAGTTTCTGATTTAAGTAGTGGATATACCATTAGCATTTAGAATTTTCCCTATGTGATGCAAATAAGATTTCTTAAATTGTGTTATTGTGACTGGATCTCTTGTTGATTACCTGTTCTAGAATTTCCCTATAAGCTGTGAAAATGAGGACAATAAATGTCCAGTTTTAAATGTTGCTGTGTTGAATTTTTATAATTCTGTTCATACATTTTTAAAGTCGATTCTCATGTTCAGTTTGAAGAACCATATAGTCTCCATAGAGCAAATAATTAGGGCTTCTGAGTAAATTATATTTCTATGTTTCTGACTTGTAAGTTAGTCATAATTATTTATAAATCGTATTATTAAGTTATTAAAGTAATTGTAATTACTATAGTCTAATATTAAAGACATAAAAGTAAAGCTGGCAGCCATTTAGACATGGGATGCAATGTGAATTGGTTCATTGGCAAATCACCTTAGTATCAAGGAAGAATAAATGGCTAGTAAAATTTGACTTCTTTTTTTTTTTCTGTGCTGGAAATAGAACCCAGAGTCCTATGAGCCTTCCCGCAAATGCTGTGACTGCTAGTTAATCCTTTAACTGTAAGAGTGACCATGACCAAATGCAGGCATATTGTTCCGTGATAGACAGTGAGATACTGGGCCCCTGATGTAGAGTTCAGTTTAGCATTGCACAGCAGCATAGCAAAAACACTCTCTGGGGCTCTTTTCTGCTTGCTTACTTATTTATTTTTCACTAGGTTGACACTAATTAGGTTGCCATACATGGACCACAGTTGAGGATATTTCAAGATTGTTTTATTAGCCTAAAAGTACACTATTATATTTAAAAATATGTTAAATTCTAGTTGATAATTTTCAATGTTTACTTTTTTGTTGCTGTAATTGATTGTTCCTTTCCTTCTACTTGAAGAAATTGAATTCCCCTACGTTGTCTGTGAATAGTGAAGGATTTATCCCTATGTTGGCCAAGTTAGATGATTGTATGACATATATTTCATCTCATGTAAGTCATTTTTATGTTTTAAAAAATATTAGCATTTCTACTATATTTCTTAGGCTATACAATCATTTTTTCCCAGTGGGAAAAATATAGTCACTTCTCTCTGTATAGCTTTGTCCTGTGTGAATTCGACAAGTTGTACATTGCAAGGATTAAAAGAACTTTGTTTGTACTAAACACGTACAGCCCATTTTCCTTGTTTTCATTACTCCCTGAGTGGTACAGCATAACAGCTGTCCCATAGTGTTATATTATGTTAGTCTCATTCATAACTGGGGGTGAGGTAAAGTATAAGGGAGCATGTGTTTGGTATATAAAACTTCTGCACCATTTTATTTAAGGTATCTGAGTACTACCCTCTTAACCTTTGGGGTCTTAGAACTAGTGCTGTATGAATATTGAGGGATGATTGTATGTTTGTAATACGCTGAAGAAAAATGTGCGTTTTTTTGTTGCTGTTCTTTGTGATATACACAGTACTTTTGGCTTCTGAGAATTTCTGGAGTGGAAAAGGCCCTCACTGATTCAGCCCTTATCCTACTTAAAAGGATGTGACGTTTTCCGGTGCTCATTTATGGATGTGCAAGATACTCTTGGAGATACATTACTTGGGTGGGGGTGCAGCCGATGCCCAGAAGGACAAGTCCTTTCATTTTATCCCTCTCCTGATCTCCCAAGGATTTCCTGCTGTTGTTAGTTTTGCTAACTCAGTTTTGTTTCTAGTAGGGTCTTAACACTAGCTTCAAAAGTTCATGGGGCACTGACATTTAATTGCTTGTAACTGTAAATGCTGACTGAGTCCCTATTTTGTGACCCAAGTCATTCATTCAAGTAGTCTTCTTCATGGAGCTAATAACCTACAGAACTTCCTGTATTGCTTTGCACAGAGGACACCTTGGTTGTCATTGACAGTTTGCTAATTGTTAATATTTATTTCTTTTGTAAATTTCCTTGTTTTACAGCCTAATTTTAAAGATTATCCTGTATACTTACTGAAGTTTAAACAATGTCTTTCTAAAGCTTTGCACCTCATGAAGACATATACTGTGAACACACTGCAGACTCTCACAAATCAGTTACTAAAAAGGGTGAGTTAATTGATCCTAATGTCAGCTTGGTTTTTATTTTTGATTTATTTGCCTTCCACCATCTTTATCTGAACTACTACTGTATAATTAAGTAAGAATCTATGCTGTAGGTTTTATATTTGAAAAGTATGGCTGTGTCCTATATAGCACAGCTGATAGAGCCCTTGCTTGGTATTAAAAAGTCTGCTTTCAACCCCTAGCACCAGAGGAAAAAATTAAAATGAGGAAAATTCTTTTTCATTATCCACCATTTAAACTTACTCACTTTTACTGTTTCTGATTTATTTTGCACCAATATTTTTATGAAAAAGCTAAAAGGAATGTTTGAGGCAAGAAGTAGCTTATATTTCATTCTATAGTTTATCGGTTAGTGTTGGGTTCTACTCATAGTTCTTGGACTTTACCCTCAGGATACATGGCTTTGGCCATGGACAGCTGTTACAGTGCTCCGACTGCACCCAGGCCTTGGACACACCAGAGAAACACTTTACCACTGACTTACACATTTAGCCCATGGAGTTTTGAGACAAGGTATCACTGTGTTGCTCAGCCTGGGCTTGACCTTGTGGTCCTCTTGCATCTTAGATGCTTGGATTGCAGGCATTTACCACCATAACCTGCAACATCCATATGTCTATTGAGTATGTCCTCATGTTTAGTATTATATTAGAGACTGATGGTGGGAAAGAGAGCTCATAAGCTCCATGCTGTCACAGTGATTCACAAATCATAACTAGTAAAAATGAAAGAAAACTGGTCACAAATCATAACTAGTAAAAATGAAAGAAAACTGGTTACAAAAATGAAAGAAAACTGGTTAGCATATATTAGTATATGCTAGGTAGAAAAGTAACACACATTGACCAGGTTAGAAAATAAGAGTAGAGCTGTCTAGGATGGTCACTGAATATATTTTCTCCCAAGAAAACAAAGCTGGAAAGGCTGCATTTATTTCTTAACCTCACTTTTCAGTTGGACAGACCTAGGACTTACACTGCTTGGGCAGTTCAAGGCCAAGTCGGTATAACTAACTCATCGAGGGCTGTCACATGGTAAAGTAAGACGAAAGGAAACTGAAGATAGGCTGTGATGTTTTTAGAGGTAGACCAGTGTCTGGAGTTTGCCGGGCCTTGGAGCTCAGTCTTACCTTGGCAGAGGGAAGCAGTGAGGGAGACATAAAACGTTTAAGTCTGAATGCAGTTATACTTACTGCCAAAAGTCAAGTAACACAGGATTCATTTTATCTATAAAGGGAAGATGATGGCACCACTAATTAGATGATAGCTATAGCAATATTAAGATATATAACTTCTTTTAATTTTCTTTAAGCTTTGTTAGGTATGGAGGCCAAGCAGTAGATGGATGAAGTGGTTTGTGTTTATTTTCTGAGCAATGATGTGTTTTTTAATATCTTTCTTCCCCATGTTTCTTCAGGACCCCTCATCAGTCCCTAACGCAGACAATGCCTTCACACTATTTTATGTGAAATTTCGAGCCGCTGCCCCTAAAGTCAGAGTAAGTCTGTTGACACATATTGCATGTTGTTAGCCAGTCCTTTGGAAGGCCATCCCGTGCCTTATCCTTTCACTTATCCCAGGAAGTGGACTTGAGTGAAAGAAGAGCATTCCAAGTCTCCAGAGCAGGAAACTCTTCACCTTTCCCATGATGCTCAGGGCAGTTACTAGATGAAACTTTAGATTTGGGGGTGGTGGAGGTGGTGGTAGTGAGATGGCTCAGATCTAAAGAGCCTTGCTGTCAAGCCTGATGGCTTGAGTTCAGTTGCTGGTGAAGGACAGGACCAACTCCTGCAGGATGTACACACACACACACACACACACACACACACTCACACACTCACACACGTGTGTTACTATTGCTATGATGAAACACCAGGACCAAAGCAATTTGAAGAGGAGAGAGTTTATTTGGCTTACATTTTCACATCACTGTCAAAAGGAAGTCAGGACAGGAACTCAAACAGGACAGCAGGAGCTAATACACAAGCCGTGGAGGAGTGTGCTTATTGGTTTGCTCCCCATGGCTTGTTCAGCCTGCTTTCTTATAGAACCCAGGACTACCAGTCTAAGGATGGCACCACCTGTAATGGCTGGGTCCTTCCCCGTCAATCACTAATTAGGAAAATGTCCTACAGGCTTGCCTACAACCTGATCTTATGAAGGCATTTTCTCAGTTGAGGTTTTCTCCTTTCAGGTGACTTAAGCTTGTGTCAAGTTAACATAAAACCACTCAGCACACTCACTAAACAGATGTAAAAGGAAATGAAGCTGAGATTTACAGTGGACTTTAGGGTGTTGTAAAGGGCAGGTTTTTAGAGATATAAGAACATGCATCTGTTGTAACTGCACTTGAGGGTGTTACTAGAGTCTGACGGGAACAGGAAGGAGAAGTGACCAACAGGCTGGTCCATGAAAAGTAGAAATCAAGCGACCAATCTGAAGCCTGAAAAGGCTTTGGTTAGATCACCACCTTAGAGAGTACACTTAAAAGAAATGGATTACAGTAAAGAGAAATCCAGAAGTAGGAGGAGGACCCCTCAACAAGCACAGTTTGCAGCCATTCCGGGGAAGAGTAGGAGCTGGACAAGGCTCTGGTCGCGATTGTCTGAGGGGAGGTTTGGTCCGCCCTTCCTGAGAAGTGTTTGCTGTTTAAGGGATGGTATCTGTCCTGGTTAAATTAGAAGTGGAGAGTAATGGTTAAAAGCTGGTGTTTGTACATGTTATACTAGTTGAGAGAGTTTACTGGAGCTAACAGACGTATGTTCTTTTTGTCACTAGAAGGAATGTGACACTTTTGTTGACAGGACTTCATGTTCTTTTTTGAAAGTCAGCCAGTTAAAGGAGACTGATTTTGTTTTTCAGATGGAAGACACTTGATTTTGTGTAGAAGACTGAGGCAGAGGTTGATGAGGAGATTTGGATTGTGCCTGATTGGTTTCTTTTGTCTGTTAGCTAAAAGCCAATATTGAATATCTGATCCGGAAGGAAATGGTTTAAAGAGGACTTAGGGTGGTGGGTGACTGTTAAATGACTGCCAGTCATCAATGGCTTTACCACTTTAAAAAAAAAATAACCAGTTAGTATACATGATGGAGTTGCACTTGTTTTACAATAGAAAACATAAACTACTTAGCTAGGAGGAATCTCAATGGAATTACGGGATGAGTAAAATGACAAAAGTACACCAAAACCCACAAAAGATTAAAAAGACAATAAAACTGTCCTGGCCCTTGCTGTAGAGAGTTAGGTTTGAAATGTCGATTCTTTTCAGTGTAGTTTATTTGTTGGAATGTCCTGTTAGCTAAAATTACAGAAAGGCTTTTTTTTTTTTTTAGATTTATTTATTTATTTGTGTGGGTATTTTGCCTGCATGCTTTTATGTATTTACGACATGTAAAAGCTGCCATGTAGGTGCTGGGAATTGAACCTGTGTCTTCTACAGAAACATCCAGTGCTCATAACCGCTGAGCTATTTCTACAGCCCTGAAGAAAGATTTCTTTAGGTCAGCAAGACAACAAAATTTTGGAAAATGTAGTGTTGTTGATTTAAGAATTCACTGGCAGATCACTGCCAGACATGAAAAATTCTAGAAGTAAGTAAAAAGGAAGACCTAGAATTTTCAACATGTATTGGGAAAATTTGTTATCTGGATTAAAAAAAATAACCTTTTTATTTTATAACATTATCAGTGATCTGATAAATATTAAATTAGTAAGTAGACCCCCAAAATACAACAAGAATTATTTGAAAAAAAATCAGATTATAAGATTAAGAATATAAAAATTAAGAATTTTAAATCTTAAGTAGGAAAATAAAGGTAGAAACTGGAATGTTTGTTAAGAAAGATACATATCTATTATAAAATGGCCAGATAACTCACAAAGTGTGGGGAATGCATGCCAGTTAAGACCTTTTTATTGTCTCAGAAATTTCAAATTAAGGTATAATAGTGTTTTGAGGTTTCAGTGATAGTAGTACTGCTGACAGGGGTGTAAATGGATTCCTCTCCAAAAAATATTTTTAGCAGAACAGATGAAAAACATACAAAGTCTGTCTTTCTCTGATTCAGTGTGTTGAAGTGCCCACAAAGTGGCGCTTACAGAGGAATTCCTTGGGAGCTGAAGGGAAGGAAGGCTTGGTGCTAAGAACACTGGCCACTGTTTCAGGGTGTCCAGGGTCAGTTTTTAGCGGCAGTTAATCAAGAATGTGTAACTCCAGTCCTAGGATCTGATACCTTCTCGTGGCCCCATCAGACACATGGTACACAGATGTACACACAGGCAAAACACCCATACATATAACAATAAATACAACTTTGGGAAAAGAAATCAAGAGAAAAGATTAGATACTCATGATATAGTTTGCTTTATGGAATCTCAGAGAAGTGAACCTTTCTGCCTGGCCTCTGATGTAGTAGAATACCTATTTGACACCAGAGTGTAAATTAGTGGCTATGAGTGTTTGGAAACAAATGTTGGACAGAACAGTTGATTTTGAGTATATCTACCAACAGGATAATATAAAACCATTTCATATGGTGTTATATTCATTTTTTTTAACTTTTGTTGCTACTGCTGTTTGAGATAGGATATTGCCATGTATGTAGTCCAGGGTGGCTTCAAACTCACTGTTGAGCTCAGGCTGTCTGGGAGTTCCCCAATGCTTCTTTTGCTTCGCCTTCCCAAGTACTGGGATTATAAGCATATGCCACTGTCACCAGCTTTATGTAATGTTTTAAATGCTGTTTGCAAAAATTTTTTGAGTGTTTAGTAGGTACCAGGTGGTATATAAGGCTTTCTGTGTGCCCCCCCGTGTTCTATTATTAAAGTGTTTAATGATAGAAAAATATTTATGAAATATCATTATAATATTTATTCATCAGATTATAGAGCTAAATATAGAGTACAATTCCAGCTTTGATTAAAAAGAAAATATGGGGCTAGAGATATAGTTCATTGGTTAAGAACACTGGATACTCTTCCAGAGGACCCACGTTTGATTCCTATTATCTACATGGTGCTCACAACTATGTAACTCCAGTCTTGGGTTCCAATGCCCTCTTCTGACCTCCATGTACACTCAGGTGCACAGACACACATGCAGGCAAAGCACCCATACATATAAAGAAAATTAAAGGGAAAGAAAAAGCAAGAAGGAAAGGAAATGTGCTAATTGAATATAAAAACTCTGAAAAATGTATACTGTGGTATTGAGTGTGATTGCTTCTTATATGTCACTTTTATGATTTTTACCTTTTTCACATTACTAATCAAGTGAGGGATACCAATTTAATCAGTAAGCAATGGGAAGTACAGTTAAGACAAGTGGACATGTAATGTGTCCTTCTTTATTTCACAGGTTCTAATTGAACAAATAGAACAACGATCTGAAAAGATACCTGAGTGAGTACTCAGCACTTCTCGTCTTCTTGTCCTCCTTCTTGGCAGTTTCCGAGCAGCTGCCTCCCTGTCTGTTCTCAGCCAAGTAGTCTGGGTAGAGAACAGTCTTGCGAGGCTTAGCAAGTGGATCATGGTGAGACTAGTGCAGTTTCCTTCTTTCTCAGGCAGGCAGCTGTGAGTTCTCTGTTGAAGAGAATCCTTCCTTAAAAGACCAGGCTTTTGTATCACTTCATTGTGGTTTCTGATCTATGTCTATGTTCCTTAGTGTTTTTAATGTGAGCAAATGAGAGGCGGCCATTATGGCTTTAGAAGCCTGGCAACCGATTCAGGAATTTTTTTGTTTTTTGAGACAGGGTTTCTCCATGTAGCCCTGGCTGTCCTGGAACCCACTCTGTAGACCAGGCTGGCCTCGAACTCAGAAATCCACCTGCCTCTGCCTCCAAAGTGCTGGGATTAAAGGCTTGCGCCACCACCACCCGGCCCTATTCAGGAATTTAAGATTAGATTTAATTTTTGGATTTCAAATAAAAGTTTATACAATGTATACTCCAGTCTATTTTTTCTAGTTTACCATATTGTATAGTCACTGTCCATAGTGATGGACTCATAAAAATATTTTAATTCAACCATCTCATGTACTTTGGCCTTATTCCTCCCCGTACTCTTCCCCTCTGTTTGTCAGTAGTCCTCTCCTTTCTGCAGCTGGCCCCTCTATTTTCATGTCTTGTGTGTGCATGTGTAAATCCAGCCTCCACACAGGAGAGGAGGACTCATACAATATTTCTCATCTTGTTCTCTGTTTGCCTCCCATCAGATACCAGCACTTGCTCAATGATATCCACCAGTGTTACCTTGATCAGCGGGAGCTCCTTTTGGGCCCAAGTATTGCCTACACCGTCAGGGAGCTCACCAGCCAAAACAACAGAGACCATTGTGCCTTGGTGAGTGAGTGCCTGCTGGTAGACACATCCTGCGCTTTGCTGTGTGAGACAGGCTGGCTTTAACAGCAGCACTCTTTCCCAAGTCTGACTCTGCCCCTGTGGCTGGCAGTCACCTTTAACCTTATTTCTGTAGCATACAGCTTTGTATCAAAGTAAGTCATATTGGATTCAGCAGGCTGGGATTGTTCTGCTTCCCAAATCAACATTTCTTCTATCCTGGAAATTAGTCCTTCAACTTTGTAAGATAGTCTCATTTTTTTTTTAAATATGAAGATTTATAAGTATGTATTTTTCTTTGTATACATCTTTGAACTCATCTTTGGGAGATGAAGTTTCAAAGCTAATGGATTTATGATAAAAATGTAATTTGTATGTGTTTCTTTTTTCTTTTTTTGGTTTAAGATAGGGTCTCACTGTGTAGCCTAGATTGGCTTTGATGTTTGCTTATCCCACCTCAGCTTCTGATTGCTGGGATTTCATGTTTGTGCCACCATACCTCAGCTTAGTTTTTGATGCAGAAATGGCCTTTTGTTTAGTGTGTCTTTGATTCATACTTTAGGAAAACACATAAAAGTTCTTTTTTAAAGTACCCCCTTTTATCTAGAAAATTATGTTTATTTTTGAGAATTTAGAAATGGAACAGTAAACAATTAAAAATTGGACCTTATTTTGCAGAAATCCATTGAGAACCACCCATTTTCTGTTTTCCAGAGAGTTGCTTATGAATATATGTGTGTAATCTCTTTGCAAGCAAAGCACAGCTTTGCTTTCACAGGAGCTGCGGTGTGCATGTTTGTAGGGGCTGTGTTTGTTTTGCAGGTTCGCAGTGGCTGTGCCTTTATGGTCCACGTCTGCCAAGATGAACACCAACTTTACAATGAGTTTTTCACAAAGCCAACGTCCAAGTTAGAGTAAGTAATATATGGAATAGCTCTGGTGGATAACATTTGATTTGCTGTTGATAATAATGGAATGATACATTGTAGATATATTATATATATCCTAATATATTCAACAGTTAACTGCAGTGTTTGGACTTTGTGGTGTTTGGAAATAGAATATTGTTGATTGTGATTATTTTTTAAAGTCTGTATTGAAAGACAAGCATGCTTTTATATTTTTTGTAGTAACATTTGGAGACATTCTGGGATGAAAACAAGAAGTCTAAGTCTTAAAAACTAAGGCCTGGGATATGGAGCCTTTACCTACACCAAGTATAGTAGCTCCTTCTAGTTTAGAAATTCTGTGTGTAACTGAGGAACAATACTTAAAAATATACATTTTTTTTTATAATCTTTTTAAAAGTGATGTTTCAGGTCTGCTGTTAGTCACTTGACTCTCCCATGTTGGAGGGTTTGTCTCACAAAGCTCCCAAGATCATGATTCATATTGTAGTTCCTGATTTTGGTTGGTGGTTCCTCAGTGAAGTACTGTATATGGAAGGGCTCTCTGTTCATGGGCCCAAAGTACTTGAGGATTTTTTTTCCTTAAACATTTCCTTTTTCTTTCTTTCTTTCTTTTTTTTTTGGTTGTTGTTGTTTTTGTGAGTTTTTTTTTTTTTTTTTTTTTTGAGACAAGAGCTCTTCTCTGTAGCCCCGGCTGACCTGGAACTCACTCTATAGACCAGGCTGGCCTTGAATGTACAGAGATCTGCCCGCCTCTGCCGTTCAAGCACTAGGATTGAAGGTGTGCTCTGCCATGCCTGGCTATGTGTGGGGTGACTGTTTGATCTCTAGTGATGTAGAATATAAAAGGTAATAGTGTTTACTGGAATAATCTATATTTTGAAACTATAAAATTAGTCTTAAAAGTTGTAAGCAGTTAACTTGTGGCTGGAGGCATCTAGTTGAACCGTTAGATTAAGTGTTGACCTGAGCTTTTAGGGCAGCAGTAGTTTACAGACGCGTTCTCGCTCCTTACTCTACACTGTTCCCAGGTACCATTTTCTAGTCCGCATTTATTCTTCTTTCTGGCTAGAAGAGGTACGCATGGGAAAAATCCTGAACATTTGACTATTAACAACTGCATTTTGTCTTTCCTTTCAGTGAACTATTGGAGAAATTGTGCGTGTCATTGTATGATGTGTTCCGGCCATTGATCATCCATGTCATTCACCTAGAGACTTTATCGGAGCTCTGTGGGATTCTTAAAAATGAAGTGCTTGAAGACCATGTACAGAACAACGGTAAATGTACAGAAGTGATCACTTTAAAGGACTTCTTAGTTGTATCTGTGGCTCAGTGAATGTGAGAACAATTGGACCTTTTCCTTCATAGCCTTAGTTCATACATACTTCAGGATTTTTAAGTTTTAAAAATTGTAGGTAGAAGGCTAATGTTTTGGAGCTTGGGTTGACATCTCTCTCCTTTTCAAATAAAGGTGTGCTTCATCTGGAACCATTTAATGGTACAGATTAAACGGATAAGGATTTTAAAATCTGACGAAGTCAGTAATGAAGTTGTCACTTTCCATTTTGGCTTTGGAGTCCAGAGAAAACTGAGCTTTGGCTTTTGTTAGGGATCTAGCACACTGGCCTCAGCTTACTTCATGCCTTTGATTGAAAACAAGGGGTTATTTAGCATCTGTAGGTAGTAGTGCTCCACCATCTTCCCTCTCAGCACTTAGCCGCCTGCCCAGCTGTCATCTATGGATTAGCTTGCGGCAGGAGCATGGTTTTGATGCCTTGGAAAACTTCTTCTGAAACCGTCTGGGTGCTGGGGGCTTTATCTCCGCTGCCATTTCCGGAAGTCAGGAGAGGTCATGTCACTCCTCAGAGGCATCTTTCTGTGGTGTGACTTCTCCCTCCCAGTGCTTCTGAATTTAGGGTGATGTTAAAGTGTTGTGAATGTTTTCCGTTACTGCGCAGTGTCTCTAGTCCCTGACCCTTGGAAAGAGATTACAGATTTATGTTTTAACATTAGTGGCTTCTTAGAAAGGGAAAAACACGATATGAATTTATATTTCACTTTTTTCTTTGTAAAATGTGGGATCAGTTTATTTCTAAAATGGGAGATGACAACCCAGTTAATAAGCTGTCTTAGCTAGCTTGTAGTGCTGGTCTGAGGCTATATGAATTAACTTAGCGCATGTACTCTTAAAACCCAGATTCATTATGACTGTAAATAATATAACTAAAATTTCAGAGTCCTGGGAAGAAGGTGGAAGGCCAATTTATTTTCCCATGTTAAACCTGAGGCAGTTGAAAGCGATCCATTAATTTTTTTAAGATCATTGAGTCATATTGGAATAAAGTTCAGCAGCAGTCTCTGAAACAGAGTGGTTCATCAGGTCAGCAGTCTGCTTAGTTAAAAGGAAGCTGCGGTGGATAATGGTCTCTCTTTTTTTTTTTTTTTTTAAAGCTGAACAACTAGGGGCATTTGCAGCTGGAGTAAAGCAGATGCTGGAAGATGTACAAGAAAGGCTTGTGTATCGAACCCATATCTACATTCAGACGGACATCACAGGCTACAAACCAGCGCCTGGAGATCTGGCCTATCCTGATAAACTAGTCATGATGGAGGTGGGGTCTCTTCACCACTGATCCCACACAGCTTGTGGATGTTTTATACTAGTTGAAATAGAATGTTTCTCTGAACTATCACTCAAAATATAAAATCAAATGTATTTGCCATAAAAGTCATAGGAAATGAGACTAAAGAATTTGAATACAAATTGTTAGTTTGTACTTATATTGGGTAACCTTTCTATACAGTTTTCTCTTCTTTGTTGAATGTGTGCATTCTTATGTTTTAAATTGAATTAGTGCTTTCTGCAGTTTCTCATATTTCTTTGGGAATGGCATATAAGAGGGCTGGTATAATAGCAGCCACCACAGTTAATGATGTTGGCGTGGCCCTTTGTCATACTCGTAAAATTATATTGTTCCAACTTTGGATTTATGGCTTGAAGGCTCCAGCTGTTACACTGACCCTTCGGACTGTTGTTTATTTTCTGTGACCTTTGGGTAGAGTTCACAGACTGCCTACGGTATCAGTGCTATGGCAGGGTTATTAGAGTGTAGAGCTTTTAAAGTGAGAACCTACAAATAAAAGCAAAAGTATTGTTAGTGATGCAGTGAGCTCTCGATGAATCCAGCACAGTGTCTTGTTTACTTTTACCTGCTTGTTCTTGTCAGCTGTTTTAGGGAGGGTTTGTTCCAGGCATTGTTTGAATCTGTAAAGACTTCGGTACGTAACTCTGGAAGGTCCGGATGGTGTTATTTTTAACACAATCATAATAGAATTTCTCACCTAAAAACAACAGTGTTTCTACAGTTCTGGGTTCAGATACCCAGGTTCAGAGTCAGCACTTGTTAATGCTCTCATCATAGTACCTTATGTTTTTGTCAGTATGGTTTGTCACCTAATCATTTGAAAGTAATTTGAGTACTTAAAATTAAATAAAATTGTGTGTGTGTATGTGTGTGTGTGTGTGTGTGTGTGTGTGTGTGCAAGCTTTATGGAGGCCAGAAGAGGGCATAGGATCCCCTTGGAGCTGGAGTAGCAGGCGGTTGTGAGTCACCAACCTGTGTGTAGGAGCTGAGAACCTTGAAAGAGAATCATGTCATGTGTCTTAGCTTCAGAGTGGTTGCTCCAGCCCAAGCTAAGGACTCTCGATACTTGACTCCTAAGCACCTTAGTTTTTTATGAATAAAAACTTTGCTTATAGCTCATGACACACAGAATAATAAAGTATAAAAAAATGAAGTTAAGGCTTCTCTACTTTGTTTTGTGTTTTACTTTTATCACCTACTGTTTTAAAGAGACCAGGTTTTGTCTCATTGTTCCTTTTATTTATTTATTTAAATAGTTTTGGTGAGAATACCGAATAGCTGGCGTTTACTTCTTCATTATATCAAAGGGACATAATGTGAGGTCTTACCATTAAGGGCTGAGGTGGTGATTATGAAGTGAAGGAGTATTTCTACTTTGTAGTGATACTGTTGGATGATACTTGAGTATTATAGGAGTACCCAGAACATCTGTTCAGCTGGTCCAGATCTTAAGACACAAAGAAAAACTGCACCTGAGTGTCCTTTCTTGTTTCTCTATGTAGCAAATTGCACAGAGTTTAAAGGATGAGCAGAAGAAGGCACCTTCAGAAGCTTCCTTTTCAGATGTACGGTTAGAAGAAGGAGAGTCCAATAGTTTAAGAAAGTCTGGTATGTTATGATGTCTTAACTTATGGCATCTATTCATTCAGTTAATTAATTAACCTCATTGTGGACTGTGTCTCTGGCTTTATTTCTTCCCCTCTTCCTTTCCCTCTCCCTTTCCCTCTCCCTCTCTCTGAGCCAGGGTTTTATGTAGACCAGGCTGCCTTTGAACTTCTCATCTTCCTGCCTCTGTCTCCTGAATGCTGGGATTACTGGCTTGCCCCACTGTACTGCATTTGCAGTGCTGAGGGATCATACCCAGGTCTTTGTGTGTTCTAGGCAAGGACTCCACTATCTTTAAGAAATGTAAAATTAGAACTTTGATTGAAGAATGTCCTTATTGGAGGGATTAAAGATTATCCAAGTGCTATATGACTTTGAAAAAAATGTTTACCTTCAGATCTTTTATTATTTATTTAAAAAGTTTTCCTCTTTATTTTTATTTTATGTGTATGGATGTTTTGCCTACATCTATGTCTATCTACCACATGCATGTAGTGCCTGTGGGGTCAGAGAGGGCATCCGAGCCCTGGAGCTGCAGTTACAGAGGGTTGTAAGCTGCCATGGGGTGCTAGGATGGAACCCAGGTTATAGAAGAGCAACCAGTGCTCTTGACCACTGAGCCGTCATACCAGCTTCTCCTCAGAGATTTTGAACAATCCAGATCTGGATTTTTTTTTTCCCTCTATTTCTGTGTACTTCTGTATATCCCTGGCTGTCTTGGAACTAACTGTGTAGATCAGACTGGCCTCAAACTCAGAAGTCTGCCTGCTCCTATTTCTTAAGTTCTGGGATAAAAGGCTAGTCCACCAAAGCCTGGCCAGATCTAGATAGTTTTTTAAAGAAATAATATTTTTTTGCAACATTACTAATTCATCATATACTTTTTTATTATTGAAAAAGCCAACTATATAGAGAAGTTACAAGAAAAAAATGAATACACACATGTACTACTTAGATTTGAGACTTAGCATTTATCATAAATGCATATAAACATACCTTTTTGGCACCTTCACTGGTGCTCACTGCTTATAGATCTTCTAGAACCTGCTTGTGTTCTTCAAATATGCTGTTGATTTATTCCATAATGATTATTAATCATAGTTTGTGAAAAACACTGAGTGATACTGAGCATATATGTATATATGTACAGCTGGAACATGTGTGTCCATATAGACTCCAGTTTTTTTCTTTATCTTTCTTTCTTTCTTTTCTTTCTTTCTTTCTTTTTTTTTTTTTAAGTCTTACCCTTACTTGTCACTGGTTTAGACTCCTAGGGTATTTTTTATTAAACATATGAGGGGGAGGGAAATTGATGATAACCAATGAAAATAAATAGTTTATAGCTGCCATGTAAATTATTGTATGACAGATATCCACATGCCTGGAATATATGTTTTTTTTTTTTCCATTTGGGTTTTAGGTTCAACAGACTCCCTCAATCCTAGACCACAGACCACGATTTCTCCAGCAGATCTTCATGGGATGTGGTATCCCACAGTTCGAAGGACACTTGTCTGTCTCTCCAAATTGTATAGATGCATAGATGTATGTGTGTGAATTCTTATATCTTTACTGTGACTTGCTTATTCTAGAATTTGCTTGGAATATTTTTAAGTTTAATCTACTTTAAGAACCTGATGCAGTATTTTGTTGGTATTCTTAGAGTTATGATTTTTAGATATGGCTGTAATTTGAAGGTTGATCTATTTTAAGGGCTCCTTGAAACTGTGGCTAAGTTTTAAATATGTGTTTATATTTGTATCTTTCTGAGGACCAAGGTTGTAGTTTTTATCAAATTTTAAAGGAGTCCATGACTATGAATAAGTTTAAAATCACTAATTAATTTGTCTGCTCTAGTTTTTATGTGAAGAGGAGAGATGTGGGGATGTGAAACAATACGGAGATGCCACATTGGCATACTAGTTAGTATTAGCTGTAGCCACCATAGTCTGGTTTTGTTGTTGAGACTGGGTCTTGCTAAGTAGTGGCTGTAGGTGGCCTTGATCGAACCTGCTGCTGGCATTTTAGATGGCATTTCAGCACCGTGCCTAATCCCTGTAAATCAGTTTTGCACTTAACTTTCAGTCAGCATCCTTAACACATAGTGTAAGATTGCCCATGTTTCTAGCCATGAACGAAGTTTAGTTACTTCTGAAGTTAGCAGAATTTTTTTTTTTTTTTAAAGCTCCCTTTAGGCCATGCATTGGTTTTGAGAAACAGTTATTTTAGCCATGCTGTCATAATGTTATAGTTGTTATTCCCTACAGTGGCAGATTTGGCTACATATTTGCTGCCAGTGGTTTACGTTTAAAGCAAAATAGTTTTATAAATTTGGTGGTTTCAAATATTTATTTTTAATTGACTATAATCCTACTGCATGTGAAGAGAAGTCACCGTTGTCCAGACTCCACTACTTTTTAAGAATGTGACTCAGAAGGAATAGGTGTGAACTCTCTGCATCATACACAGGCACATATTCAAGTTTCGTGCTGCAGCTCTAAGGAACAAACGAGGCTTCACACTTGTCACCCATCAGTCACCCATACTCCTCTGACTTAAACTGTGGCTCGTGGATCTCTTCCAGTGTGGGCTAGGAGGACGTTTGACATCTTTGCTTCTTCGGGTTCCCAGTAGGGAATAAGGCATGAGACCAGGGTTCAGAAACTTCCTATTGTGGAGCCAAGATCCCAAGGGAAATGTGCATGAGTCATGCTCCACACATGCCCCCGACCTCAGTGCATAAAGGTTTTGTCAGCCAAGTTATAGGTAGGTCCTAGGAGGTTACTCCGTCTGGTTTGATAGGTAGGTCCTAGGAGGTTACTCCGTCTGGTTTGCCTTGTGCCTCAAGCTTACTTGTTCTTTTATCACCTGCCTGATATCCAGATCTTCTATTGTTGGCTTTTAAGACTGAGTCTCACTCTGTAGTCAACATTGCCCTAGAACTATATAGTCCAGGAGGCCTTGAACTCTCAGCAATCCCATCCTAGCCTTCTAAGTGCTAATATCATAGGCATGAGCCACTGTGCCTAGCTCTGAGGTAAAAATCTTTTATTTTTTTGTTTGTCTCTTCCCTGCTTCCCAGATAGTGTCTCTTATAGTCCAGGCTGGCCCCCTTCTTGATATTGTCACTGAAACTGTCTTGCATTTTGATTATAGGCAGGTGCCACCAAGCCTGTCTCCACTGAACTGTACTTAAAACTTTAAAAATACATTTTATATGTATACATGTTTTGCCTACATGTATATCTGGGCATCATGTATGTGCTACCAGAGGAGGGCAGAGGAAGGCATCACAGATGAACCTGAGTCATAGATGGTTGTGAGCCACGGTGTGGGTGTTGGGACTCAAAACTGGTCCTCTGGAAGAACGGCCAGTGCTTTAACCTCTGAAACCGTCTCTCCAGTCCTCACTATATGAATTTAACCAAGTGCCTCAATATTCGGAGTTTTTACAGTACTCTATAATTTACTTTTTTTTTATTTAAAAATTTTTATTTATTTGAACAACGTCCTGTAGATTGTTTATGTTGTTTCCATTTTCCTTTGTTTAAAAGAAGATTGCAGTGAAAAGCCATGCACACAAATCTTAAAGTGTCTTATATAATTACCTGGGATACATTTTTAGAAGATACACTGAGAGTTTGTTTTATAGTTCATTTTGAGTTTAGAAACCGCCTACTAGCTAGGTGTGGTAGTCACAATATTTCCGTGAGTGCAGTACTAGGGAGGCTAAGGAAGGAGGGTCTGGAGTCTGAGGCCAACATGCACTGTATAGCAAGTTCTAGCACACTAAATGACATTGTTCTGGAGTGGATATTCTGTCAGGTTAACCCTGCTGCTTAACTGGCCCCTGTATCCCCAGTGACCAGCACGGTACTGGCCATGGGTAGGTGCCACCATATTTAGTGAAGAGCACCAAGCATTTCCAGACACATTGCACACACAGAGTGCACATTGCAGAGCCACGTGCTAGTCCTGAAAGGCTGAATGGGCATAAGATATTTGAGGGAGAATGTTTCAAGTGTGGAAGTAAACACTGTTCCCTGCTTTCATGGCTTTGTGTTCCCCTTTTCTGTTTTGTCAATGACTACAGGCTGATGTTTCTCTCTTCTTCCACCAGAGGGCGGTGTTCCAAGGATTATCACAGGAAGCGTTGTCTGCCTGCATACAGTCCTTGCTGGGAGCATCGGAGTCTATCAGCAAAAACAAGGTTTGATGAAGCGTTAGGTGAACGTTTATTACCTATAATAGTATTGTGTAACATGTCATTTATTTAGAGTCATAGAAATCTAAAGCCACTTAGCAGTAAGATTTGTTTGTTTAGTAGGATTGAATTTCGAGACCCTTTGAAGGGAACTGGTGTTTTAGTGCTCACAGAAGATGAACTATGAGGTTTTATTTTGCAAATGTGCCAGGAATGGAGCTGAGGCTCTAATGCTGTAGGATAAAGAGCCTGAGGAAGTGATACTGCTGTTTCCCCAGAAAACCAAGAACGTGTGTCCAAGGAAACACCAGTCATCATCCCTACAGTATTTTAAATAGTCGAATGGCCTTGTCTGGAGGAACTCAGCCTGTTAGCTTTGAGGGCACGCATTTATAGTCCTTTTGTTGTGTGACTTAAGGTAGCTGCCATGACCACATGGCTTATGGTTTAGAATCAGCACGGGCTCCGGGTCTGGAAGCTTCTGGTCTGTGCTTCTCCCTCGGCCTTTCCAGGAGGTGGACCTTGGGCAGCAGTTGTCCTCCTCAGCTCTCCCAGAATGCCTGTACTGCAGAGATGGAGTGCTGAGGCCACCGGAAGCCACAGTGCACCTTTGTAGTCTTCAAGCCTGTGCGTTCCAGATTGACAAATTCCATTTCTAACTTCAAAACTGTAGATAATTGAGAAGAGTCTCCTGATAAAAGTTGTTTCTAGAGAAACTCTGCCCTTGTGGGTATTTCTCACCTTTTGTGCATGGTATTGAGAGAGGATCTCTACATAGGGATTAAAGGAACGTGGGACAAACAGGTTCTAGATAGGCAGAGCTAAGTTTTAAATAATGTTTGCAAGACTCATCTCTCACATTTTTATGATTGATGAAATTTAGAACTCATGCCTAAAGTCCCTGTTGGTGATGGTTAACTAAACTGGAACATGTTATGTATGATGGAATATTACACAGCTGCTAAATTTAAGGATGTGAAACAATAAACATCACTTCACTGTATTAAGACAAATCAAGGATAACAGAAATAAGATACAGACTGTGCCTTTATGTAGCAGAAATGCCACAGAGTAAGTGGGGGATTGGGTGACCTCTGCCCTGATCCTCAACATTTCTTTATTAGCCATAGGTTTTGTACAGTGACATAGATGTTTCTCAGCTCATTAAGCGGAAAGACCGACTTAACTGAAGCCTCGGTCGTTCATTCATTCATTCGCTGTGGCTTTTCGTACCACTGTCTTCTTGAAGCCCCGCTCCTTCTGTAATCATTACCCACCGTCCTTTGTGTAATCCTGTTTCCTACATGTTAAAGGTGTTTATGTCTGTCTGCAGCCTTTGGTAAGCATTGTTAGCACATTGGTTTTTGTGGCTGAGAATCTAATTTTTGCCTTTGAACTTAGGAGTTTTTTGTTTTTGTTTTTGTTTTTTTTTTAAGTATTTTAAGGTAAATTATTACATACATAAATTGAACACCTATTGTGTATTAAATTAACATACTATTTTCTTAAGTTACAACAACTTTAATAAAGAGAATGAAGTCTCCATGACTCAGTTACAAGTAGAACAAGGGTTTAGAGTGTGCAGCATTTCCCATTGTCGGCTGCTGTGCTCACAAGCCAGGTGAGCCTCCCGTACACGTGGCGTTCTCATGGTGGTTGTGCTCCTTAGGATCTGGAGAGAGACTGAGAGCAGGCACCGTTTGTGAATCCTCTTTTACTGCTTATAAAAGATAACTTTATGTTTTCTTAATTTAATATGCAAACTTCATTAGAAATGTTTTTAAAATCAATTCTGCCTCTAGGAACAGCCTTGCTTTATTAGTACACAAACCTTTACCACAAGGACTGTAGTTATTATTCTGGGACTTGGTCAGGTCATAGCTTTGAGAGTTCCGCGTCAGTCACAGGCTCTTGCTGACAGTCCTGAGTGAGCAGAAGGGCTTGTACAGGGACAGCCAGGTAATCCAGGATGGGGATGCCAGGCCATTTTATATTTGGAAGCTCCTTTTGTACTGTGTCTGATGTTTTGGATATCAAAACCATGTGGGCCAAATAGGGAAGGATGTCCTCCTAAGAGACGCTGGAAGGCTGTGAGCAAGCAAACCCAGACTCTTCCTGTGAGCTTCTCTGTGCTGCTCAGGGTGGCTCTTAGGTTGCAACCTTTGTTTTTAACCTCTGTGCCAAGTTGAAAGTCTTGACTTCTTTCCTAGCTCTTGTGTGGTTTGCTCTCTTGGAGTCCTTAAGTAGCACAAGTGATAATATTTAAAGTCTTAGCAAGAATTTTCCAGAGAACTTTGACATGGGTAACCTGGAGAGAGTTCATTGTACTGCAGAGAATTTTCACCTTGAGGCCATAAATTTGCATAGATTTAATGTTGAGTGATAGTGTCTTTTATATGTTCCTATTATCTGTGATAATATCCATTTTTTTCTCTCATAATTTAGACTCAGATTGATGGACAACTTTTCTTAATTAAGCACCTTTTGATTCTTCGAGAACAAATTGCTCCATTTCACACTGAATTCACCATTAAGGAAATTTCCCTGGACCTCAAGAAAACTAGAGGTACTTTGTTGTCCTGGCTGGCACACTTGGGTGTATTTGACCTGTCCAGGTGTGTCAGCACAGGCTACAGGTTTATTTTATGTTCATCTGCAATTTCTTTTGCATGCTTTGCTTGCTAAATGTTACTTATTCATACTAAACTAAGCTGTCAGTATCCTAATTCTAATGTGTTGTATTTTCTTTATTAAAGGAACTATATCTGAACATTTCCATGTATAATACAGTTTAACTCTCCTTGGCCCTTCCACATACTACCATTATAAGCAATTATAAGATGAATATTATATAATAAATACCTATAAGATAAATAGCATATGTCAGGAAATTGGGGTTTATCCAAGTGCCTGAGAGTCAAGTTTTATCCCTGGCTCTTGTGTAAACCTGAACTAAGGGGTTGTTAACTTCAATAGCCTGTCTTCCTCCTGTGTAACAGGAGAACAGTGACATCCTGTTCCTTTCTTGTTTACTAAGATCATAAGAGTGAAAACAAACACAAAGATATGTCACAGTGTTTAAGGTAGCATCGAGTTGGAGATGCTTACTGTTAAGTTAGGTGATGTGATGTGTAGAATTCTGACTCATCTTGGGAAAGATGATTCATTTGTCTTACTTATTGTTATTGAATTAACAGGTTTTGGGGGCAGGGTGTAGTCTAGACAGGTTTCTGTGTGTAACCCAGCTGTCCTGGAGCTCACTCTGTAGACTGGCTTGGCCTCAGACTCACAGAGGTCTGCCTGGCTCTGCCTCCTGAGTGTGGGATTACGGGTGTGTGCCACCAGACTCCGCCAGAATTAGCAGATTTTGAAGAGATCAAAATACGTATAATCCATGCTCTTGACTGTAAGTTAAGGGCACACCATAAATATCATGTGTTTTTTTTTTTTTTAAACAGATTTTTGTGAGTTTCTGTTTTTTTTCTCAGTGATTTCCAGAGATTTAAGCTCTTATACCTTAAGCATTTGTTTGTGTAATGGGTTAACTTCCCTCTTAATCTTGAGGTAACTGTAAGAATAGTGACTCAAATAATTTTCTGTGTTCTGTGATTCAGAAATGCCAAATAAAGGATCCCAAAGGTAGCAGGCTTCTACCTCCTCTGTCACTGTGCTTATCTTAAAGAGAGGACTTGATTTAACTCTGCTGAGTTCCATGCTGGTCTCCTGATGCGTCACATCAAAGCAGTTGGCCCCATGCTTCTCCTTGTGCTGCTGTGTGACAGCCACAGCAAATGCCTTTTAATTTTGTAAAGCCTGTGGGTATTTGTCATATAATTTGTCATTTTCCTTTTTAAATATGATCCAGGTTTTCTGGGCTTTGCTTTTAAAGAATGCCCAATGTTTTAAAAAGCATGTTTGTGCAAGGAGCTTCTGTCCCAGCTCCCCCCTGGTTGATTCCCTTCTTTTGGTGTGAGTTTGAGAATGGTGCTTTTAACCACATGGAGCTTGTGGCTGCTGATGGCCTTTATTGGGTGATAGGATGCGGCATGGTTGTTAATTCTCGTTTCTTTCTAATCTGGATGTTGCTACCGCTTGGTTCTGCTCTAAATCTGCTGAGACAGAAGAAAATGAAATAGACTAAGATTTTTGCAGGAATTCTTTCCTACCATAGTATGAAGTTCATGCTCTTGCCATGTGGTTACTTACAGTTGCCAACTGAGTACTGAATCTGATAGAGGTTCCTTTTCATTAAGACCCAGTGCAAGGCAGTACTTACGACTGGGATGTACTTACAGAACAGGACTGGGAGCACTGCATGCTTTGCTTTCTCCAGTCTGGCAAAGCAAAGCCATAGTCTTTTAAAAACTGTCACTTGATAATACTTTCTATCTTCACTTTTAAGTCTCTAACCTCTCACGACTAATGGTATATCTTATTGCATTTGAACATCAATGAGACCTTAGTACTTTCAGAGATTCTAGTTAGTCTGGAGGTTAAGGGGTAAATATGTCCTCTTGGTGTTTTCTTCTTGGCTGACACATTTGTTTATTCACTGTCATTCAAGTGAATAAATTTCTGTGCCTGCCAAGATCACAAAGAAGCTGGGTAAGTATGTCCATGTAAAAGAAATCTACGTAGCATCTAAAAGCAAAGCAGGGAAATTTGTGATTATCCCGTTTTTTAAAAATAAGTAGATCATTGTGATTAATAGTGACTCTTTAACTGTGACTGCTGATGGTTGTGTGGCATGTCGTTACTGGCGCTCACCTCACTCAGCCCTTCTTGGAGGGACCAGGTGTGGGCGGGTGCTTCCTGGGTGGCAGCAGTAGAGCACTAGTGTTGCACGGGGATTCTCTGTTGAACCACCGTACATGTTCACTGGATGAGCAATTTTGTTTCACAGATGCAGCATTTAAAATCCTGAACCCTATGACTGTTCCAAGATTTTTTAGGCTGAATAGCAACAATGCCTTGATAGAGTTCTTGTTGGAGGTGAGAAGAACTCTGTTTCATTGGTCAGTGATATTCTTTACATGGCTGGTAATTGTTAGGCTCATGCAAACAGAAGGAAATTGTCGCATCTTTTCCAGGGGACTCCTGAGATCAGAGAACACTATCTCGACTCTAAGAAGGATGTAGACCGGCACCTGAAGTCAGCCTGTGAGCAGTTCATCCAGCAGCAGAGCAGGCTGTTTGTGGAGCAGCTGGAGGAGTTCATGACAAAGGTGCAGACTTCTAGAGCCCTTTTTCTTTCCTAGCTTTTTTCCGAGTTGTGAAACACAGTGGAAAGAGAGTGAGTCTGGCTCTTACTGTGTCTTTCTAGGAATGTTTCCATATCACAAAAGCTGGTTTGCAGCTCTGGGTGTAAGCGCAATAGTGTGTTGATTTGAAGACCTGACACTGCACAGCTGGTTTCAGCTGAGCCCTGCTTGCTGTGTTCTGTTACCTATATAATAAGTCTTCCCTGTGGTGGCTGGCCTCTCAGTTTGCTGAAATCAGCTCCTGTTTGGGGTCTATGTGGCAACAGTCACAGTTTCTTTTTATTTCTAGTTTTTTGAGACAGGGTCTCCAATATTAGGCTAGCATTGAACTTCTGGAGTAGCCAAGGATGACCTTGAACTTCTGCCCCTCCTGCCAGTATCTCCAAGCAACACATATGCTGTTGTAAATGTTGACATACATGTATGTATGAAAGCATTTCAGTCAGATTGTTTTCTTTAAGGTTTTAAGAACTGCAGTATATTTTTCTTGTTCTAGAGTACCACGGTATACATGTTGCATGAAACTACTAAATAGGACTTGGACTTGTAGTAGATGTTAAAAAGTACATGACTTGGAGTTGGGCCGGCTAGGCCTGCCCCTGTCTGCATATCCCAACTGAAGTCACCAGCAGTCGGTGCCTTCTAGCCTCCTTTTCGGACTTCTTTGTTGAGAGCTACAGCATTCATCTGCCCTAGCTGAGACTGTTGTAAGAACTACATATGACGGTGGGGTTACACAGCTCCTCAGAATAGCTGTAGGAAAAGACAACAAAACTGAACTAAAGATTTTGCTTTAGTAGAGTGTAAATCAGGGCATTTTGAAGGAAACATTTTAGGTTATGGCTGAGCTATAGTACTCCCTTCTGGTGGGGCCAGCCTGTGCTAAAAACGTACATGTAAAAGCTTTTCATCTTTTTGTTTGATAAAATTTTGCAAGTTTATGTCTGTCATTCCCTCTGAAGTATTGTTAGTTTTTTTGGTAGCTATAAACTAACTATTTTTGATGTAGTGCATATAGTAGAATATGACCTGTAAATTTAATTCTCGAATTCAAGGAATTGTAACCTGGTAGGGAATCTAAATAGAAACGCCATCAAAGTTCAGGTGCTTAGAGTAGGGAGGCAGGGCGGGCGTGGACTGCACTGGTCCAGGCTCTCAAAGAGAGGGGCTGTTTGAGGAGAGCTCACTCCTTTCTGCCTCTGGCCTTCTTTGTTAGGAGACCTTACCTCTGCAGATCTAGGAGACCTTTTGAAGAAATGATCTTTGATTTGACTTAAAGAGAAGTAAAATATGCAGATAGTAGACTGGGTGAATATAGAAGTCTTTGTGTTCTTTTTAACAAACAGCTTGTCCAGGCATGGTGGCACACATTGAGGGGAATACTGTGGCTTCAATGAGAATGGCCCCTGGAAGCTCATATATTTGAATGTTTAGTTGCCAGTAGTGACACTATGTGAAAGATTAGTAGGATTAGGAAGTGTGATCTTGTTGGTAGTGTGGCCTTGTTGAAGAAAGTGTGTCACTAAGGATGGGCTTTGAAGTTTTAAAGCCCACATCAGGTCCAGTGTCCCATTCTTTGCTTGTTGCCTGTGGATCAGGATGTAGCTCTTAGCTGTTCCTCCAGCACCATGTATGTCTGCCTGCTACCATGCTCCCCACCATGACGATATTGGACTAGCCCTCTGAAACTGTAAGCCAGCCCCTGATTAAATGCTTTCTTTTATAAGAGTTGCTTTGGTTATGGTGTCTCTTCACAGCAGCAGAATAGTCACCAATACTGAGGAAGACTGTGAAATCAGTGCCACCCTGGGCTATACAGTGAGTTCCAGGTCAGCCTGGGCTACATAGCATGATGTTACTGTTTTTCTTTTCTTTCTTTGTTTCTCTCTCTCTCTCTCTCTCTCTCTCTCTCTCTCTCTCTCTCTCTCTAAAGCACAAATTATGTTACTAGGGAGTTAGTGAGATTCTAGAACAATTGGTGGAGTAGCAGGCATTGGTTATTATTAAAATAAAACTTTTATGGCCAGAAAAGGGCTAAAAATATAGCTACTAGAAAAAAGTTAATAAACATTGTGTTCCTATTTTTTTTCCCCCCAGATAGGGTCTCTTTGTGTAGCTTTGGGTATCCTAGAACTCTTTTTGTAGACTGGGCTAGCCTCAAACTCACAGAGCTCTGCCTGCCTTTGCCTTCCAAGTGCTGGGATTACAAGTGTGCACTCCATTTCTCAGCTTGGATCCCCTCTTCCCTTTTTTGTTTTTTGAGACAGGGTTTCTCTGTGTAGCCCTGGCTGTCCTGGAGCTTGTACTGTAGATCAGGCTGGCCTTGAACTCAGAGATCTACCTGCTTCTGCCCCCAGTGCTAGGATTAAAAGTGTGTGCCACCACACTCAGCCATATATAATTTATCTTTAAAAGTTGTTTCTGAAGATGAAGACATGGAAGAAGTTTAGAGTGAGGAGGTAGAGATGAGGTGTGCAGTGGTCAGGATGGGCAGAGATCTAGGCTGGCTCTGGAGTAAAACTAGAGCAGGCGGAGCTAGAGAGGAGGTGAGTGACCTCAGGTACCATCCTCTTGCGGTATGTCACCTGGCTGTTGTCTGGATATATTCCATCGTGGGAAAGCTGGAGTTGATGCTTCAGTTCTGTAACAGCTTGGACGTTTGCCCCATGTCCATCCATGAAAAAGTAGCTCATGCTCACTCGCATCACTCGTGTTCACTTCCTGTGCTGCTGCAACGGGATGAAGAACACAAGGTGGCTTCCAAGTCTGCACCTATAGCACAGTTTGGCCACACGGGCCTTGTAATGATATTTGAAAATCCCATTTGTTTGTTGTTGTTGTTGGTTTGTTGAGGTAGGGTCTGACTGTGTGGCCCAGGCTTGCCTGAAACTCTTGTGCTTGATTCCTTAGCTTCCCAGATGCTGATTCTGTAGCAGTCTACCATACCCAGCTGTTTGCTCGCATGTCTGTGTGAACATATGCCTGCTGTGTGTATTCCTGTGGAGTCCAGAATAGGGCATCCTGTCTCCAGAAGCTGGAGTTAATATGTCAGCCTAGCTGTTTAAAAACTCGAGTCTCATGGTCTCTTCTCTTGCCTGGCCACCGTTTGTCTTGATGGTATTTTCTGTGCCTGTGATGGAGTTTAAGAAGAAGGGAAATCTTCAGAGTATGTGAGGAGCTTCTGCAATTGTGAAGGTCACTTTTCTAATGACAGTAACTCAGTAGTAACTCAGTCTCTTTGGGAGTGACCTTTTATTAAATTTTTATATTTTTGGTAAAATTTCTTCAGAGATTCCTGTCCTGAAAGGTCTCAGGAAGAATGTCCAATAAGGTTGTGGCTGTTTTGTTTTTGTTTGTCTTTCTCTCCAGAATAACACATACCTTGAACTCACGAACGAATGAACGAACGAACGGAGTTTTGTTAAAGGCTGTCTAGCTGCGTAGGCTTGTGAGATGGCCGCAGCTTTGCTACAGCTGACCTGGTTACCAGTGCGCCTATTCATATGTGCATCTTGTGAGCAGTCCGTGTTGATTTGCCATTGGTGAAATGAAACCTCTGCTTTTGTCTCCTCTACTAGGTATCAGCACTAAAAACCATGGCCAGTCAGGGAGGCCCCACGTATACCCTCTCACAGCAGCCGTGGGCACGGCCAGGTACTGGGCTTTCACTCTCTTGGAGTTCCCTTTTAAGGATGTTACTAGGCTGTGGGACTTGGTTCCTTGCTTGCTTTGGGTTACCAGATCTGGGTGAAAGCGAGGTCCAGCTTGGGGCTGATAGAGATCACTTGGCCAGCACTGCTTCCCTCTGACAAGCATTCATTCTAAAGAGGGGGGACTTTTGGAAGTTTACTCAATTAAAAATCAAGCATGACTTACATCTCAGTGCTTTGTGCTCGCAGACTTCTGTGCACCTGCTATTCCTTGGCTCCGGGCTTTAGTGGGGACACGGTTGCACAGCAGGGAATGATGAGAGGCCTGCACTTATTTTCAGCATATGAAGAAATGTTGGCCCACTCTTTTCTTCCTTTTTTTTTTTTTTTTTTTGACAAGTTACATCCTCTGTTGACAATTTAGCATGTTTGAAAAAACGGTGTCAGAATGAAGGAGCCGGCTGGGTTTGGCAGGCAGGCCACTGCCCGACTCACACGTCCACTTTAGATGTTCCAGTCACACTCTGTGCATTTACATTTCCTATGCTAAAGGCTTTTTGTTTCTTTTTGGCAGGTGGGGTTTCTTCAGTGTTAGGTTTTAGACATTTAGAATCATACCCCTTTGGGTTATTTTTGGCACACTTTTTTAATGGCGTTTTATTTTATTTTTTAAGGGAGTATTTTATTTTTTTATTGGTTATTTTTTTTTTTTTCATTTCAAATGTTATCCCCCTTCCCAGTTTCCCCTCTGCAAACTCCCATTCCATCCCATCTCCCCCTGCTTCTATGAGGGTGCTCTCCTAGCCACCCACCCACTCCTGCCTCATTAGCATCCCCTACACTGGGGCATCAAGCCTCCACAGGACCAAGGGTCTCCCCTGCCATTGATGCCAGATAAGGTCATCCTTTGCTATATATGCAGCTGGGACTATGGGTCCCTCCATGTGCACTCTTTGGTTGGTGGTTTAGTCTTTGGGAGCTTTGGGGGGTCTGGTTGGTTGATATTATTGTTCTTCCTATGGGGTTGCAAACCCCTTCAGCTCCTTCAGTCCTTTTAACTCCTCCATTGGGGTCCCCTTGCTTAGTCAGATAGTTGGCTGTTAGCATCCACTTCTGTATTTGTCAGGCTCTGGCAGAGCCTCTCAGGGGACAGCCATACCAGGCTCCTGTCAGCAAGTGCTTCTTGGCATCAGCAATAGTATCTGGGTTTGGTGTCTAGAGATGGAATGGATCCCTAGGTGGAACAGTCTCTGGATGGCCTTTCCCTCAGTCTCTGCTCCACTGTATTTCCTTTACACAGGAGCAATTCTGGGTTAAATTTTTTGGGATGAGTGAGTAGCCCCATCCCTCAACCATGGGCTGTGCCTAATCTCTAGATAAGGTCTCTACAGGTTCTCTCTCCCCTTTGTTGGGAATTTCAGCTACTGTCATCCCCATTGGGTCCTGGCATTTTCAGTTACCATTAACCAGAATAAAATTTGTTACATTGCTATTCTGTGACCCACATTTAGACACTGAGACAATGATGAGGAGCAGGGTCTTAGTTTTGAAGAAGCTGCTTCTAAGTGGAAGACTTGCTTCTTGCTCTTAGTGAGAGATCCAAAGAGCATCTCCCTTCTCACAAGCCTCTGCTTCTTGTCCATGTAGTTTGGCAGCTACAGGCAGCTACAGGCAGCTACAGGCAGCTACAGGCAGCTACAGGCAGCTACAGGCAGCTAACCTGGAATCAGATTTATAATACCCCTGGTTTTTTATGGTGAAAGACATTTTCTGTTAGGTCCATATTTTCTTTGAATAAAGGGGTGATACCCGCTTACTCAGGTAACTTGGGAAGTCCATCCAGCACATTAATCTACAGTTTGGTGTAGGTTGTTATCTTTGAGATGGACTAGTTTGTGGGTAGGAAATATGAAGTTTCATTTTATAATTTTTCACAGGTCAAATTTTAATACCCTATAAAATATAGGACAGATTGAAGTTGTCCTGTCTCCAAAATTTTCAGTCATAAGTGCCTTGATTTATTGAAGTTGAACTAAGAAGTAGCGAGTGCTGTCTCTCGAAGATGTGCAAATCCAGATATCAGTTGGTTTTGGAAGGAGACAGTTTATTCCAAAAGTTTCTTGTGTGTACATTGAGAGTGTGCTGCCACCTGTGTGGTGCCTGTGGTGGAGACAAATCTTTTACTCTGTCCATGATTTCAAACATTTCTCCTGTATTTGAGATTGACATCTGTGGCATCTTTTTAAAACAAAGCACAAACATGCATGGCATGTTAATACAGCTAAGCCTACTTGATGCATAGCTAACTTGTTCTTTCCTTTCTGGAAAGATCCTTTCTCTTGAGGTAAGGCCTGTGATTTTTTGCAAACTTGTATCCTAACAATTCTGTGTTGGGATATCCTGGACTTCAGTTTTACTTACATTGCCATTAGTAACACAGTAAGTAAAAGGACAGATTGGAGTTGGACATTTTGTCATGTAACTCTCTTTTTGATCTAAGTGGGATTCTTCACTATCTTGTAAATATATTTTTTCCTTTTGCCACTTTGGAAGTATGGAGTTAGTTTTTCATGGTCTGTAATGAGTAAAGCCCTTACTCGACTGTCAGAGATTTATGGGTCTCTTGGTGGTGGATCAGGGACAGCAGTCTAGAAATTGTTGGGCCCTCTGCCCTTAGCTCAGGGTCTGGAGAGATTATGTTAGGATAACCACACTCCAGCAGAATGGGTTACAAATTAAGATGCCATTTATTTAACGTAAGGTTTGAAATACATATTTTTAGGAGTTGATGGGCACTGTGTTCACTAGCCTGAGCAGCCACTTTGTGGTTAATGAGAGCCTCCAAGTCCGATTTAGTGATCCCTAAAGTATTTTAGTGATGATGGAACCAGAACCCAGGGAGGAAGTACCTGGAAGGAGCCTTCATTTATGTAATGAAAAGTGAGCAATTCCTGAGAGCATTGGTACTTTTCTACCATGTTTTTGCCCAGACTTCTGTCAGCTAAACATTTTCACATGATATAGATTGACTTGTGGAAAGGTATAAAACAAAAAATTACTGTTCTGCACCTGCAAACTAATCTCCTCGAAGATAGCCATGATTGTAGCATCTGTCCCCAAATTGTTTTTATATATGCACTAGCACACATGGACTTGGTTATTCAGGCGAGATTGTATCATCCCCATTGTCATCACTTCCTGTGTGCTGTGCAGCCCGTGGACACCAGTGAGCCCAGCTGTTCATCCTGTTCAGTGGGTACACAGAGCACTTCACCACACTATGAGTCTCTCACCTAATTTATTAATGAATATACTTAGTGTTTCACTTTGGTTTTCCATAAACTCTTTAGTAAATGATTTATATACATGTGTCTTTTTTGTATTTTGTGAATGCTTAAATGACATAATCTTCAGTAGTTAAGTGAAAGGGTTTATTTTCAGTCTTTCAGGATATTATTTACCACGTTCTCAAGTTGAAACATTTCTACTCCTATGAACACCTGATGAAGATACACTGTCCCTTAGTATCTGTGGATTTCCATTTGATTTGTTTTTGAGACAAACCACCCAGGCTGGTTTCAAACCCAGCCTCTGGATTTCTAGGACTGCAAGTGTCCACCATCTCATCTGGCTTGTTGTCGTTTGTTTTATTTTGTTTTTCCTTTGAATATTTTTTATTTGAACCAAAGGATCTAGAAGGCTGTTTAGCTATTTCTCCACACCTTCAGACGTGGAGCTCTGGATCCTTTTGCCAGTGTTTCACTGGTTTATTTGTATTGACTTTGAGTGAGGCTGTACGTTCTAGAAATTATGAGTCTTTTCCTTTGTGGCTATCTAGGCAATTCCTTCTTGAATATTTCATTCATATGACTGACTACTTACTTCCGTGTAGCCCTTTCAGATGCTACACTTGGGTTGTATAGATTCTTTACTTACAAACAACTGGAATGTGTTCTCTGTCTGGTAAGGAAGTATAAGAAAGTAATAAATGGATACATAGTTCTGCTTTGACAGGGATAGATAAAAATCTTCTGAGTGATCCAAGCAAACCAGTCAGAGACATATGCCTGGGAGTTAGTTTTTCACATTGAGAGGCTTGGTTCTTATTAATTAACTCTTACTGTTTCTCTAAAAATAACTTAAGAATTTTTTAAACCTTATTTTTTTTTTTTTTTACCTCCACTTTCCAAAGGCACGAATTACAGCCCCTGTGAACATCCTGAATCATTCTAGGGGAGTTTTGGCTACATTAGCCCTTGTGGCTTAGAGTTTTTATGTAGCATATACTTAATGAATGTTTAGAGGGTTTATGATTAAACTTTATAAATAACAAGATATAGGGAAGAGATTGTTTTATTTATTTATTTTTGTTATTTTTCAGTATTCCCCTCTGAATTAAAATTGTCATTTTTCTTCCCCCCTTTTCTGTGACACTAACAAGGGTAATTTTTTTGCAGCAAAGGTCAATGACCTCGTGGCCACTGCCTACAAGACAATAAAAACGAAGCTGCCGCTGACATTGAGAAGCATGTCTTTGTACTTGTCCAATAAGGACACGGAGTTCATCTTGTTTAAGCCTGTCAGGGTGAGTGGGTGGAGCTTGCTGCCTGGTGACCGGAAGTGTGCTTTTCTTATTGCTGACATTGCAAAGTGTTAGTGATGCTTGTATTCCCGTGATCTCAGAGGCTTCAGAGCCTCATCTGTCTGGTTATATCTTATTCCTTGCCCTCTTTGTCTTAATTTTTTTGTTCATTTTGAAAGTATAAATTAATAAATAAGTAAAAAAATAGATCCACACATTGCACTGTGGCCCAACACTTCGGAGAGCAGCATTTCAGAATTTATGCTCCATTTTACTAGTGAGTAGAGGAAATAAATGGCTTGCAACATCCACCAAGGGATTACGTGTCAGAGCAGATTTAAGACTCATAACCTCCAGTTCGTGTTGAGTTCATGGCTTTACCCAAGGCATGGTTGATTTTTTTTTTAAAGTGCATTTTATGTGTCTTGAAGCTTTATTATCTTTTGTGTAAGAAATTGCTGAAGACTTATTATTCTCTGGGGTGTGTGTAAGATATATGAGAGTTTAATGTTTCCAGGAATTATCCGATAAGTCTTGATCAGGTTGTGCTAGCATGTAAAATATTAAAGTACAAATTATATGTCTTTGGTAATCTCATAAAAATTTATTTCCTCTACTCATTTTTGCTAGAGCCATAATGATTTAACACTCTTAGTGTTTCTTGTTTATAGCGTATGCATACATCCCTGGGGTGTCTGATATGATCTCTCCTCCTTTCTAAGAATAACATTCAGCAAGTCTTCCAGAAGTTCCATGCTCTGCTAAAGGAAGAGTTCAGTTCTGAAGATATCCAGATCATTGCTTGTCCTTCCATGGAACAGGTATCCACAGATTGAAGGCCTGATATCCTTAAGCCCTTGTTTATTTTACTTGAGCAGAACATGTTTACTTAAGCAAACATGTTTCTAGTTTTAAGTTTACAACTTCTACATTGTTTTATTTTAATGAGTAAGAATTCAAACTTCGAGTTAAAGACTCTTGGGGGGGGGGGGTCCTTTTAACGTTTTAGTTGCTTTTTAATTCATTCTGGTAATGAATGACCTGTGAAAGTCTCAGTGCATCAGCTTGCTGAGTCAGCTGTTTAAACACAGGCCAACCCAT
Organism: Arvicanthis niloticus; assembly: GCF_011762505.2. Lineage (NCBI taxonomy): Eukaryota > Metazoa > Chordata > Mammalia > Rodentia > Muridae > Arvicanthis > Arvicanthis niloticus. The sequence continues at coordinate 44,445,040 of NC_047660.1, forward strand.
AGTGCCTGAAGTCAGAGTTATTTTAGGAAAATGAATCGATGCTGGACCTATGTGTTTTTCCTTCTTTCTAAACTTAAAAAGCATAAATTAGAGAGCCCAGTTTGTATTGGCATTTATTTAACATTGTTCAATTCAGTCAGGAAATTTTTATTAGGATAGCCTGGTAGTTTGGAGAATAACTGTTGGGGACCGCACTAGCCCCAAGTTGGGGCGGCCAAAATAAATGTTGCAGCCCAGGCAAAATGTTGAGGCCCCGGGCCGACCCACGTTTGGGCGGGCACTGTATCCCGGCCCAAGCTGCCGCTCCGGTCTTCAGGTCGGGGGTTCAGCAAGAGCGAGGGTGAGGGCAGATTCTACCTAATGTCTGAGATTCGTCTCTGATGATCCCTCTATAGTCTCTGATCTCCGTCTATATTCTCTGATCTCTGGTTCTGTCTTCTATAGTCTGACTAATGTCTTCTATCGTCTCAATTCTGATCTGTTCTGTCTCTGCCTTTTATGTCTCACTTCTAAGCCACGCCTCTAAGTTACACCTTTAATCATGCCCTTTAAGTCTTGTCTCTAACTCTGATCTCTATACTTCTAAGTCATACTCTTAAGTCACGCACCTTTAATCTCACACACCTTTAATCTCAAGGTATCTAAACCAAGATTATCGGAGTGTTCTCAGCTGTTGTAGGCTATTGTAATCCAAGTCTCATGTCAGGGTATATGGCTCAAGATGGCTGCAAAGCTGATAGCCGCTTTCTGCTAAAAGTCGGCCCCCAACAAATAACTTTTTTTTTTTTTTTTTTTTTTGCCTTTAAGCCTAGAGAGTCTTGGAAGGGGGTCAGATTGTTGAGCCTTAGTGAAGTGTGAGTGCAGATGAGGGGAGGACCCGAGACTGCACATGCAGATAACTTTAGGAATGTGACGGTAATGGGAGAGAGCTGGAGGGAGAATTATGCTCTCCTTTAGGAGACTCAAGTCATAGACACCAAGTTCTGCTAAAATGTGGAGTTTAGTAGGTTTGAGTGTATTTACAAGATGGTGCAGCCATCCCAGGCTTCTGATTCTGTAACATTTTCTTTACTTCCTTAACCCCTCACAGTTAACAGAGTCTCCAGCCCACCTCCTCCCTCAGTCTCCCCTTAGTCTTCATGGATTTGCATATTCTGGGCATTTCATTGTGTAGTGTCACGTGTTGCCTTTCCTAACTGGTGCCTGTCACTCAGCATGCCTTCAGGGCTCACCCATGTTGCAGCATATACTTTTTAACTTTTTTTCTTAGATTGAATTTTTAAAAATTTAAAATTATTTGTTTATGTCTGGGTCTCTGTGTGGGTGTGTGTAGGTGTCTGTGGAGGCCAGAAGAGTGTGGTTGGATTTGCTGGAGGTTGCGTAGTGCTGTAAGCTGCAGGATGTGCATGCTGGGAACTGAACTTGGCTTGTCTTTAAGAGTAGCAAATATGCTTAGCCACTGAGCCATCTCTCCAATCTGTTCTTCCTTTCCCTCCTTCCCTTCCCTCCTTTCCTCCCTTCCTTCCTCCCTCTTTCCTTTCTTCTTTCCCTCCTTTTCTTTCTTATAGCTGTGTATATGTGGATAGTTGGAGTCATATTAGAAAAAGATTTTAGAATGCTTCTTCTAGTGTTCTATAGTTTTGGAGACAAGGTTTCTCTGTGTAGCTCTGGCTGTGTTGGAACTCACTCTGTAGACCAGGCTGACCTTGAACTCAGAGATCTGCTTGCTTCTGCCTCCTAAGTGCTGGGCTTAAAGGCAGGTGCTACCACTGCCAAGCTAAATCTTTTAAACTTTTAAAAATTGTTTAAAATTGTGTGTATGTGTCTGTCTGTCTGTCTGTCTACATGAGTGCCTATAGAGGCCATAGGTGTTAGATCCCTTGAAGTTGGAGTTACAGTTGTTGTGAACCACTTGTTGTGGGTGCTAGGAATAGAACTTAGGTCTTCTAGAAGAGCAATCTGTGTTATTAGCCAGAGTCTTCTCTCTAGCCTCTAAATGTTTTTAAAAATAATTAATTTGAGGTGACCATTTTTTGTGTGAGTATACCACTAAACATATAGTTAGACTTCAGAAGTAGAAGTTTCCCCATTTTAAGTTTTACTCTATGTATTTAGCGTGTGTTGAGTGTGAGTCATGTCATGTATGTGGAGGTCAGAGGACAACCTAGGCAAGGTGATCCTTTTCTTGTGTGCTCTCTGGGGTCAAACCCCGGCCATCAGGTTTGAGGACAGACACCTTTTAACCTACTGAGCCTTCTTGCTGGCCTTAATTTTGCCTTTGAATTATATAAAACATCTTGTGGTTTCCAGCTCAGATGTATAGAACATGGTAAATGTAGAATTCCTATTCTATCTCCTAGAGCTGTCTAGGGGGATGTTACATAGAGACTGTGTCTTAGAGGCAGTCATAGCAGTGTCACTCATAGTCCTAGATGTCAAGGAATCTCTGCTGTGTTAAGGGAAGCCAGAGTGGGTGGTACAGATGCGGGTACAGAGCTGATGGGGCTCGTGGAGGTGTTCAGCCCAGTACTTCCTGTTTCTGAGTGAAGTAGTAGTCATGGTGTGGGAGGATGTGAGAGCTCTGAGGATGAAGGCCCAGTTAACTGCAGTGGTTAGGAATCTGAGTTAGAGCCCTCTACTTGTGTTTACTCTGTAGTCATTGTTGATTGCATGGAACAGCGTGTGGAGTAGTTGGATCATAAGAGTCAGTGTGGTCAGCCCTCTGTCACCTTGACAAAGAAAACCCTGTTTGTCATAGTTTGTGGGCTCCAGTTCATGGTTCGTTTGCCTCATTGCTTTTGGACATTTGGTGCAGCATGGGGGAAGCATGTGGTTCATGTAAGCTGCTCTTGTTGTGGCCAGTAATGGAAAAGGAAGAGGAAGGTTCTGGGCCCCACACCTTGTAAGTCTCCCCACTTCAGAATTGAGCTTTGAACACATGGGCCTTTGGGGGAACATTCCAGACAAACAGCAGCTCCAACATGTAGCAGGAAAGATGCAGGCATGATGGAAGAAACCCCTTTGCATTTCTTTACCCCATTCCTGACTTCTCTATTGGTTTTAACTTCTCACTTTTAGCTTCTCTCCAGTCCTTTCTTTGAGAGGAAGTTGAGAGATGCCTGCTTGATACTCTTGAATACAGAAGGAAGCCTCCTAGGCCGCCTGCCCTTGCTGTCAGTTTGCAGAGACTCTCTAAAGACTGGCTGAGGGGATAGTTCTTTGTACACAGCTGCTTTAGGAGCAGCAGGTGATGTGTTTCCTTTCTCCTGGAAGCACAGTCACAGAAGACTGGGGTGACTAGTGACCAGAGCAGCACGTCAGCTGCTCACCACAGCTCTCCAGGCCTAGCTAGATACTCCTCTTGAGTTGCCACCAGTACCTGGCTCTGGGGTCTTAGCCTCCGTTACCTATTGGCACACTGCCTCCATGACAAGTATGATTCGAACCTGTGGGGAGAAAGATCGTAAGCTAAAACCCACCCAGTGTGCCTGCTCTGGGTGTTCACACAGTCCGTGAGGGCTAGTGAAGCTCATTGGGTAGAGTGCTTTCCTCAAGTGCAGAAGGCCTTGGGTTCAGTCTCTTGTCCCCTGTAAATTGCAGCCTGCTTAGTGCATGTCTGTAACCTGAGCACCTGGGAGAGGGGAGATCAGAAAGGAAAGTTGCCTTCAGCTAAATGATGAGTGTGAGCCTGACCTAAACTACACGACTCCATCTTAAAAACACACACAAGATAAAACAACAAGCCGGGCGGTGGTGGCGCATGCCTTTAATCCCAGCACTTGGGAGGCAGAGGCAGGCGGATTTCTGAGTTCGAGGCCAGCCTGGTCTACAGAGTGAGTTCCAGGACAGCCAGGGCTACACAGAGAAACCCTGTCTCGAAAAACCAAAAAAAAAAAAAAAAAATGCCATTTAAATTCCAGCACTCAGGAAGCTGAAGTGGGGGATGTTGAGTTTAGGGTTAGTCTGGGCTATACCTCAAATAAACAAACAAAACAAAATCGTCATTTAAAGGATTCAGCTTACAATGGTGCTTTCCAAAATACTGGGTAGAAAAGGGTGGCCTGGATTGTGTGGTTTATTTGTTATTTGATGATTGCTTTGCTGTCACTATCATTGTACTGTGAGTGACTTGAGGCTTGGAGTTGGTAGTGAAGTGCAGCTCCCAGCAGGACCTCCAGTGGCTGTAAACATCTTGGGCTTTTTTTCCCCTTGTGTTTTTGGGTCTAGAGCTTTCTAAGAGTTATAGTCCACAGTGCAACTAACCCAGGTCTCCCTGTTGCTTTTCAGCTGAACCTCCTGCTCTCAGTTTCTAAGTAGTCCCAGTGGGTCACTAGTATCAGCCGTCTGCCCCACGGCAGAGGCCTGAGGAGTCCTGCAGTTTGCAGGATGTCCAAGACCCCTGTGTGGGACGGCTCCTGAGGAACATGGATGTGCTGAGTGCAGAAAGAAACCTGGATGAAGCAGGAGAAGATCAAAATGCCAAAGACTGACAGCAGGGGTAGCTGCCTCATTGAAATGGTCTCCAGCAGTAGAGAGATGTGACAGGGAGCCACGCTTCCCAGTGAAATGTTCCTTCACACAGATTGTGCAATAAAGTAGGTTACAGTAGTAAACAGTGATGCACTTCCTAGGGACTCGGCTAACTGGAAAGCTGCTAGGTCACAGTCGCTCCTGTGGACGCTGCAAGGCATTTATCCACCGGGCATTCCACGGACCTTGTTAACTTGGAGAACTCTTACTTCTGTATCCTGATGCAGTGTTTCTTCTGCTGGGTTGAGGTTGAGTTGAAATGGAATGGTTGTTGCCAAGAAGGCATCTTCCTTTTCCTGGACTCAGGCTGACGTCTTTCTATGGGCTGATACAAGGGAGACGCAGTTGCAAGAAGCCAAGGCCTCCTGTAAGGTTCTCTCCTTGAACTGCATCCTCCTCACTAGATAGGTGTGTCTTGGTAATGGTACACAGTACCAGCACCAGTATGTGAGTGGGAGTTACAGGTGAAGGTGTTTTAGCTGGCACAGCCTGGAGAGGAGGAGGCCTGTGGGGAGTGGGTCTCATGGATGGAGCTTAGTTGCAGCCATTCTTTATACTCTTTGGTTGCCTATGGTGTACTAGACACTAGCCTTCTGGTGTCCCAGTCCTGCCACAGCCAAACACCTAAGTGTGGCAAACACTGCCCATACCTTAAATAACACCAGTCAAGAGTCAAAGAACTACAGGCATCTGTGAATTTTCCTACAAATTCCCCCTTTGAATTTGGGATCGGCTTGGCTTTGACCCTGGTATTACAGTAAATGTAGCCTGTTTCTTGGTTCAGTTACTCAGACGGTCATCTGGAGGGCGGGGCAGTGCTGAGGGCTCTGAAATAGGGTAGGTGACCTCATGGTGTAAGCAGAGGGCCACGAGCAGCCTCTTGCACAGTGTGCACATGGGTGACCCATCCTGATGCAACAGGCCACTTGTTTCTCAGCCCAGTTTAAATTGGTGACGGCTGTTGCTTGGTAGAGCATATTACTCTATATTTTGGGTAACTCAAAGGTAAGAGGGTCCATATTTTTTCTTTGCTATGAAATGAATGAGTTAAGAAGATTGTACTTAATATTTTAAATACATCTTATGTGATAAACTGTAATATTCAGTTCTGTGTATTATATGTACATTGGTTGTTCAGATAGCCTTTCCAAAGAAACGAGGGTGTAACCGTTGTACAGCACTATGGCTCAGCAGTCTGATGTACAGAGGAGGACTTGTTCGGGGACTCTTGTTGTGCTTTGATTTTTTTGTTTCTGAAAACACTCACATACCTTACCAAGTTCTGGGAGGGTGGTACTGATCCAATTTGTTTGCTGAATGAATATTTGTTTAAATCTGTACAGTTTCACGTGTTTACTTATACAGAGTGTACATACTTTGAAATAATTAATTTAAAATGCTTTATATTATTTAGCTAGAAATTGCTGTTTTTAATAAATAAATTTTTTAAAAAAATAAAGATCTTTGCTTCTTACTTTGCTGCCATGTGTTTGTTACATATGTGGAATCTTTAAAAATATTTTAACTGAGAACTTTATTGGAACAAGTTGTAGACAAGTTGAGTGTTTATAAGAAATAGTACCTGAGTTCCTTTATCTAATTCTGCTCAGTGATAACATCTTACAAGCTGTGGTGTTTACTATAACCAGAATTTGACATCAGAACACTTGGCTAATCTTAGCTTTCCCTTGCATTATTGTATAATAATTGTGAAAAGAAGGACATTTTAATTTTATTATATTTTCTTTATTAGTAACTTTTAAAAAATGTTAATCAAAGGCTTTATAAGTTTGGTAGTGCTCAATAACAAGATGCCCATACAATCAGAAGTGTAACCCAGTATCCAACCTAGATATACCAACTATCTTGACTGGTGGAGACATGAGAACATCTGCCTCCCTGTTCCCCTCTCTCTCATCTCCTAGCTCCTCCTCTCCTCCTCCTCCTATCCTTACTCCTCCTTTTCCTCTCCGTACTCCTCCCACCTTAGCTCCTCCTACATGTCACCCTTCCTGTTAAAATAAAACTTTTCTCTCAAAATACAATTAGAGCATAACTATACCAATTTGTGTCAGTAAGGTACAAGATAGACCTAATACGCAGTCCATCATTTTGTTGACTAACCAGAACCTCTGTCATCTCTCCTAACTGAAAGACTTAGTTCTGAACCTGGCTTTTTTCTTGGCTTTATTTTATTTTTTTTAAAAAGATTTATTTATTTTATGTATATGAGTACACTGTAGCTGTCTTCATGCACTCCAGAAAAGGGCATTGGATCTCATTACAGATGGTTGTGAGCCACCATGTGGTTGCTGGGAATTGAACTCAGGACCTCTGGAAGAGTAGTCGGTGCTCTTAACCACTGAGCCATCTCTCCAGCCCTTTTCTTGGCTTTAGAATGAATGTCTGCTGAAAACCATCTTCTCAAATCTTTTCTCTCAAAGTAAATAGCCGGGATTGGCTATGAGACTATAAGTCTCCAACCCCATCAGAAATCCAGAATGACTGAGTTAACTGAAATTATGAGAAGCACAAAGCATAGCTTCTAAAACTTAGCCCATTTATAGAGACCACTGAATACCTGGACAGTCCCTATACTATAAAACGTTGGAGCATCTGATCTTCAGACTTCTGGCCCAGGATCATCTGACAGACCTAGTGATGCAGAATTATTAAGGGCTGATTACTCTGTCTTGTCAGATATAATCAGTCGACTATTCTGCAAGTGTGTCCTTTTCTGGACAGTAATTTGTCTGTAGATGAAAAGAGGCAATTCTTGCATAGTGGCTGTCTTACCACAACTGGAGTAACTCCAAAGATGCTCAATTTCTTCTTAGAATTCAATACAGGAAGCTGTCAGGAGCAGACAGATCTCTAATCAAAATGAACATTAATACAGAAATGTTTGTAATATCAATTCTATGGACTTCTGATGTTTTGAAAACCAACTATTCATGTAAGACAATCTGGACTGTTGTCTGTTAACTCCTCAGCTAATTCTAAAGAAAATATAGAAAACACCCTAACAATAAACTCAGAGCCATGAATTTGCTATAGGCCCTTAACTCACAGGCTGACCATCTCAAATCAGTTTAAAAAGTTAAAAGAAGGACTGGGTCTAAGCCTTGTATTCCTAAATGTGTTATGTAGGCACAATGCCTATAAGAGTAACAATATTAATCTGACTTTTACATCAATAAGAAACGCATACCAGTGAAAACAAATTGGAAATCAAAATAAATTTTGTACTATTTAAGAAATTATAACTTCATCTTAATAACAATTATACATATTTCTACCAATAGGTTATGGCTATGCAATAACTCCTACCTATTGCTCCCTGTTCCAACAAAACCACTAGTTTTCCCTAGAAAGACAGCCCAATATTAACCACCTCAGTCCCCAAGCCCAGGGAATAGGGGTGCTGACTCTTCATTAACTTCTTCAAGCTGATTATGGGCCTTGAGATATCAGAAGAGGGACAGGGTGAAGAGTGAATTGATATAAGCCTCTGATGCTGTGTCTTCACTGCATCCAGCTGGAATTCCAAGACATCAGAGGTTCAAGCAGGTCTGCTCAGCGTACTTGATGAGTAGATACACCAAGGCTATGTATTCTGCAATATACAATTCTCAAAACAAATTTTAGTATCAAGATAATTTTTTGTTTGAATTCTGGAATCTAGTCTTCTGGCGGCCTGCCTCTGTCATGTCTAATACATATAATTCTGAAAGTTTCTATGAGGTTGTGCTCCCACCATCCTCCTGTTCCTACCTCCCTGCTCTCAAATTCCCCAACACTAGGGAATCCAAGCTTTCAGACACCAAGGCCCTTTACTTCTACTGATGCCTGACAAGGCCACCCTCAACTACCTATACAGGTGGAGCCATGAGTCCCTTCCCTTTGTGTTCTTGGGCTGGAGGTTTTAGAATGGCTACTCCAGCTTGTTTCTTAGGACCATTTGCTTGAAAAATTGTTTCTAGCCTTTTACTCAAAGGTAGTGTCTGTCTTTGTCACTGAGGTGGGTTTCCTGTATGCAGCAAAATGCATACAGGGTCCTGTTTACATATCCAGTCTGTTAGCCTATGTCTTTTTATTGGGGAATTGTGTCCATTGATGTTAAGAGAGATTAAGGAACAGTGATTGTTGCTTCCTATTATTTTTGTTATTAGAGGTGTTAATTATCTTTGTGTGGGTATCTTCTTTTGGATTTGTTGGAAGAGGATTACTTTCATGCTCTTTCTAGGGTATAATTTCCCTCCTTGTATTGGAGCTTTCCTGCTATTATCCTTTGTAATGCTGGGTTTGTGGAAAGATATTGTGTAAATTTGGTTTTGTTGTGGAATATCTTGGTTTCTCCATCTATGGTAATTGAGAGTTTTGCTGGGTATAGTAGCCTGGGCTGGCATTTGTGTTCTCTTAGGGTCTGTATGACATCTGTCCAGCATTTTCTAGCTTTTATAGTATCTGGTGAGAAGTCTGGTGTAATTATGATATGTCTGCCTTTATATGTTACTTGGCATTTTTCCCTTACTGCATTTAATATTCTTCTTTTGTTTTGTGCATTTGGTGTTTTGATTATTATGTGACAGGAGGTATTTCTTTTCTGGTCTAGTCTTTTGGCATTCTATAGGCTTCTTGTATGTTTATGGGCATGTCATTCTTTAGAGAAGTTTTTTCTATAATTTTGTTGAAGATATTTATTGGCCCTTTAAGTTGGGAATCTTCACTCTCATCTATACCTATTATCCTTAGGTTTGGTCTTCTCATTGTGTCTTGGATTTCCTGGATGTTTTGTATTAAGAACTTTTTGCATTTTGCGTTTTCTTTGACAGTTGTGTCAATATTTTCTTTCTTTCTTTCTTCCTTCCTTCTTTCCTTCCTCCCTTTCTTTCTTTCTTTCTTTCTTTCTTTCTTTCTTTCTTTCTTTCTTTCTTTCTTTCTTTTCTTTTTTTGGTTTTTTGAGACAGGGTTTCTCTGTGTAGTCCTGGCTGTCCTGGAACTCACTCTGTAGACCAGGCTAGCCTCAAACTCAGAAATCCGCCTGCCTTTGCCTCCCAAGTGCTGGGATTAAAGGCGTGCACCACCACTGCCCTGCATGTCAATACTTTCAATGGTATTTTCTGCACCTGAGACTCTCTCTTCTATCTCTTGTATTCTGTTGGTGATGCTTGCATCTATGACTCCTGATTTCTTTCCTAGGTTTTCTATCTCCAGGTTAGTCTCCCTTTGAGATTTCTTTATTGTTTTTACTTCCATTTTTATGTCCTGGATGGTTTTGTTCAATTCTTTCACCTGTTTGGTTGTGTTCTCTTGTAATTCTTTAAGGGATTTTTCTGTTTCCTCTTTAAGGGCTGCTACCTGTTTACCTGTGTTCTCCTCAAATTCTTTGAGAGTGTTATTTATGTCCTTCTCAAAGTCCTCTATCATCATCATTAGAAGTGATTTTAAATCTGAATCTTGATTTCCTGGTGATACGGGGAATTCAGGACTTTATAGTGTGGGAGAACTAGGTTCTAATGATGCCAAGTACCCTGGGTTGCTGATGCTTATGTTCTTGCGCTTGCCTTTAGCCATGTGGATCTCCTTAGTGCTACTTGCCCTGTCTCTGACTGGAGCCTGTCTTTCCTATTATCTTGGTTGTTTCAGAACTGTGTGGGGTGGGTGTAACTACTGGGGTTAGAGCTGAGGCCCAAGATCTGCTCTGTGCTCGGGGGAGACAGGAAGGAACCAGGGCTCCGGGCCAGAAGTGAATTTTTGGGTCCCAGTGGGTCCCAGTGGGTCCCAGTTACTCCCTGTTTGGGGCGGGTGTTGCTGTCTCCTTACCTAAGATACTGCCTGGGTTAGAGCTCCTGGGAGGCCTGCTTCCGCTGGGTTTTGTGAGATTGGGTGTAGAGCTGCCACCTGGGATCTGCTTAGTGCTCTGGCCCAGACCAGAAGGAGAAAGGAGGACATTTTTGATATCTTCTCTGTCTCTGTCTCTGTCTCTGTCTCTGTCTCTGTCTCTGTCTTTTTTTTTTTTTTTTTTTTTTTCTTTTAGTTTTTTGAGACAAGGTTTCTCTGTGTATCCCTTACAGTCCTGGAATTTGCTTTGTAGACCAGGCTGGCCTCAAACTCAGGTCTGCTTGCTTTAGCCTCTCAAATGCTGGGAGGTGTGTTCCACCACCTTTAGCTTTTGGGATATTTTGGTGCTTCACTAGAAAGGGTGTTAATTTTCTGTTACTAAGATAATCAACTTAGAAGCTTGTCTTTGTTCTCAAATGATTTATTGATTAGAGACTGTCTCTGATTTGTAGTCTGGAGAATAACCTATCATAGCCATTCTTGGTTTTGAGTAGTAGGTTTATTAAGTCTATAACAAACACAAATAGAATAAGTAGCAAGTAGCAGATTAGAAGCCTCCGATAATAGCAAAGCATCGTCAAATCAGGCATTCAAAATATCTAGAACAAATTGGACCATCCTGATTGAGAACAAACAAAGGAAACATATCAAATTGGGGCTTCCAACACTGAGCAGAAATCAGAAAAGATGCTAATCTGAACTTTCTTTTCGTGGACGCGCTTTCGGCTTCCCCTTCCCAGGTAGACAGTTTTTATACATGGGGGAAACAGTAGTAACCTCTGGAAATGGTTCACCTCCTTGTTTTTCCCTGTCCTTGTCACAGAGCCAGAGGGATCAACCTGACTGGGCCAGCCTGACACAGGACAGAGCCTTGGGGACTCTTGACATAAACAGGAATCTGAGGGATGGCTTGCACAACACAGACAATTTACCATTATAATGTATATTATAGTCCCCATTGCTTTGGGGCCTATGCTAAAGCTGCAGGCCATGGGCATGGGAAGAGCAGGAAAGCATAGGGGGCTGTCAGTCAAAGCAGTGATTTTCAGCCTGTATATCATAACCCGATTAGCAAACCTGTCTTACTGGGTTAAAGGATAGACCCTACTCAGGACAGAGGGATTGGCTGGGGCGCTTCCTGTTATCTTGTTTGTCTTTTGTCTTTGATAGAGACAGGGTTTCACTGTGGAGCCTGGACTGGCTCAGCAATCATCCTGCCTCAGCTCAGGTAGAGGTGGTAGTACTGGTGTGTGGGTTACCACACCTTGCCGCTGTGGGAACCCTTCCAAAAAGGATAGAGCTGGTAGAAACCAGTGCAGTGACAGCTATTACAGTTGTCTGACAAATGTCTATTCCCCTTTAAAAACACAGATTAGAAAAAATTCCAATTATACAAATATGTTCATAGCTAGTCAGCTGTAGTGTTTGAATTCTGGTACAAAACATGAAAGTCTCATGAGTGAGCTTTCCACCCCAAAGCCAACCATTACATGGTTTTGCATTTAACTTCCAGATTTTTCTATGTATATCTTAAGATAATTTTTCTTAACCAGATTGGGCTCTTTTACACAGTTACACAATTGAGTTTTAATTGGTGTGTAGTACCACACAATTATCTACTGAAATATTTTTAAGTTGTACTTAAAACATTTTGCTCCTAAATATTTTAGCACCAGTCTCTTAAAGAATAACATTCTTTTGCAAGTCCCAGTAGTAGTACCACATCTAACAAACAAATTCAGTTTCTAATATGTAGTCTATATGTTAAATATGTAGTCTATATGTCCTCTTCCTGTCTGCTACCTTACAGATTTTTCAAAGTCTGTGTTTTACTTCGTGGTCACATCTCTTCAGTTCCACCCCCCCCCCCCCCCCACTGCTGTGCATGCCAGCACACACACATATGTATGCACATGCTTGCATGTGTGTGGGGGCCTACACTTGATACTAGAAGCCTTCCTCAATCGCTCTCAATCTTATATTGGGGGCAGGGTCTCTCACTTTAACTGAGAGCTCCCTGAAGTGGGAAGTCTAACCATCAGCTTGCCTCAGGAATCCCCTCCCTGCCTCCTGAGTGCTGGGCTTAGAGTTGGGGCACAATATCTGCTCAGCGTTTATTTGAGTGTTGGAGACCTGAACTCAGTTCCTCATGCTTGCCTGGTAAGCACTTTGCCTACTGGACCCTTCCCTGCCCCTCTTGAGTTCTTAGTGATTTTTGACCATCCTCAACTTTTTTGATTGCCATCTCCTCCCTCCCCTCAGGATTTTGTTTTAAAGAAGCTAGCTAGTTTCTATAATGAAGCAAAGCCTATATTTTCCTGAGTTTTCTCATTAGCAAATCAGATACTGTAAAGTTATACAGCCTTCCCAGATGCATGAAATGCTTGACAAGTGTGTACGGTCCTGAGACCTTGTAAAAGGAGGAATTCTTTTGCTTCCTGGCTTCAGTTCATGCTTGCCTGGTCCCATGTCTTTGAGTGTTATCACCATAACACTCAAAGACATGGGACCAGGACATGAATGGGACATGGAACCAGGACATGAATGGGACATGGGACCAGGACATGAATGGGACATGGGACCAGGACATGAATGATGGAGCAAAGCAAAGATGCTCACTTTGCATTGAGGAAGGAAGAGGAGCAGCCAGGGTCTTTAGGGGACACACCCCAGTTTCCCAACTTCCTTGCACTGGGCCCCACCTCTGAAAAGTTCCTCTGCCTTCCAACAGTGTCTCAGCCTGAGGACCTGGGCTTCTAATACACGGAGCAGAGATATAGTGTCATGAGGTCACTAAACCTTTGATGTTGTGCAGGGGGCTGTCAGCACAGTGCCATGTTTGTCCCAGCTCATTACCTTGCAACAGTGTTCTGATTCTGCAGTGACACCACTCACCAATAAGGTGTGACAGTTCCATTGAAGTGACAGTGTGGCACCCCTAAGAGCCTTCTCTCTAGCTACACTTCAGCTGCTTTGGTGATGTTTGGGGCTGGTGGCATTTGGTGACGGTGAGTGGCAGCCAAGTGGGAACTTGTTAGGAGAGTAGGCCACAGAGGTGGCACGTGGGTGTCACTGTTTATACTAGAGAATGGCTAACTCTCAGGCTGGGCTGAGAAGGTGATGGCCTTTTTGGTTGAGGCTGGGGTTAGGGTCATCCTGGGAAGAATGGGTACCTCATGTCTATCTGTATAAAAGGCACAGATCGTGGCAGGGGTGGGCACCAAGCTTAACTCCTCCTTTTCTATAAACTACTCTGCCAATGCCTAGGTTGTCATGGAGCCTTGTTTACTACATAATTCCATCCTCCCTCGCCTCACTGGATTGGACCAAAGGCATCCAAGGAAATAAGGGTGGAGGAGAGACCACGAGGAGCTTCAAGAGTGCTCAGGAGACAGACACCTATGGACTGAAATGTATAGAAAGTCTCTCTAGGACAAGCTGAGCATCCCAAGATGGGGCCTCCTGGGCTCTGGGCTCCTGGGCTCTGATCCAGAGATCACTGCCACTTCTTTGGCTGAGTGTTTTAGCTAGGTGACCACACATTTACTGCTTTGATCTGTCTGGTTAGTTGATGATTGTTACTAGTGACCCAAAGAACCCCAGCTATTTGAGGAGGAAACTTTGGGTCCTTTGGGACTTAGTTTAGCTTCTGACTGAGGGACCTGAGTGCAGGCTGGTGCTGTGTTTCTGTCTAGGTTTTCTTTTGCTGTGACAGAGCTGGGTGGACAATCGGTCATCTGTGATTGAGTCAGTGTTAGTGACAGTCTTGAAGTCAGTGCACAAACAGTAGGGTCCTTCAGTGAGGGTTTTCTATTGCAATCCCAGCCTGGCACGAGCAAGTGTTCTGCACTGTTCTTCAATGTGCCAAAGCCTAGACTAGAGCGTGACTTGTACAATGTCAGCAGCATCTCAGTGTGACTGTGATGGGTGCGAGTCTTGCAACAAAGTGGATGGAGGGCAGAAGGGTTTGGGGGTAACTGAGGTTTGGAGATACTCTGAAGTAGGGATTCATATAAATAATAACTATGGAGTTATAAAGGTGATGTCACTCAGTAGATGGGTAGCTTAGAGGATGTGAAGGAGGTCATTGTGCCTCTCTTGGACTCTTGTGTCCTCAACAAAAATACTACCTGTGTCACAGAACTTCATGAACTGGAGCTTGAACAGCCCTTAGCACAAAGCCAAGCTAGCTCATGGCTCAGGCTTGGTAAGTGGTAGTTAGAATCATGACAAAAAAGACCTACAACCGAGGACAGGACTGACCCTGTAAACCAAGGCAAATACAGACACCCAGCATTAACTCAGAGACACACATTTGTGGAGGGGCCAAGCAACCAGTAACTTCAGTGATGCTTGCCATGTGGGTTCACTGTTTGTTTAAAGATACAACAACCTGCATGAGCGGATTCAATACTCTTGACTCTGTCCTGGCAAGAACCATTTCTAGGCCCATTTTACAGATGGCAAAACTGAAGCATAAAGCTGCTTGCCTAGAAACACACAGATAATGAAAGACAGAGCTTGGTGGTCTGTGTCTTGAGTAAAAGCCAAGTACTGGTACTGACAGTCAGAGAAGAATCTTGGTACTGCAGGGATGAGAACAAGGGGACAGACAGATGTTGGCTAGGGTTACTTACTGGATGATAATGTATCTCTAAGTGGCTAGATCAGGGATGACCACTAAGCCTTCTCTGTGCCTGGCCTTAGATTCAGTTTAACTTCCCCCTTAGAAGCCCTACTTTTTGATCCCTAAGAAAAGAGCTATGACAGGTCTGGACTACAAGCTGACTCTCAAAGTCTTTGTATGTGCGTTGCCCTGCAGTATCTCCTTTCCCAAGACATGCCGTGGAGGCCTGAGACAATTTGGTGGCTGCCTTAAGACCAGATTCTTTGCACAGAGGTCCCTGAGCACCACCTGGACGGCTGCTATGAAGTCTTCCAAATCAGATAGTGTCAGGACACTCAGACTCCTAGTTATTTTCTCCAGAAGGACTTGGATCTTCCATGACGTTGGGCGGGGGTCTGTCTCCAGGATCACCGTCTCCATCAAGGCTTGGTGCACTTTTGAGTTAATAAGCTGTGGGGTAAGTAGACGGCTGGGTGAGAATCAGTGCTGCCCTGATGCTGTGTCCCACCCATGACTTAGCCCCACCGTGGCCATGATGAATGTCTCTAGAATGTTCACCCTGGAGGACAGGTCTGACTCACCAGCTCTGCTACCTGCAGCCTTCTTGCTGTGTCCCAGATGCCTACCTGGCCTTCTCCTATGGTCACATGATCTGCTGATACACACTGATACTTTGTTCCAGCAAAACTAGAGGGGAGCCAGCTTTGTGTCTGCTGGTCTGTGCTGTTTTCGGGTGTGAATGTGAGACTACTGAATTTGGGAAGGACCTTGCATCTTGCCTTGACTGTTGACAGGGCTACTGTGAACAAGAGAAGCTTTTTGGGGCATTGGTTTCCCTGGTGGGCAAGCCTGAGGTGCTAGCATGTTACACAAATGCATGTGAGGAAAAGAAAGGCAGTATGCTTGAGGTGGTAGTTTGAATAAAAATGGCCCTCATAGGCTCACAGGAAGTGGCACTATTAGGAATTGTGGTTCTGTTGGAGAAGGTGTGGCCTTGTTGGAATAGATGGGGCCTTGTTGAAGGAAGTATGCCACTGAGTGGACTTTGAGGTTTCAGTTGCTCAAGCCAGGCCTAGTGGCCCGCTCTCTTCCTGCTGCCTGCCAGTCTTGATGTAGAACTCTTGGCTCCTTCAGCATCATGTCTGCCTGAGTGCTGCAATGCTTCCTGCCATATCTACAGTGGACGAAACTTCTGAAATCAAAGCCAGTCCCCACTAAATGTCTTTGTTTATGAGTTGCAGTGTAAGAGCACTGACTGCTCTTGTAGAGGTCCTGAGTTCAATTCCCAGCAACCACCTGGTGGCTCACAGCCATCTGTCATGGGGATCTGATGCTTTCCTCTGGTGTGTCTGAAGACAGGGACAGTGCAAACAAGTAAATCTTATTAAAAAAAAAAAAATCTTGTGGTTCCTTTAAAATGTCCTTGCCTCTCCCCAGAGGTTAGTTTATGTTTTTTATTTCTTTCTTCCTTTCCTCTTGAATCTTAGCACCTGCGTAAATTATGCTTCCAACCTTGTATAGGTTTGCAAGCTTGCCCAGAGGTTTGAGTGGGTGTTCGTTCACTCTGCTGCCTTTGGAGCCGCCGTGTGGCAGGATCCCAGCTCTAGAGCTGAGCACTGCTCCCTCGGGGGCTGCAGGGCTGCCCTGTGGGACAGTTCCTAAGCTGATTTGGAACTCTGGGTCTTCTCCCTCAGGTTCTGTTGTTTTCTTTCCTTTCCCCCTTTTCTCCCTCCTTTATAAAGGAGATTTACTAGACCCAGGAAGGACCCTTCGGTTAGATAAATTTGTTTTATGAAGCTTGGTGGCTCCCGGGAATTCCTGGTTTTTCTTACGCTTCGCATTGATACACACAACTGATGGAGTCGTGTATTTGGCGGCCTGGAAGGGCCTGGACAGTGTCTTGGTTTCACTTGTTTTATTTTATTTTATTTTTAAACTAAAGCTATATAAAGCTTGTGGACTAAACAGAATAAATTTCTAATTTTTTTTTTTTTTAAGAGTTGCAGTGTTCATGGGATCTCTTCACGGCAATAAAAACCCCAACTCAGGCAATGGTTAACCTAGATGGCTGTGCTGGGTGGTTTTATGTCAACACTGGCTAAAGTCATCTGAGAGGAGGAACCACAGTTGAGAAAATTGCCTCTCTATGAATAGGTTGTAGGCAGGCCTATAGGACATTTTCTTAATTAGTGATTGATGGGGACGTTTTTGTTCTTTGTGGATGGTGCCATCCCTGAGCTGGTGGTCCCGGGTTTTATAAGAAAGCAGGCTAAGCAAGCATGGAGAGAGAGGCAGCAGCACCCCTCCATGGCCTCTGCATCAGCTCTTGCCTCCATGTTCCTGACCTGTTTGAGTTCCTGTCCTGACTTCCTTTGACGATCAATAGTGATATGGAAGCATAAGCCAAATAAACCTTTTCCTCCTCAACTTACGTTGGTCATGAAACCCTAACCAAGCAACAGAAACCCTAACCAAGCAACAGAAACCCTAACCAAGCAACAGAAACCCTAACCAAGCAACAGAAACCCTTACCAAGCAACAGAAACCCTAACCAAGCAACAGAAACCCTAACCAAGACAACTGTCGATCTTGATTGGAGTAAGGATCATCTTGGAGATTACTTGAGAGCTTGTTTGGAGGTTCTAGCAGGGGAGCGCAGCTACTCGTATACCCTTGACCGAAGACCGGTCCTCCTCTATTCGACCGAGCAGCTTCGGGAGGGACGCACATGGAGCGGTGAGGGAGGAAGGGGACACCTGCCTAGCCAGCCAGATCAGCCGAATCAACCCTGGCGATCAATGGGGTGACCGATGTCGCAGCCAGATCACCCTCACATCCCATCTTGGAGATTACTAAGGCACACATTGATGTGTGGCAGTGTTTTTAGATGTGGGTTAATCCCTTGATGGATTCTGAATATGATGGCATTATCGTTGGGGACGATGGAAAGCAGGAGGTGCAGCCTAGCTGGAAGCGGTAGGTCACATAGACTGGGTCCTTGGGGTGAGATATTCTACCCCCACTCCCTTCTTAGATTCCCTTTGTCTGATTTTTTTGGCCAGGGGAGTAAAGACTTTACCTTGAACTTGGTGCCCATGTTGAAACAGATCCGTCTCTGTCTGGGGGGGATGAAGCAGAAGATGACCTTGTCCTGGCTTCGTATCTGTACATGGATGTACTTGTTGAGTTTCAAAGTGATGCACATGAAAGGGGGCGCGTGCACGTGCAAGTCCACGTCCCACCAGTTCCAGGCCTTCTGCCGCTTGCCTTTGGGGAAGTAATAGCCCAGAAGTTTGCTCAGGCTCAACCTAGGAGAAGGAGATGTGTCAGCCACTCCTATGCTGGGGCCAGGCTACCCTGCTGACCCTCCCACTTCCCGTCCTCCTCCTGGACCTACAAAATTTTGATGGGACTTCTAGGTCAACATGACACAAGCTAAAGTCATCTAAGAGGAAGAGTTAAGAAATTAAGAAAATGCCTCCATAAGATCTAGCTTTGGGCATTTTCTTAATGAGTGATTGATGTGGGAGAGCCTAGCCCACTCCAGATGGTCATCCCTGGGCTAGAGGTCCTGGGTTCCATAAGAAAGCAGGCTGAGCAAGCCGTGAGGAGAAACCCAGTAACAAGACCCCTCCATGGCCTTGGCATTAGCACCTGTCTCCAGTTTTCTCCCGTTTGAGTTCCTGCCCTGACTTGCTTCCCTGACAGTGATGTGGAAGTGTAAGCCTACTAACCCCTTTCCTCCCCAACGTGCTCCATTGGTCAGTGAAGCAATGGTAACCCTAAGATAGTAGGATAGAGAGGTTCCAACAAAGAACGTCTACCCGAGTCCAGGCTCTGTCTTCGGACTCAGTCATGGCCTCCCTTAGTCTCATACAGCACAGCCTCCTCTCCTGTGCTCTCTCCTTGCTCCTGTGCTCTCTCCAGAGCTTTTTCTGTGTTCTTCTCTTCCCTATGGATCTAAGACCCAAAGAGTAGAATCCTCAGGATGCAGTCAGCTCTCACCTCTGCTCTGACCGTCTCCCTGCCTTTTGGTTGTTGACAGATCTTGGGATTGTAGCTGCTATGTGATGGCTTTTAGACATAACTTTATATCAGGGAGAGTGAATGCCCTAAGATCCTATGCCTCTAACACACATATTTTATATACAACTCAGGGCAAGTGACTGTCACCTTTTGAGTCCAAGTTTCTTCACCTACAGTGGCCAGATTCTGTATTTCTCTAAGTTCTCTTCTGGACTTAAAACTTTAGAGAGAAGAGACCTTACTTATGTCACCAGACAAGAGTTGTGATCACTAACTACATTTCTGACCTCAAGGCCATGTGCGTCCTATATCTGGGAAGTGACTTTGCAGACAGCACATTCTACACATAGGACTTTCAGGGGAGAGCAGATGGTACTCAAAGAAGCCAACCCGGAAATGATGTCTGAAAGCCAAGGCAAAGTGATAAGAGGAGACTTTTGGAATTAAAAGTGAATTTGGTTTTGATGAAAGTAAGTTAACTAACCCAAGCTAATATGCATCTCCCACGTTGTAGCCGTCTTGTCTGGAACAGGACATACTGAGAAAGGGTTAGGGATGGTTTGAGGGGACCTAGTTATCTTCAACTGTAAAGGGAACGCTTTCACCGTTACCAGAACTAGAGATTTAAGAAACAAGTTTGATTTTAATGAAATATTTAGAATATGCCTTTTGATTCTGGATTCTTTCTATGCTATGTTTGTCTCTGAAACCCCTTTCCAAGGCTTTTGGAATAGTGGGACCCAGGGCCTCCTGGGTCAGTTCTCACAAGGTTGGACTTTTGGGAGGTGTTTGGAGGTGAAGCCAGTAGCCTGTGGTCACAGAGACCATGATTTCTCTTTCACACTGGGGGATGCTATGGCACCGCCTCCGAGGACAGGGTCTGCACTCATCCTCAGTGGGTGCCCCTTCTCATGTTCCCAACATGTACAAACTTCCACGACACAGTTTCTATGTGCTTCAGGTATTGCAGTCCAAAGACCCAAACTTACCAGATCCCTCCATCCTCATTGTAGAAGGTGGCATGGCCAGAGTTGGTAACAAGGCCTCGGATCTTTTTACGTACAGAGTCTTCCAGAACAATATACGTAAATTTTTCAACTCCTTTGCAGGAGATGAGCAGAGCCAGGTTCCCTGATGGATAGCTGAGAGTTGGTTAAGACACAATCGGTTTCTTGGGACAGCCCCCCACCCCCAAAAGGTTAGACCCCGAAGAGGACACAGTTCTCAGTCAAAACCCACATCCTAGGCCAGAATCACAAACATTCTAGGTGTCAGTTGAAACATCCCTCTTCCTCAGTGGATACTATATCTGGCCTGTGCCATTAGGAAAGAAAATATGGAAGCTCTTCCCACTGTGATAGGCAGCTATTTTTCCATCACTTTGATGCACCTGGGAAGAAGAGACAAGGAAAGCAGGCAGGTGACAGATGTCCTTCAAAGATGAATGGAGCCACAGCATCCTTGGCTCCTGAATCTCTGCTCTGAGCACCCATATGCTGGCTGGCCTGTGACTCCTACCAACTCAGTTTATTTGTTCCTATGAGGAGACTGAACTGGATCCATGGTACATGCGTGTGCTGCTGGGGCATGCACAGGTAGATAGAAACCTCTTATTCTACTCACCCAGGCAATTTCGTTCTCAAGAACTGTATTCTCAGGGCTGGAGAGGTGCCTTAGAAAAGAATACTAGTTGCTTTTGCAGAGGACCAAGCTTGTTCCCAGCACCCACATAATGGCTCACAACTATCTGTAGCTCCAGTTCCAGGGGGTCCAATGCCGTCTTTTAACCTCCATAGACACTAGACATGCACACGGTACAGGTATGTACATGCAAGCGAACCACTCAGACACACAAATAATCTCAAAAAAAAAAAAAAAAAAAAGAAATATATTCTCACTATTGCAGAGGTAACATGTGTGAAATGAAGTGTGGGTGGCATTAGGTCTTTCAAACATGGGAGTAAAGCGGCTCCTGTTTCCCCCTAAGTGCTTGGTGATCAGCCTCCATTGCCGGCACCCCTCCCTCCCTCACCCCCCACCCCACCCCCGCCACAGGCTCTGCCTCTGTTTCCCTGTGGTAGTCTGTGCCCTCGGATGGCTTGAAAGTGGGTAGGGTCCTGTCTTACCATTCCCTTCTCCAGTATTCCTTCATCTTTGACTGGTTACATCCCTAAGGATACTCTTTCCAGATGAGCCCACATTTTATGGCACTGGAGGTTAGGACCTTAACATGTCCTTTTATGGGAAGCCAGCTCAACACATATCACTGGTAAATTTAGGTTTTCAAGGCCTTGTTCTTGATTTCATTTTAATAAATTATATTTTTCTAGGAAATTATCATTTTATGTAAAACTTTGCATTTATTGCCATACAAAGCTTGCATATGGTGTTAAAAAAAATCTTGGCTTCCTCTGTTTATATGTCTTCCTTCTTCTTATTTATAGCTTAAAAAACATTTTTTTTTTCCTGGATCAATCTTGCCAAAAAGCTTGCTTGCTTTACTAGTTTTCTGCAGACTGGTTTATGTTTTATTTATTCTATTTTTTCTGTCTTATAAGTTTTCTTCCTAGCTCTGGATGCTAATTTATTCCTCGGATTTTCACCTTTCTTCACGATTCCTCACTTCTCCCTGAATTTTATGAGCAGATAAAACAGCGAGGCCCAACATTGTTTTAGCTGTTTCCTAGGAGTGAAACCATCTTATTTTTATCTTTAGTCCATTCTTAATATTTTCAAGGATCAATATAATTTCTTCTTTGATATCAGAATTATGTACATGTGCTGATATTTGGCAATGGTTGTGGTATTGTTGCTCTCCCCATGGGGCCACAAGCCCCTTCAGCTCCTTCAGTCTTCTCTCTAACTCCTCCATTCTGTTCCCCCATATTACTTAATACAGGCCCCACAGGGAAAAGACTCAACCATGCCTATTAAAACCCTAGTCAACGTTCCAACAACCCACACAGGCAGCTGTGTCTTGACATATTGAGAACACTTTTCTTGTTGGTGTCCATTTTATATATTGGCCTTGACAGCTCTCTGATGATGTGTGTGCCTCACCTGACCCAAAAACAAAAACAAAAAGCCCCCTCACAGTGAACTCACCAACACGCTGCCATCTTTACCTTCATCCTTGTCTGTGCCCATTTGTGGTCTAGATGTAATCTCCTCGTGAGAGAATGACGTCTTACTAATATCTTTTCCTCAGGTTTCTCGGGCTGTTGCAGAGTTGATATTAGGTATGTAATGGTGATGGCCTTCTCTGGAATTTTCTGGCTAGCTGTTTTCAACGAGTGATGACAACTGCTTTCAGTAAGGTGACTGCTGGGGAATTAAGCTACACTCCACCTGTTAAGGGGCTACTGGGCTTTGAGGGCTCAGCCACTCTCTAGGTAAGGGGGAGGGGTTCCAGGGGAGCAAGGTTTTTGGAAATGCAAAGAGGTGGGAGGGGTGCTGAACTCCCAAGATTTCTGTTTCTTATTGATTCATTCAACAAATATGATGTGCCTGATGTGTGCCAGCCCGGCACTGGACAAGAAGCAGAGGGGAAGCAGGGCCAGCACAGTCTTGAGAACTCAGGCTTGCAGCTGCGTGCTCACTAAGAGCACAGACACAGCGCTCAGCGCAATGCGTGGCTACTAAATGAAAACACAGGCTAACTCAAGGGCTAGCTTTTCAAAACAGAGGAAATGTACCTTGGACATGTCATTTTAATGTAAAATATAGATGTTAATGTGTTATTTAAGATGTAGGGAAAAGCCTTTCTTCTGAGGTCTGATGACTGGGGCTCTGTGATCATTTCTACTTACACAACATCCATTCATTTATTGAGATAGGATCTCACGTAGATCGGCTGGCATCGATCTCCTGATTCCCCCTGACTCTATCCCTGGAGTGCTAGAGTTACAGGCACATGCTTTAGCTGCTGGTTTATGCAGTGTTAGGTTTTGAACCCAGGACCTAGTGCATGGAAGGCGAGCACTCTGCCAACTGAGCCACATCTCCTGCCCCATAGCTTATTTCTCACTATTCAGTTTTGGCAGTTTCTAAGTAGATTGAATGCAGAATCATATAATCTTTAAAAATATCCTACCTGGTCTCCAGATCGTATGTATGTTTGATTCACATTGGATTGAAAGTAAGGTTTTTAAAAGTTATTAAAGACCATTTAACTTAGTTTTCATGGAAACACATTTCTATATTAATCATTTTGTCTTTTTTTTTTTTTTTTTTAACAGTAGAGTTGCAGGGGCAAGCTCCCTTCCCATGCTTCATGGTGAGTTGAACACGGTACTAGAGACCATGGTGAGGACTTGCTGTCTGTGACATCTCTCAAGTGCTCTTGGTAATAGGAAGCCTGACTTACTTGGCACCTTGGTCGGGGGAGGTCAGTAAAGCAAGTCCTGGGTGCTCACCATTTGGGGCCTGTATAGGCTGCCGCCATGAGAGTTCATAGGAGAAAGTAATCCAGGCTTTCAAGCCCAAGTGACGTCTTCAGGAAGACATGCTATAAGCAATGCATGATGGGGTTCTAGCATAAGTACTGGGTGGCTGAAGGTCTGAGTGGGAATGGGCTAGTGGAGACTTAGTAGAGACAGGCACTGTGTTCTCAGCAAACATCCCCAGTACAATGACCTGTTCTAAGCATCCAGGGGCTACGGTCCCTGTTGTCCCTTGTGATATGCCAGATGATCACAAGTACTATGAAGAACTACTATGTGGAGAAAGATGGATGCCCAGTGGTATGTGCAAACACTGCTTTGTAAAGGGTAGCCAAGGAAAATATTTCTGAGAAGGTAACATTTAAGCAGAGTCCTCGTTGAAGGGAAGAAGTGAGTCACAGGATGTTGGAGATAAGAGTGTCCCAGTCAGAAGCAACAGAAAGTACTAAGGCTTTACAGCAGGGGGGCCTTGGCCAGGGTAATAACAGAGCAAAAAGCCAGTGTGGATGGACAGGCGAAGTCGAGGGCCTTGTAAACTATATGCAGAATGGAGACACCTTCTTAGAGACCATGAGGGTCTGGTGAAGAGTTTTTAAAATTAATATGCAGAAATACTGTGAAGGAACAGCCAAGAGACAGAAGGGAGAATTGAATCTTAAGGAAAAGAAGGGGTTTGAATCCTAGATCCTTAAAATAGAAAAAAACTATGCCTCTAATAACCATGGCATTGCTATAAAACAGTGCACGTATGGTGCCACCCGGTACCCAGAATTTCATTGTGTAGCTTTGTCTGTTCTGGAACATACTCTAGCTGAGGCTGGTCTCGAATTCACAGAGATCTGCCTGCCTCTGCCTCCTGAGTGCTAGGATTAAAGGTGTGTGCTACCACCACCACCACCACCACCTTTTATATTATAGCTTATTCATTGGAAAAGATTGTTCTGGATAGGAGATGCTATTTCGTTTAATGATGCAAAATAAAACCACAAAGAAATCCTGAAATTACTAAGAATTTCAAGACAATGCCAGCAGGGCTTTAAAACACACACAGAGCCATTCTTGATGTGACTCCCTGTATGATGGTGTGCTAACTCAACCTTAACTTGCAAATTAGTGTGTTCAGAGATAAGGGGCAGTCTATCAGGAATATGGGTCAGTAGGCCAAACACAGGAAGCAAGTGAGTAGCATCTCAAAGGTGCCTACAGACTTTCTTAGAACTAGCTATATCAGAACCACAAAGGGGAAGCTGCTCTTGAATTAGAACCATTGTTTTTTCTGTATAGACAGCTCAAAGGCTTTAGGCTTTCAGGTGTCTAGAGAGACAGGGGTAGGCAAGCATGATGGTGGTGCATTATGGTGAACCCAGCTTTGTATCATTTCCTTTTCAAGTTACAAGTTGTACTGGTTCATTTTAACTGTAAACTTAGCACAACTGAGAATCACATGGGAAGAGAGTCTTCATGAGAAATTATCTAGATCAGGTTGGCCTGTGGGCGTGTTTGTGGGTCAGTCTCGATTGTGGGAATTGTCCTATTGTTAACTGATGTAGGAAGACACAGGGTGTTGTGGGTGGCGCCATTCTCTAGGTAGGGGGTCCTGAATAGTAAGTATTAGAGAGGAGAAACCTAGCTGGAAGCAAGCAGGCAGGCAGAGAACAGACTGGGTGTAGACTGGAAGAATGGTTCTTACCTTCACGTTGCTTCATAATCCACATAATTGTTTCTCTGTACTTTTCAAAATTTTTCTTCAACCTGAAGGGAATGTAAATCATCTTTAAAAGTCAAGCTTAATTCATGTTTGCATCTCATACTACACGGCACTGTGGGCCTAGAGGCTGTGGAATCTTACATCAGGGAAAGGGAGACAGAGGGCTCAACTGTGTGACCCAGATTCCCTTTCGGTCAGCGCTCTCAAGAATTAAGGAAGAGACATGCCGTCTGTGCAGTGGTTCCCATATGGCCTGTAACTGACCAGTGTGGGTACTTGGATCCCAGGTCTTTCAAAATGAGTCCAGTGAGGATCATCTTGGGCCCCAGGGCAAACAGGGAGGTCCAACTGCCAGGGTAGCAGTATGAGTTAAGTTGCTGTCACCGTATTTTCTATGACTTACCTGAATCACTTGGGGTTACATCTAGACATGGCTTAGAAAATAACATTGTCCACGAACTGGCCAGAGCTATTTGAAACTCCTTGAAACTCAAAACAACAAGATGCACTCATTCAGATCACTAGATCCAATCAAATAAATATGACACTGATATCCGTGGGAGACAGCCGGAAAATCAGTTGTGGTAGGAAAATTTCAAGCAGGCTTAGCCAACATGATTTCTCTTTAACGTGAAAGTCCAGCCAAGCACCACTTCCCACAATGGTCAGTGCCCTTTAGCCATATCCACATCAACATATAAAGCAAAGACACTGCTTGCCTTTGTTCTTGTTTTGTGCTTCGCATCCAAATGATTTCCTTCCTTTCGAACTTTGGGTCCCATGTGCATGTGCCTCCTGTGTGTTATCCATGTCTTTGTGCCTGGCCTGGGCCTGGGCCTGCTTCCCGACTCGGGGCTCTAGCCCGACCCTTGTTCGGTTCTTTTCCCCCCCGGGGTGGTGGTATTTACACTGGACCCATTCCATATCTGGCTTTCCAGAACCCTTGTTGGTTACTTACAAGGCTCCCAGCTTCTTCCTGTTTTCACCTTCCATCAGCTTATTCAGGGATATGTCCAGGTCATCTTCCAGTTCACCCTCGATTGCCAACTCATGGAGTATCTCCCTAAACACAGACTGATAGGTGCTGGGAAGAGACTACAAAAGGGTCACAAAATGAAGTGGCTCAGAAGTAGAATTGACGATGCTCTGTCAGTCAATCACTCTTCTGACTCCAGCTGTGCCAGGTGACATTTTCATAGATGACTAAGAAATACCCACCGTGTGTGTTTGTGCTTGTGTGTGTGTGTGTGTGTGTGTGTGAGAGAGAGAGAGAGAGAGAGAGAGAGAGAGAGAGAGAGAGAGAGAGAGAGAGAGAGAGGAGCTGCAGAAGAGCTAGAGGGATTTTCTTAAAGAAATCTTCCAGAGCCAGGGTGATGACCACCTGAGCCTAATGACCTCAGTTTCACTCTTAAAGCCCATGTAAAAAGCCAGATGTAGTTGTATGCATCTGCAATTCCAGCATTCATATGGTGAGACAGGAGAATTACCCAGAAGCTTGAGACCACAAACATGGAGTATGCAGAGTGTCAGCAGCAAAGCAAGAGAGGGCGCTGGAGAGATGGCTCAGAGGTTAAGAGCACTGACTGCTCTTCCAAAGGTCCTGAGATCATTTCCCAATTATATATGAATGTGTAATTATATAATATGTATTAAAATATATTAAAAAAGAAAAACAAGAGAGACTCTGCTTCAATAAGGGAAGCAAGAAGACATGTCCTCTGACTTCTACACACATGTTGCACTCATGTACATGTGCCCCCACACAAGTACATACTACATAAAAACACAAAGGATAAAAAGAATAAAGAAATCTCCCATTACTGGGTAACCCTAGTGGAGCCTCACAGCATTAGGGATATGAAACCTGAAGAGGTCACCTCCTGTAGCCAGGCAGGAACTCCAGTGGAGCGGTAGGGACACCAACCTACCCACAAATCTTTTGACCCAAATGTTATCCTGTCTATGAGACATGCAGAGATGGAGGATGAAGGAAAGACTGAGGGAATGACCAGCTAATAACTGGCCCAACTTGAGACCCATCCCATGGGCAAGCACCAATCATGATATTAATGATACTCTGTTATGCTTGCAGACGGAGTCTATCATGACTGTTCTCTGAGAGGCTCCACCCAGCAGCTGACTCAGACAGATGCAGACACCCACAGCCAAACAGTGGATGGAGCTTGGGCACTATTATGGAAGAGTTGGGGGAAGGATTGAGGGCCCCAAAGGGGATAGGAACTCTACAGGAAGACCAACAGAGTCAACTAAGCTGGACCCTTGGGGCTCTCAGAGACTGAGCCACCAACCAAAGAGCATACATGATCTGGACCTAGGCTGCCTCACACATACATAGCAGGTATGCAGCTTGGCCTTCATGTGAGTCCAGAACAACTGGAGTAGGAGCTATCCCAAAAGCTGTTGCCTGTATGTGGGATATGTTCTTCTAGCTGGGCTGCCTTATCTGGCCTCAGTGGGAGAGAATATACCTAGCTTTCAGAGCCTTGATATGCCAGGGTGGGAGAGTACCCAGGGGATGCCTCCACCCTGTCAGAGGAGAAGACGGAGATAGGGGAGGGATTTGTGGAAGTGGGTGATGGGGGAGGGCAGTGATCAAGATATAAAATGAATAAATTTAAAAAAAGAGAGAAATCTCCTATTACTATCAGACCCTCCTCTTGTCTGCCCCCCTGAAGAATCATGTTTCATATTTGTGTGCTAAGGAATCTTTTGGGAACATAAAATCATGCTTTGACTCTGAAGATTATAGACTACAAACATGCTTTCACATTTGAAGTATGCAGCAAGCTTTCTGCATTCTACAAATGACCAAGGATGGCTAGCTTATTCAGGGCCATGGTTCTGTAACACCTAGAGCAGTCATGATATTAGCTGTCTATGTTAGTAGACATAAATGGAACCATTCCGTGCCAAGGCTGTGCCACTGACTGACTGGCCCACAGGTGTGGCCTCACAGTGTTTCTTTCTCGACTCTCTCTTGACAGATGACAAAGGCTGGCTTTCTGGAGTGGAGCTAGGGGATTGATCATACCTGTTCTCCACTCATCTCCAAGTTGAGGATACTGTGGTTGATATTATTCAGTATATGATACTGGATTGGGTGCTATTAACTTGGTGGCCTACTACAGTAAGTGAGTGAGTAACCTTGACCTTTCAAAGTTCTATCTGATGTGGGACAGTTACAGGGATATAGCTTGTGGTTCGTGGAATTTCTAGGTTAAGGGGACAGCTTGGGGCTAGCTTGCCTGGTCCTCATCTCTGAACTTCTTTCCCTACTGCGACACCATTGCTTCAGGGAAGTTTGAGGTTAAAGCCCTGGTACTGGCATTTCTGCCTCCGTGTTCCTGATGACAACCCTTCCCAGGGACCGGATGAGTGCCTGTCCAGCGATCTCTCACTACACTTTACATTCCATGTTCTGTTTGCCAGAAAATACAGTGTCCACTGCAATTCCCCAGGCAATAGACTCAAGCGCATGGCTTCCCTCAAGGTTCTTGTCCTATCTTGGCTGCGCTGCTCCACTTAATTTAGTCAGCATGTGTACCTCCTAGATAAATCTCTGGTTGTGAGGATAAGAAAATGTTTGCTTAGCAAGACTTGTGGTGCATAGATGTATCTTAGAAGTAAAAATAAGGAATAGTAATTAGAAGTAACAAGTGGATTGGGGTTTCATGGTACCACTGGGGTGGGGGTGGGGGTCTGGGGTGGAGCTTTCCCCAGAACTCTCAGAAGGACCAAGGCCTTCAACACCTAGATTTTGGGCCTAGCATCCAGACCCGAAAGTCAGCTTCTGCTCTTTAAGCCAATCCCTCCTTGCTACTTTGCTTCAGAACTCTATAAACTAATGAAGATTCTATAGCAACCTCTCCAACCAAGATCTTTCTCCAAGGCTCTCGATTCTTGGATTTTTTGTTTGTTTGTTTGTTTTGTGTTGGTTTTCAAGATGGGGTTTCTCTGTGTAGCCTTGATTGCCCTGGAACTTACTCTGTAGACCAGGCTTGCTTTGAACTCAGAGATCTGCTTGTCTCTGCCTTCCGAGTTCTGGGATTAAAGGTAGGCAACCACTGCCCAGCTTATTCTGGGCTTTTAACTGGACTTTTTCTGGATATCTCACAGTCGCTCAGCGCTCAGTGCAGGAGCTTCTGACTTAGCCTGGAAGCATGACTTTCTCCTCTTTACATCTCCAGTCTGCCCGCTGTCACTGCATCTTATGTCATGTCCCTAAGCAACCAAATATCAGTGCAGTTCACCAGTACTGACATTGTGAAGTTGCTTTTCTCCTTGTCCTCAGTTTCTCCATTGCAACCCACCATCTATAAAGCTACCAGAATGACTTTTAAAAATGTAAAATGAATTCTCAATGTTTCAGGGCCCTCTGGTTGGATCTCCTAAATTATATATAATTAAATATGTTATATACACATTCATGTATATATATGTATATATATATACACACATATATATGCGTGTGTAAATTATGTATATATCAAATACACCCCAGTTATGCTTTTCGAAAGATTCCTTACAGAAGTGAGAAAAAAACCCAAGTGACTTAGGAAATACTTTTTGAGCGTGAAAAAAGCTTTTAATAAACATAAGATAATAGCTAGTAGTCACCGGGAAAACTATTTCTTAATGAGATGAGATAAAGATGGGAAGTGATCACGGGGTGGGGAAGACCAGGGAGGACTTGTAAGGATGAAAAGTTCTGAAAAGGGGCTGGAGAGATGACTCGGGGGTTAAAAGCACTGACTGCTCTTCCAGAGGTCCTGAGTTCAATTCCCAGCAACCACATGGTGGCTCACAACCATCTGTTTCTAGGGCTTCCAACTCCCTCTTCTGGCCTATGTAGGTACCAAACACACACATGGTACATAAACATATGTGCAGACAACACACACACACACACACACACACACACACACACACACACACCCCAATTTTAAAAAAGCAGTTCTTATAAACCAGAAAAGAAAAGATGTAAACATCATGGTGGAAGAATGGCTGGGTCTCGTAGAAGAGAGACGTGAAGCTCTTGAGCGGAGACAGTGCCCCACTCACATGCAGCCTGAGTGCACACAGCAGCACGTCACTCTTCCCACTCTCACAGATAGGTCCCTGTGAGGACCTCCGTGAAGGGGCATGCTCTGTCTCTTGGGAAAAGGAAAACAGCCCAACATATTTAAACAGAAACGTGCTTTTTTGCGGGGTGGGGTGTCGCAGGGTAGCCCAGTGTAGCTCAGGTTGACTCAAACTCAGTCATCTTGCTTCCCCCTCCCCTCCCCCAGCGCTGGGATTACAGGTGTAGACCAACACATACAGCTATCATTATCTTTTGAGTCAAAGATGCAGATTCTCTCTCTGTGTCTCTGTGTCTGTCTCTGTCTCTCTCATGTGTGTGTATGTAAACGTATGTATTATATACTGTATATTCTGGGAAAATACCCAATGATAGGGATTTGGTATCAGCTAAATACATGTATATGATATGTAATGAAATACAGATTTCCAAAATATATTATTAAGGGAAAAGTAAGAAATAGAATGTATATTCTGGTCTCATGGTGACTGGTTGTGCTACTGTAATGATCACTATACTTAATATGCATTAACATTTCCAGATGCGTCTATAAGTACATTACATAATAGCTATTTCTGGGAGGTAAGGAGGAGGGTTGAAACATTTATTTTACTGCCTTTTCACTATTTCAATATTTAAAAAGCATGGATGCAGGGTAGCTTCAAGACTCAAAATCTAGATTGAATCAGACTACCTTAGGCAATGAGTAAGTCTGGCTGTGTTTCATTTTCTCTGATGGAAAAGCCTTGAGGTGGTGAGGGGCTTGTGATGGGAGATTCCTGCTCAGACCATTTGTCCCCAAGAATGCTCTGGAAGAATGTAAAGTGTGGCCTGCTATTCCTGAGTCTTGTGCAGCTACATAAAGCCATGGAGGGGATTGTAGCTCTTCACCCACTTACTTCAAAGGATTCCTCTTCGCGCTTGTCGAAAGGTTCATTCATGAGTGTGTCCCAAAAGGCCCCTTGATGGAAGCTGTCTGACTCTTTCGATTTGGGGAGGAACATCAAAAGAAAGCACATTTGGATGGAAAAAAACAAACCAGAGAGAGAAAAGAAAACCAGGACAAAAAGAAAGAGATTTATGACCTCATCATTTCAAAAATACCCAAACCAAAACAAACAGAAAACTCACAGGCATCCCCCAGTAAAGGACATTCATCAAATTATTTAACAGGAGGAAATAATAAAATAGGCATAGAATGAGTTATTTCAGTGGCTGATTTGCGGGAGCTGCTGTGGTTCTGGCATCTGGTGAATGTCAGCTCAACAAAGTGATGCTTGTATGAAGTAGGTGGAGAACAGGCAGATTGCTGGGGAATGGGTGATACTACTCCCCCCCCACCTTTGCCCCTCCACTGCCCCATGGTGAGACTGGAGACACATGTTGAAAAACTGCAAAAGCACTGGATACCTGGTGTGGAGCCAACAGAGGAGCTAACTGTCAGAGGTCTTTGGAAACTGGCAGAGGGACTTTGTATTCTCGAGGGAGATTTAGTCTGAGTGTCAGACATTTATGTCAGAAATTCCAAGGACTGTATCTATATCCCAGGAGTTCTCTGAAATTTGCTGATTTCTGGATTTGCCTATCACCATTGCAAGTCAAGACAGGAGAGGATTCCCCAGTCCAAACAGATCAAGAGAATCTACCAGAAATACCGCATACATTAGAATTTAGCATCAATCCTAGCCAGTGGCTCAGTAAAAGGAAAAGGGCTTCAGGCCTTCAGGGTGACGGGGCAGGGGGATGTGCAAATTGAATTGTGGAACTGATAATTATAACTCTGGTATCCATCCATCCCCCCCTCCCCCCGGAAGATGTGTCTCCTAAGGTAGGGCTTGAAGGAAGTGGCTCTAACTGGATAATTGGGTCTCCAGGGAAATAACTGTGGCTTGTTGCCTCGGCTTCAGAATGTCCTTTAGAGGGAACATCCAGAGAGCCCAGGAACCCAGCAGGGAGCCATGGGACTGCCTCAGTGCATTTAACTCTGTGCCCTTATTATGCAGTTTGTGGTTCAGAGCAGGGGTGTTCCTTGTGTTCCCCACCTGTTGATTTTGGGTTCAGTAGAAAAAGCCCCACCTATTGTTTCCTATGGCCTCTGCTTCTATTCTGATGGGAATGTTATCTGTCCCCTGGAGGGTGGGGGTAGGGCTGTACCAGGCCAGGAGCAAGAGGTGGATCTGTCTCGTAAGACTGTGGGGTGGTGGACCATGAAAGGATAGCTTAGTTTCTGGTCGACCACTGGCTAGAGATGGCTTGAGACCCAACAGGTATCTCTGCAAGGAACAGCATGCATTTTGCCACGCTCCCAGACTCCTGGCTCCTGATAGGAGGCCGAAGACCTCCATTGATTTGCGCCTTTCAGTCACGTAGGGCAACGCCCCTATCAGCCCCTCCACAGGTAGAGGGTGTGACTACAGACATATTGATGAGATACCTAAAGGCCAGCGGGTGTAGCCAATTAAACACCCCTTCCCAGACCCTCCTCCTTACGAATGGTATTTAACCTCAGGCTCGCCCTGAGGACACGGAGTACAGCTACATCCACGTTCTGCCATGACAATAAACCTTTTAAAACCATGGACTTCCTCATGTCTTTGGGGCCTACCATGAAGAACCGTAGAGGGGGCTTTCAACTAACGAGCCACCACCACGTAATCTCCCACCTGGAGGACTTCTCTACGTTTCAGCCATGGAGCCCACCAACTCAAGCAAGCTAGCGGAGCCAGCCCTGACCCAGCCAAGCAAGTCGCTGTGGCCAAGCGTCTCTACCCCGCTGGGCGCTGCCGGAGCTTCTCTCCCTTGTCCCTCTTGGCTGTGGGCCCCCAGTCTCGACTCTTCCGTGGCTCCCAACGGCGCCTGGTAGCCCAGAAATCTGAGACCAGTCAATCCCCACACACCTTCTTACCCAGGGGTTCCCACTGAGAACTCTACCCCCGCAGGGTCCCAGGCTGAGACCTCTCCACACCTGGGTGGAGCTCGGTGGCTTCTCATAGCCCAGCGTCCGCCCAGCACCTTGTGGAGTGAACTCAGTCAAATTCCCACCCTTCTGCCTCCCAGAACCATGGCAGACACGCAGGATTCACAACTCAGCCCAACAGGACCCACGCCCACATGCAAGCTACAGCCCCGCATAAGACCTGTGTCACCTGTAATGTCACCAACCCTGCTCACACCCTAGCCCTGCTCACACCCTAGCCCTGCTCACACCCTAGGCCTTCACCTGTGCCATGAGGAAAAGAAGGCTCATCTTTACAGTACACACAGTTCCTGATAGCACATCTCCCTTGACCCCTAACCTCCCCCCCCCCCATGTGATTAAGAACCAATTTTGATTCCATTCTATTTTGATGCATCTCTTCCATGGCCCTTCTTGATAGAACTGAACACTAGAGTTTGTGATAAACGTTTGAACTGTGTATATTTTTCCACACAGAGTCAAAACAACAGCCCCCATATTCCACTGAGAGAAACCTTTACGTGGCCAAAGCGTACTCACCTCCTGAGTCATCTCCTTGACCCACCTGTTTCCTTCTTTCTGAAACCAACTGTAGCCAGAGCCTCGATTAGTGGGAGCTTCACATCCGAGGCCTGAGCATCTCAATCCTGGGCCTGGCTCCGTAGTGGTCCAGAACCATTAAACAGGGTGTCTGATCACTGGCTTGCCTTCAGTGTGAATCCCCTTCCTGTGATGCCTCATTTCCACCCAGTCGCCCCTCCCCGCCCTTTGGGTGTGATTCCTGCCTGTCAAGGCTGTGTTTGTGATTGAGCCCCATTTCTCTCTCTCTACAAAGTCCCATTACCAAGGCCCTTTCTGCATCCCAATTCTTCTGCACTGGTCCCCTGTAAGGCTTGTCTGGAAGTTCTAGTTTGACAGCAGATGGGGGGTGGGGGGGGGAGGAGAAAATCAGTGACTAGTCCAGGACCACCTCTGAGCAATGGGCAGCCCTGCCTCACAAACTCAGCCACAACCTAGGCCCACTTTAATCGTGGGAGTTTCTCCTTGCACCAAGGCTGTCGAATATGGAGACAGACTTCTAGCTCTGTCCCGGGTGGGCCATTCTGCCTCACTCTGGAGACTATATCTGTTTAATCCCCCCTTTTCAGAGATGTGCCCAGGTTCCCCTCCAGGATTTGGTATAAACTGGATTAGCAAGGGAGTCACCACCTGGGGGCCCTTCCCAGCCCATGGTACTCTGCAAGAATCCGTACATAATAGGTTAAGTTGACTTACTATAACCTTCCTCTTGCTCTCTATCAATGGCTGAAATGCCATGTGTGTGGACCCTGGGAGAACTGAATTTAAAGTCTTAAGTAGCTGAGAGGTAAGAGGATGTAATTGAGAGTGAGGCCACACAGGCAGAGAGAGGTTTCCTAGGCATGAGGGGCCTGTAGTGTGCACTCACTAAGCATGGGTCTCCTCTCCTCAGGCCTGTTTCTTCTTTCTCATTAGGGTTTGGATCAGGTTTTGTTTGTTTCAATATCCTTCTCAGTGCACAAAAAAATGTCACTGGATGAGCTATGTATAACAACCATTATCTTCCCACCTGCCTCCAGTCATGGGTACTGTTTTCTTTCCTTTCAAAACATCCATGCCCCTGCCTCTGATTCAGTATCTTTCCTTGGTGCTGTGTTCCAGGGATGATGCCTTGGCTATGGATCTTAATTGAGGTTGCCTGACTGAAGGAGGGCTTTCATCAGCAGGGGTCCAGCTAATTTTGTGCTTTTTACCTCCTTGTGTCTGGGTTAGTAACTTCTACAGTCATTTAAAATCAGCACAGTCATTACCTTCCAAGTCAGATTTCGAATAGAGTAACATGGAGGATTTGTGATCCAGTCTTGTTTTGGATTTTAAGGATAGTCCTGTGAAAAGATGAAAGTGGCCATTTTGATTTTAGTCTTGGGCTTTGCAATGGGTCCATGCTTTACCTATGGGCTCTCTCTCTCTCTCTCTCTCTCTCTCTCTCTCTCTCTCTCTCTCTCTCTCTCTCAAAACCTATGTTCCATTCTTGGCAGCAGAAGAGGAAGAGGCTCATGAGGACAAGAAGGGAATCTGCTGCACCTTTCCGGGAGGGTTGGGATTTGTATCATCATCGGGCTCTCAGTGCTCAGACGAGAGGGCTCACGCATGTGCACTGACCACACCTACTATTTTTTTTTCAGCTCGAACCCCAGCACTCCCACAGGTAAAGGACACCAAGCTTAGAAACATATCTGTCTTGGTCACTATTGCTGTGATGAAACACCATGACCAAAGCGTATTGGGGTGGAAAGGGTTTGTTTGGTTTACAATTTAACACTGTAGTCCATCACTGAAGGAACTCAGGACAGGAACTCATACAGGGCAGGAACCTGGAGGCAGGAGCTGATGCAGAGGCCATGGAGGGCTGCTGCTTACTGGCTTGCTCCCTGTGGCCACCAGGGGTGTCACAGTTCTGTTATTGCTTCATCATCTCACTTCAGCTTCCGCCTCTTATTGCTCTGTCTTGTCCCCAAATACTGAGTTGCCATTGGGCATTAAAGGCCTGGTGGGATTTGATGCTGCAGGATTTGACGCTGCAGGATTATTACATTCACCTATGGCTGTTTTGCCAAGAAATGACAACCAACATTAAATGACTGTCCCTGCTAGCTGTATACTGGTTTGTTGAGGACATTTTACTCTTAACATCTGCCATAGATTGGCACAAGCTCATCTCCCTGATTCCTTATGATTCTACAGATTCCAGAAAGATGGTTGAGCCATTCTCTGTATATTTGGAGGCTATTTTGTCTAGGTCAGAAGGCAGCTGACTCTTTCAGCAACCTTGGTTTCTGCTACCTCTTATTCAGTTTGCTGTGCCTTTTCTATTCTGAAGATAATTTTCTTTGCCAGTGAAGTAAAAAAAATGAAATGGTGGCTGTAGAGTGTGACTCTGTGCCATCATTAGCACTGGCAGTGCAGGTGGGGCTGTCAGAACCTTCTCTGTGCTCTAGTTATATTGTAACAGGGCCCATGGGGCTGGAAACACAGATCAGTGGTTCACAGCAAGTGCTGCTCTCCCAGAGGACCTGGATTTGGTTTGCAGCACCCATATCAGGTGGCTTGCAACTGTCTAAAACTGCAGTTGTAGGGGGCCAGTGCCCTCTTCTGGCTTTTGTGGGTACTGCACACACTGTGCACATATAGCCAAGTAGATCTATAAATAAAATATCCACTTTTTTATTTCTATTATTACTGTTGTTATTGGACAGGAATATTTATCCTGGGATTCAGTTTTCCTGACCATATTCTTCAAGTTCAGAATTATTTTTCTCCATTTATGCTTGGAAAATTTTCTTCATTCTTTTTTTTTTCTCCTCTTTTTCTTTTCTTCTGCTTCTCTTCTTCCTCTTCCTCTTCCTCTCCTCCTCCTCCTCTTCTTCTCTTCTTCTCTTCTTCTCCTCCCCCTCCTCCTCCTTTTCATCTTCCTCCTCCTCTTCCTCCTCTTCATCCTCTCCTCCTCTTCTTCCTCTTCCTCTCCTCCTCTTCCTCTCCTCCTCCTGTTCCTCCTCCTCTTCCTCTCTCTCCTCCTCTCCTCCTCCTCTCCCTCCTCTTCCTCCTCTTCCTCCTCCTCTTTCTCTTCTTCTCTTCTTCCTCTTCCTCCTCTTCCTCCTCCTCTCCTCTTCCTCTTCCTCCTCTTCCTCCTCCTCTTCCTCTCCTCCTCCTCTCCTCTTCCTCCTCTTCCTCCTCTTCCTCCTCCTCTTCTTCTCTTCTTCCTCTTCCTCCTCTTCCTCCTCCTCTTCCTCTCCTCCTCCTCTCCTCTTCCTCTTTCTCTCTTCCTCCTCTTCCTCCTCCTCCTCTCCTCCTCTTCCTTCTTTCCCCCTCCTCCTCTTCCTCCTTTCCCCCTCTTCTTCCTCCTCTCCTCCTCCTCTTCCTCCTCTCCCCCTCCTCTTCCTCTTCCTCCTCTCCTTCTCCTCTTCCTCCTCCTCCCCCCCCTCCTCCTTCTTTCTTTTTCCTCTGTACATGATTCTTTGGAATCCTAGGCCAGTGACCTGGGAGGCGACTTTGGTGGAGGAGCACATTCAGGATGCTCGAGTCACTGGGTTTCATTTTCAGCACTGAAAACAAAACCCAAGCTCCTGTGCATCAACGCGCGCGTGCACACGCGCGCGCGCGCACACACACACACACACACACACACACATACTGGTTCACACTCGGGGAGTTTCCTGACCCTGGTCACATCTCTCTTGCCAGGTGTCTTGGAGAATCACTCCCCAGCCTATCCACATTTCAAAACACAGTGCTTTTGTTATATACACGTCTCTTTCTTTTGAGTAAGATGTACTCTTTTACCAGCACCATCTAATCTTGAATCAGGAGTGGGGGTTCAATCATCTTGTCAAAAGCATTTAACAAGTAACTACAGTTGCCAGCTGCATGCCAGACACCAAGCTTGATTTCTCTGAGTACAGGTGTAGGGTTAGGATTTCTGGTCTCCTTTGTTTATGAGCTGCCGTATGTCTAGATAGACAGTCTCTTGGGACTGTAAATAGTCTTTCTGGTTCTCCCCTCTGGACCAGGAGTCATTTCCTGCTCTTTAGTATTCTTTCCACGCCAGACTTGCCAGCCTCTGGGAGAACTAGTTTCAAGGATTTACTGGGTAGCTCTGTGAGTGAAATCTGCGCCACCTGAGACACTGTTTCTGACCTGTGGGTACTGACCAGTCTCACAACAATGAGTTCCTAAGATATAGGAGCCTTGGTCCCATGAGATTCATCCTGAGATAAATAAAGGTTCTCAGGCCTCCACTGTTTATGTTGCTAGGTCTCCAGGGACTGTGTTAACATGGAGACTGCAGGTCATCTCAGGCAAGGGTCTGATAAGGGCTAGAGATCAGCATGTTTGCTGAGTCTGGTATGGAGGACACTCAGGCCTCCACCTCCACCTTCCCCAGCTGTCCTTCAGTCCCGAGTCCTCAGCCCTGTGGTCTTCTTTGGCCAGTTGCCATGTTTCTGTAATAAGTAGAAGGTGCTTTCTAGGAAGAAAGCAGATCCTTATCTGTCCCAGTCTTGTGCAGGTATCTTCAGTAAAATGTGCCATGGTGGCAGGGACCTTTCTTGTGGGGAGCCAAAAAAAGGTGGTTATCATCCTTGCAGCCATCTTGAGCCATATACCCTGACAAGAGACTTGTTTTCAACAGCCTACAACAGCTGAGCACACTCTGATAACATCTTGTTTTAGATACCCAGGATTTTCCCTTGGGTGTGTGTGACTTAAAGGCGTGACTTAGAAGTAAGACATATAAAAGTCGAGAGGCAGACAGAAGAAGACTGGAAACTTGGAACTTGAAGGCACTAGGGACTAGGAACTCGGAACTCGAGACTTGGGACTTGGACTAGGAACAAGAAACTTGGAAAGAGAGAAGAAAGACTTGAGAATAAACGGGACTGAATCACACTCTGTCTGGTCTCCATTCTTAGAGTCTGCCCTCACTCTCTCTCTTGCTGAACCGTGACCCACAGACCGGAGCATCAGTACTAGCCAGGACAATTTAGCCCCCAAAACTTGGGGCAGTGCGAGTTCCAACATTTGGCAGAGCAGTCCCCGACACTTTCTCTTCCTACAGTGTGTGTTTCTGTGTCTTTCTCTTCCTTACCTCCTGACTTTGAGCTTCTCCACCATACTGGATCTATGTTTCTGTCTCCTATGTGTATCCCTCACATATCCTCTTTGGGGAAGTCACAAGCTTGCTCATCTTTCTCTCTAGCCTGTGATGCCACTGGTGTGAAGGTGAGCATGTCTGCATCATTTGGGACTTTTGTCTGTGCACACACTATGATGAGGCTGAGGATGGGAAGTCATTTGACATCATTTCACTGGCTGGTATAGCAGAAGGCACAGTGGGCTTGCCTCTAAAAGCTGCCTCCATTTGGTTAGCCTGGTCCCATGATCTTGTTTCCCTGGCCTAAGAGGCTGCCCTTGGGAAGGCCAGCCTTCCTCAGGCAGCTTGGCTTTTTAGGACATAGTATGCTCTTGGTACTTGGCTGCGACATCAGGCCCTGAGAGATGCTAAATCCTCACCCATTCTCCCATTTGCTCCACTCGTTGACTTTACAGTCATGTGCCTGCTACTATCAGAGTCCTCCAGAAAGATTATAACCATAGGCAGAAGAGGAAAGACGATCCTTCATGAATTCTTGGTAACTTCTTGTGCGTCCTCGTGCTTCAGAGGCTGCAATAACTAATGGGGAGAGGGAGAGGCTTCCTCTTCCTAAGGTTTGCTGGAACGAACTGAGAAGAGAGAAACTAAATAGAACTGATAGAGAAACATACGGTGCTTGGAGGCACCCACAAAGTGTTATCACTTTAGAAGCTTCTATACCCCTTTCCATGATGTGAGGGTCAAGGGACCATGGTGTTTCTGCCTGTGTCCATAGGCTCATATAATGCACAGTGACCTGGGGCAAAGACCACTGGATATGTAGCACAGACAAAGAATGGCAGGTGATTCTGTTTGGAATGCTGGGTGGGACCAAAATGGAAGACAAGGGCAATGTAACAAAAGCCTGTTGAGGCCTGCCGACAGATGCGAGTCCCTTCTCCTGTTGTACAGGTTTGGTAATTGAAAGCACAGAGGAAGTATGAGAGGTAATTAGTGTCTTCTGTGGTGAGCATAGGACATTTCCAGTCCATGTGGCCACCTAGGATTCTTTGATTTAAAACGATATACGAGTCCTTAGTCCCTGGACTCATTCATGATCCTCTCCCCAAGTAACCAGAGGACTTTGGCTATGTTGTCATGGAGCCTGGCTTGGAGGCTGTGGTACTGTTCACACCTGTGGCTACGGCGGCTGATGTCATAGCATCAGATCAGTGGACATTTGCCCCTGGATGCTTGACTCGCTCTAAAGGTTTACTCAGCAGTTGATGGCTTTAAGGACTTCCGTCTTGGGAAGATGCAGAGCTGCAGACTGGGCCCGCACACATCCGAGGTGCACGATGCTTACAGCCTAAATGTGGACACAGGAGCGGTATTCCTTCAGCATGGATTGCAGAATGAGTGTGGATGAAGAACACACAATGGTCTTGGCATGGTTTTTCTGGTGCGTGTCCACAACGGTATGGTCAGGCCTTGGGTCCTTCCTTCCCACACCCAGCGTCTTTATCTCCGTCTCTCCCACATTTTTTTTTTTTTTTCAAGCTTAATGTTGACACTTCTTAGGCAGTTAGTGAGTCCCTTTAGAGTCTTGCTTAGAATATTTAGAGAAAAGCTCAGCCTTTCCCGCAGATGTCGCTGAGTGCACAATGGTCCCATCTCTCTGGGATCGGAGAGAACTCATACAGGCCTGTCCTCTTTGAAGGGATTCTGGCTCCTAATTTTGTTTAGCCAACATTGAGCCACAAAACAAAACTTAGCAGGCACAGGTTGGGGCAGGGAGGTGAACTAACAGGAATGCAATTTACTGCTGTCATGATTACAGATGGGAAGTAAATCTGTGACTCAGCCATGGGTCAATACCACCAAGGCTGGCCTTTAATGATTAATAATGGTGAGAAACGCTGTTCAGCTTTCCATTCCTGGGACCCAGAGGGAAGGGCCTTTGATCTTAATTAAGTAGAGTTGAGACCCTTGATGCCACCTCTCTGAAATCTCTTCTGTATATTTTACTGGTGGTTTTATCTGGACTTGAGATGGAGCTAGCTTCAACTGCACGCCAAGACACAGTCTGAGGTGGCCCGAGGCTGGTTAACTGTTCTCCACAGATAATTAGCCAGGCATGGTCTGTTGCCTCAAAGAACCAGTGCACATCCTGGGGAGGGAATGCCTTTGCCCCTGAGGGAAATACTGCTTGTCTTCATATAGCAAAAGACAGGAAGACTCACAAGGGGCAAGCAGGAGACAGGAAGGCGATACCTATCGGCTCTTTGCAGATACTTCTGGGAGGGCCTGGGATGTGAGGTGGTACATGATGGGGCTGCCAGGCAGTTCACTTCTTACCCAAATATGTTTGACTTGACATTCTATCACCCAGGACTGTGTCATAAGTATGGGCGACTGTACTCAAGCCTCAGTATCAGACATGTATACAATGTAAACACACACAATGCATGCATGCACAGACACACACACAAGATCCTATCCTCAGAGATGAGAGCCTGGCCAGAGGGTTCTGGTAGGGTGTATTCTCCCTTACCTGACTTGCTCTTGTAGGCCCATTCTGTCTGACTGCTCTGATCTCTTAGGGAGACAGAGAGTCCTGGCAAACTGTAGTAAGAAGATGTGGTAAACTTCAGGTCATGTGTAGAGCCAGGAGAAGAGACAGACAGACGGGTCCCTTGAGAGGCACTTAGAACTGGGCTCCTGTCAAAGGGAAGCAAAGGGTCAGTTTCCATGCAGAAGTCAGGCTAGGATCCCAGATGTACGACACTGTGGGGTTGGGAAGACAGGGGCTGTTCTTCTCCCACAGACTTCTGCCTGCCCCAGGTGGCAGAGGCCAGAAGACTAAGAGGCACCAGCTTGTGGATTGCAGAGACTAGGTCTGTGTGGCCCTCCATGTTGCCAGCTGCTATTTCACTAAAATCTGAAAGGATCTATGGCTTCACTGACAGCAGAATATTCTAGAACATTGCCCGCCAGTCCTGGTTCAGAACCCTGCTCATAATCTCTAGAGGCTTCTCCTGCCTCACAGTTACTATAGGAGTGTGAAAACTACAGAAGTACATGTCACAGTAGTTTAGAACCAAGCATGGAAGTATGTTTCTACAGGTGACCCACTGTTGTCACACATGTTCTGAAGGGCTGTAGATGGTGGGGTATTAGGAATGAAGTGTGGACTCTCCACAGCCTAGGGTCTAGAAGGACAGTTTCAAGTACCATGATCTTTCTCAGGAATCTCTGGATTTTCACTGGGTCCAGCCTACAATTCAAAGGAACGAAAGGGAGTGTCCACCCTGAAATTATTTTATACCCATTGGCTACGAGGCTGAGACAGTCCCAAAGAGAAATGTCCAGCAGATATTGGGGTGGTGGCTATGTCTGGTAAATAATTAGAGTACTTTTCTGAGGGACTCAGGCCAAATGACATATGGACACGCCCTCCCCTAGGCCTCTCTGGTCCTCAGGGTTCTCCCTAGGGCCCCCGGGGAGTGGAACGAGTCCTCAATGAAATGTGGATAGAGATGGGGTGGATGTATGTTCTTTAAACCTAATGACCTGGGGTCATGGCTGGTGACCTAGGCCCGCTAAGTGTCTACCTAGTGACTCCTGAGGAGTGGGATGGAGAAGACCCTCTGTACTTGCCAAACCTGTCCTGTGTGTGAAGTACTTCCCCCCGCAGAGTACCACCTTATCTCCTTACACCTCGGAGGAGGAGGAGGCAGGAGATGGAAATGCCTCCTCCCAGGTAAATACGAGCTGCCAGGAGGCAAAGCACCTGCTCTGTGGTTCCTAGCTGGCTGTGGGTGTAGTTCCTGGGTGAGGATGTGAGTTACACTTGGCGCTGTCAGTCCCCTTTGCAGCTGATCCCCAAGGCAAATTAAGGAGTAACTAAAAAGAAAGGGTCTTTGACATTTCTCTCTCTCTCTCTCTCTCTCTCTCTCTCTCTCTCTCTCTCTCTCTCTCTCTGTGTGTGTGTGTTACCCATCAAATCCACCATTTCCAGCCCCTAGAGGTATGGAATATAGACCAGAGGAGCTAGCGCAGAGTAGAACTTGAGGACTGACTTGCCAATAGCAGCTCAGTGCTCTGACCTATAACTTGTACTAAAGCGGGGGTTACACCCCTACCTCTTACCACCAAACTGGCCTGGTGAGTTTTCTACATCTTACACCCATTCACATCATCAGTAGAGAAAGATGACTATCCATCTGGGCCCCTGCAAGTACATCTGTTGGGGGATTATAGGGTACATGACCTGGAGACAAGGATAGTACATTGGGAAATCTGGGTACCTCTCTTCTGGTTTCTTTAGAGCTGGGTACACAGATGGATGTGCTTAATGACCTCAGGACATTTGAAGAGCATGCACCCACCCCATCTTTATTCATACATTATTGAAGTCATGTTCAATTCCCCAGGGCCCCATGGAGAATCCTGAGGACCAGAGAGGCTAGAGGAGGGGATGCTTAGATGACCATGTGTTTTTGCATAGATGCTTTTATTTTTGCCGTCTAGGGCACATCAGTCATGGTTGCAGTACTTCAGTCACTATTTGCTGTAAGCCTTGGGAATCTGCTCAAGCTGGTATTTTCCTTGTATAGCTTGCAATTTCCCTCTG
The DNA here is from genome assembly GCF_011762505.2 of Arvicanthis niloticus. Taxonomy (NCBI): domain Eukaryota; kingdom Metazoa; phylum Chordata; class Mammalia; order Rodentia; family Muridae; genus Arvicanthis; species Arvicanthis niloticus. Next base: position 44,488,557 of record NC_047660.1, read on the forward strand.
GCATCCACTCTTCTGCTTATGGAGAGCACTTCCTGTTAGCCCTTTGCTGACTGCCTTTTGTTACTGCCTCTCCCTGACCTAGGCTTTGACCAAAACTCAGAAGGCCCTGTTCTTTCATTGCTGGACATCCTTGGTACCCAGACACCTGACTTAGGAACCCTCCTTTGTGAGTGACAGTGTGACACAAGTGAACACTGTGTTAACTTTCAGGTGCTCCTTACTCAATACCCTTCCTCAGGGACTTGCTTCCTCTCCACCTCTCCCCCCATCTTCCCACCTGGCTTTTCCCAAAAGATTATTACCTTATTTTAGCATCGAGCAGGCTTGGTGTGACATCTGTCTTCAGTTCTATTGGGGGAGGGGTGGAGAACAGAAAGGCATTATTGATCCCTACAAAGCATTAAAAATATCTTGTTAAGTCTCTGATGGTGAGGATGAGGGGGCCTGGGTTATAGAAGTTTCCTACTTCTGCTTGACTTTAGTGTTCTCTCTCTTAATGGTTTTCTTTAAACAGTAGGGGATTTAAACTGGAGAGAAGTCAGGAAAGTGAGGATCCAGGTTTGCTTTGCTAATCTTAGGTACTCATCAATGCTACCAGACAGAGCAGGGGGTCTGGATATTTAAGATCAGGAAGTTTTCTTCCTTTCTCCCCCTTTTCTTTTAGATCCAGGGTCTCTCTACATAGCTCTGGCTGGCCTGGAACTCACAATGTAGATCAGGCTAGCCTCAAACTCACAGAGGTCTGCCTGCCTCTTTCTCTGGAGTGCTGGGATTCAAGGCATGCAATAGAATTCTAATCATTTGGGTTATGTTACCATCTGACTGTATTTAATGACATGACAACAAGAGCTTCAAATACAGTTGTTATCAACTCAAGTGATAAAGAATTTCTGGAGCCCGGCATGGTCCCCAGGGGGCTCTCTGATGCTGACTTGCTCCTCTGTAAATGTCTCCCATGCCCTGTTTCACTGACTCATGATCTCTTGCTTTTGGTCATATCCATTTCACAAAGCAGAAAAATGTAGTCATGGAAGACTGGTCACACATAAGTCACTGGTAGGGAAAAAATATATATATACATATATATATAGTATATATATGTGTGTGTGTATATAAATTATATATGTATATATATATATATATATATATATATATATATATATATATGTGTGTGTGTGTGTGTGTGTGTGTGTGTGTGTGTGTGTGTGTGTGTGTATTTACAGCTAACCTTCACATTGGCTCAAAATGCTGCATGTTTGATGCACCTTGTGAGATAGCCTGTGGCTAGTCCCGGATTAAGGGATGATATGAAGACAAGAGGTTAAGGGTCTTATCTAAGTTCACGTAACTTGTAAGAGAGAGCTGGGATTCAGACCTAACAAGTCAACCCACTAAGAAAGATCTTCTTTATGGCAGATTCCTGTAATAAACAAATGGCAGTCAAGCTTCGTCTTCAGTACCTAATTCTATGAGAGACATTACTGATAGCAGTATTCTTTCCTGATGTACCTAGCCAGGGCCCCTGATCCTTCTCAAGACAGTGACCTGCCTCTAACTCCTAGTAATTAACCTATCAGAATGAGAAATGGTAGCTCACATGTTCTTCCTAAGGTTCTTTTTATAAATGCCAATTAATTCACTAAAAATAAGTGTGTGTGTGTGTGTGTGTGTGTGTGTGTGTGTGTGAGTGCATGTATGTGCGCATGAATATGCCTTTATAAAGTAAATCTATTCGGTTGATTCAATTTGCATAGCTGCTATGGGTCTGGAAGGCATTCTTGCTCAATACTGCGCTCTACACTACTTACATCAAAGATATTTGGAGAATATTCTACATTAAAAACCTCGATATGAATTCTTTCAAAAACCAAAGAATTCTCTTGTTAACCCCCTGCCCCTGTAACCTGTTTTACGTAGCCTAGTGTGGTATTGGAGTTTGTACAGCCCAAGAAGCTCTTCTCTGTGCCTTTAAAATCGTTCCAACATCTCCCTGCAGGGTTTTCAGTGTTTTTTCAATTTTTTGCTAGCAGGTCGTTTATTTTCAAAGCCTGTGCTTTATACACAAGTTCCATTCGCTTGACAGCACTGTGTTTGTCCTACTCCAGTGGGTAATATATTTACAAAGATCCAGCACACAGAGGGGACATGTTAGGAATGCTTGATCCATACTGTGCAGAGGAAAAGCACAAGTTGCTATTTTTCAGTATTAGCTTTACACTTGGTATTTGGACAGCAGAGATCTTAGGCTCCTGAGAGGGAACATGATGGCAGAGGCACACAGAAAAGAATCTCCTGGCCATAGAGCAGTCATTTCTGCAATGCTCAGCTTCCACGAGGGTAGCAGGAATCAAGGATGTTATATCTGAAGCTCTCCAAGAGAATCTAAAGATAAAAGCTGAGGGTAACAAAACTGGTCCCAGGAATATAGTTTAGTTCTTAACTTAGGTTCACATCAAGATGATGCAGATGACTTGGGGTTTTAAATTTCTGTACCTGATTGGATATGATCCTGCAGTCAGGACATCTTGGGAAGATGCCACATGAATCTCTGTGCCAGGGACACATTAGCTAGAGTGAGCAAATAGCACAGTGGCTGCTGTTGCCAGAGTAAAACCCAACTCAAGGAGATGCTGACAATCCCAGGAATGGGGCTGTAGAAGAATGTCAGGCCTTGGCTGAGAGTCATCACTCGGCATCGTAGTGAGAATATCCCTTCTAGGGGCTGAGTCTGGGAAGCAGAGTCTGGTGGCCTAGTGTCAGATTGTAGGTCTGCGTTCTAGGAAATACTCATTATGTATTTGAGGATGACCTTGAGTTTCTGCTCTTCTTCCCGAGTGCTGTGATCACTAGCATGCACCATCACATCCAGTCTAAGTGGTCAACCCTAGGGCCTCATGGGTGCTAACAAGCACTCTACTAAATAAGCTACTTCCCAATCTCAAAGGGCTATTCACAAAAGTAACACCAAACAAGGGGTGGTGAGTATTCCCAGGAATCCCAGCACTCAGAAGGCCTAGGCATCAGGATGCCCTCAAGTCTAGGCCAGCCTGGGTTATAGAGTAAATACCACACTTACCAGGGCTCCATAGGCAGACTCTGTCAACAAAACAAAACAAAACAAAACACAACAAAAACGAGACAAAAACGTAGCACTAAAATTGGAAGCAATGAATGATCAATAATAGGGATGGAATAGCAATATTGTGGTCTAGCCTGGGATGAGTGGGCATGTGTGAGTGGGGGCAGTAGAGAGAGGATGGTTAGTGGGCACTGTGGACAAGTGGAGTGACTTTGAATGTTCTATGGAAAAGAGAACTACAGTGGACAGCAATTAGTTGAATATTTCAAAATAGTTTACAGAAAACTTGGCATGTTCCCACTGTAAGGAAGAGTCACATGGATGAAGGGTAGATTTCTCTGCTCCTGCATCTGATTACTGCACTCTGACTGGGCACACACTCACTTATGTGTATAATGGTTATGTCAGTTAAAAATAAAAAAAAAATAAAAAGAAAGCCCAGTACATTCAATTCATAAAACTACAAAGCTATATTCATGTAACACATAGTATTTGTATGGAGTCACAAGGTACAAATGCATAAATAAGTATACCTTAAAAACAGGGTGCAAGCACTATAGAAAAAACATGGTTCTTTCCTAAAAGGTGAAATTTGTCAATCTGGTAACCAATACAGGACCAAAATCTTATGAGTAAATTATGTAAGCACAACTAGTCTGTATATGTACACATGTGCATAGAGGTGCCCCAGTGTAGACATTCTGAGCAGAATTTGGTCTTGAGGGCATTCTATCTGTCAGGATAGAATACTCAGTGAGAGGACAGAAGTTTCTTCCTGCCTTTCATCCTTGTTGTTTCTGCCTGAGTACTAAGGGAGCCAGAACTACCGTCCTCTTCCTACCCAACCCATTGCCAAGTGCTCTGTGACATAAACCCACTCTCTCCCTTCCAGATGCCTCTCTAGACACCCTTTCCAGGTAGATACTCACCATCTTCCAGATGCTTCTGAGACTTCTTCTCTTCCATACATGTTGCTTGAAACAGATATGTTTCCCTTTGTAATAATTCTTCCTCATCCAAAAACTCATCCTCTTCCAGGTATTCTTCTTCATCAGATTCCTCATCCTCAAAGTCTAGAAACTCTAAGTCATCCATAGACTCTGAAGACTCATCCTCGACATTAGACAGAGATTCTTTCTGTGAACGCTCACCTTCCTGTGGTTTGTCACCCACGGAAGAAGGGGTCACTATGGTGTCCTTGGAAGCCTTGGGAGGGTCAGGATGTGAGGGTTCTGGTGATAAACTATCATCAGACATGATGGAGAAGCCTGCACAAATGAGTCCTTTCAGTAGCACGTAATGTTAATTTACTATCCTGGCAGTTGAGAAAGGAATAAAACAACATTAGTAAGTACAAACCCACCAAACGTGATGGAAATTGGTCTTGTTCACTCATTTCCTTTAATGACCTCTGGAAGCTCTTTGTGTGTACATATCAGTCCTGGTAGCATGAGGGCCTGCCTCTGCCCCAAATAAAAGGGCCAGAGGCTCCACCCTCAGTAGTAGCTGATGGAGAATACACATAGCACAACATGAAGAGAACAGGCTGGAAAGAGAAGGCATGGCCAGGGATTGGTGACATGATCACTTGGAGCACCTTTGTGTTTCTTTGTGGAGAAATACTTACTGCCACCTCAAAGACAATAGATTATGTTTTAGGAGCTTGAAACCTGGAGGGGAAAAGGAACTGGACAAACCAATGTCTACACAGTGATGAGGATGAAACATAGGCAGGGAATGGGGGTCTCTGGTAAGTTAGGGCCCCTGTGGGTAAGGTCCTGAGGCATATTTTCGTGAGTGACAGCTGTACAAGGCACTGTCTCCTGCTAGTTTCTTATGATTTCATCCTGGCTGCCATGGTACTGTGAGCATGGTGACTCCCCCCGGAAGCCTTGTGAGATCCAGTCTGTATTCTGCCTGGACCCTCTGTGCTCTTTCTGAGTGACCGTTTGCTGTGTTTGTTGGTTTTCATGCCCGCCTTTCTAATGGTGTGAACCTCTTTAAAGTAGGCTTAAATTCTGGACTGCACGGAAAGGAGAAAAAAATAAGCGTTTCTCTCCCTCTGCTTCCTGCATGTGGCCTGCAGCCTCAAGCTCCTGCTGCTGTGGCTTCCCCTGCTATGATGGAGAATACTACCCTAACAAAAGCAACTTACGGAAGGAGGGATGGACTTTGGCTCACAGTTTCCAAAAATTAACTTTTGTTAAGGTATTTTTTCTTACAGCAACAGGAAAAGAAACTAATACAGAAGGTCTCACGGATGACTTAATAGCTGGTAGGCGTAACTTGGGTAGATAGGGGTGGGTGTGGGGCAACTACTACTACAGAGAGATGACAGTGGCTGCACAGGGAGACTTTGAAAGTAATTAAGAAATTTGTAGCTGGGCATGGTGGCTCACGCCTTTAATCTCAGCACTTGGGAAGCAGAGGCACATGGATCTCTGTGAGTCTCAGGCCACCATGGTCTACAGAGTGAGTTCTAGGACAGCTAGTGCTATGTAGAGAGAACCTGTATCAATAAGTCAATCAATCAAATCAAATCAAATCAATCAATCAAATGAACAAACAAACAAACAAAAAGGATTTTATGTGGTGTCATTGCACCGGGTCTGGAGCAGATGCCAGAGCCGCCAGACGGACCACTGCCCCCGCCGAGCCGTGGCCTCGAGTGACTGGGACACCATGACGGTGTTGCGCAAGAAGGGCCCCACAGCCGCACAGGCCAAGTCTAAGAAGGCCATCTGAGCAGCTCAGCAATGAGTAGTAGATGTGGAGATATCCAAGAGATGGGCTGCTGACCAGAACAAGCAACATTCCATCACTAAAACCACAGCCAAGCTAGACCAGGAGGCAGAAGGAGCTGCATAACGACAGGGTGACTCTGGAGGTGGGCAAAGTGACCTATCGGGGCCAGCAGAGGAAAAGACTGACACAGAAGGACCTAGGTATGAAAATCAATGAAAAGCTGCCAGTTGTCACAGATTATGAAAGTGGACGGGCCATTCCAAATAACCAGGTTTTGGGCAAAATTGAGTGAGCCATCAGTCTGAAGCTCTGGGGAAAGGACATGGGGAGCCTGAGGAGAAGGGGTGGAAGGCGAAATGAACACAAAGCCTGGAAGCTAGTGGTTCCAGCTGAGCTCTTCTGGCTGGTCCCTCAGGACCACCAGCACTGCCGTGGGTCTCTTTACATGGTCAAAGGGAACACAGGGGTCAGGCCTGTGTGTCCCCACAACCCATAACTGCTGTCAAACAAAGCAAAACCTTGCAAAGTGAAAAAAAAAAAAGGGATTTTATGTGAGCCAGTTGGTTATCCAATCCCAAATTGGCATCACCTGTCCACCAACAGCCTCCTGTTTTCACATCTCTGCCCACACTGAGGAAACAAAAAATATACAAGGAGGTCTGATTCCCAACTGTCTGCTTACACACTGGCTTTAAGGTTCTGGCCCCTGTAGAGAAGTGGATCCTACATACCCAACAGCCTATTCTGGCTTCTGCATATAAGTGACACTTTTCCAGGAGAAATGAAAACAAACATTTGCTCACCTCAAATAGTGAACCAATGACAAATTAAAGCATGGATACCAACAAAATTCAGCTTGGCGAACCAATGAGTTTTTTTGTTGTTGTTGTTGTTGTTGTTGTTGTTGCTTATAGGACTATGGGTGAGAGGTTACTTACAGGAGCAGAAATACCTCAACGAAAACTACCTCACCAAAGCCCACCAAAACTGGAGCTCACTGCATGCCTTGTAGACAGCTCCATAGGTTTGAAATTACCAGCTCAGCTACTCTCTCTGCTTTTCCCAGGATGTTTTGACTGGTCTGAGAATGTCTCTCAGCAGTGATCTTTAACTGCTAATACATGCTTGGTGGATTGAAGTGGTCTAGTGAATCTGCTTAGTTTCAGGAACTTCCTGAAGCTATTGAGTTGTTTACTTCCCAAAGTTCAAGAAGCTTCCCCACAGGGTGGAATGTTCACCTTTATTTAGAATGTCCTGGGAAAAGCTTCTTTCCAAGATGGAATGTCGTGTCTTACAGGACGTTGCCATACCACGCTTTCACATATACTCATGGACAGCTCAATTTTGTGCATGTAATAGGAACTTAGTAAAATCTTCTAAATAAATAATGAATGAATGAATAAATGAGCAAGGTATTAGTCATGTGCTGCTATGCGCTTTGCTTAACTTACTTCTTGGTTGTGTCCATATGAGGAAAACTGTGTGACACTCTGTTGAGGTCAGTGCTCTGTCATAAAAACTTGCACACTGCACAGTAAATGAATAGATGATGGATCTCCCCTCTCTGTAAGGTTTAATTTTAGATCTCATTTTTTCCCCTAGAGTGAACATTCTTGGTGGAAACAAATGAAGACCTAAGTAGCTAAGACAAACAAGCAAACAGAACAGAATGCTCCCTCTGCAGTTGACTGGGTTGGTGTTGGCCTGAGAAGAAGAATAGCCTGTTTTACGGTGGCGTGATCTCCGAGGCCTCTGTGTTCTGACTATGGTGTTTGCAGGTTAAAGGCTCTTAGGGATCTCTCTATGAACAGAGGGATGTCTGGCACCTGAGCTATTTCTCACTGGGGCCACAGCTTTACCAAGCTTGCTGAAATACCTTATGCTTCAGAAAGCAAATGAAGGCAAAAATATTTGAAGTTGGGTGGCCACAAAGCCCTGGGGGTAAGGGAAAGGGTTAAGAAAACAGGCTGCTTCCTAAGGGAGAACATGATTCTTTTATACAACTCATGTGGCCCTGGGCTGAAAGGGACAGTGAGGACAAGAACAGGGTGTGCTGGCCTGGCTGCACAGCTGTCCCACTCCTATACCTCCCGTGGTCTACCTTCTTGACCATCAGATCTGAGAATTCTGGGGAAGCAGTGTGAGGACTTTAGCCCCTGGCCCCTGGTGTCTTGGTACCAAGAGGCAGTTCCTTTTCACCACAATTTTGTGCCGAACTCTCCCTGTCCATGGGGCTGGCACCCTAGATCTCCACCTGGCACACCCTCACCTTTTTATTGAAGTTTCCCCATCCACTGTTACCCACCCCATTTCACAGTGCTAGTCTTGCAATCTGCTTCACTTTCTTCTTTTTTTCCCAGAGCACATCTTACCTTCTAACTCACTAAGGACTTCACTCAGTTGCAATGTCTGTTTTCTGTTCAGAAGGTGCGTTACTGAGGGCAAGGGTTTCTCCCTGGGCACTGGCTTTAGATATCTCATGGCTGACTTCACATTCCTTAGCTAGCCAACCATCCACTCAGATAAAGGAAGTAAGGGAGTGAGAAGTACAGGTAGATACTGTTTTTTACTGAACACAAACTATGCACCTATAACAGATCAAAGTGTTTGTTTTGTTATTCTTTTTCATTTAAAAACTTACATCCATCTGATGAAGAGGAAGACCCCCCCCCCCCCGGGGCTTCCAGAAGTCGAGTTGACTGATGTAGGCTGTATAGCTGCTAAGGACCCACATTTGAGATTCTATTCTGTCTGTGTCTAATCCCAAAGTCTAGATAAAGCTCTCAGTTTAGGAGCAGATGAGTAAGATCTAACAGCTCAAACTGTTAGGGCAGTAGTGTTGCTATGTGTTCTGTATTGAAACATTAGGGGAGAGTGAAGCTTATAAGACTCAGCAAGTTCACTAAACTTACAAGTCTCAGGATGATCAGAAAGTTACAAGACTTGGGAGGATTCTCTCTAAGGTTATATAAGCAGTGAAAATGTTTGAAGAAGACTCTTTGGAGAAGCTGCCTGCAAGGTGGGGCTTTTGTAAGTTGTCACCCACACTGGGTTGTCTTTTTGGTGATAGAACTGCCTTTGAATTAACCATACTTCCACAAATAAGTACTCACCCCACTACATCCATTGGTTCTCTATGCTAGACTTGGGTGACATAGTTTTTGTGATCTGTTTTCAATTTTTTATCTGGAATGAGTGGATGTTTGTCTGTGCCTCCCCAGGAAAAGTCACACAACAGGGATTCCTTCAGATAGCTAGAAGTTTTCCTGGCAATTATTTAAAAGAACAAACAAATAACATACACAGAGTTCCTACTTGCTAAAAGAAAACCCATTCCTGCGAAAACACGTCTTTAGTTAGAAGTTTACTAGACTGATTTTCAAGAGTCCCTAGAGAGCCTTCTAATTAACTTTTTCTAACATCCCATGGCACCAGCAACAAGGTAGCATTATTCACTATGCTGCAGCAGTGGCACAGTCAGTTCCAGATAGCTCACTTTTAGACTGTGGAAAGATGGTATTTTGGGGGTTTACCATGTTCACAAACACCAGCATGCTAATACATCAAAGTTGTAACAGGTACCAATGGACATCCTGTGTCACGGGTGATAGCCAGGGTTGGAAGGAGAAATCACACATCCTGGCTGGACTTTAATCCAAATATGCAATTTGGAACGTATGCCTTCCCCTGCTTTTGCCACACACGACTTTAGCCTTTTTCCTCCTTCATAATATTATAGATTAGCCATGCACTTAAGACTAACTCTTGTCTGAAGCCCATGTGGCCAGCTGAGTCGTGGAATTCAGATATATCAGATATACTGTAAGTGTGGAACAACCCTAGAACGGTCCAGGGTGGGGCTCCCAAGTATGTCTTATTTGTATTTCTGCAACAAGCATGTAGGTATTCCCAGTAAGTAGGATTAAAAAATAACTTTACATGGTCCCATGTAGGCTCAGGTTGGAACTTGCTTCCAGGTTACTACAGTGGCTCAGTGTCACATGGCCAGGTGATTTTCTGCCAATTCACCAAAAGATCCAGTTTTCAGAACTTTGTAGATGTCAGAGTTTGTTGATAAAGGATTTTAACTCCATGTGAACATTTCTTTGGCCGCCCTGTTGGTAGTAACATCTACGTTGTATCTAATACCACATTCTTAATGGGGGAACACATTTAACTGTTTTCTGTGTAGGGAAATAAAATCCACTTCATGGAGAACCATTTGGACATTGCTGTTTCTGGGATCCAGCGTGGCTAACGCAGAAGGCAATGAGAATTATTCAAGACCATGGCTGTGGAGTCTGTGATCACCGGAACAACACACGGCATCTAGGCTCCCTGTTTAGTACTTACGGTGCTGGGGAGAGAGCTGGCTCCAAGGCAGGAGACCTCATAGCAATGGCAGCTGAAAGAAGACAGTCTTCTGGTTACTTATCCAGGAAACTAGACACGGAACACTGTATTTATTAGTAATACTGAACAATAGATAATTATTTCTGAACTATTGGATAGGGTTTGTTTTAGTAGTACATAGCACTTTCTTAAATTTCTGTGATGATTTGAATGAGAATAGTCCCATAGGTTCATATGTTTTCATACTCGGTCCCCAGTTGGTGGGACTGTTTAGGTGAATTAGGAGGCCTGGCCTTGCTGGAGAAAGTATGTCACTGGAGGTGATCTAGAGATTTCAGAAGACTTGTGCTGTTCCCAGTGTGCTCTCTGCCTCCTGCTTGCTGGTAGAGATGTGAGCTGCAGCGGGTCCCACCACTCACCTTTGCCCTGTTATCATGGACCCTCTCCCTCTGGGACCCTAATCTAATGGACATTTTCCCTCATTAGGCTGCCTTGGTCATGGTGTCTTATCAATAGAAAAGTAACAAAGGCAATTTCCTCAGTTGGTAGCCATGCTTGCACGTCCAACAAGCCAAGCAAACCTAGACAGCTCTCTCCTACCCTCCTCCCTGTTGGTTGTCAATATTTCTTGCTCTCAGGTGGTAGAATCAATGCCTGGATATTGCAGAGAATTCATGAAAATGCCACTGCATAATTTAAAGTTCTTAGAGAAGCAGAATATTCAGCGTTTGCCAATCAGCATGGGAACTAGTGTCATTAGGTAAATGCTGTTCTTTTCAGGGATGACGTATTGTGCAAAAATGGGTTTTGGCAGTTGCTGAGATTAAAAACAACATCTATCACCAACACCATCACCACCACCACCACCACCATCAACAACAACAACAACAACAACAACAACAACAACAATAAACCAAAGAAACCAAGCACCATGCAAAAATCAGTATGGAAACCTGGAAGGATGGCTCAGTGGTTAAGAGCCCTTAACTGCTCCTTCAGAGGACAAAAGTTTGTTTCCCATCACCACACTGGGTGTCTCACAGCTAACGGTCACTCCAGCTTCAGGGGATCTGGTGCCCTTTGTTGGCCTCTTTAGGCACCTGCATAGACAAAGAAAACATACACACACACACACACACACACACACACACACACACACACGAACAGAAATAACAATAAACCTTAAAATTTTTAGGATGGGGCTGAAGAGATGGCTCAGTGGTTAAGAGCACTGACTGCTCTTCCAAAGGTCCTGAGTTCAATTCCCAGCAACCACATGGTAGCTCACAACCATCTATAATGGTATCTGATGCCCTCTTCTGGTGTGTCTGAAGACAGCTACAGTGTACTCACACACATAAAAATAAATCTTTAAAAATAAATTACATAAATTAAAAAAATTTCTTAGGATGACTTGAGTAGTGGATGACTTTAATACTTTTGCTTGGGAGACAGAGGCGGGTGGATCCCTGTGAGTTTGAGGCCAGCCTGGTCTTACATAATGAGATTCTTTGGATGTAAATACTTGTGTGTTTATGCATATTCGTGTGTATGTGTGTGAGTACACGTGTGGGTGCATGTCCACATATGTGATGTATGTGGAGTCCAGAGGATAATCTTGTGCTAGTATTCAGGGTCCTTCTGTCCACCTTAGTTGTGAGGCAGAGTCTTTCACTGGCCTGGAGCTCAAGTAGGTCAGGTGAGGTGTCCATCGAACCCCATGGACTTGCCCATGTCTCCCTCTCCCAACCCTGGGATTATAAATACATGCCATCATGAACAGACTTATTTATATTTTTTTCAATGTGGGTTCTGAGTATTGAACTCAGGTCCTAGGGCTTGCCTTGCTACCAACTGAGCCAGCCCACTGGATATAGAGCTATTGAAGAAATAGAACTTTTAGAGATTTCCTTTGGTAAGAGACAACTGTGAAAATGTCACTGAATTGGAATCTTTTTTATAATTTGTGGTGTGCTCAGAGGGAAGAACGTGAATAATCCTTGGTTATTCCTTCACCTTTCCAAACCACTCAGTATGTCTTCCGTATCCTACCTCATCTTACCCAAGATCCACCCTTACCACCACCAAATCCACCATCACCACCACCTTCATCACCATCATCACCTCCATCATCATCATCACCACCATCTCCATCACCTCCACCACTACCACCTCCATCACCATCACCACCTCCTCCATCACCACCTCCATCACCACCAACACCACCACCTCCTCCATCACCACCACCATCACCACCACCACCACGACATGACCATCCACATGATCCAATACAGTTTTCTACACTTGTCTCCGTGAATCAGAGGTGGAGTTTAAAAGCCAAAGTTAGGTCTATTACTCCTTTGCTTCAACTCTTCTCAATGTCTTCCACTTCCAAGGCTGGCCAGGGTTGCCCCTGTCCCTTGGAACCTGTGAGCCCTTTCTCCCCTTGCTGAATCTGTTCCCACCTTAGGTCTCTGCTTTCTCCACTCTCTAGAAACGTTTTTAAACTCAAAGATTTACTACACATGCTTGGTTCTCCCTCAAATTTCAGCCCAAATGCATCTTCCCAGTGAGGACTTCCCTCAGCGCTGATCAGAAACTGTGTCAGCTCCTCTTAGTTCCTGTGCAGCTCGTGTCTTAATTGCCTCAAGACACACGTCATTCTTGAAAGTATTATATTTTCACTTAGGCAGAGCCTGGAATATAGTAGGTGTGTGAACACTCACTGAGGGCTCCTCCAGGAGGGGATCCCAAGGTACACATGGAAGGACAGAGTCAATAACTTCAACATGGCACACACACACACACAGACGCAGACACACACACACAGACACACACACACACACACACACACACTCACACGCATGTGCACAAATAAAGGAGGTAGGTTATTTAGTTAAGGACAAGGCTTCATATGTATAGCAAGACACAGCAACTATTTATCATGGACGAACCCCATGTTCCTAAGCGATACTGATGTTTCATGGTAAGCAATGATATTAAATTGCTTACTTACGAAAGCAGCTTTATTCTATTACTTATTATTCTTCATACCGGGCAAGCTTTCCTTGCCCTTTCCTGCCCCCTGTCCCCGCCTTTACTTATTTATGTTAAAGAAATGAGACAAAGACTTAAAAAGGAACCTTTTGTACCTATGGCATTAAACCCAGACAAGACTGCCGCTGCCCGGTCTCAGCTTGCTGAGGCGCGCCTCTCAATAGCGAATCCAGGAAGGGCGCATGGCAGAGCGGTGATAGGAACAGGTGCAGAATTATTCAACATCTCCGGGAAACAGCAGTGGGGATTAAACAGAGCTTTCTTTAATAAGATTAATTCCGAAATATGAAGCGCACTTTGGCATATCCCCAAAGATACAAGGCATTTGTATCTATATGAGATTAAAGGAGCTTTTACACAAAGCAATTTTCTTTTTCAACATCAAAGAGCTGCTTCGAAGGGGCGGCTGGAAGGAGGCACAGCGGCCTGCGCAGTGATGCAAGCTTCTTGACGGGAAGACGGGTCGCTCAGCTAGGGATTGTATACATGCCTTTCACTAACCGGGACATGCGGGGCCATTGTTCCCTGGATCACAGGATTACAGAATAAGGGAAGCTGTGGGTCAGGAATCAAGTCCACAAACACTCCAGACAGGTGGCTCCCTGGTGATAACACTGCATTTTCAGAGATGGCGGCTCAGTGCCTCATGAGGCGGTACTAACAAACAATAAATAATGACCTTGATGCTGGAAGTACCAGTAACGCAAAGATCACAGCCGCCATCTATGTGTCAGACACTGCACTTAGAGAGTAACAAACTGCTCAGCCTTCAACCACTAACTGTCCCCTTGGGCTTGCAGCCGGCCATGCTGGGTCCACTCGGCATCCACACACAGCATGCGTGCTCTGCACTGGGCTGAATTCCTTGGAGTAGGGTCTTCCTTTCCTCCTCTGTTCTCTTTGTTTCCCTGACCTACATTCACATTTGCCTTTTTGATCGCAACACAGGTATTTACAGGAATTGGTCTCACACTGCAACCTGCTGGGTTGGCCTCGCTGGCCCAAGCTGCTCAAACACTTGTGAGTTGAGAGTGTATCACTCAGTAGGTTAATCAAAGTGTGCAAAAAAGTGGAGACCAGCCTGGGGTATGCAAATCTGTTTTTAAAAGCTGTTCTTCCTCCTATCCCCTTTCCCTTTCTTATTTTCCTCTTTCTTTCTACAAACATAGCCTGCAGGTGTCTCACACGCCAGACATTGTGTTGGGTATCTGGGCTCTACAATGACCAAAGGTACACCTGTGGGTGAGGACCACAAGAGCGTCGTGCTTGTTAAACTTAACATGTTTATTAAGTAGAAATTAAAATAAGTTAAAATACAGCACAGTTCAATTATAAAATGGATGAAAAAAAGAATTCTACCATGAATTAAAAGCATAATATTTGCAAAAGGAGACACTGAGAACCAGTGGATAGCCAGCCCCAGCTCTGGTTTCTAGGGTCAGAGCCTACCTGGGAAGCACAGTTCCTACTTTAGTTGAAAGCTTGCCATAGACTACCCCAGAGAGCTCCTTTATGGTAGGGGCTAGGCTGCTATGTCCCGTGTTCTAGCTCTCTCTCTCTCTCTCTCTCTCTCTCTCTCTCTCTCTCTCTGTGCTTGACCAGGGCATTTCCTCCCTCCACTTCGTTCTGAAGAGTCAAGAGCAGCTGACTTAGTTGAAGGGTCTAAGTTTGTGCAGAGTGGGAGTCACAAGTCATCCCGTTGGCATGTAGGAGAGTAGGGAGGTTGGAATCAGAAAGGAATGGGTCTTTTATAATCTGAAACTGTGCATTTAGTTGTTGGGAAGGTGGGTAGACTTATGTGCAAGGGGACTTTGCATTTATGGTGGCTCCTGAGTTTTTTTCACAAGTATAATTACCCAGGTTTCTTAGAAGCCATTCTTGTGCTGGGAATATAGCTCACTTGGTAGTATGTTTGTCTAGCATGCAAGATACCCTAAGTTTGACTTCTCAGAATAGCATAAAATCCGTTCTGTGCCTTCAGTCTTGGCACTCTGGAGGTGGAAGACCAGAAGGTCAATGTTATCCTTGGCTACACAGAAAGTTGGAGACCAGCCTGGGGTATGCAAATCTGTTTTTAAAAGCTGTTCTTCCCTGAACTCCAGGCAGGCTAGCTTGTGTGTGCTGAAGACCCTGGGGTGGGACCAGAGTCTGAAAGCTCTAGGAGTCAGACACTGAAGGCAGAGTGAGTGACTTTGGTAGACCCATCTTCCATCTTCCCATGCCTTTGCTCAGTGAGGGACATCCTTTTGGCTGTAAGCCCTCTAAAGAAAGAAATACATGCAGACATGAAGATAGAGAGTTCTGGAAACTATTTGGTTCTGGGCTGAGTGCCTTGCTTTACCTGGGATCTGCTCTTGAGCCCTTCCCTGGTGCCTTCTCTAAAAAGCTGACTGCACAGACTGGTTTGATTTGGTCTGCTGATCCCTTCCTGTTGTAGAATTTCAGCACTGAGAGCTGGGTGAGTAATACTGATATTGTGACCAGGACTATGGCTATAGGTTGCCTTCCTCTGGGTGATCAGTGCCCAGCTATGGATGAGGGTAGGGCACACAGACAGCTGAGGTCTGAATGCATGACAGAAAGTTGTGAACCAGCATAGAGTTGAAACTGCAGGACAAAAGATCTATGGATTTGGGGATGAAAACAGGCTCAGGATTTGAGGTGGGCCACCAAGCACCTTCCTCTTCTAAAAGGGTAAGCCATCACTAAAGCAGCCCTAGGTTCTGAGTTCCACATTGGATCTCAGAGTGTCTAAGTCAAAGCTCAGCAGAGAAACAGTCAGTAGAAGATAAATGTGTCTCTACATAGACACACACACACACACACACACACACACACACACACACACAGAGCACATAGTTGTAAGAAGGGATGAGAAGGCTGTGTACAACCAGAGGCCAAATGGCTTTACAATGAGCATTTGAAGAGACATAAAAATAAATAAGTCCAGGACGGTGAAAGCAGCAGAAAGATATACACATACACATACACATACACATACACATACACATACACACATACACACCAAGACAGAGAGAGATAGAGAGCTAGAGAGACAGAAAGAAAGAGACAGAAAGTCAGGCAGGGAGAGACAGAGAGAGACAGAGAGAGAGAGAGAGAGAGAGAGAGAGAGAGAGAGAGAGAGAGAGACAGAGACAGAGACAGAGACAGAGACAGAGAAAGAGAGAGGGATCTCATTCCCTGTGCAGGCACCAGCATACGTCTGCATTCGAAGTCTGAGGACTGGGAGTCTGCTGCACGCTGGAGACAGCAGCAGAGAAATGTATCTCCTGGGAAAGCAGGGAGGGAGCAGAGCTGCCTTTGCCTTCTTCAGCTCCATGTTCTAGGGACCTCCAGCCTATTGGATGCTGGTACACACACTGAAAAGTAGGGTTTTCTTTATTTATGTCACGGATTCACATGCAATTCTGTGGAAACACCCGCATAGACACAGAAGGGCGCTTTGCCATCTCTAGGTGGTTTTTAATCTAGGAAAGTTGACAACCAACATTAATTATCACAGATGGTGTAGAAAGACAATAAAACCAGCCTCTTTTTGCTGGGGCAGGAAGAACACAGGTGGGGTTGTTTCTGGACTGAGTTGTGCCTTCCGAGAAGGAATGGGTTGAAAGAAGAAATGAAACCAGGACTGTTTTGATCCACACCATTGCCTGAGATCTAGGAAGGGTGAGGGATTTTTCTGCTCAGGGCCCTCTTAATAGATGTAACAGGAGAGAGGAGGTAGAGCTTCTTCCTGGCTCAGTGCAAAGGAAGCCTTGAGCTTGGGCAGGTAATCGTGGGATGCCTTTCAGCAGACCTAGGGACATCAGACAAGCCACTTACTTAAAAACTCTGCCTGTGTGTTTCCTGTCAGACTTGATGTGTCCATCAGGGATGACTTAGTCACATTTATCATTGCTGTGACAAAATACTCTACAGAAGTAAATTAGGGGAAGATTTATCTTGACTCATGGTTTCTGAGGGATCAGTCCACTGTGGTGAGGGAGGCATGACAGAGAGTCCCAATGCAGTAGGGGTGCTTGGCGGGTTCTTCACACAGAGCCTGGAGCAGGAAGCAGAGAACACAGACTGGGAACAGAAGCAAGTAAAACCTCGAGTGATCCTATGTCTCAAAGGTTCCTCAAGCTCCCAGAACAGCGTTACCATCTGGGATGCAAGTGTTCAAACACACGAGCTTGTGAGGGACATTTAACATTTAAACCACAACACAGTCTCTGTTATTAGTGCTACATCATTCAATACTAAGAGTCAACCTGGCTAGTATTTAGTAGTAAGAGGCCAAGCATTCAGACAATGGAGTCACATGACACTGGCACCTCAGAACTAGAACAAGGCTTGGTCACATGATCAGTCCTGCACTGGTACATCCGGGGCCTGCTCTTCCTGCCTCTAGGTTCTTGTAGAGAAAGTGTGTGTTTACCCCCAGCTCTTACACTGCATTTCTGCAAGGCTCACATCTGTCTCACTCACTCACTCACTCACTCACTCACTCACTCACTCACACTAGTGTGGCGGACACTATTCCTCCACAACGCCTGGTTTACTGTGGGGTCTCAGCAGAAGTTTGTGCACTGAATTGATGGGCTGCAGAAGAGAGGCATACAGGAGACTGACTGCAAATGATTTGGATGTTCATCCACTTAACCTCCCTGGTGGCATGAGTGATGGGCTCAGACAGTGAAACCAAGAGCTGATGAAGACATCAAGTGAACCGTAGGACCCTTGAGGATCACTGGGCTTCTGGAAGCAGGTATTTAGAAAACCTGGCTAGAACAAGAGAGGAGATCTCACTTCTGTTGTAATGGACTGGGGAGTCCTCCAGGTTCTGTGAAAGCCAGGCAGTCCAACTGCTGCCTCCTGGAACTATTAGGCCTTTTATTTAGCTCTCTGGCAGAACCCATGCTGGAAGGCAGCTGCTTTCCCTCTGAGGGGAACTGCTGATGACCTACTTTAGTTTTCTGATCTGGATCCACATTCAAACATGCCAGGGACAAACTCTAGATTCCCAAAGCTTCACTGAACCGTCATAGGTCAACCGCAGCAGCTTTTACAAGAGACGCCCAGAGCCATGTTAAGAATATTTTCTAGGGCTTATTTATGTATTTATTTGGTGGTTTGTTTTTTTTTTTTAATAAATAGGATTTCAAATATATTGGAATTTGGCCTTTGAAAATGGGTGACTTTGGTACAGAACACTTGTTAAAAGCCAACCTTGGGTGCTGCTCCCTATTGCCCCTCCCCCAGGCTAGGTAAGGGTGCTGTTTCCCTCTCACCCCACAAAGGTGAGAGGCAGGGGTGGGGTGATGGTGGGGGTTGAGGTGTAAGAACACTGAGTGACCTGCCTTGGGTTCCGGGGATAGGTCTGAGCAAGACAAGTTTTAATTTGAGGATTTTTCTCAGGGCTTGGGTTCTCTGGAGGGGACGAACCCACCCCTTTATTTGTACTGGACCAGTAGAACACCACCCTTCACCAGGGGAGAATGGGATCAAGAAAAGGAACAGAAAGGTCAAGGTAGTGCAGGGCCAGAAAAAAGAGTAGCAATGGGGTCTGAGTATTTGGTGTATCCGGTTACTATCCTTGGACTTTGTGCCACCCTGGACTCTCTCCCCCCTTTGCTTTTGCCTCTCCAGGGCCCGCAGGCTGGAGGAACCCAGACCTGGCCTTCAGAGCTCTTACCCAATCCTGGATCCTGCCCGCGAGCCAACTTCACCCTTCCAATCTCGAGTTTAGGTCGCTCTCCGTTACCGTGGAGACGGAACACGCCTCTCTACTACTTCTCTGTTGTTTTGGGCATTCTATACCTTGGACCCTCAGCTTCCTGTTCCCAGCCAGAGGAGGAGAGGGAAAAAAACGAAGGGAGGAGAGAGGAGAGTCTAACTTCTAGGGGCGAAAAGATGGTAGGAGTACCTTCTAGGGCATCTGGTGTGGAATCACTTGTGCCGGAACTCAGGATCAACATCTCTCAGCACCTGGGTGTCTCTGTCTGCTCCTTTGAGTGCTGTTCGTGGGACAAAGAGCTGCCTTTGGGAACACGCACAGGCCTGATCTGGAGTCAGGGGACAGGGGACACGGGGACATGGGTGAAATTCACTGACCGTGACTCGGAACGGACTAGCTGGTGTCGCATTGTGGGTTGGGATGGAAAGAGAGGTCAGACCAGTCGATTTGGTGCAGGGGCGGGCATTTCTGGTACTTGTACAGAAGTGTCATCACAAAGAGAGCTGGGTGAAGTGTGATGCTTTTTTGTGGTTTCCCGTTCTAAATAAGCAATTGTGCTTGCACCTGAGTTTGTAATTCCGATTCTTTCTTCTCTTAGAGAGTCTACCAAGTTGTGTAAGCTATAGGTGTCTGTGAAGTCTAAGAAATCACGAGGACTGTGCGCTTATCCTGTGTGTTCCCGGCTCTTAGTGTCTCTTGGTGACCTGGGCTAGCCTCCTGGGAAGAGCTGGGAACAACGACAAAAAAAGAGAGACTGTTGGGAAAATTAGGGGCACAGATCCATATGGAAATCAGCAAACGGAAGGCGGTCGGGTGGCCATTTCTGCCCCTCTATGCCATGATATGGAAAAGATGGAGGAAAACCAGAAGGGGGGAATTCAAAGCAGGATCTTGAGGTTTGGAGATCTGAGCTGCTCGGGAGACAGAGGTCCCTTTATATATTAAGAGTTCTAGGGATCATCTATCAAGGATCCCGCAGCCATGGGAGGCTCAGGTAAGGTTCATACAGGTTTTGCTGGGCAGGAGAGTGGAGAACTGATCTGGCTGATCTATGCTCGTCAGGTATACTCAAGGGCTGGCCTGCAGGAATGGCTATAGACGTCACGCCCTTCATCTCCAATGCCCTTACGTGAATCTAAGCAAAAAAGTGTGCTTCGAGTGTACACTCAGCTTCAAGGAACATTTCCAAGTTTCACTTCAAGCAGTGCCTTTAGCTCACTCCCTTCAGGGTCCGTGTTGGGGTTCACTGCCTGTCAGCCTGGTGTCTGGAATCTGGGACACTGTTATGGTAAAGGCTTCCACAAGATGGCGCCCACAGGTTTATGTAGATGGGCTCATTCCTTTGTGGAATTTTTTTTTTTTTTTTTTTTTTTAGATTTATTTTATGTATATGAATGCTCTATCTGCATGCCAGAAAAGGACATCAGGACATCAGATCCCAGTATAGATGTTTGAGAACTACCATGTGGTTGTTGGGAATTGAACTTAGGACCTCTGGAAGAGCAGTCAGTGCTTTTAAGTGCTGAGCCATCTCTCCAGGCCTGTGGAGATTTTCTTAAGCACCTATTACATGCTTATATTGTATCAGAAGGTGTTGGGAACATAGATTGGGTGAGATAGAAACATTCCTAATGTCTTTATGAAGAGAGGATGGCCTTGTCGGGCATAGGTGGGAGAGGAGATTCTTGGTCCCATGAAGGATGAACACCTAGTGGGGGGGGGGGGGGAGAATTCGAGGGTTGGGAGGTGGGAATGGGGGGTAGGTGGGGGCATATCCTCATAGAAGCAAGAGGAAGGGAGATGAGATAGGAGGTTCCTGGGTGGTGGGGGTAAGGGGGCAAAGGGATAAAATCTGAAATGTAAATATAATATCCAATAAAAATTAAAAAAAAGAAAAGAAAAAAAATCCCCACAGGGGCTGGTATCCTAGTGACTAGCCTCCAAATAACACTGAGTCGGTCAACGATTTGGGTGGGAATTTACCAGTCTCTTTTCCTTTTGTAGTAATTATCAGCCCTGCTACTGGACCATCTGCCCCAGAGAAGAAATGCAACCACAATGCTCACTCTTGCCAAAGGCTAGCCTAGGATCACAGTGGAGAGAGGCAAAGAGGCAGGCAGAGGTCCTTGTGAGAGCTGCCTACCTCTCTGGGTTCAGCAAAACAGGCCATTAGGTGACCGAGCAAAGCATCTTTTCAGACATCTACGCCACAAGGCTGCTGCTAGAAATGCCCCGCTCAGCTATCATGGAACATGATACTCTTTGTTTTTATTATAGGCTGATAGGAAAATGGTGGCAAGACAAATGTTTTCATAATCTTGCCATAAGCATCCAATAAAGACATAGTTTACTTTTCTATGGTCGTCTACTTGGCCTTTCTACCTGGGTGTCCAGAAGAAACATCCATGTGGCCTAGACTCTGGGTGGGCCCTCCTCCAAGCTCCCCTTCCCCTAGTCTCTGTCATTTGATAAACGGCTGCGCCACTGCTTTGTCCAAGCACCTAGGGACACCTTGGATACTCTCCCGTCTCCCAGATGAATGTGCTTCTGAATTCTAGTTCCTCTACCCAAACACGTATCCGGAAGCTGATCATTTCTTACGCCTTCCTCTTCTCTGGGAAGTTTCACAAGGCTCTTAGTTGGTCTTCTCACTCCACCCATCCACAGCTAACAGAAAGAATAATTCTTTAAAACATGTCAGGTCGTATTTCCCATGGCTTTCCTCCTCCTCCTTCTTGGAAAGATGAAACTCAAGGCCTCCATTCCTGTTCCTTCATTACAAGCCCAGCCCTGTTCTGTAACTTCCAGAAGGCTTGGCCTCAGTTTCCAAGGCCCCTAAGCTGCGTCACTGTTTGCTGACCCCCAGGTGGGGCAGCCTGGGGACTGACCTCATTTCTCTTCCTGTTGTCTGTCCCCTGTCTGTCCCTTTGACTCCCAAAGCAGACTTTCTGTTTTCTCCAGGTCTCCAGGTCTCTCATTCAAAGGCCGGTTCCTTAGGTAGCTTTCGGCTGTAAGAGAACCACAGCCTAATAGAGGGTCATCATCTATTGCTTTCTTACACCTGCCTGCCACTTAACACACAGCCAGATGAGCCCGGGCTGATAAGGCTTTTTCATAAAGCCTTTCTGGAGAGTTCCTCTTACCACTTCTTGCTCCAGGTGACTGCAAATGGACTCAGTGAAATCTGTTTTAACATCTTTCAGAGACAATGGTTTTGAAGGAGCACTTAGCAAATGCTAGGTGTGTTTTTTCTTCTTATGCAGCAGGCCCCAGCTTCTTCATTTAAGGAAGGGGGTACAGGACATGGCTTTAGCCCTTGGTAGCATCTTCCTTTCCACCGGCCTTTGTGTCTTGTACCCTGCCTACTTTATTTATTATCTATGTACTTATTTACTTGTGCAGGTGTGTGTACAAATATTTTTGTGTGCATATTCACATGGAGTCCAGAGGACACCCTTTGGTATTATTTTTTCATATTTTGAGACAAAGGCTCTCACTGGTCTTAGACTCACCAAGCCTGGCTGGTCAGCAAGCCTCAGGGCTCCATCTCTGTCTCTCAAGCATTGGGATTACCAGGCATGTGCTACCCTGCCCGGCACCTTTTATATGGGCTCTGGGGATCTTGCCCTGGTCCTCACTCTTGCAAAGCAAGTACTTATTGTCTTAGTTATACTCCAGCTTCCATTGCTTCTTGACTCTCATCCTCGGAATTTCTTCATTCTCCTTCCTAGGGCTGTTGGCATTGATGACAGAACCTCAGGACTTCATATCGCCCTTTCTGTTAGAATAAAAGAGAAAAAAAAAATTCCCTCAAAATGCAATGTAGCAGGATACTTATTCTGCTACATTGTATTCACAGTGGAGCTCGGTGATTAGGCAGTAGAAGAGGAGGTGGGGCTGGGAGAGAAAGAGAGGAAGGGAGGGGAAAAAGAGGAAGAGGAGGGGAGAAAGAGAGGAAGGGGAGGAAAAGGAGGAGGCTGCGGACCATGGAGAACCAAAGGTGGGTCGAAAGCTGTTCTGGGTAGCAACTTCTATCAAAAGGTTAGATATTGGGTAACAACTCTAACTGTGTGGGCATCTTGTTGACTGAGCAGTTCTAAATATATAAATCCTTCAGATAATCATTAAGTTTTAAGAGTCTCATTTCTACCGGGTACTTCGAGGATGACAGATATTGTCTGAGGTTCAGCCGAGCTTTGTGGATGCAGCATGGGGGATTGGCAGAGCCATCCCCCACTCTGGCATCTTGTGGGTGCCAAGGTCTTCGTATCTAGCTAGCTGGAGTCCTGGTCAGAGCCGAGGAGCAGTGGAAACATGGAGTCCTGGTCAGAGCCGAGGAGCAGTGGAAACATGGAGCCTGCCTGGGAACAAGCTGGACTGGGCACTGTTTTCTAAATATCTCCTGTTACAAGGGCCCCACTGCTGGGTGACAGTTGATGCAAGGTCCTTCTCTTAACTCCTCTTGGATCCTTTTCAAGACTCTTCCTGGGTATTGTTGGAAGAAACTACTTTTTTTTTTTTTTAAATTTTTTGTGATACCTGTTTATTACAGGCCTTCTGGCTTTCCACACATGCAGGAATTTGGAGTAGTGACATTCATATTTTTGGCCTCAGTAGTACAGCAAGTTTGAGAATCATTAAGTTCTTTTAGTGCTAAAGATTGAAGCTAGGACCTTGTACTTACTTGTTAGGCAAGCATTCTATCACTGAGCTATATTATACCCAGACCTGAGCAATTTTAAAGGACAGTCATCCATGGCAGAATAGAGCAAACCTAATATCTTCCAATGCAAGGCAAAGCTTTGCCCTAATACAAAGTCAGTGTGAGCTTGCAGTTTTCTCATGGTGCCCCTGGACAGGAGATTTTGAGGGCATGAAAGCCGAGCTTTGTAAATATGAGGGTCTGCCTGCTGCAGAGCACCAGCCCTGCCTGAGGGAGCACCAGCCCTGTCTGAGGGGGGTGCTCTGGAGGTAGGGATAAACAGAAGGATCTGTGGAACCTAGACTGGTCATTTGTCTGCATGCTTACTTAGCTCTCCTGTGCAGACAATGAATCTTGATGTAAGAGCCTTTGAATTATTATCTCGAGATGCTAGCAGCTTTCATAACCTGTTCAAGGGGATGATGAACTCATCAAAGGAAGAGAGTTTCCTGGCTTTGGGATAGGTGGGCTGTGATTGGGTGCTTGTGCCTCAGTGATTTATAGCCCTTTCTTTCTTTCTTTCTTTCTTTCTTTCTTTCTTTCTTTCTTTCTTTCTTAATGCAGTTGGGATTGGGAGCGAAGGTCAGAGTGGGTATTTTAGTAGATGTATTTCAGTGGATTCTAGGTATAAATTATGCAACACTTGAACTTCATCGCAGATACAAATTGAGCACCTCCTTGGCGGTGTTGAGGGAGTTGTGACTGATTTGTGGTTGGCTTGTGTATGAGAATCGGTCGCCCTCCCATTATGAAAGTATTTTTCACATTAGAACAACCCTAATTAATTAAGGGTTCATGGTGGTGGGGTCATGGATGGGAACGCTTGGTGAAATGACCTCTTAAGTGCATGCCTTCCCACAAGGCCTCCGCCGGTAGATTTCTCTCAGAGTTCACACAGGCATCATCAGAACCCCTCTGAGTACTTTGTCATTAAAGTCATAGCTTGCTTGAGTGACAGCTGGGACACTTATCTTCCCGGTGACAAAGCAGAGACGTGTTTTGTTTCAATTTCAGACTCCCAGTTATTGATTATGGGGGAGACCTGATTTAACTTCTCCATTTGAAGGTTTTAATACCTCAGCAGCTCAGCTTTTACTAGCCGTGCTAATTAGATGAAGGAGTGGAGGTGCAGCCAGGAACGACATTCTTCTGTGCTCACTGATCTGTTAGGCCAGTGGGAGTGTGGGTGCCCTGAAGCTTTGACCTGAGCTTTCTCTGAAAGCCCAGAAGCCCCAGGAGCCAAGACAATTGTTTTCACATGAGGCTTTTAATGCTAAACATAAATCCTGAGAACAACAGCCTCCTGGGCAAACGAAGACTTCATTTTGAAGCCTTCCCTTCTTGTTGGCAAGATGTCAGTTTAAACCCATGGAAGACTGGGAAGCTACCACAGAGGACTCCGTGTAGCTTGTTTCTGGGCCAAGTCTGCCAGGATATGGCGCTGTCTCATTATTGAGAACATTTGTTTAGGGTCTCAGGGACAATATCTGTCCAGTTAGATTTGTTTTTCTCGGAAAGGTGAAAACTGTTCACTAATGTGTCCTAGGGTAGACAGAACACACATCAGTCACGGGAATCCAGCAACATGGCAGACACTTGGAGTTTACTGTTAAGAACCAGTGTGATCTAAAATGTATCAATCAGAATTGTGTCTTCTGTGCTCACCATGTGGCTTTCTAAGGAATGCTGCAGGATATCTCTCCATCTCCTCTGCCTGGGGTGGAGGCTATATTCTCTACTTTTCCCTGTAACCCATAGCTAGCTCTGCCTGTCTCTTTTCTGACTCCTTGGTATCTTTATTCTTCCATTTCACCCACCAGAAACAGGCAAGATGGCATGGATGTGAGAAGGAAGGGTGGAGACTCAACAGTAGCTGTGTGCCACTGTCCTCAACACCTTAGATACATTTTGTCCCTCGAATTTCATGGGCAGAATCAGCTGGCAGCCTCACATTTAACAGGAATTTGGGGACATTTGAGTGTAATGACTTGGAGAAAGCATTTGGTAGAAGCACAGCCAAGAAAAACACTGACATTCTGCAGAGTGTCAAGCTGGGCAGGCCGCCAGACCACGCCCCAGGCTGTTTGTAGTACAGGCTGGCTGGGAGGAGAGGAAGGAGAATGGCGCTTGTTTCTGAGGCTTCGCTAGCCATGGTTCTGAATGGGATGCTTTCCCTTCCTGATCTCTCGTGGTCTTCCCTCGGGGATTTATGGATTTGAACGTGTAGGTCTGATCTCACTATCTAAATGATGCTAGCCATGCCCTTGCTGGGTGGGTTTCCTGAGAAGTTAGGACTGTCTTTTTTGCTGCTTTTATATGAATGCCTTAATCAGGTCAGGTAGAAAGGATTTGTATCTAAGTCACCTTAGGCTTGACCTCCTGGTCCTCGTGCCCTCATGGACTCACATAGGCAAAGTCCCCTCTGTATTTGGGAACAGTGGCTCCAAAGGCTGCGTTCCAGTGGTGGAGATGAGTGGGAGGGTAGGCATAGTCTGAGCATTTTGCTCTGTTCCACTTCTTATCTATTGTGTATATGTGTGTGATGTGCGTGTCTGTGCACATGCATGTGTGTGTGGTGCATATGCCTGGTGGCGTGTGTGTTGGGGGAGGCCTCGAATGCATGTGGGCCCATGTGTGTGTGGAGGCTCAAGGTCAATGTCAGGAGTCGGCCTCCATCATGCTTCTGCCCTGTTCACGGAGGCTTCACAGCCCCTGGCATTTGTGTGGGTTCTGGGGACCAAAACTGAAGTCGTCATGCTGTGGAGGCTGTGGAGGCTGTGGAGGCTGTGGAGGCTGTGGAGGCTGTGGAGGCTGTGGAGGCTGTGGAGGCTGTGGCGGCTGTGGAGGCTGCTCTTCAGCACTGAACCACTCCCTGGTGTCGTTCTCCGCCTTGGCCTTGCTGAAGCACTGACTACACTGTAGCCCTCCTCCGTGTATTTCCAACGTTTGCCCTTCTATCTCAGCCAGTGGGGAAAGTTTGTAACTGCGTATGAGGCCTCAGCCGGGGACCGCGGGACTTCCCCACCTACTTCTGGTTGACAACAGCACAGAACTAACCATCACCACACACCTGGGGGAGTTGGGTGAAACTGTACACAAATGTGAGTGCGCGCACACACATACACACATACATACACATGCACGCGCAATGCACACGCGCGCGCACACACACTTTTTACCACTTCATAACGTAATGCTCTGATAACATGAAGTTTTTGGGTTTTTTTTTTTGTTTGTTTGTTTTGTTTTTTTTTGTTTTTTTCGAGACAGGGTTTCTCTGTGTAGCCCTGGCTGTCCTGGAAATCACTCTGTAGACCAGGCTGGCCTCGAATTCAGAAATCCGCCTGCCTCTGCCCCCAGGTGCTGGGATTAAAGGCGTGCGCCACCACCACCTGGCCACCATGAAGCTTTATTAAATTGTTATTGGAAGAGGTTTTTTTCACGCTCTATCAGATACAAATTTTTATCATAGTTTTGTTCATTAATAAGAAGGAGAATTGAGTATAATAAACTGGCTTCTCCAGCTTTTTCATCTAGGGTCCAGATAACCTAAACTGTTGATGCATTCAGAGCTAAAATGATGTTTTTCTACGCAGTGTCATCTTCTCCACATCAGGAGAATCTTTATGTCTATCTAGAGAGAGGAAGGAAAGGAAAGAGTTTGCATCCAAGAGTGTGAACATTCGTGAGCATGTGGAGGTCAGAGTTCAACCTCAGAAGCCATCTACTGTTTAATATGAGAAACTGTTAATATAAAGTTTCTCGCTGAGACTTGGAGCTCACTGATTTAGCGGGGCTGGCTGGCCAGTGACCACCAGGAGTCCCTGCTCTGCTCCCTCAATGCTGGGGTTACAAGCATGAACCACCACACCCAGATTTTTACGTTGGTTCCAAGGATAGAATGCAGGCTCTCAAACTTACGTGGGAAACTTCTTTTTTTGACTGAGCCAGTAGAATTTTTTTTTTTTTTTACTTAGGTAGACTCAAGAATATTGTTTTAAAAAGTAATTTCAAACTTGAGTGTTAGTAGTTTAGATGAAGCTCCTGAATGTAACAAAGCAATATTCTTTCAAGAGACTCTCTTAATGGTGAAGGGAATGGTACTGCGTGGGAAAATGTCATTTTAGCTCTGAGTGCATGGCTAGTTTAGGTTATCTAGTCTCTAGATGAAGAAGCTGGAGACATGTGTTAGATAATTGATTTCATTCAGTTCTCCTTTTTATCGATGCACAAAACCATGATAAAAATTTATGTCTGGTAGAGCTTGGGGGAGGAGCCTCTTCTGATCACGATTAAATAAAGCTTCAGGTTATCAGAGCATTGCCCATTTCATTAGAACTGCTTTTTCTTTCTTTCTTTTTTTTTTTCTTAAGTGATGAATAAAATGGCTGACATTTTGAAATAGAATCCAAGAGTCCAAGGAAGTATGCTATGCACATTGGGTGGGAGGAAATCTGTTTGCAAGTATATAACGGTTGAGAATCTATAACCCATGCCCAGGGAAAATATTGGAAACAAAGAAAAAGAAAACCAAAATCAAAACAAAAATGAAAAACAAGAAAGAAGAAAAGAGAGTTTACTGGTGAGGCTCCAGGTGCAGCTGAGGGACTCTGGTGACACACACAGACCCCTCAGAGGTGAGGCTCCAGGGGTGCGGGGTGGGGTGGGGGGGCTAGCCCCGGTATGGGTGAAGGGGGGAGAAGCTGCTTCTTCTTTCTTCTCCTCCTATGTCAGGTTCTTCTTGAGGCAGCCCCTATGCTACTGTAGCTGACCTGTAATCAGAGATCCTGTGGCCAGAAACTGGCACTTGCACCCCAGCCCTAAAACCAGCAAGGGGGTTAAGTAAATAGCCTTGTGCTGTCCTAAAAACTTCTGAGGGTAAGAGACTGCAAGCTAAGGTGATTAACACCTACAGCCTAACAGCAGAGGATTAGGCAATGTGGCCTTTGTTCTATCTCAGCAGGGACTGCTGGGCTCTAACTTACATCTGCTAACCTGAGGTCCAAGGAAGAAAAGACACTTTAAAAAGTTGCTATAGATTTATTTAAGTGTAAAAGGTATCCTATGCCGCTATCTGAGGGGAAAGGTGGAAAAGTCCTTAGTGGTGAATAGGAAAAGATTCTAACAAAGTAAAAATTCTAAGGGAGAAAAATTCTAGGCAGGGGGAAAAGAAAAGGGGAGGACGAAGGGTTCCTAACTAACTAGCTAACTAACTAACTAGCTCCTTTGTCTTTGTCTTCAGTATTTATACATCATTCAGAGTACATGATCACATGTTACAAAGTTCATCACAAGTTCACATCAAAATTTGAATCATAAATTGAAATAGAAGTTTACAACACAGGAAGTTTACATGCATATCCATTAGGAGTAAATATCTAACTAGACATTCATCACCTGTCTAGCTCCACAGGTTCACTGAAAGTTTGAAACTATAAACTTAAGAAGTTAGTGAAGTTTTGTATGGATAAACCCAGGCAATATTTTCTCTTCTGTCCTGGTACCTATAATAAATTGTGAATTCCCTTTTAGTGACCTTGGTTAATTGTTTTACAACTTCTTGGAATGTGCTCTGAGCAGGAGAAGGTCTAGTTACTATCTCTCTCAGGGCAAATAACTGATAACACTTGGGAGACTGGCAGAGTTCTCATTGCAGTTTTGACTATGTGTGAGGGATCTAATAGCAGTCCTGTTATAAAAGAGCTTAATAATCATTGATATAATTTTAGGAATTTTTACAGGATCATCATTAAGACTTAAGAAGTCATTTATATATCTATATAGTATCACTACAAGACAGTACATCTTCGTGGATCTGCAGAGATCTGCTCCAAAGGGGTGTGCTATTGCTTAGTGATTGTTACATATGTTTAATAATAATAATAATAATAATAATAATAATAATAGGAAAAGCTTATTAATAGCAGGAATATTTCCTTAAAATTATGTCTCCACAGCCTTGCTAGATGGAGCACACTTGTCACAGATTATATAGTAATCTGAGGCAAGCATTTCAGGATCATCATCTGCTAATTATTAGCTTATCCCATTATGGCTCCTGATACAGGGGCAGCTGAGGGACTCTGGTGACACACATAGGCTCCTCAGATGTTTGTCCACATAGGGTTTATTTTCTTTCTTTCTTTCTTTCTTTCTTTCTTTCTTTCCTTCTTTCTTTCTCTCTCTCTCTCTCTCTCTCTCTCTCTCTCTTTCTTTTCTTTCTTTCTTTCTTTTCTTTCTTATTTGTTTAAACATCTTATTCTCTCATATATTACATCCCAACCTCAGTTTCCCCTCCCTCCTCTCCTACCAGTTCTCTCTTTCTACCTCCTCCCTCTTCATCCACTCTTCAGTTTTTCTTCAGAAAAGGGCAGGCCTCCCAGGGATATCAACCAAGCATGGTTTATCAAGTTGCAATAGGACTAGATTGACATTCCCTCATATCAAGGCTGCTCAAGGCAACTCAGCAGGAGGAAAAGCAGGCAGAAGATCAGAGATATTCCTCTGCTCCCGCTGTTTGGAGGCTCACAAGAACAGCAAGCTACACAACCATAACATAATGCTGAGGGCCTAGGCCAGACCCATGCAGGCCCCCTGATGATTGTCGCTTCAGTCTCTGTGCAGGGCTCGTTTCTTGCTCTACTAAAATCCCATCACTGGCTGGTGGGAGGGCACACTGCTCCAGTCAGCCATGCTGAGACCATGTCTTCAGTTACTAGCATGGTGTTCAGATAAATGGAAGAAGAGAGCCCAGAAGTTAGAGACCAGGAAAAGATGGAAAGCCTTCTTAGCCTTTTAGATGCACTAAGAGGTACTCGGAATGACTAATGCTGATTACATTTCAGCCCTATGGAAAACATCACCCGAGAGAGAGAGAGAGAGAGAGAGAGAGAGAGAGAGAGAGAGAGAGAGAGAGAGAGCGCTTTTCATATGCCATTTTAGAGATGTTGACAAAGTGGCTTGGAGGCCAAGAGCCATAGAGGACAGAACAAGAAATTCACTTGGGGAACAGAACCAAGACCTCTGCTAATAGCTCCCTCCCCCCGGTTTTAGCCTCACCATACCTGCTGCCCAGGTCAGTATAAGCTCTCTGGACCAGTGACAGCTGAGAATCCCAGTTGGTTTTCCTAAAGGAGTTTTTACTGGGGCTAATCTACCCCTGGCCATTTCAGGATGGATCTGTCTGCTCTGTGTGTGTGATGGGGTACTTGTGCTTTCAGTTCCTAGGGCATTGGCACGTAGAGACACAGATGCTCCCTACAGAGAGGACTGTGCATCACTGAGGAGTTTCTCAGCTCTGATCTGGGTGCAATAAGTTGTGTTTCTTGAAGACACGTTGAGAATCACGTGACTAAATGGACATTGAAGCAGCAGGATAGTTCACCAAATCCACTTCTTGAATTTCTTCATCTTTATGGAAGTGTGGTGGAGTCACATGACAGATCTGGCTACTGGGAAATAAGCCACACCAGGCTGGGATTGGCTGCCTTCTTTCTCTATCTCCAGTTAGACGTGGAGCCCAGGGAGACCTTGGAAGCCAGGAGCTGGCAAGGGAAAACATTATGGGTACAGTTTCTAAGTGATCTGGTAGAACCTTGTGCCTCACACTGGATGTGTATGTGGGGAAAGGGATTACACACTTATGCTTCTTAGATTTCAAGGTGTATCTGTCACAGCAGATGCCATAGGTGTCATCCTAGCCAGCCTGCTGTTAGAAGTGACTGGAGACTGCTAGATTAGGAACGTGTAATATAAATATCGAATGGTTAATATTGAAATTAGACATTGAGAGAAAAATTCTAATAATTTTTCTGAAAAATAAAGTGTTGAGCATCTTATCAAAATTTGGGAAACTGGAATTGGGGGACAGGTAACAGCATTGTGGAATTCCCTGGCTTAGAAGACCCAGATGTTAGAAAAACACACCGAAGGTGGTGAAAGTTGACAACAGAGGAAAACACAGAGAGGAGGCAAAGGCAGCTAGAGGAGGGGCATGGAGCAGAGAGGAATCTAAGGGGTATCAAGGGAAGTGTCAAGACACCATCCACCCGTGTGGAAATCCCAGCAGCTGTAGAGTGCAGCCCAGGAGAGAGATGCAAGGAAAGTAGTCAGCACAGGAATAGGCTTCAGGTGAGGTCCCTTCAAACAGCAGCACACAGAGATAAACAAGGTTGAGGACCAAGAGATATATACACAGTATCATCAAGATACTAATGGTCTAAGCCTTCCATCCTTCAAAAGCAAGCATGCTTTTTGTTTGTGAATCAAAGAAATGAATCATGTTTTTGGCTCTAAGAGAACCCTTATCATTGGAAGAAAATAGAGATTTTAGAGGTCCCATTCCCACTCATAGTCCAATAGTATAAACATTTTATTTTTATGTTAAAATTTTTGTGTGTATGATACATGTGTATGTGCAGTGTGTGTGTGTGCACACATGTGTTCATGCCACATTATACACATAGAGGTCAGAGGTCAGGTGTCAGCCTTCCCCTTTCCACCTCGTTTGAGGCAGAGTCTCTTTATTACGTGCTGTTGTAACGGCATATGCCAAGCTAGCTGTTCCATGGACACTCAGGGATTCTTCTCTCTTTGCCTTCCATCTTCTCACAGAAGTGTTGCAATTATCAGCATGTGCTATCATGTCTCACTTTTGTTTGGGCTTTGCAGATTTGAACTCACAGGTCATCACATTTGGATAGCAAGTGCTTTACCCACTGAGCCACCTCTCCAGCCCATAATAACATCAACATTTTAAGCAAAACTATCATTGCTTCTGGTTTATCTCCCAGATTTAATCACTTGAGAAACAAGCCTTTTCCAGAGAACCTTTTGTTTGTTTGAGATGAGGTCTCCTGTAGCCCGGGCTTGCTCTGCAGGTGAGGATGACTTTGGAATTCTAACCCTTCCTTTGCCTCCACATCTCAAGAGCTGGGTTATGGATGTTCACCACCCTGCTGGCTGGGCTTGATAACTCTTTAAATAGATCGAATTAAAATCAAACGACAATTTATCTCGAAGAGGTGTGTGTGTGAGAGGGAGGGGGAGGGAGAGAGAATACACTGTACTTAGTGTACATGTGGAGGGCAGAGGGCATCCTGTGGGGGTTGGTACTGTTCTTCCATCAGGTTGATCCCGGGAATGATCTTAGATCCCCACAGGCTTGCAGGGAGAGACTTTACCTGCTGAGCCAGCCCTTTTGTATCTTTATTATTAAAGAAGATAGATACAATAAAGATTTTTTTCCCCATTAGGTTAAGGAATTTTAAAAATCAATAGTAAAACAATCTAAAATAAGAAAGAAAACTGAGACTGATAAAAATGGAACACTTTCAGAGGTGTGAAAGGTGCATAAAATTGTCTCTTTGAAAAGAGATCAATAAAAATAAAGACAAATTATTAACAAGTAAGCTGAATAATGTTCAGGAGGGGAAAAGGATGGTGGGGGAGGGGGAGGGAAGGAGGAAGGGTGAGAAAGAGAGATGGAGGAAAGGGGGAGGGAGGGAAGGAGGGAGAATATGAGGCCGAATGCTCACTGAAAATCATAGCAACTGACTCAAAAGAAACCAAGATTTGAGTTACTCAATTGACTGAAGCCATTGGAAATTTTGAATAGACCAACTAATTACTAGGGAAAAAATTGTAAAAGGAAAAAAACCCAGGTAAGTCTTCCTGTTGAAATCTATCTCTCCCCCTCCTCCTCTGACTCCTCCTTCTCCCTGTTCCCTCCCCCTCCTGTGATTCTTCTTCCTCTTTCGCCTCCTCTTCCTCCTCCTCTTTCTCTTCTTCCTCTTCCTCTTCCTCCTCCTTTTCCTTCCTCTTCCTCCTCTTCCCCTTCCACCTTCTCTGGCTATTTATTACTGGGACAGGGTCTTAGGCTGGTTTCACATTAGCTCTGTAGCCAAAGATGACCTTGAATTTTGCATCCTTCTGCCCCTGCCTCCTGCGTGTTGGGATGATCGACCCCTCGAGTTGTGCACATGTGCTTGTATACAGGCACATGCACACGTATATACAATTGAGATTAAAATTTAAATATTTTTTGAAGGACAAGGACAGTATTGACACAATTTATCAACAAAGAGAAAGCAGTCAGATGAAATAGTGGTGTCTTCGGACAGAGTCAGCAGCCATTCTCAAGTGCGATGAGTGTGACTGGTTGAGAATGTTTGGCAGATACTGTGGGTGAGTGAACTCTAAGCTATTTTCATTCTTCCTTGTCCTGTCTAAGTCTATTACTGAGCCCAGAGAAGTAAAGTACCTGTTTTCTTGAAGATAAGGGTTTCAGTGTGACAGTGCTTCCTGAAGCCTGTGGTAGGCTTTCTAATGAAGCTTTTCCCAATCTGATAAGAAGGGATCCTTATAGTTGGGGTCATCTTTTTCTCTTCTTTCTATCTTGCATGCAATGGTGGCATCTGTGTTTGTAGGATTCATTCTGTAACTGTAATGCAGCAAGCCTGAGGAACAGGGCCAACTTAGTCACAAATATTTCACTTCTGGATTTTGTTGAGCTAGCAAATCAACAGCAGTAATTGTCTGTCTCTAAATATCTGTTTAGATTTCAATCGACTTTCAGTTACTTACATCCAAGCTATGGCAGAATGATGAGGATCAATAATAGAAACAAGCAGCAAGTTTTATCCTGAGTAATAATAATAAAAAAAACCCCAGATATTTTAATTACAATTAAGCAAAAAGTGCATAGGCCTACCTCCTCTTACCATTCTTATTCCATAGTTTTCTAGAAGGTTGAAAGGCATGGAGCATAAACAAAGCAAACAACAACAACAAAAAACCATAGAAATACAAAATAAAGTAGAGCAAGACAGAATTAGTAAAAGCCCATCAGAAGGCAGAAAGCAAGACCCTGGGATTAACTGCACAGGATTCGGACTGGTGTTTTTGTAAGTTAATGAAGTGAGATCAGTTGTAAAGCCAGTTGGGGATTCAGAGGCTGGGCTACGCTGTCTAAATCAATTCTGTGCTACTTGGTAGAACATAGCTAGTTCTGGTTTTTGAATTTCCCAGTTATTTGTCCCAGTTTTTCAGAGGAGACTAACCTAGGACGATAATGAGGATTCATCTGTCTACCCATGAGCTAACTCCTGTGCTGACCAGCCTCTGTGTGGATTTGAATACCATTGCTGATCAGCTCAAAGATGGAATTTAATCAAAATAAAACAGAACCATAGAACTGTGTCAGTTTTTGCTTACAGTGTTATTTTCTCAGGTATCTAAGAGTTTTGGTAGAAAGAAAGAAAGAAAGAAAGAAATAAAGAAAGAAAGAAAGAAAGGAAGAAAGGAAGGAAGAAAGGAAAAATACTAGAACTATTACCAAATTTACTGAAGTCTTTGCATATCAGTTAAATACAAACCAATAACTTGTATCCATTTCAGCAATACTTAGGCAAGGTTGAAATGTTCATTAACTGTAGCCGTAAATACTATTACATATCTGTGAAAAAGTTGTGATGGCTATTTTTGGTTGTCAACTTGACTACAACTGGAATTAACTGAAACCCCAAAATGGAGGGCACGCCTGTGAGGGATTTTTGCTTAATTCGAATAGAAGATCCACTTCTAATCTGGATCTTTTAGTTAGGAAGACACACTGCAAATCCAGATCTTTTGAGCTGGGAAAACCCACCTCTAATCTGGCCCATGCCTTCTGAAGAAAGCCTATATCAGGACATGGAAGAAGGAAGCTTTGACCTTGTCTACTTGCTCTTGCTTTGCTAGTAAATTCATTCCTCTTCTAGTATTAGAGCCCACTTCTTTGGGACCCCAACATATACTGAAGACCTGATGAGACATCCAGCTTTGTGGACTGAGTGACTACTGCATTTTTGAACTTTCCATTTATAGCCAGCCACTGTTGGATTAACTGGACCACAGTGTGTAAGTCATTCTAATAAATTCCACATATATATGTATTCATTCTATAAGTTCTGGTACTTTAGAGAACCTTAATACAAAACTTTTAATAGAATAAAATCCATATAATGAAAAAAAGGAATAAATGAAGAGTGAAATCAAGGTCCTTTAAAGAAAACATGACTTCCCTCAAGCTAATATTGACTTAAGGAAATTTCAGATAGAAACCTAACAGTGCTAGGATGGGTATTTTGGTGGTTTTGAATTGGGTAATGTGATCTTAAACGTTATTTAAGAGAATCATTAGCTCTCAGGTTACTGAAAAATATGAGCAACACAGGGAGGGGAACCAGACTTTAGAACACACTCTAAAGCTACTGTAATCAAACTAGTGTGGTCTAAAGATTTTAAGGAGAAACAAAGAGCCACAGGGGGTTCTACACACTAGGAGGATCCTGGTTTACTTAAAGATGCACTTGGGGGAAATTTAGTTGATTTTTAATTCATAAAATAGTCTAGAATAAAGTTCTTGATGAACTAAAATGTTAATATGAAAGATGAATAAAATCATAAAAGGAATTTGAGAAACTGCAAATATAGTCTAGGATTTGGGGAGAATTTTCTTAAGACTGAAAACTTAAAATCTATAACAGACAGGCTTTGCATGTAACAGAGAGTGTATGAAGGGCATTTGACAACATATGAAAACCTACATCTACAATACTCTCATGAGTTTGACCTAGACACAAGGAAGAGGAAGAATTAAAGAATAAGAACAGGCAAAAAGAGGTAAGAAAATTCTCTTTCAGCAAATACCAATATCTGGAGATGTGAGCTCCCATTCACCAGTAATGAGTGGGTGCTACCAGCTGATTACCTTAACATTACCTTAACATCTATGTTATCATCAGCTTGTATGTATGTGTGTGATTGTGAGTGTGTATCTGTGTGTGTTTGAATGTGCACATGTGGATGAATTTATGTAGAGATCAAAAAGCAACTTTGATGAGTGAGTTCTGTCCTTCCACTATGGGTTCTGGGCAGTGAACTCAGGGGCCTGATGGTGATGGGCACCAGGGCTGTGCATGGTGAGAAAGGTTAGTTTTCAGTTTGAGTCTTTTTCCTGGCATTTATTTCTGAAGGGAGAATAGAGGCTGGAAGTTCACTGTCATTGCCTGGTGGTGGTCAGGACATCTAACTTCGGAAGTTATCCATCTTATTGCCCCAGCTGACATCTTTGGGTTGGTCATCTGCTCTTATCTTTGACAGAACACCCACGGTGACAGCTGGGGCCTGTGATGAGCTCTTGCCATCATTATCCACAGACTGTAGGAGGCTCCATCAGAATCTGTGAGGCCTATCCTCAGTAGGATGTGAGATTTCTTCTTGTCTCTGCAGAAAACCATCCTTGATTGGTCATTCTGTTTGTGAGAAGGAAATCATTTGCAAGAAGGATTGCCGAACAGCTTAGCAATTCCAAAAAGGAGTGCCTAAGAGCTTCTACCAGAAACTCCCATTGAGTCAGTGAGCGTGGGCAGTGCATGTTAGATAAGCCACGGTAGAATGTTCCAGTAAATCTTTTTGCCTTTTAACACTTAGTGTGCCCTCCCATGAAGGCCAATAGAGTCAATCAGAAGAAAATTACTCTCGGCCTCAGGTGACTCAGAGTTGGGATATATGACAAACACAAATGGCAAGTGTGTGTGTGTGTGTGTGTGTGTGTGTGTGTATACCTATGTGTGCCTTTGTTTTTCTCCTGCATAATGTTTCAGAAGTGTGGTGGATTTCCATGGAATCAGTGTACATACTCGCTGATACTGATTTCAGTCAATCTTTAGTTTACCTATATATTAAAATAATGTCATTAGCTGGCTGAATCTTGTGCAGGTCTGGTGTGGGTAGCCATAGCTACTGTACAACAGTCACGAAACCCAGAAAAAAAAGGCATTTTTGTGGCACCCCTCTCCTTCTTCCACCTTTTCCATGCTAGAATATATTGGAAAAATAGAAACTAGGAAAAAGTAATATCACCAATTGATAACACACTGTGGTGGCAATGAATTTTGAGGAGGTTAATTTAGTTTTTAACAATCAATACAGTTCTCAACAGTGTGGCAAGAATGAACACAGGGGCCAGACTAAGTACTAACCCGTGGCACACAGATAACAACCAGTTTTGCAGTTGTTAGTTAACACAACCATGGCAGTAGTGTGTGTGTCAGGGGGATTCAGGCTTCCCTTCTGTAAAGCAGAGGTAAGAGTCAGGAACAAACAGGAGCAGGGATTTAGAAGTCCCTAAGTTGCTGCACTCTAAGGACATGGAGAGGTCACCCCCTTTCAGGACTTGTTTAGTGTTTCCCTCTATTTTAGATTCTCTTTTTTATTTATTTACTTTGTATTGGTCTAAATCCTGGAGGGCTAGAGTTCAGGGGAGTCTGTGTCCAACGGCCTCAGCAGAAGGGTGCCTCATATCACCGTTTCCATGGGCTCATATTTCTTCAGATCACTCTGTTTTTGCATTATCTGCTGACAGGAGGCACCATGCTGTTCCCCGCACAATTTGTATGCATAAGCACAGGTCAAGAATAAACACCATCAATTTAAAGAAGAGCATGTGGGGTAGAGTGTCTGCCTTGAAAGCATGAGGACCTGAGTCTGACTCCCAGCATCCACATGAGAAAAGGGTGGGCACAGAGGTGCATGTTTACAACCGAGCACTGGAGAGGCAGGGACACCTCGGCCAGCCGGCCTTGCCTGCTTTAGCAAGCTCCAGGTCAGTAGGAGACCCTCAACAAGGTGGGTAACTCCTGAGGAACTGTACTTGAGGTTTTCCTTTGGTCTCCACACACATATATGTGTGCACCTGTATACATGTGTATGAACACAGGCGGTAGTGGCAGAAGGAACAGAGAGTCAACTTATCCTTGGACACACAATGCACTTGAGAACATCCCAGGGTACACCAGATCCTTGTTTCAAAAAACCCAAGCAAACAAAAATAAAAGAACAACGATAAAAATCTTTTTAAGGACTTATTCATTTCTTATTGGTATTGTTCCTCTCACCGGTTTACCAAGCAAGTCTAACCCTGCTTAGCTTCCAGGATCAGGCACACTCTCTGTAGTACAGCTGTAGGATCATTTCTAACAAGGAACATTTTGATCTTCTTGTGGGCAGGTGAGAGTCAGCTTGACAGTGACTCCTAGAGAGGGGTTCACAAGCCTGTAGTTTTAGCTTTCCTTCAAAGTATTTGGAATAATGGTGGGGATGTACCCCCAATTAATGATGGCTTGAATTGAGTCTAGTCTTAGGGGAGGCAGGTGCTGGTTTGTGAGCATAGGCCAGGGGACAGAAGCAACTGAGAGCGGCATCTTATTAGGTCCACGATGGGCTTGAGGGACCTTCAATCAATCAGATGCCTCTCTGTTACAAGGCTCGTATTTTCTGCATGAGGTACTGCTTCTCTTAACAGCCCTCCCACCATTATTCAGTCATACAGCCCTGATGACAGTTCTTCATTAGTCCCCCGAGAAGACTTTTCTCTGGCTCTAACCGTATAGTGGAGAACAGGAGCCTGGCTGCTGATTGGGGAGGGCAGATGCGTATAATCACTCAGCCTGTATTAGCACAGAGCGGAAAGTGACAAGCATGCAGTTCTCACAAAGATGATGAGCTGCCTCAAACCAGCAATTTGGCAAAAAAAAAAAAAAAAAAAAAAGAGTCTGCAAGACTCCAAGTGAATTTGTCTCTGTCTGTTCCCTTCCTCTTTCCTAAGTGTTAACGCAAATTCACAGTTGAGTTTCAGATATTCTGAAATCATCTTTTCTGGCATTCATTGATGTCCCAGTAGAAGCAAAATGCTAAGTACCATATACATTGCTTATGCAGCCAGATAAGTCTTGAAACAGTGTGTGTGTGTGTGTGTTGTGTGTTTTTCTTTTTAATTTCTCTCTCTCCTCCCTCTCCCTCCTTCCCTCCCCCTCCCTCCCTTCCTTCCTTCCTTCCTTCCTTCCTTCCTTCCTTCCTTCCTTCCTTCCTTCCTTCCTTCCCTCCCTTGACTTCAGCTTTGCAGTCTCCCCTGACCAGACTTAAAAACCCTTTGGTCGCCTTTGGTTTGGAAGTTCTCAGTAAACCACACCTACTGTGTTGACCTGGCTACCGTTGCTCGTGATTGTACTTAGACTTTTTACAGCTGCAGGCAAATGTGCTTTCTCTGGAATTGAGTGAATGACATCTGATTTCAGGATTTTTTTTTTTCAAATGTTCTTTGACGTCAGGAAAAACTTGAGGAAAGATAGTCTAAACCAAGGAGCTGGGCAAGGACTCGGCGGTGTGTGTCCTGAGGAGGTCCTGGGAGATGTGGTCAAAAGCCTCTTCACTCCAGGTAGGACATCACCTGAAAACAGAAAAACTATCCCACCCACAGTAGCTTGGTCAACCAGGGAGCTTACTGGGGTGACTTACAGAAGTGTGGGTTGCGGCTTACAGCACAGCTGCAGCACTGAACAGCCCACCCCAGCCTGGCTCTTGGAGCTCCCTGCAGAGCTTCAGAAGCTCAGGCGGTCAAAGGGTCTCTTGTCCCAGCAGTTGCTACTGCTAATGTAACCACTGGGAGGGGCATTGGGAATCTTTTAAGTTTCAGCAGCTTCTGGAGACTTCCGTTGGTTATCTCTCCAGCCTTACTTAAATGTTTTAGTGCTGAGGAATCAGCCACAAAGCAGCATACTTCAAAAAGTCAGACAAACATCTTTTGGGTTGCAAAGGACAATGCTTCAGGTCCGGGAGCCTT
The DNA here is from genome assembly GCF_011762505.2 of Arvicanthis niloticus. Classification (NCBI taxonomy): domain Eukaryota; kingdom Metazoa; phylum Chordata; class Mammalia; order Rodentia; family Muridae; genus Arvicanthis; species Arvicanthis niloticus. The sequence continues at coordinate 44,528,896 of NC_047660.1, forward strand.
AGAATCTCCCGGAAGACGAATTTGCCTGTGAAATGAGCATCTGCCATCACATAAAGGAAAGGAGAGAACCACTGCACGAGCCGTGGGAGGCAGTGGATTGGTGTCTTAGCTAGGGTTTTACTCCTGGGAGCAGACACCATGACCAAGGTAACTCTTATAACAGACATTTAATTGGCTCTGCCTTACAGCTTTCTGAGGTTCAGTCCATTATCATCATGGCAGGAAGCATGGCAGCATCCAGGCAGGCATGGTGCTAGAGGAGCTGAGAGTTCTACGTCTTCATCCAAAGGAAGCAGGAGCAGACTGTCTTCCAGGCTGCTAGGAGGAGGGTCTCAAAGCCCACCCCCACAGTGACACACTCAGACAAGGCCACACCTACTAATAATGCCACTCCCTGGGAAAAGCATATTCAATTGAATTTTGGGCCTCTCCTTTAGATAATTAAGTTCTGAGTATAAACAGTTTTCAAAGGGTGGTGGGTACATCATTTACTTTTGACAGCATAAAGGACAATCCCAAGCAAACACTGCTAAGGGAAGGGAAGGATCTTTTTGCGGAACAGCTCCGGTATCTGAGGCCTGCACTGCCTATGCTGTGTTGCTGTAGAACAGTGTGCCCCGGGGATGACACAGCTACGACTGTCTTGAGATTAGAGCAGCTGTGCTTACCCACAAGAGACTCTCTGAGGTCAGGTGTTTCTTTACTGGCAGGGGTAATGGTTTGTTCTTCCCAGCCTTCTTCAATCCTTTCTTTTTATGTGTGAGCACTCATTTGTATGAAGATTTGATCATTTGTTGAAACTAAGGCTAGGCATGTCCCTCAGCAGCAGGAAAAAGCCAGTGTGTAGAATCTATCACCTGCTCCAGTCACCTCTGAGAAGCTGGAACAGGCAGGGAGGCAAGGGATTGTACTGGGGACAGCCTGCAACAGCTGCTTGCTGTTGTCAATACAGATAATTACAGTTAAAGAGTCCTGTTCCCCAAGGAGCTCAGACACTTCATAGACACCGTCCCACTGACCCCCATAGGGAGAGTAACACCGAAGAACACTCATTGTTTTAAAGATGGAGAACTTCGCCTCCAGAGGCAGAGGCAGCTTGACTCTCACAGGGAGCAGGTTTTGGCGTGGAGGCTTTCTGATCTTTGATGTAGCATGCTAATCATCTATGTCACCGAGGAGGCCACCTCCAGATCTCAATTAGATCCCTTTCTCAATAGGGATGTCCACACAGGGAGGTCTCAGAGACTGGCTATTCCAAAACGAAAAACCACTGATTGAAAAGCCATTGATTTAAAGGTAATTTTGTTCTCTATAAACATTGTTCTCTCTGTGGGTCTCTATCTCTGTGTCTCTCTCTCCATTCCTCCCCTTCCTCCATCTTTCCCTCCCTCCCTCTTTCTGTCTCTCCCTCCCTCCCTTCTTTCCTCTATCTCTCCCTTCCTCCTCCCTCTTTCTGTCCCTCCCTCCCTCCCTCTCTCCATCTCTCCCTTCCTCTTCCCGCCTTCTCCCCCCTCTCTCTCCATCTCTCCCTCCCTTCCTCCCCCTCTATCTCTCTCTACCTGGTGACTTGCTGTAAAAATTATATCCAAGGAAAGATGGAAGAACAAAGGCGAGACAGGTGACAAGATAAGACAAAGATGGTGGAAATTGTGAGTTGTTAACTCTATCACAGTAAAGGAGAGAACTGGGTTCTGATTCCTGCAAGTCGATGATGACAAGCATTTAATAAACTATAATATAGGAGGCCAAGGGAGTTTAGGTGTGTGAGTTTAAGCAAAAAAGCAAGACAGATGCAGAATGATGGCTGATCACAGAAAGTGACTGTTCACCCCAAACATGCCTTCCCTCCTCATCCCTCACTTGTTAGTGGAAAGAGAAATGAAGTTAAAGTTATCAGGGCAGCTTTGCAAGGGGCAGTGAGATCGGAAAGCTCTGTGAAGCCACTTGATGCCTGGCAGGCAGGAGATCGCAGGAGGGACATTTTTGTCTCAGCCTCTGAGCTTCTGTGATATTAGGTAAAGGAGGAGAGTCCTCAGGCCTTGGGCATCCCAGTGTTCTCCCTGACCTACAGTTTTACTAGTAGATAGCTTACCTCCTCCTGGGGTGCAACATGCCCCTGGGCTCTGATTCAGAAATGCCCTCTGTTGCTGAACACTGTTGCTGAACATAGTTGGCTTCTTGCTAATTGGGGTCTCTCTGAGAAGACAAACTCTCAAGTGTCTGAGGGTCGTGTTTTCAGAGCCTTTCCAGCTGTAGAAAATGGCTGGCGCATACTACCAACTGTCTTACACCGAAGTGTTGTCCAGAACAAAGTGCAGACATTCTAGACGAGCTCGGAGATCTTGAATATTCCCTTAAATACTCTGCATGAGCAATACTTATCCCAGATAAATTTTATCCCAATATATTTTCATTTGTAGTAAGTATGTGTATAAGAAATTTTAGCAGCTACAAGAAAAGGAAAAGCTTAACAAATGCTACCTTAATAATCATATCACTCACGCCATTTGTTGCCTTTTTAGCCAGGGATTAAACACAACTTGATTTCAGTAGCAACTGATATCATTTCTGGCTCTTAAGGACCTGTGAAATGAAAACTAAGCTTTAAAAGCTCTGCCCGTTAATGCTGCTGAGTTAAGTGTTTTTTTTTTTTTTTTTTTAAACACCTTCATGCTGACACATAATTTAGAAAATCAATCTGTGAGATGAGTCAAAATATGGGTCTGAAATACTCCTGGTAATTACAGAAGGCCCTAAGAGACACCCTGGCACAGACAACAGTAGAGGGGTGAAGGGTTCTGTGGCAGGCTGCAGGACAGTTTGGGGGAGCCTGTGAGTGTGGCTGGGGCATCAGCTCAGCTGGGTGCTTCCTGAGGGTGGGGAGAAAGGGAGAAAGAGTAGGATTAGGTGTTTTCTCTTAGTCTACAGCAGTCATGTTTCCTCAAAGGCTATTTCTATGAAACTGTGTGCATAGCCAGGAAGTTTAATAACAGGAGATGATACTTAATTCCCCCTAACAAACAACAAGCACCATATCAGTAAATATGACCTTGCAAGTCAGATTCTGACACCCTCCACAGGCCTGTGTGTAAGGAGTGGGTCCTTAGCTTGGAGCTACTGGGAGAAGGTGGGGGATATTTAAGAGGTAGGGCCTAGTGGTATGGCTTAGGTACTGGAAGTATGTCCTTAAAGGAGATTTGGTGATGCTAGTCTCTTCTCTTCCTGTGTCATCTGTACTGTCAGTGTGTCATGACACACTGCTGTTAAGATGAAATAACCTTTTCATGGGGCCCCAAAGCAGTGAAGTCAGGATCCCCGACAGACAGAAACTTCTAAACTCAGGAGCTGGAACACTGCTTTCCTGTTTTAAGGTGGCCATGTCTGGTGCTGACATTGAATCTGGTTCTTAAAATATCATAAAAAGCACCGACTGGCCTTGGGTCACCTCACTTCTTCTGGACATTTTACCCCTTCTTGGTCCATTTTACTGCCTGCTGTTCTCACTATTACCCAAGTTATATCTTGCTACCAAACCCCATACCTTTTTATATAAATTTCAGACTCTGCCTTTCCTCTCCAAGGGTAATGTTTAGCTCCTAGGAAGCCAAAGAACCACTCTTCTATAAATAAATTACAGCTTTGCAAATACCTCACATCCCTAGTTAGTTTCTGTGTATCTGTGATACCAATATTTCCATAATGAAAATAAGGTTTGAATGAAGTGAGGACCTGACAGCTCCAAAGTCTGGTTGAGGAGACGGTGTTTATTGTAAATAGGAGGGGAGCACAGCCAGAGGCATCTGCAAGAGTCCAGAGCAGGGAGAGAAAACAGTACATTGAACATAGCCAGCAGAGTGAACCAAGCCATGAGAAGCAGGCATGTAAAGGAGGCCTGGGGAGTGGGGATGGGGGAGGGAGGGAGGGTAGGAGAGAGGGAGATGGGGCAGAGAGGGGGGGAAGAGCACACCCAGAGTGGAGGACCAAGAGAAGAGTCAAGAGAATCCATAGCCAAAATAATGGCAGATTTTTATAGAAATGAGAAGCTGAGGAAATAGGAGCAAAGCCACAGGCTGGAGAAGTTTAGGGTAGCGTTCAGGGTATGCCAGCCAGGATGACTCTGTAACATGCACTTTCCGAGAGAGACGCCATGTATTTTGGTGTATGTTAACCGTTAACAGGTACCAAGTTAGCCATTTGTTTCTTTGGGACCTGACAAGGTTGGGAAATACTTCTGTAGGCCATGAAACTCTTACTCAAGAAAATAAGGGGTCATTTCTTAGATGAGCACATATTTGGTTAGACTGTTTGCTAATATTTTGGGAGGGGGCATGAGGACATTGAAGAAGTTAAATGGGCTTTGACGGTCTGTCTCACTAACCCATGGGTTGAGAGCAGGGTTGGTTAAACTCAGTCATTTTAGCCCAGGAGTAAAAGATTTCAGAGCATTCAAGATTAAGCAAAGGATAGAAGCATGCATTTAACCTCAGCCCTCAGGAGGCAGAGGAAGTGGATCTCTGTGAGTCTGAGGTCTAGCTTGGTCATTTAGTAAGTCCCAGACCAACTAGGACTACATAGTAAGGCCCTATCTCAAGAAAGAAAAGAAAAAGATGAAAAAGGAGAAGGAAGCAGTGGATGAGGAGGAAGAGGATGGTGGTGGTGGTAGTGATGATGATGATGATCGAGAGGAAAAGGAGGGAAAGGAGAAGGAAGAAGAGAAAGAGGAGGAGGAAGAAAAGGAGAAGGAGGAGGAAGAGGAGAAAGAGGAGGAAGAAGAGAAAGAGGAGGAAGAGAAGGAAGAGGAGAAGGAGGAGAAGGAGGAGAAGGAAAAGGAGAAAGAGGAGGAGGAGAAGGAGGAGAAAGAGGAAGAGGAGAAAGAGGGGAAGGAAGAGGAAGAGGAAGAGGAAGAGGAAGAGGAGGAAGACAAGGAAGAGGAGAAGGAGGAGGAGGAAGAAAAGGAGGAGGAAGAAGAGGCACTTGCTAGCACTCATTCCCGGTGAGGACCATTTTTCCCCACTGTGTTTCTGGCCTTTCTTTGGTTGAGCAGGCTGACTGATGATTCATGGTGACACTGCCATGCTGCCATGCTGCCATGGGGCCGGGAACTGAGCAAGGCACAAACTGCTACACTCGGTCTCCCTGGCAGGGCAGTTCCCACTCCTCCTGCCTCTTTGGAGAAAAATGCAAAGCTGCCTTTCTCTAGCCTTGTCATTTTCCGTCTAGGCAAGTCTCTTATTTATTGCCAGAACAAGCTTTTTGGGGCAACTGATCTTGTATTTAACATCAGCCAGAGACATATTGACACTTAGCAAGTTCCGACAAATCTTGTAGATAAATACCCAGCTCTTGTAGCCCCATCAGGGCATTTGAGCAACACAGCACTCTTCCAGGTATTAAATTAGCACCAGCTTTTAGGAATCGAAGGGAGACATATACAGGAGATTACCAGGCCATCAGTCTAATTTCCCTACCTGGTAAATGGCTAAAACAATCAATAGCACCGACAGTCTGGAAGCCACCTTGGGAAGATGTATGTGCTGAGGTCCTAAGTCCGAGGGTACGGGCAAATGGAGGCCCTTCTCAAGGGGGACATTGGGGGCTGCCATGGTAACCATAGCAATATACCTCTCCACCCCCACCTCATCCACATCCCTGTCTCTAGCCAGCATGTTTGGAATGTATTGGTCTGGTTGGAACCAGCGAAGGGCAGTATTCATAGAGGGGTTGTATAAGGTTTCTCTGTGGTGGATCACATGATCACAAATGCATATGTGTTCAGGCACATGAATTTTTCAATGATAACAGTGGCCAGTTGACAGAGTCTCTGCTGGGCAAACAAGCATTACACTTGATTCAAGAATGAATCGGGTTCACTAATTACCTTATTCTCAGTTCCTCTCTGATCACTCATTTTTTTCTTTGTCCCAAGTTTATAACATGCTGTTAGTATTGTTAACCATGAAAGGCTCACGTTTATGTAATTAATTACACTGCACTTGTTTTACACTACACGATCCGTAACGGCTGGCACGGCACCTGGCAGTGGTCAGTTATACTAGGATAGTGGTGGGCAGATGGTCATACCCCATGGCCTATGCATCCATGTAGATCAAACATTTGGAGAGATCTTTCCTTCTCCTGCCCTTTAAAAGTTCTCAGAATCCCATGTAGGTTGCCCTTTATGGGCAGGTGGGCTGCACATGGTCACATTCATATCCTGTGTCAAATGCCTGTGGTTAAGGATGACAGCTGAACGACAGTTGGAGATTCCTTTGGGCGCGTTGTCCAGAAGGATCTGTGGAATAATGTCACCATCACTGCTGCCCAAGCCAACTCAACTTCTGAGTCTGTTTGACCTTGGATAAATCACATCTCTTTGATTCCAATTTCTTAGTCTGCTGAGTAGAGATGATACTTCCTTTCATTGTGTGGGGCTGGAGCTGTATCTCAGTCGGTAGAGTTCCTGCCCAGCATTCTCAGGGCCCTGGATTTGGTCATCTGCATTGAAAATAAAAGATTTTGTCATATGAAGGATGTTGGCATGTTATAGGAGCTCAATAGATACCAAGTGTTTTGGTTTAAATTTCATCTTTTGAGCATGTGTTCCCTATCTAGGTAATGTTATTTTAGGGGACGCTGGGACCTGTAAGAAGCGGGACCAACTGGTGGAAGTAGGGTGTGAACCTCTAAAGATTCTCCTCAGCCCTTGCTTTCTGCCTCCCTCCCTGCTTCCTGATCTGCTACGGTGTGAGCCACCACCACCCCACACTCCTGCAACCATCAGTTGAGCAGCTCCATCATGCCTTGATGATGGACTGAGATCCCCTCAAGTTATGAGCCCAAATGAATTTTTCCTCCCTTAGTTGTTTCTGTCAGGTATTGTGGCGAGGCTAAGGCAAAAGTAACAAATCCATGCCATCTGGTTTCCAGGGGGACCTACTGCAGGCTGAGGCCAGGGAGGCAGCTGCACCAAGTCTTCAAAGTGTGCGATGCTCAAGGATTCATGGGAGGGAGAGGTGTAGGTCCTGTCTCAAGTGGACTGCAGGGTTCCTCTGCTGAGAGGAGCACTATTGTCAGTGCTTCATTTCTCTCTGTAGAGGTGACGCTGGGGTGGCATGTGCCATCTCTATGGACATGTGTTGGCTGGAACTCAGTCTCATGGCCTCAGCCTAGTTCACATACACTGGAGAATGTAGTCCTTGGCCAGTCAGTTACTACCCGGCAGTGTACTCAAGCTACGGAGGAACAATAATGCATATTCATGCTGATGGCCTTTGTTCGCTAGTCTTATGTCAACTCGACACAAGCTGCAGTTATCTGAAAGTAGGAAACTTCAATTGAGAAAACGACTCCATAAGGTCCAGCTGAAAGGTATTTTCTTAATTAGTGATAAAGGGGGAGGGCCCCACCCATTGTGGGTGGGACAACTTCAGGGCTGATGGTCTTGGATTCTACAAGAAAGCAGGCTGAGCAAGCCATGTGGTATAAGATAGTAAGCAACACTCTTCCCTGGCCTCTGCATCAGCTCTGGCCTCCAGGTTCTTACCCTGATTGTGTTCCTGTCCTGACTTCCTTCAATAGTGGACTGTTACCTGGAAGTGTAAGCCAAATAAACCCTTTCCTCCCAAGGCTGCTTTGGTCATGGTGTTTCATCACAGCAATAGTTATACTAATTGGGACAATACCTTTGACATAGAGGCAAATGCAGAAGACCCTGGCAGAAGAAAAGGGCCATGGACAGATAATAGAAATTAAGGGAAAAGAATGGTTAACAGACCCAATTTTCTTGTTATTAATACAAAAAGGAGAACTGTCCTTCAGCACCTGACCCCTTAGCCCCTGGTGTGTGAGTGCTTTTAAAGTCCACTCTCTGGAAGAAACTTAAGTGCCTCTTGACAGCCACTTGATTTCTCATTTGTTGTAGGCGACATTCCATCACAAGAAGGACACAAATATTGGCTACCGTGGGGTATATCAATAGAAGGGAGTTTTTGCTGATAGGATTTGTAAGGTAGGCATATTTTCATTTCCATTCATCATGCTAAGAAATTGATAAGAGACATTTAAAAGCTCTGGCTCAAGGCCACAGGGAAGATTAATAGTCTAGCAGTGAACAGGACCCAGGAGTTCAGCTACACCAATTTACCGTATAGATCAGCACACGCTTCTCAGTTTCAGTGTCTGCAGTCAAATGCAGTCTTTCTGGTACCCTGCCCACATTTATCAGTTGGCTTTTCTGTTGCTATGATAAAGCAGTGACCAAAAGCAACTTGAGAAAGAAAAGTCTTATTTCAGCTTACAGCTCACACTCTGACGCTAAGGGAAGCTGAGGGCAAGAACTCAGGCAGGAATCTGGAGGCAGAAGCAGAAGCAGAAGCAGAAGCAGAAGCAGAAGCAGAAGCAGAAGCAGAAGCAGAAGCAGAAGCAGAAGCAGAGACCATGGAGGAATGCTGGGTACTGGGTTGCTCAGCCTCTTCTACTCCTTAGGCCCACTTGCCTAGAGATGGCACTGCCCATGGTGGGCTGGGTCCTCCTACATGAATCAGCAACAAGAAAATGTACCACAGACATGCCCACAGAGCAGGCTGATGGAGGCAATTCTCAGTTAAGGTTCTCCCTTCCAAGGTGACTAGTTTTTGTCATTAACAAAAATCTAACCAGCTCACTGTACAAGCAAATAAGGAAATACCTACTATATCACCACCTACTCTCTTTCAAAAATTGTGTGTGTGTGTGTTTGAGAGAGAGAGAGAGAGAGAGAGAGAGAGAGAGAGAGAGAGAGAGAGAGAGAGAACACATGTGCACATGCACGTGGAGGCCAGTGTACAACCTTGGGTGTCACTCTCCAGGAATGCTCTTCACCTTATTTTGAAACAGGTTCTCTCCTTGGCCTGGAATTCCTCCCAGAAGCCCACCCAGTATCTATCTCCCCAACAGTGGGGTTCTAAGTGCAAACCATCACGCCCTGCTTTTTCATATGGGTTCTGGGAATCAGATTAAGATCCTTGTGCCTACAAAGCAAGTACTTTGCTGACTGAGCCATCTTCTCATTCACTTCCTCTCAAAGTTTTTGTTAGCCCTGAGTGCATTAACTATGAAAGTACTTTTTGCAGAAAGCATTGTGGCTTTTAGACGTGTGGTGTAATTGGACATTGTGAGATCTTCCTATTTTATTACTTAAGAAATTCCACAGCTGCTAGACCCAGAGCCTGCAGTCATAGGTAAATGTCAGGCGTGGACTGCACATTTCTTGTGCTGCTTCTTGGTGTCCCAGTGTGTGTAAAAATATGCATCTCTAGACCCAATGCTTCTCTTCCTGTCCTCTCTGTGGCAAGCTGAGTTAAAAATGAAATTTTCCTTAATGATGTAGGTGAAAGTAGTTTCACGGAATCAATTTCAATTTTAAGAGTACTTCGAGGATTCCTGGAAGTTTGTGAGTTTTACTATATTGGATTAATAGCATGTCTGATACTACAATTCTGGAGCACAGACTGTCAGGGGTATCCCCCCTTCTCGGTTTCACTTCAAGGGTCACAATGGGAAGAATGATCTTTAAATGAAGCCTCCAAATGACATGATTACCTCTGAACATTCCTCTTGCTAATAGAGTCTGGCTTGGCCACTGGAGCTGTGACAGGGCACGGGTTGAGAGTCTGGCTGTGTGTGAAGGGTTTTCAAGGAATTAGGCCTTTCTCTAGGAGTGATTATTGCATTTTTGCAAGGACAATAATGATCAATGTTTAAATCTTGTTCTGAGGCTCAGCTGTCCTCAGGATTAATCCTCAAGAACACAGTTCTTTCTTTGATAAATGTCTTCTCAGTGAGGATACTGTAATTGTCCCAAATGCAATCACTTTATACAGGACTCTTAAGTGATTGGGTCTCATTGGGCTTGATTCTGTGCCGAGAATGATTCTGTGACCTCCTTTGAAGTCTTCAAGGTCATCTGTAAGTCTTATAAAATTGAGTGATCCTGTATTTGTTGTTCACGGGAAGTATTTAAGGTAATTTTTTTTTTAAAAATCTTTTTAGTTTTAGCTTTTTATTGACTCTTTCTGGGTTTTAAATCATGCAGCTCAGACCCAGTCATCTTCCTGTCCCCTCATATCCTCCCCTCACTCTTGAAACCTCCCCCCAAAGTAAGACACACAAACAAACAACAACAACAAAACACAAAGCATAGAAAACATTTCATCGTGGATGCTGTAGTGTGTCAGTGTGTCCCACAGTAGATCCCTCTGTCCACACATCTTCACTTACAGTTCATTGCAATGAGTCTGGTTCAAGATCTCTGGCTTCTGTGACACCATCAATAATGGATCCTCATCGGGCCTTCTCCCAGTTATCCCATTGTTGCCCTGTATCATAGAGATCCTGCAGCTTTGAAACAGTAGGACTGGCCCTTCCACAGATTTTGGGATAGGCCAATTCAGAGCCCTGGATCTGGGTCTGGGTGGTAGCTGAGCTGGTCAGCCATAGGTTCTCTCTTATCTGCACCACCAGGACAAGTTCTCAAGCACTGCTCTGGCTCAGCTACCCAATGCCACTATCTGTAGGAGGCAGGATCAGCCCTCTTGCTCTCATGCCCTCAGGGCTGGCTCACCCTCATCCATACCTCCAGAGCCAGCTCCACTGTGCTGCCCAGTCAAGGTTTGGGCCCACTTTCCCGAATGCTGCAGCCTATGAGAGACTGGGACAGCTCTCCTGCTTCCACACCCTTGGGGCTGGTTCATCTGTGCCTTTCCCATCAGCCACAGTTCTACTGAGCTGTCCAGGCAAGGTGCTGGGTCCTCTCTCCCAAGTGCTACAGCCAGTAAATTGACAGGACCAGCTTACCTGCTCTCATGACCTTAGGGCCAATTCTTCCAAATGCCACTGGTGGTGAGGGCGGGGTGGGGGGGGCATCACCCCACACCCAAGCTGCTTCACTGCAGACATGGGCCAGCTCTCACCCTTGGAGCTGGCTCATCTGCAACCCCTTGACCAGGGCCAGTCAGTCTTACTGTGCTGCCCAGGTGAGGTTCAGGGCCAGCTCTCTGGAGTGCTGCAACCAGGAAGCAGAAGGACCAGCTCTCCTGCTTTTATGACCCCAGGGCCAGCTCTTATGACTGCCTCGGGCCCAATTATGCATAGCCCCTGAATATCCACATGGTCATCAGTGGCTCCTCTGAGCAGGGACATCCCCTTGTTCTCTAGTGGAACCATGAACATTAACACTAGCCCCTGCCGCTGCATAGTCATGGACTCAGACATGGCTCTCGGTAGCAGTTCAGCCTGGTATCTCACCATGGCCCCAGGTGGCCAGGGTGGTCACTCACAGCAGGCTACTCCTCTCCACCCTGCAGTCTCCAGTTCCATCTCTCTTCATGGTGCTCAAGCTGCTCCACTTCTCTTTCCCTCCCATCTGTCCACCATGAATTATGGTGGCTCCCACTGTAGGCTGGTCACGAAGCTGTTGGGGCCCTGGGTGACATCTTCCATCCATGCTGTGAAGCGTGGTGGCAAGTGGGTGTCTATGACCCACCTGTATCATGTGCACTTGAGGGCAGGTCTGCGGGTGACATGGTGTCCACAGGTCACTGTCTTTCTCCTCCTGTGCTGCAACTGCCTGGATTTGGTTTTTTTTGAATCCTAGGCATAAGACCACTTTGGCCACTAGGCCAGGAATCAAGCTAGGATGAACAAAGGCTCTTTCCTAGGGTATGGAAGAGAGTCTCCTTTTCTCTGCCATCAGATCAAGATGTATGTCTGCTTGGGTGCTGGCATGCTTCCTCTGTGATAATAGTGGACTGAACCTCTGAAACTGTAAGCCAGCCCAAATTAAATTGCTTCTACTTGCTTGCTCTTTGGTTTCTTGAGTTTGATCAGAGGGAATCATGGACAGGCAATCAGAGAGCAAGAAGAGAGTGCAGATAGACATACTGTTGCCTCCTTCCCTGCTGTGGCTTCTCTGCAGGCTGGCTGTGCCTCAGAGATGGCAGTCTTTCTTACTCTCTTCCTCCAGGTTCTAAGAACCATTTCTTTCTTCCATTTTTGGCCTGTTAATAACTGAGCAGGGCTGCTCCATACTTTCCCTGCACGCTTCCTACTCTTTTGTCAGGATTTACTAATTCTAAACTTATATTAAATTGGGGGTAGCCATTCGTTTTTGTCTCAGACTCTCAAAAGATCTAGGAAATATGAAAAAAATTTGACCTTCTAAGTCAGCCTTAGGGCTTTACTTCCTGCTTCTATAAAGTCATGTCACAGGGTCCAGATGACTGACTGCAGCATCCTCTTGGGATCATCAGGAAGTATTTCACAGACCTGAAATAGGTTCTGTGAGGAGGGTACACACCATGCGACTTTCCAAAACAGTGGCTGTAGAAACCCAAAGCCAGCACAGCCACCTAGAGCATATGGCACCATGATGCTTGCCCCTTAGAATCAGGAAGGAGGCAGCTACTGAAGCCAGGAGAAGAGTTTGATAGTCATCTACCCGTCTACCTCTAGAGGAGAAGCAACCAAACGAAGACACTTCCAGGTCAAAGTGACCCCACGGGGAGAAAGCAAAGAAGTTGTAGCCTTGCTTTACTCTGTGTCCCGCCCTTCTTGACTCTTTCCAAGGCTTCCATTGGATGAACTGATTCGGAAGCTACCTCTAGTCAGGCAGCCTACTGTGTACAGTCAGTTCTGTGGCACAGGGAGTGGTGGAGAGCTGATCTGGTTGTACTAGTGAAAGAGATATGGTCCAGAGTCAAAAGCCATCTTAGTTTCCTTTTGGAATGTATGCAAAATCCACAGCTAAGGGGCTAGACAGCTGGCTCAGTGGTTAAGAGCACTGACTGCTCTTGTTTCAGATCCAGACTTGAGTCCTAGCACCCACATGGTGTTTCACAAACATAACTCTAGTTTTAGGGGAGCTGACACTCTTCTGGCCTCCATGGGCACCCAATACCATATAGTATACATGCAGGTGAAACACCCATATACATTAAATGAACACACACTGTCTTAGGGTTTTACTGCTGTGAAGAGACACCATGACCAAGACAACTCTTATAAGGACAGCATTTAATTGGGGTTGGCTTACAGTTTCAGAGGTTTAGTTCAATATCATCATGGCAGGAAGCATGGAAGCATCCAGGCAGACATGCATCTTGATCTGACAGCAGTGAAAAGGAGACTCTCTTTCACACTCCTGAGCATAGGACCTCAAAGTCCACCCCACAGTGACAACCTTTCTCCAACAAGGCCACACTTCCTAATAGTGCTACATTCCATGGGCCAAGCATATTCAAACCACCACACCACCACCACCACCACCACCACCACCACCACCACCACCACCACCATCACCACCACCACCACCACCACCACCACCACCACCACCACCATCACCACCATCACCACCACCACCACCCCACCACCACCACCACCACCACCACCACCACCACCATCACCACCACCACCACCACCACCACCACCACCACCACCACCACCACCATTACCACCACCACCACCACCACCACCACCACCACCACCACCACCCACACACCAGATTAGGGTTGAATGGTCTCTCATTCTCTTCAAGGTGACTTACCAAGTCTGCTGAGTCTTCCAGTTCTCCCAGGCCCAAATGACAGGATCAGGAAGATCTTTTAAGAAGGTGATCAATGTCATACAATGGGTTCTGGATGTTTCCCTCTCCCCTCAGGGAGACCTCTGTGTGAATTATATCTTTGATACTTGGAAAATATGCAGATTATATCTTTTTCTTTTTACATCACATTTTCAAGCCCTTTACATTTCACATGTAGGCTTATTGCAAGTTGCCCCATAATTCCATGGAGGCTTGAGAAAACAAACAAACAAACAAACAAAAAAAAACAAACAAACAAACAAAAAAACAAAAACAGCCTTGGCATGATTAGCAGTTGTCCCTAAGCCATTTAATGCAGTGTTGTTAATATGAGTCCAAAAGTCCCATTTCACAGGAAAACATCACCCAGATACAAAGGACTAGAGTTAATTTTATTTGAGTTGAGTTGTTGGGCAATGTGTTTCAAGAAATTGTGTGTTGGCTGCTCCATTCAAGGGGTCATCAAGTGTGTATGTATGTGAACACATAGTTGATATTGAGAGTCTTCCATGATTGCTTTACACCTATATTGAGAGAGGGTCTCTCTGCCTAACCCAGAGATTATTCTCTAGGTTGTGGTTCTTCTAGGTAGCCAGCTCACCCTGGGATTCTCTGTCTCCTAAGTGCTGGGGTTACAGGGCCCAACAAGCCGACTCAGCTTTTATGTGGGTTTGGGGATTTGAACTCTGGACCTTGCATGGCAAGCATTTTATCCACTGAACCAGCTTCCAAGTCCTTGGTCAACATAAAAACTTCCCACAAAACTCAATACCAATTGCTTTAGAGAAGAAAATCAGCATAGTGTTAATTTTTAAATAGCCTCCAGGCAAGTCTTCATTTGTAACAACTTTGGCTTTTGAATGTTTCATCTTTAAGCTTAGGATGCTGAATCGATCTTTCCTTGTTCTGTATGTCTCTGTGTATGTGGGAACTGAGGTGTTGGAGGGCATTATGTTGGTTCAGGAGCTGGGACCCATTCCTATTCTGCCCTATGGCAACCGTATAGATTGCTTCCTTTAGCAGTGAAAGGGGCTCCATCAAAGCAATTTTTAAGCAGAGTCTCTCGGAGAATGTGTAAAACACCCCACTGAGTGTGGGAAAAGAACAGCATAGAAAATTCCTACTGATAACTTTGGTTTTTTTATTTTTAAAAATGTGTATGGGTATTCTGTCCACATGTATGTCTGTGTACCATGTATGAACCTAGTGCCATCCAAAGCCAGAAGAAGGCATCAGATCCTCTGGAACGGAAGTTGCAGATGGTTGTGAGCCATCATCTGGGTGCTGGGAACCAAACTCAGGTCCTCTGAAAAAGTAGCCAGTGCTCTTATGCAGTGAGGCCTCTCTCCAGTCCTATTTCCCATGGTTTAAAAAAAAATTAGAATGAAACTCAGCTGTGTGAACCCTAAACTCAAGGACAGACACTGGCATCTTTGATTGGTCTGAGGGGTGTTCCTGTTTGAAGCAGAGTGTCCTCATGAAAAGTAGATTCTGCAAGGATCGAGCAGGATTTCTTTCCCTTTGCATGTGTCGTGTTGATGGGTGGCAGTTTATCTCTCCTAGATACAGTAGATTTAGGAATGATGCTATCTGGTCATAACTAAACTACTTATTCCAAAATGGACACGTGGTTTAAGATCTCTGAGAGGCAATGGGTGGGTAGGAGAGAAGGCCACATAGGCAGTGTCTCTTCTAGAACATTCTCCTTTACAATGAAGTTATTAGGAATTGTACAAAAACAGATTTATCCTCACATTTTCATCACATAATGGTGCTGTCTTAGGATACTGGCTAATAACAATTTGAACACATCATAATTTTGAAAGATACTATAAAGATGTAGACTATACTCTTCAACCATCTAAATTATGTCCAATGCTGTATTTTAAATGTTAATAGGTGTGATGGGAAGTGGTGTGTAAATGTCTCTTTTGAGTTTCTTACTTAGCAAGGTGGAAGAGTGACATTTGTCCAGAAAAATATCTGCTCTTGCCAAGATAATAAATACATGTGAAATGATGAATGGAAAAAAAAATCTAGTGGCAAGGCTTCTAATCCATTTATACACTAACAAGTCCTAAATTGATATTTCTATTCCATACACATTTCTGTAATTCCAGACTCTTACAAGGGACTTTTCTCTGGGCCCTTTTTCTTACTCCTATCTACAGTCTTTTGATGTCCAAACTGAATTCTGCATCTTCGTCCCTGGCCCACTTTCAACTCCCTCCCTGCCCTCACGCCACTCCGAGAATGTGACCTTTCTCAAGTGCTTACATTAGAGCTGTGTGGCATCCCTTCTCTCATCTATCCTACCCTATAGCTAAACTCCCAGTAAGTCCCATTGGTTCTGCATCAAAATGTATCTAGTCTGATTATCAGGTCCTTTTACCTTCACTATGTGCATCCATCTCTGGTCTAGACTATTGACATCAGTCCTTTGCTCTTGCCTTACCATTTGGCTGTCTATTCTCCCTGGGGCCAGAGAAATCTTTTCCTGTCTATGTTAAGTCATGCATGTCTAATGCACATCTTCTAAGGACTTCCCATTGTCACTCAGAATAAAAGCCACATCCTCAAAGTCCTCTGTCATCTCCCTAGACTGCCTTTTACCTTCTGTCCTCTGCCCTCTGTCCTCTGCCCTCTTACTTTTCCACATCCCTAGCCCTCCCTCAGGTATGCTAGCTTCTGTGGTCTAGTCAATTCTTTAAGGCTTCTATTTCAGAACCTTAGCCCTGCTGCCCTTTCTGCTGGCATTCTCTTCTCAAAGGTCCAGACGGTCTTACCCACATCCTCACAGGGGCCTCTTCACTGCCTATAACAGCTGGCCCATCACTACCTCAGCAAACAGCTGAATCTGCCTGTGAGTATTCATTCCTGGCATATACAAGTTGGTTGCCCATTTATACTGAATTGATATTTGTAGATTCAAGAGAGATACAGAGCAAAATATTTGGAAAAATTTGAGTCAGTGCTGAACTTGTACAGAACATTTTTTTTGTCATCCCTTAAACAATATAATCTAATCACTATTTTTCTTGTTTGGGAGATATTATAAACAACTCAAAGATGATTAAACCATAAAAGATGTGGGTAGGTTAACGCAAACACTGTGTCGTTTTGTGTTCTTTTTTTTTTATTTCATAAGCTCCTATTTTATATGAAAGACTTGATTAAGCATGCAGGTATTTGTATCCTGGAAGCGATCCCCAGTAGATTTGGCAGGATAATTTGTATTTGAATTCTAAAACTTGTTTATCATTGGCCTTTCCTTATAGGAGTGTAGCTTTATAAAATTTTAATTTTGTTCATTACTTCCTCAGGCAGTGAGCGGTTGGCTCATTCACAGTACTCAATAAGTCGTTCCTGAATGATTAAATGAAGTGAATTCTTATCCTTAGCTGCAAAGGTTGCTGATGGATGCCAAGAAACCTTGGAAGAAACACGTGATAAAGATGAGCCAGGAAGTGGTTGGTGTACAGCTGTTTGAAATGCAGATATAGCTTCCGCTTTGATGCTGAAACCTGCAAAGCGCTGCTCTTTTGAGAATGAGCCGCAGAAAGCTTGCCAGGAGAGATATGTTCTCAACTAAAAACCGCCTCTCCTGGAGATGATCTTCGGAGGGAGCAGCAGTTGAAGATAACGTTTGATTGAGTGGCTGCTTTGGCTGCAATGAAAACAGGATGTTGGAGGTCTATTGTCTTAGGGTTTTGCTGCTGTGAACAGACACCGTGACCAAGGCAACTCGTATGAGGACATCTAATTGGGGCTGGCTTACAGGTTCAGAGATTCAGTCCATTATCATCAAGGTGGGAATGTGGCAGCATCCAGGCAGGCATGGTGCAGGGGAAGCTGAGAGGTCTACATCTCCATCCAAAGGCAGACAGAAGACTGGCTTAAAGCCCATGCCCACAGTGACACACTTCCTCCAACAAGGCCACGCCTAGTCTAACAAGGCCATACCTCCTAATATTGCCACTCCCTAAGCCAAGAATATTCAAACCACTACACCTACAGGGTAGTGTCACTTGGGAAGTTTATTTGTTTAATTCAAAGTCATAGAGATTTATCTCTGGCCAAACTGTTGCCACAGAGCAGTTGAGGCAGAAATGTGAACATGCCATAGCATCGTGGTGTGAATGGACCTGACCTGCTTTTAAAAAGTGACAGGATTGCATGAAATTTTAATATCTCTTTTGTATCATTACAGAATATGATCTGGAAGTCTCTGGTGCCAATGAAGGTTTTGTAGCCTTCTCTTTTTGCTACAGACCAAGCATCAAATTGTCTGGCCTTTGTGGTGACAAGTAGTTATGTATAAGATATTATCCTGGAGCCATTTGTAAAGAAAGAAAATGCAGTGTGTCTCCCCACCCCCCACCCCCCACCCCCCACACCTGCTTTTTGGTAAATATGTCAGTTCAACAATGAGTAGTGAGCTAAGAGTTTTTGTTTTGTTTTTCTTTTTTTTGTTTTTTAAATGTGTTTTTGAAAGAAACATATCCAATGAAGAGGGCAATCTGAGATTGTACTGAAATATATCTCCATCAATCTATGCATTCATTGCACTAGATAAATATGGAACAGCTATGTCTGGCAGGGAAGAACATGTCATGACACTCTGTCTAAAAAAATTTTTTAGAACAGTGTTAGATGGGTTTTGATTTGGGTCAAAAAACCTTCTAATGAACATTTTTTAAATTGAGATTTTTTTTAATATGTAAGCTTCCTCCTTTAAAATCATATAACAGTACTTTTTACATTCATAGAGTTGCAATCCACTACCATTATTTAATTTCAGCAGTTTTACCTTTATAACTGGTAAAAATAACCAACCTACAAAATGAGAAGTAGAAATTCCATGGGGGAAAGTTTGCTAGAATTTTTGCATCCTTTAAGCATACGATTGAATATTGAATATTACAATTTAGAAGTTGCAATCAATAATATGCTTTTCCATTTAGATATCCTTTTCAGAAATGGCAGATACTTAACTCAAAATACCAACTAAACTGAACTTAGAATCTGATGCTTGACTCATTAAGAATAACAAGAAGCACATTTAACTACACTGTGGTCCCAAATGATAAATCTCTATGGGTAATTTACCTTTTTAATGAAAACATAAGATTCTTTGGCATTATTGATGATTAAGATAAAATGGTATTATTTAAAATTGTATTTTACATTTATGCATTTATTTGTTTGGAGTGGGTTTATGTCATGACATATTAAATGTATATGTGTGTGGAGGTCAGAGGACAGCTTACAGGAGTCCTGTTTCTCTCTCATTCCACCATGTGGTTAAACTTAGGAACCCAGACTTGGCTGCACAGCAGGCACCTTTACCCACTGAACTGTCTTAATCACCCAAAATCATATTACTTTAAATACAGTTATTTCAGGGATGGGTGTGATGACATATGCCTGTGGTCTTAGTACTTCAGAGGCTGAGACAAGATGACAGTAACTTCAAGGCTGGCTGGAGTTACATACGGAAATAAGATCATAGTGAAACCCTATTTCCAAAATATTTTTCAAAAACTGAAGGAAAACATCTCCAAAAAACCCCATTCTTCCTCTAGTCTAGTTAATGCCGTTCTTGTTTATGTAATGGGCCATCAAGACCTTGGCATAACTGATGCCATGTTAGAGGCACCATTCTGACCTTAAAACACAACTCATAGGCCCTGACACCTGCCAAAACAGAAACAAAAAAGCAATCTAACAAAGACCTGGTTAATATTTCCAGGATTCAGGAAAGTCCCTGTGGTGGTTTGAATAAGAATTGCTCTCATAGGCTCATATATTTGAATGCATAGTCACTAGGGAGTGGGACTATTTGAATGGATTAGAAGGATTAAGAGATGTGACCTTGTTGGAAAAAGTGTGTTACTGGGGATGGGCATTTCAAAGCCTAGTGTCTCTCTCTTGGTCTGTGGATCAACAATAGAACACTGACTAGAACAGTCCCTAAATGTGTTAACTTTGTGGTTTTGTCTTTTGTAATTTTGATTTTTGTTGTTTTTGTTACTGGAAGTATATCAACTACTGCTCCATCACCATGTCTGCCATGCCTTCAGCCATGATGATAATGGACTAAACTTCTGAAACTGAAAGAAGATCCCAATTAATTGCTTCCTTTTATGAGTTGCTTTGGTCATGGTGTCTTTTCTTTTTTTTTTTCTTTTTTTTATTAGATATTTTATTTACACTTCAGATGCCATCCCCCTTTCCCCATTCCCCCCCCCTTAGAAAACCCCTATCCCATGCCCCCTTTTCCTTTTTGCATTTATACATTTTTTAAAAATAATGTTAATCATAAGCGTTATAAGTTTGGAATTATTCAATCAGAGGTGTAACCCACTGACCGACCTAGATATAACAACTATCTTTGACTGGTGGAGATACATGAATATCTGCCTCCCTGTCTCCCCCCTCTTTCTCTCTTTCATCACCTAGCTTCTCCTATCCTTCTTCTCCTCCTCTTCTTACTCCTTTTCTTCCTCTCAGTACTCCTCCTACCTTAGCTCCTCCTACACATCACCCTTCCTGTTAAAATGAAACTTTTCTCTCAAAATACAATTAGAGCATAATTATGCCAATTTGTACCAGTGAGGTACAAGATAGTCCTAATACCCAGTCCATCATTTTGTTGACTAACCAGCACCTTTGTCATCTATCCTAACTAAAACATTTAGTTCTGAACCTGGCTTTAGGATGAATGTCAGCTGATGACCATCCACTCAAATCTTTTCTCTTATGGTAAATAGCTATAAGTTTTCAACCCCGTCAGAAATCCAGAATGACTGAGTTAACTATAATTGTGGGAAGCACAAAGCATAGCTTCTAAAACTTAGCCAATTTATAGAGACCTCTGAACACCTGAAAAGCCCCTATACTACCGAACGTTGGAGCATCAAATCTTCAGCCTTCTGGCCCAGAATCATCTGACAAACCTTGGTGATGCAGGATTATTAAGGACTGATTACTCTGTCTAGGCAGATATAATCAGTCGACTATTCTGCATGTGTGTCCTTTTCTGGACAGTAATTTGTCTGTAGATGGAGAGAGGCAATTCTTGCCTAGTGGCTGTTACCACACAACTGGAGTAACTCCAAGGATGCTCATTTCTTCTTAGAATCCACGACAGGAAGCTGTCAGGAGCAGACAGGTCTCTAATCAATATGAACATTAATATATAAATATTTGTAGCATCAGTTCTATGGACTTCTGATGTTTTGAAAACCAACTATCCATGTAAGGTAACCTGGACTGTTTTCTGTTAACTCCTCTCAGCTATTTCTAAGTAAAATATGGAAAGCACCCTAACAATAAACTCAAAAATATGAATTTGCTATAGTCCCTTAACTCATAGGTTAACCGTCCCAAATCAGTTAAAAAAAAGTTAAAAAAGGGCTGGGTCTAGGCATTGTATTCCTAAATGTGTTATACAGGCACAATGCCCATGAGTGTATCAATATTCATCTCATTTTTATATTAATAAGAGGCTCGTACCAATGAAAACCTTAAATTTGAGATCAAAGTAAATTTTGTACCATTTAAGAATTTATAACTTCATCTTGATAATAATTATACAGATTTCTACCAGTAGGTTATGGCTATGCAGTAAGTCCTAGCTAATCCCCCCTGTTCCAACAAAACCACTACTTGTCCCTAGAAAGACAGACCATTATTAACCACATTAGTCCCCAAGCTCAGGGAATAGGGGCGCTGACTCTTCTTTAACTTCTTCAAGCTGATTAAGGGCGTTGAGATTTTAGAAGAGGGGTGGGGGGGAGAGTAAGTTGATAAGCCTCTGATGCTGTGTCTTCACTGAATCCAGATGGAATTCCAGGACATCAGAGGTTTGGGCAGGTCTGCTCAGTATGCTTGATGAGTAGATACACCAAGGCTGTGTATTCTGCAATATACAATTCTCAGAACAAGTTTTAGTATCAAGAAAAAAAAAATTCCCACCCCCAGGGGGCTGACATTTTTTTTTTTTAAGATGTTGGTTCTGGAGACTTTTTTCCCCCCCGCTTCTTAAAATTGGTTGTAGTATTTACGTTTCAGATTTTATCCCCTTAGCCTACTTCCTCCCACCACCCAGAAACCTATCCCATCCCCCTCCTCATGCTTCTATGAGGCAGTGACCACACCTACCCCCCTCACTATCCCCTCCCCGCCCTCACATCCCCCCCCCCGTGTGTTCATTCATTCATTTTTCATTAATTTTTTTTATGGGACCAAGAAACTCCTCTCCCACCTATGTCTGACAGGGCCATCCTCCCCTACATATACCTCTGGAGTCTTGGGTCCCTCCCTATGTGTTCCCAGGCTGGTGGTTTAGACCCTGGGGGGCTCTGGTTGTTTGGTATTGTTGCTTTCCACCTGGGGTCAATAACCCTTTCTGCTCCTTCAGTCCTCTCACTAAGTTCTCCATTGGGAAACCCCTGATCATATCAGTGGTTAATTGTGAACTTTTTCCTCTGAGTGTTTTAGTCTTTGGCTGACCTCTAAGGAGACAGCTATATCATGTTCCTCACATTATGCACTTCCAGCCATCCACAACAGTGTTTAGATTAGGTGGCTGTACATGGGGTGAATACCCAGGTGGAAAGGTCTCCTGATGGCCCCTCCTTCAGCTTCTGTTCCATGTTTTGTTTCCCTATTTGCTCCCTTGAGCATTTTTATTTCTCGTTCTAAGTAGAACTGAGGCATCCCCTCTTGGTCTTCCTTCTTCATGAGCTTCATGTGGTCTGTGGGTTGAGTCTTCGCTAATCCAAGCTTTTGGGCTAACATCCGTGGAGATATGTTTGTGTAACTATCTTCTTTTGGGGTTTTTGGAAGATTACTTTCTTGCTTTTTCTAGGTTGTAGTTTCCCTCCTTGTGTTGGAGTTTTCCACCAATTATTCTTTGAAGTGCTGGATTTGTGTTGAGATACTGTGTAAATTTGGATTTGTCATGGAATATTTTGGTTTCTCCATCAATAATGATTGACAGTTTTGCTGGGTATAGTACTCTGGGCTGGCATTTGTGTTCTCTTAGGGTCTGTATGATATCGGTCCAGGATCTTCTGGCTTTTATGGTCTCTGGTGAGAAGTCTGGTGTAATTCTTATAGGTCTGCCTTTATACGTTACTTTGCCTTTTTCCCTTACTGCTTTTAGTATTTTTTCTTTGTTTTGTACATTTGATGTTTTGACTATTATATGGCGGGAAGTATTTCTTTTCTGGTCTAAACTATTTGGAGTTCTGTAAGCTTCTTGTATATTTATGGACATCTCTTTCTTTAGGTTAGGGAAGTTTTCCTCTATAATTTTGTTGAGGATATTTACTGGTCCTTTTAGTTGGGAGTCTTCCCCCTCATCTATACCTATTATCCTTAGGTTTGGCCTTCTCATTGTGTCTTGGATTTCTTGTATATTTTGGGTTAGTAGCTTTTTGTATTTTGCATTTTCTTTGACAGTTGTGTCAATGTTTTCCATGGTATCTTCTGCACATGAGATTCTCTCTTCCATCTCTTGTATTCTGTTGGTGATACTTGTGTCTATGACTCCTGATCTTTTTTTTTAGGTTTTCTATCTCCAGGGTATTGTCCCTTTGTGATTTCTTTATTGTTTCTACTTCCATTTTTAGATCCTGCATGGTTCTGTTTAATTCCTTTTCCCGTTT
Source organism: Arvicanthis niloticus (assembly GCF_011762505.2). Taxonomy (NCBI): domain Eukaryota; kingdom Metazoa; phylum Chordata; class Mammalia; order Rodentia; family Muridae; genus Arvicanthis; species Arvicanthis niloticus. Next base: position 44,552,191 of record NC_047660.1, read on the forward strand.
GGTTGCATTTTCTTGCAATTCCTTAAGGGATTTTTGTGTTTCCTCTTTAAGGGTTTCTATCTGTCTACCAGTGCTCTCCTTAAGTTCTTTGAGAGTGTTATTTATGTCTTTCTTAAAGCCCTCTATCATCATCATGAGAAGTGATTTTAATTCTGAATCCTGCTTTTCTGGTGTGATGGGGTGTTCAGGGCTTGCTCTGATGGGGGAACTGGGTTCTGATGATGCCATGTAACTTTGGTTTCTGTTGCTTACATTCTTGCTCTTGCCTTTTGCCATCTGGTTAACTCTAGTGCTGCCTGTACTTGCTGTCTCTGACTGAAGCCTGTCTTTCTAGTTATCTAGCTTGTGTCTGATCTCCTAGGGGTCCAGATGTCTCTGTGATCTTTTCCAGCTGCACTGATTACAGTGGTACCTCTAGGATGCCTCAGGATATGGTGCCTCCAAGGTAGTAGTCCAGCTAGGTGTCTGCTGTTCTGGGTGCAGTGTCTCCTCTAGAATATCTCAGGATATGTTGTCTGAAGCTCTGAGTTCATTTGTTCCTCTGTGGATCTGGATTGAGTGGACCTTCCAGTATGTCTCAGGTGGAATCCGGGGTCCACACAACAGCAGACCTGGCAGAGATCTGATCTAGGCCTCAGATCTGAGAACTAGTTTCTAAGACACTGTCCAAGTTAGAGCGCTTGGGATCCCTGCTTCCTCTGGGTTCTTGGAGGTTGGGGACAGAGCTGCCACCCAAGATCTGCTCAGTGCTCTGGCCCAGACCGGAAAGAACCAATGTTCCGGGCCAGGAGTAACTTCCTGGGTCCTTTTGGTTCCCAGTTACTCCCTGTTTAGGGCGGGCCCTGCTGTCTGCTTACCTAGGATACTGCCTGAGTTCGAGTGCCTGGGATCCCTGCTTCCTCTGGGTTCTTGGATGTTGGGGGCAGAGCTGCCACCCAAGATCTGCTCAGTGTTCTGGCCCAGACCTGAAGGAACCAGTGTTCCGGGCCGGGAGTGACTTCCTGGGTCCTTTTGGTTCCCAGTTACTCCCTGTTTAGGGCAGGCCCTGCTGTCTGCTTACCTAAGATACTGCCTGAGTTCGAGCACCTGGGATCCCTGCTTCCTCTGGGTTCTTGGATGTTGGGGGCAGAGCTGCCACCCAAGATCTGCTCAGTGTTCTGGCCTCATGGTGTCTTTTCACAACTATAGAATACTGACTAGAACAGTCCCTAAATGCATTAACTTTGTGGTTTTGGCTTTTGTAATTTTGTGTTTTGTTGTTTTTGTTACCTGAAGTATATCAACCAGAATGTATTTTTGTGCAGAAATGATCACAAACAAAACAAAATAACAACAACAACAACACCCCCCTGAGGATTTGGGCTGCATGATTTGGAGTTCTCTGTGCAGTTGCTAGCCATCAATAAAGGCTTTCTTTTTTGGCGTTAAGAGTGTCAGTGTGTGTTCTCTGATAGACTAAACTTGTAATATTCTAGAGGCACCAGTAGATTCCCAAAGACTGAGACACCAGTGTTCATGAACTAACTCTGGGGCAAAGACAGTTTTTAGTGGGCATGCACCCTGAGATGTTCCAGGGCTACCTCAGAGGCTCCTGACACCTTTGCCCTGAATAGAAGATGACAGAAAGTCACCTGCATATGTTTCTTCTGGAAGTGAGTGTTTATGGCACCTTCTAGGTAGGACACTTAGAAAAGGCTGGGTGCAGCCCAGATCTTGGTGTCTAGGATTCAGTTGAAATATCACCAGATCCTCTGGTTTAAGTCTGTGTGATGGCCAACCCTGGTTGTCTTTATTGTTGCCTGTCTCTGTGTCTCTCTGTCTGTTTTTGTCAGTTTTTTATTTTTTGGCTGAGGAAAAGAGGGCCTATGATGGAACAGGAATGGATAGTTCTAAGACACCACTACGTGTATGTATGGAACTGGAGTCAGAGATAATTTTGAGCTGCCATATGCATTGTTAGAAATCAATCCTGGATCCTTTGAAAGAGCAGCCCATGTGTTTAACCACTGGAGCCATCTCTCTATCCCCACCTTTTGGATCCTCCGTCTTGGATCGGTGAAGAGATTAACCAGTTTTAGGAAAGAGTTGGAGCTTCTGGCATCTTGGGGAAATTTATGTGACATCATCAAGTTTGGATGTCACATGTGGTAATAACTTCTGGGATGTAAGAGTGCCCCTTACTTCACAGTGCTCCCTATTTCTCTCCCTTTGGGACCTCAGTTTCCTACCAGCCTTGGCTGTACCACTTTGGACAGGAGCATGGAGGATCAGTCAAAGAGAGTGTCAAAGGCCTGCAGGAGGAGCAGAAAGGGAGCATAAGCCAAAAAGAAGAGAAAGAGGAAGGGGAGGAAGAGGAGGAAGAACTAGGAGCAGGAGGGAGGAGCTGGTGAGAATGAAGGAAGGGGATGGAATGGGTAAAGAAAAAGAAGAAAGAAGAGGAGGCTTGGGTGGCGTCCTGCCTTGAGGAAAGCTGCTGAAGATAAGGGCAAAGGAGGCCTCAAGTGGTAAAAGGCAGAAAATGGAGCACTGAGATGAGCCACCTCTAACCAATGGGCTGCAGGCGGGAGGACTGTGGAAGCATTTGAAACTTTGGGCTGGAATTGCTCAGAGTTTAATGTGCTGTTGTGGAAACTTGGGAGATGAGAATATTGAAGGGAATGCAGATGATGGAGGCCTGGCCTGTGAAGTTTCAGAGGGAAGTAAAGACTCTATCTGGACTACTTATGTGATATTTTGGATTAAAAACTTATGGAAGTGAACCCTTTGCTTTACTGGGATTATTGATGCTGGTTGACTGGGACTGATGAATCATCTGTCATAACGAAGAGGTCAGGATCATTAAGATAAGACCTTTTGGGTTGTATTTCCTCAGGGCAGCACACAGCATCTGTAGAGCTGCTGCTGCTGGGGCACACCTCTGTCTGGCAACCAAACCTGCTAATATCCAATTGCCTCCCACATGGGCACACCTCTAACTGGCAACCAAACTTGGTAATATCCAGTTGCCTCCCACATGGTACTAGTTTTAGCTGCATGGACACCATAGGGTGTGAATGGGTCATGGAGAGGAGCTGGGGCTTGGCATGTGTGACAGAGTTGCAGTCCCCAAAGAGGCCACTGGTGAAGGTGTGACTTCACCCCTTCTCTGCAGGAGAAGTCCCAGAGTATTACGGATGCCAAGATCACGGGGTAACCACCAAGGACAGTGACACAGGTGATATCTTGAGCCTGTGTGACAAGTTACCTGTGCTGCAGATGGCAGAGCACAGATGACAGAGAGGTGGGGCTACCTAAGCCTTTTCGATCTTAAATGACAATAGGTCCTAGACATTGGATAGTGAGTCATTTACTCTGTTGGGTTTTGGTTACCTTTTTATTTTTACTTGATTGTAGATGTGCCCTTGTTCTTCCCTCATGGAATTAAAAAAGAAATGATAATAACTTGTTTTTTTTTTTTTTATTTTATAGGAGCCCACAGTTAAGATATCAGCTATTTTAAAGAAATAGTGAATTTCTAAGTGATGTGGTAATATTTTCCTGCTACATTGTATTTGCAGTGGAGTTCATGATTGGGCAGTAGAAGAGATAGGCAGAGTGAGGAGTTGGTAGAAAAAGGAGGGGGAGGAGAAAAGAGGAGAGAGAGAGAGGAAGCAACAAGGAGGAAGAACCATGGATCTCTAGCAGTCCTGGGTAGCAATTTCTATCAAAAGGTTAGATATTGGGTAACAATTCTAATGGTGTGGGCATCTTGTGTATTGAGCATTTCCAAATATATAAATCCATTGGGTGATCTTTAAGCATTAAGTCTTCATTCTACCGGGTATCATGAGTATGGTGGATATTGTCTGGGGCTTAGCAGAGAACCATGAGGGTGATGGGGTTGGCCCAAGATCCATACTTTGGGGCATGGTCACTATGGAGCTGACTAGCAGAGACAGCAGCCACGCTAATAACTCATGGAGCCAGGGCCAGTGCTCCCAGGCTGGTGCCTCTACTATCATTAGTATAGGAACATAGAGTGGGGAACATGGCAGCTTCCTGGGAATAAGCTGGACTGACCTTTAAGGACTCTCCACTTTATGTATTTTTTTGTAAGACTGTGAGATTTTAAATGTTAAACCATGTTTTATATTGTGATAATAACATGAGATTTTGGGGGATAAACAATAAAGGAAATGTTTAAAATGTTGTGGTTTAATCGTGATGCCCATTTGTGTCTGGTTAGCAAAGGTTACCTGTTCTAGTACTGTGAAGAGACACCATGACCAAGGCAACTCTTATAAAAGAAAGCATTTAATTGGGGCTTGCTTACAGTTAAGAGGTTTAGTCCATTATTATCATGATGGGGAGCAGGTAGGCATGGCACTGGAACAGTAGATAAGAACCTTATAACCTGATTCACAGGTAGTAGGTGTGCACGTGCTCGAGCACACAGACAAAGGGGGCGGTCTAGTATGGGCTTTTGAAACTGTAAGGCCCATCCCCAGCAACACACCTCTTCCAACTAGGCCACACCTCCTAATCCTTCCAAATAATTCATCAGCTGTGGATGCAAATATATAAGCCTATGGACGAAGGGGGACATCCAAACCACCATAGGGGCCAATTGTGCTCCTTCCTTCCCCCCTCCCTCCCTCCCTCCTTTCGTTCCTTCCCTTCCTCCCGTCTTCCCTTCCTTCCCTCCTTCCCTCCCTCCAGTCTTTCCTTCCTTCCTTCCTTCCTTCCTTCCTTCCTTCCTTCCTTCCTTCCTTCCTTTTTTTTTTATGTCATCAACTCCATACAAAGTATAATCACTGGGGAAGAGGGAACATTAAGCCATGGTCCTTATCAGATTGTTCTGTGTGCTTGTCTGGGGGGTATTTTCTTGACTGGTAAGGGAGAGCCCAGGCCACTGTGGGAGATGCCACTCCTAGGTGGGTAATACCGGGTTGTATAAGGAAACAAGCTAAGAAAAGCCAGGGGACGTGAGCAAGCCAGTGAGCAACACTCCTCTACAATCCCTGACTCTGTTTCTGCCTGAGTTACACTCCTTGACTTCCTTAAACAATTCATTGTGATCAGGATGTGTATAACAAATAAACCCTTTCCTTCCAAGTCGCTTTTGATCATAGTGTTTATCACTTAAACAGTAAACCAGGACCATGACATGCCCACTGTGTAAGTAAGTTACTATACCTACCATGTTTCTTATGCCTTTCTCCATAGGGGGAAGACAAGAGAGGGCAAAGCATAAACCTGATGCCACCTCTGGCTACTGGGTCAAAAGCCTCAGTTTGTGTGACTTTCTGGAGGAAGAGTAGGAGTCTGGGCTCTCTGACAGCCTTCTTCCTGTTGGACTGCCCCCGTATCAGACAGGTTGTCAGTCAGCCACAGGCCTTAAGACCCTGGGGAGTCTCAGGTGCGTGATTGCCTTTTGCCTCTATTCAGCTTGTTTAGATCAGAAACCCACAAGGCTGTGCTCTGTGTAGTGCCCACCCACCAGGATGCTTGTGGAAGATGGGTGATTGATGGTTGTGTTAATCACCGTAATAACAGGCATTTGGCACACAATCCCAGGTAATGGGCAACTGCAAATGCAATGACTGGGATGGCCCAGCTTAGATGTTTCTTTAAAAATAAAAGTGAAAATCAATCCATCAAGTGAGCATACAAAGAGACCCTTGCACAGCCTGTTGGAACAACACTTTGTTGACAGTTCACAACAGAGGCACCAATTGTATGTCAGCTGGTAACATTTCAGCCAAAGGGATAGAAGCACATTTTGTATAAGGGGGCCCCTTCCAGGCTTAGTTCACTGGTGACATTAATTCTTCCTGGTGTTGAAACAGTGTTCACATCCAGTGGTGTGGGAACCATGCAAAACAGTGAGGAGATAACCCCTCCCCCACAAATTAAAAATGGAATTACCTTGTCACTGAGCAATTCTACTTCTGGACATATATCCAAAATAATTCAGAGCAGCATCTCAGAGAGATGTTTGCACACTCAAGTTTCTGGTAGCATTATTTCCAGTAGCCAAGAGACCAACGCTACCCAATAGAGATCTGCTTATAATGAAAACGTGATCCAGCTTTTTAAAAGAAGGAAATCTTGACATTTGTTTCAAGTTGGGTAAACCTACTCTGTAATGCCACTCATATAAGATATCTAATTGTGCTGGGTAAATTTATTGAGGTTTTTGTTTGTTTGTTTTTCTAGTTGACACAAGCTAATTATATAAGAAGTTGGAAACACAATTGAGGAAGTGTCTCCATAAGACAGGACTGTGGGAGAGCTGTGTGGGCTGAGTGGTTATTGGTGGGTGAGAGTCCAGCTCACTGAGGATGGGGCCATTCCTGGTTTGGTGGTCTTGGATGCTAGAAGAAACTAGTCTGAGAATACCATGAAAGCAAGCCAGTAAGCAGCACTCCTCCATGGCTCCTGCCTTCTTGTCCTGGCTTTCCTCAATGATAAAGAATTTACCTGGAAGAGTAAGGTGGAGTAAACCCTTTCCTCCCCAAGTTGCTTTTGGTCACAGTCTTTTATTGCAGCAATAGAAGCCACAACTAAGACATTAATGTAGTTTAAGTCATAGAATCAGAAAATGAGGATGTGGTTACTAAGCACTGGAAGGAGGGGGAGGGAGAATTAGAGGTTAATAGAAGTCATAGTTCCTCAGATGAAATAATTCTAGAGTGTTCTTATACAACAATGTGAATATACTCAAAACTATCAGACTATACACTTTAAAATGGCACAGTGGCAAATCCAGCAGTGTGCATTCATAACCACAACTTTAAAATTACATAAGCAAGCCTAGTAGCTCAGTGTGTCTGCAACTGTGAGGAGCTGAATTTGATCTCCCAACCCAGGTAAAAAAGAATGCTAAAAATCCTGACGTGACCCCCCTCTTGTCGGTGAGACCCCCCTCCCTTGTTGGGCAGTGCTGACAAGGTGGACACAGGAGGATCACTGGGGCTCGATGGCAATCTGTCTGATTGTCAAGTTCCAGGCCGATGTCTTAAAATACAAGATGTATGACAGCTGAGCAATGACACTCAAGGTGGTCTTCTGGCCTCCACATGCACTAGCACACACACACACACACACACACACACACACACACACACACACACACACGCATACAGAGAGAGAGAGAGAGAGAGAGAGAGAGAGAGAGAGAGAGAGAGAGAGAGAGAGAGAGAGTTAAAAATGTCCTTGAAGTTCCTTTGTGGGCACAAAATCTTTGGCAATGGACCTGGCCACTGTTTTTTCTCTGGGTGTATCTTATGCTTTTGTATATTTGAATTTTCTTATACCAAGATTTACTTGTAATTTGGGTATTGGGGATTCAAGTGGCCAGTTTCAGGATCTCTGGATCTTCTGACCTTGGGTCACCATTCTCTCCCTACCCCAAGGGGCAAAAATCACACAGAACCAAGATACACACGGGAGCTCTGGAGATGATGGACTTGACAGAACTAAAGACAGAGGGACTGGGCGTTCTGGCCTTGATGCAACTTCTACGTGTGATATAATTGTAAAATTGTCTCTTTTTACTAGAATAGTGCTTCTAAAACCCTTCAATTTCCTGACAGGATCTCCTTTGGAACACACAGCAGCTTACGCTACCTAGTGGAATGACTCTAGGAGGGTAGGGGATGGTTTCCAGAGGAAACAATCAGGGGGTTAGAAAGTTGTAATTTTCAGATAACTTCTACCTCAGAGGAATTAGGAAGGACTTGGCACTTAGTTAAATGATCAAAGGCCAATGGTTTCATTGAATTTGCCCACATAATGATATTCCACAAATTCCTGTAAATAGCAGGAGTTAGACATTGGCGCTGAAGATGCTGGGAGGCAGAGAAGGCCTGACACTTACTGCGCTACCCCTCCAAGCTCTCATCCTCTGTTGCTACCTAAGGCCCCTACTGAGCTGCTTGCTTCATAGGAAAGTTGTGATCCTAAGTGAAAGCATTCTCCTGAGTTCTGGGAGACAAGTATTCATGGCTGATCTTTGCAAAGTATAGGTGGCCTTGATCTGAGATTGGCCTTAGGTGAAGATCAGCTTGTAGGACCTAACCCTAACCTCTGGTAGCGAGTATCCATGTAGCTAGTATCAGAGTGGAACTGAAGGGCCCCTCAGTGGAGCCAAAACCTCCCCAGGTCTGAACAGTTACTGTTTTTCCCTTCTCAAGTAGTGAAGCTAAAGAAGAGGACACCTCTGGAGGAAGGGGGAGGGGGTGGGGGGAGGTTTCAAACCTGCCTGGCTGTGAGGTGTGAGCAGCAGCCAGAGGTGACCAAACAAGTGTGAATGTTGGGGCCATTGTGTGTCACACTGACCCTGGCTAGCCACTCGGGCACAGCCAGCAACAACCCTTCCTGCTTACAGAAGCCCACTTCCCAACCGAGCTGCTTAGAGAAAACCATGAGCTCTGAAAGACACCATATTGTTCTGTGATGTCACCTCTGGAATGTTCTGAGTGTTTTGGTGACCAGCTTATGCATAGGACCTATACCTGGCACCTCACATTGGTATGGCTACTTTCTTGACATAGAAATAATAGTTTAAAGCCAGGAAGAACTGCAAACATCTCTGCTTCAGAGACTTTCAACGGGGTTTTATGTTAATTCCTGTATTGATTTCTGTTCTGTGATCAGTAAGACTTCTTTCTGATCAGGGACCATCTACACATATCTTTACATCGAGATTATTATAAGGTATATAATTAATTTGTAAGAAGGGTGTAAGTGTAGTAGTTATGTATTTCAAGTGAGCCACTAAGGCCCGGAGGAGGGGTTGAGAAGGAGAAATCTAATTTTTTCTTTTTCACAGCATTCGAGGCCAAATTTTACAAGAAAGAGAGATACCAGATCTGAGAGCCTAGAAATTCCAATCAATGTGATTCTACCTCAGGTAGGGACAGTCACAGAAGGATGCAACTTACCAGTTCTAGCTACAATAACCTTGTCTCCCGACCTTATAGAATGAACAAGGAAGTCAGCAGCTCTGATTCTTGTCATGCTGGATTTTCCCTGGTTGTGTGTCTGGAAGGAGGACACATGGTCTCTCTGAACCTTGGGATCATCTGGCTTTGAATGAGGAAGTTGGGTTGGATGGTCAAGTTCCCCTAACCCCTCAGTGCTAGTCTTTCAAGGTTTGATGATACTGTAAGAAAAAAAATCTAACTTTACCAAAGGAGACCCTTCATTTCACAGTGGTGTATAACTCTTCTGGATATCTGTGGAGATCTAGAATTGAGCTTAAACTAGAATTGAAGTCTTATGCATGAGGATGAACCCAGGCGCTGACACCCCAGCATGTGGCCCATTTGCAGCTGCCAAAAGAATTAAGCCTTGCTGTGGACCAAACATGGGTACTAAGGGATGGACATTCAGTTTTTTTTTTTTTTTTTTTTTTTTTTTTTTTTTTTTTGCCAGTGAATGGTTAAACCCCTTGCAGCTTGTGGTTCTTAGGTCTCCTGCATACAACAGCTTCCTTAGTGGGTTACCTTTGACTTGACTGTTTGTTCTGCTGCTATGTCACAAAGGGGTGGCCTTGCTTTCTCCAGAATCCCCCCAAGAGCTCATTGGAAGACCAGGGCCATGCAGCCAGAGGGGGTGAAATGTAGGATGGAGGGACCCAAGGCACAGGTAACTTCTCTAAAATTTGGTCCAGGGAGGTATGTACAAAAGAGGATGGTTCTCTAATTGGTGTTCTGTATGCCTGTAACTGTAACAAGCTCAGCAAACAGAGCCAGGCAAGGAAACAGCCTGGATACTTGTTTTCCTTACAGGGTTGTAGTGAGAAGCCACTTTTATATCTTGTTCATCTCATGGAAGCTGAGCCAGAATATTAGGGAACTATGTTCTGATCATCCTCTAGAAGGACAAAGAACCTTACTAGGTCTGATTCTTAATAAACGCGCATCTGTCTGCTACTGTATGTGAGGATGGGTATGGTTCCTTTGGTTCCTTACCAGCCCGAATATTAGGGACAAACTGGAGATGCCAGCCTAGATGTGAGAGTGGGAAAGGGGTTGGGAACAGGATTTGAAAGTAGTTGTATTCTCACTGTTGTGACCCAGCAAGAAGCAAGTTAAGAGAGGGAATGTTTATTTTGCTTCTTGGTTCAGGGGATGAGTCCACGGTGAAGGGGAAGCTGTGGCGGTGGGGCCAGTGCCTCAAATCATGGCAGATCAACCTGTTTTATTCAGTCCAGGGTCTGCCCCACCCCTTTCTAATAAAGTCCACACGAGGGTATGTGTCTTGCTAATGCTCTAGGTGTTTCTTAATCCAATAAAGCTGACACAAAGCCCTCATTATGGTCATGTTGTAGAAAGATCAGAAAGCTCTGTCCATCAACCCCTGGCACCGCTTTCCGTCCTCCGCTCCCAGAATCAGTTTAGCAGTCGAGGAGAAAGGTGATTTGAGAAGTCTTAGGTTGGTTCTGGTCCCCTGAAACCTCCAGTCCCACTTCCTGGGCTTTAGGATCTGGTGCAGCTACTTGGATTTTGGAGGGCAAAGGAATATGGAATGAGGCGATCACTGCTGACTGGAGATTTGTTTCTCATGGACAGATGTGGCCTTGAGTGCCAGCCAGGCTAGGCCAACTGTCTTCAATAAGTCAACTAAGCAATCAACTGATGTTGAAAAGCAGGATGAGGAGATTTATTCAATGCTGCGACACTTGAAGAGGGAGGAACAAGGAGGTCCAGTGATTCCCCAGGTCCATCTTGGACATGAAGTTTGGGTGTCAATAGAGGGCCAGAGGTACTCATCACTAAGCAGCCCTGGTTGAGGTGTGGTCCAGCCCAGCATCATTGTCTCAGCCTCAGGCTCTCCTGCAGGGTAGTCTGACAAGTTATAAGGGCTGTGTGAAATCCCTTTCTGAGAGAGAATCTTCCTCTCTCTTGATGGCACCAGCCTTCAGCCTTTACCTTCTGCAAACATAAGATTACTGGAGAAATTTCTTGAGGTCTATTGTTTCAATAATCTGATAGCTAGAAGGAAGGACGTAAGTATCATTTTTGGAATATATTCATGACCACCAGGATGGTTACAGGCCCACCTGCCATGGGGGCACAAGCCAGGCAACCTGCCAGGATATTCTCAACTAGTCCTCTCAGGTGGGAAGTAGTCTTGGATAACTAGATGGTGTAAACTGACCTACCTCCCAGGCCTGTGAGGAAGATTTATATGCTCATTGTATCTCCCCAAACAAGATAGTCGGAGGAAGGATCCCTATGAGCAACAAGGTGAGGAAGGATATCGATGAAGTGCTGCTGGCATCCTGTGTTGGCCACAGGGCCACACAAGTGCATGGCAGAGATTTCACAGCTGTGTGAATTGGGAGGTTTGGTAGCAAGGACAGAACTTGGATTTAACCCAGGTCAGTGCCCAGCCTCTCACCCTGTTTACTGGGGCCAGATGATGTCCTACCTCTAATCGTTCTCTTGCTTCTAGAAGACAGTGCCTGCCCTCCCCTCCCTTGGATTGCTAACCCCCAAGCTTCCTGCATCTTTGTGCCCCATTGGCTCCATTCTGAGTTGAGCTCATTCTATTTGGAAGGGAATTGTAATAGTACCTCTGGCTTCCAGCTCCCAGCCCTGGTGGGTGGCTGGAGTTCTCAATTACACTGTAAATGCTATGATTCACTAGTTGTAACCCTTGGGTTTTCTTGGGTCTTATTGATTTTCCATTTTTTTTCCCTTCTCACACTGAATGAGTGTTTTCACATCTATTTTCCTCTAGCACACTGGCTGGCAAACTGTAGTGTCACTTCCTGTCTGAGCCACTGATCTCCCGACTCCTCCTATATAGAGACTTGCTTTCCCAGGTGGTCATCTCCAGTGAGCACTCTGAGTCTCATTAAGACATTGTTATTGCTAGATCGTCAATGAAAGATCTACATCTTGATTGGATTGACCTCTGATAGCACTTCCCAGTGCCCACTCTATTTTCCCTTGCCTTTTTCTCCTTCTTTTTTGGCAACGCCAACTGGAATAGTGTAAGAGCAAGATTTTAGGAGGTTAGTTGACTTCATCTGACATTCTTATTCTCTTTGTTATTAGTGTTAACATTCTCTCAAAGCCAATCACATTTACCTTGTGAATTATCTTTTTATCTGTTCGTGTTTATTAAAACAAACATTGCACTTAAGCATACCACTAGAGAGATATTTATTTATTAATTTTTTAATTGCCAGTGGAACTCAGCTGTGAAGTTAGCACCTTGGTTTCTCCTTCTAGGACCCTGGTGCCCTTCAGTTTCACATGCATTACAAGTATTTCAGCTGATTGAGCATTCCCTACCAGTTAGCCCTCAATAGTGTTGGCAAAGCAGGTGCTTTAAAAGCTTGGTCAACCAGCTTGGACTTTCTGGGAGCATGGGCACATCCCTTCTGGTAGTAGCTACGTCTTACAAGTAGGGGAGAGAAGTTCAGTACTGTTTCCTCAGTTTTCTGTTACTATAACAAAATGCCCAAGACCAGGCAGTTTACAAAGCATGGAGGCTGGGCATTCAAGAGCACCTGGTCATCTTCTGGCAGGAGCATCCTTGTATCAGAACACGGTGGAGAGCATTTCTGGTGAGATACAGCAAGCAAAGCACAGAGTCACTTTATAACATGCTCCCGAAACATCCCCTTGACCCAGGAATGTATTGACTGATCATGATTCTCTCATGATCCAATCAGCCTCAGAAAGGTCTCACTTCTCAAACACCATTACCATGTGACTTTGGGGATTAAGTTCCCAGCATATGAAATTTTAGAGGACACATTCACACCACAGCAGTGTCAGCTGAGTTTGGCTTCTCATTGCTCAGGCCCATCCCCAAGGTAGAAGGCTACCCCACCCCCAATAACACCATCTGGGCAGATTTCACCCCAAGAGTTTCACTCTTTAGAAATATAGCAGCAGTAAGAGTCTGGTGGTGTCTTTTCCAATTGCCTTCTGTTCCATTTCTTTTTTTCAGTTGGCTGCTCTGCTGCTTCTCAGGATCCCTGGGAAGAGTATGCTACATACTTATTGGTGATTTAAAGCATCTTCATTAGATAGGAAATACCAGGAGGGTCTCAGGAAGGATTCCAATTCATAGGCAGGGTTTCAGGCATCTGCAAGGGTTCCTTGTTTGTACCCAGGGCTCTTCCTGGGTCCCCAGCACCAACACATTGTTAGGTCAAAGCTATGAGCACATTATTTGTTTTTTGCTCCTGAAGACAGTCACTCGGTCACCTCTCACACACTTAATGGAGGAGATGTTGCGCCTCAGAGCCACATGCTCTTCCCCTCCTACAATCTGGCTCCCCATTCTGCCATGAAGGAGCCAACTTTGTCCTTTTTCACCTGTTGGTCTCTATCACTACGTGAGAACATGTCCCAAAGAGTAAGAAGAGACTTCCCTTTATTGGTTTAAACTCTTAGACTCGGTAGACCCCCCTCCACAATGTGCCAACCTTGTCAGGACCCAGGTCATCAGATTAGTTCAGCCAATGGAAGAAATCTGAAAATATCACTCACCAGACTTAACTCCCCTACTGTGAAAGACAGGAGGTCTGTGAAGACTGGGTATGGGAGCCCAGGGTCTTGAATCTATGTGTCCTTGCTCAGCTTAGTTGGTCACATTTTGGCAGAGCTTGTTGTAAAGATATATATTCAGTATTTCATGGTGGTTTAGAACAGGAACTGTTAAATAGCACCAGCAGGACTCTCTGGTCTTTGTGATGGCTTGTCTACTGCTTGTCCTCTTACGAACCCAGGAAGCAGGCACAGCAGCCATGTTTAGGCTTCGTTTAGAGGTGATAGAGAAACAAGAACTTGTCTGTAGGACTCAATCACAGGAGTTTTGAGATCAAAGCTCTTGGGGCTAGGGACCTCTGCTTTGGGTTCTAGGTTCAAGATGATGACGTGGCTGCTGTCCTGGTTTTATTTCTGTTGCTGTGATAAAATGCCCCAATACAAACAGCTTAGGGGAGAAAGGGTTCATCTGATTTACAATTACAGGTCACAGCTTGTCACTGTAAGGACGTTAAGGCATGAATGCAAGACACCTAGCCATATCCAGAATCAGGAGCAAAGAAAGACTAATTGCATACATACTTGTAATATTTAGCTTGCTTTCTCTCCACTCTTATACAGTACAGGACCCAAACTCAGGGTACAGAACTACCTACGGCGGACTGGGTCTTTCTACATCAGTTAACCCAATTAAGAAAATCCCTCACAGGTGTGCCATGGGTCAACTCAACCCAGCTAATTCTTCATTGAGGTCCCCAGGTGATTCTAGGTTGTGTCAAGTCGATTAAATCTGCCCATTGTGGATGCTTAGTATGCTGTATGCTGGAGGCACCCTTTAAAGGGGTAGGTTTGTTTCTTTTTTATTTTAGAGAGAGGAAAGGAGGCTTCTCAGGGAATAGAACCCATGCACAAACAACTCCATATCTATCTATCTATCTATCTATCTATCTATCTATCTATCTATCATCTATTCATCTATATAATCTGTCTACCTATCTACCTGTTTATCTATATATATCATATACAGCTCATAATAATTTTATATACTACTTTATGTACCTGAGTCATTGCATGAAGGCAAGTGTGGCATTTCTCGCTTTTGGCACTACGTGGATGCTCAGAAAACTTCAGATTTTGGAGCACTTTGGAACTGAAAAATTTCTGATTAGGGATGTCCAAGCTGAAGTAGTATTTCATTTACCAGCTTTGTGGGGATTAAGTGAATTATACAGGTAAAGTGCAGTCACATGACCAGCAGTCACATGACCAGCTGGACATTCTGCAAATGCCTTGCAACATCAGCTCTGAGGAATCTGACACTCTCTTCAAGGTGGTGTAGTCATCCCAAGTTACAATTGTAGAAACTGGGATTCACACAACTTGCCCAGATTCATATAACTGATAAGTAGCAGGGCCAGAGGTTAAGAAAAAAAAAAAAAAAAAAAGGTTGATTCTAAAATAAGTACCTTTCGTTTCTACCGTATGCTTAGATCTTATCTGTGGCTTTTTGTTTTTTGAGTCAGGGTCTTGTTTTATGTAGTCCTGATTGGTTGGAACTTACTATGTAGAGCATCTAGCTTTGAAGTTCTGGTTATGTTCCTACCTGCACTGCCTCTCAATAGCTGGGGTTACAGGCCTGCGCAGTGCATAGTTAACTATTTGTAGATTTTTGTAGTTATGAATATATAGACCTTTGACTATACCAGCCTTAGTGCTCATAGAATATTTGTGGTCTTTCTTGGATCTACAGAGAAGTTTGTATGTGGGTGTGCGGCCAAGAACTGGGCGTCAGGTGCCCCTTGTTTGAACGCTCATCCTGGAAAAAAAGTGTCTTGTTTTCAGTTTATATACCAGCATGGTTTTGAAACTTTTGTACTTCTTGTTGGTTTCACTGCTTAAAGTGACATCTACACACACGGCTAAAGACTCTTCCTAATTCCCATGGGTCTGTGCTGTGCCCCACCGAGCAAGCTTATTAGATAAGCTCTGCTCATGGGATAAGATGCACCCACTGTCAGTCTGCATATCCATGAGGGTGTCTCTATAAACAGAAGTACAGTGTTCTATTTGATCAGTCGACAGAAATTTTATGACCAGAGTCTTATAGGAACCTGGCCCCGTTTCCCCCCTAGGAACCATGGGTTTAGTATTCATTAATTCAGAAGAATGCTACCCAGAATTACAAAGGCTTGTTATACTTCCTTGTTAACATCCCCGGAGGTCACCTGAAGGCGTCTCCGGGCCTCTTAGTCCACCAGCAGTCCTTTAAACAGTTACTCCGTTAACAGCATCCCTGCTTTTCTTCCACAGAGGGGCACTGAGCCTTTCCTGAGGCTCCACAGCCTGAACAGCACTCCTCGCTGCTCCAGGCAGGCTGCCTTACCTCGGATGAGCCGCAGGGTAGCCAGCCAGCACTCCTACCCTCTCAATCGCTTCTCTTCTATGCCCTTTGACCCCATGGAGCGCCCCACCTCCCAGGCAGACCTGGAACTAGACTACAACCCTCCCCGCGTGCAGCTCAGCGACGAGATGTTTGTCTTCCAGGATGGGCGCTGGGTGAACGAGAACTGCCGCTTGCAGTCACCTTACTTCTCTCCGTCCACCTCCTTCCACCATAAACTGCACCACAAGAGGCTGGCCAAGGAGTACCTGCTGCAGGAAGAGAACAAGTCTCTTCGGGATGAGAACAGGGCCCTAAGGGATGAGAACAAGGCCCTCCGCAAGGAGAACAAGATCCTACAGGTCTTTTGGGAAGAGCACAAGGTGACTTTGGGCCAAGAGGAGAGTCAGACCTCCTCGTCATTGCTGCGCAAGGACACAACCTCCCAGGAAGTGGTGAAGAAAGACAACACCACTTTGCCTGCCCAGCGTAGCAAAGAGAACACCCTACAGCTCATTCGAGAGGAAAACCGGGCCCTCCAGCAGTTGCTGGAGCAGAGGCAGGCCTACTGGGCCCAGGCAGAAGAGAGCACAACCTCCACTGAGGAGGGGAAGTCCACCTCCGCACCCAAGGAGGAGCCCCATAACTCAGGGCTTCTGCCAGATCAGAGCCCAAACCACTCCTCCCACTTTGAGGAGCCCAAAGGCACCCCCACAACACCGGAGGACTCGAAGACACTGCGCGCCCTGAGGGAGATGGTTAATAACTTGTCTGGGCCATCTGGGGAAGAAGATGGCAAGGTAGGCCCTAACCTAACTGACAGCGCTCAGCCCCTGCAGCTGCTGAGAGAGATGAACCAGGCGCTACAGGCCCTGCGGGAGGAGAACCGGCTCCTGCAGGAGGAGAACAGGGCTCTGCACGTCCTGCGTGAGGAACATCGAGTCTTCCAGGAGGAGAACAAGGCCCTGTGGGAGAACAACAAATTGAAGCTGCAGCAGCGACTGGTCATTGACACGGTGACTGAGGTCACAGCCCGTATGGAAATGCTTATTGAGGAGCTGTATGCCTTCATGCCAGCCAAGAACAGCAAAGATCCCAAAAAGCCCAGCAGGATCTGAGGCCTTGGCAGTAGACACGGACACCAAGACCAGGCCAGAGAGAATCCTCAACCTTCCTTTGTCTTCCTTAAGTTGGCCCAGCAGCACGTGCCTGTGGAACAGCGGAGAAAGGGCCATCCTACACACAATAAAGGCAGAGGAAGCTGGGGCCAGCTAACACCAGTGTGGAGTTATGACTTCTCCTCCTTTCTTCTTACTCTTTTAACTGCTTACCACGTTCCCTTCTCTTCCTCTGCCTCTCCTCTCTCGTCTTTATCAACCATCTCATCCAGTCCCGCTTCCTCATCTTTCAACCCCTGTTCTCTCCCCTTAGCTGGGTATAATGGTGCATTTCTGTGCTTTTTTTAGGACTCAGGAGGCAGAGGCAGGAGGATTGTGAAGGCAGGAGGAAGGCTTACCTAGGCTACATAGTAAAAAAAAAAAGGGGGGGGTGTTTATAAAAAGCAAGAGGTTGAGAGATGGGGCACAGGACACAGCATGTGGACAGACTTTTTAGAGTAAAATTGAGCTGAAAGTCAGAGTTTCTGCCATACTCATCAATATCCCCTATCAAAATCTATAAAAACTGATGGATCCATATGGACTCGTCATAGCACCAAAAGTCCCTAGTTAGGATCCTCTGGCTACATTCCTTAGACACTGAGCCGAGAACCACAACCCACTCCTCTAATGGCAGTCTTTGTATGATGGTTGCGACACTTAGGATCCTTAGAACTCTGTGTGACGGGCACTGTCACCTCCAACAGACTTGGGAACAGGAATGCCAAGGCATTTACTGATTGACAGGTAGAAAAAGCCAGATGGAGACTTCATGGACAGTCCAATGAGGCCAGGCTCTTTCCAAGAGACTCACTGCCAGTTCCCTGGTCTCTAAAAAATAAGTTGTTTTGGTGTCTGTTTTCAAGATTTAAGAACTTGACAAGGTTTACCCCAAAAGCAGCATCAGAAATCCCATAGGAGGGGGAGTGACGTGTCTACTCTGCACACAGGGTAGACAGTGACAGATGTACAGAAGAAGGCTGGTAATTTATTTTACTTATGTCACCAGAATCTGAAAAATGGAAACTGGTTGTTGATGGGCCTATGGGCCTTAGTAGTTTTTCCTCCTCTATTTGTTAAATTAATTTATCATTTGGGATATCATAAAACATCATACCTGTTTAAGTCAGTGTAATAACCCCAGGGTGTAGGGGGTTTATTTTTGTCTTTTGAGAAAACCAAATTTATTCTAGTCAACAGGAAGACAAAAGACACACTCTTTTAAGGTTTGTGTCTCCAGGATTTGGCTTGGATTAATCTATATAACAGCAGTTGGCTGTTGTCTCATGAGCTGAGCGTGCTCAGAGAACTTAATACTACGTAGCCATGTCAACTTTCTCTGTGGGTCAGAATCTAAATGGATGAAAACATGACTCAGAGAAGCTGTAAGCTGCCATTTTTATGGAGTGGGGGAGATTTATTTTAGATCACTGCTTCATCGTACAGTGCAGTGCAATCTGTCAGCGATTGCCAGCGCTCTAGTGGAATCTAAATTCTGGTGGAACAGTGTAAGTGCTCTCTCTTATCGGAAGGTTTCCCCTAGACATCCCAGTTCCAGATCTGCCTCTAGTCCAACGTTAGGCCCTTATCAAATAGCAGAAGCTTTCTCTTTGCAAGGTAGATCTTAAAATTGAGTCCCAAAGGTTTACATTTACAGATGTAAACATTCCACCTTTCCTGTTGTTGCCCTCCTAATTAAGGTCGGAGTCTACCATTGTCCAGATAGCCTTCTGGAGCTCAGTGCAATATGGTGGATTCCCTTCATTAGCAAAGCTTCACCTTCTCTGACCCTGTCTAGGGAGTTTAAAACCCTCCAGACATCTCTACCTGGAGAATGTCATATAGCCTTAGTTAAATTACAGCTTCAACTTCCTGCCTCCTGGTAAGAACCAGTTCAGCTGGCACCCGAGATTCCTGAAATGCTTCTTCATGCCAACGAGGCATCAGTACTGTAAGCCTTCAGCCGATGACCTTTCCCCATCCTGGATATTCTGACCCCCCTCTCCCAAATTATGTAAGCCTTGAATCGCCCCAAGTAAAGTTGATCTGCCTTCCTGAAGCTGGTCCCAGTTTTGTCATTTATCATATCTACTCATAGGGCTTCCTCCCCCATCCTACCCCCATTTGCCATCTCTGCTCTCTCTTCCCTCGTGGACTGATGTTGGCTGATGATCCCTGGGGGCAGAGAGTGTCACGTCTGTCTTCTATCACTTGGCCATCGGTTTCCCTGGCTTTCTTGGTTGCTACAGTTAACTACTACTCTTTGCCTTGGCTGGATCCCGTCCAAAAGATTAGCTAGCTAAAAGTTGAAGGTCAGGGACAATAGAGAACACCGTCTGAAATAGCTAGCTAAGTAACAGAAACTACAGCCCCAGACTTCATGGGGGAGAGGGGAAGGATATATTTCTGGGCATACAATTTAAGGTCACAGTTCAAGCAGGAAATATGGAACTTATATCTGTACATTCTCAGTTCCAGGTTATAGAGGACATGTGCGCAAATTAAAATGATGGATACATACTGAGTTTGTGACATAGAACGTGACAGATAGGAATGCTTTTGGGCGTGCTCAGTTTTCTCCAAAAATTTTTTTTTAAAGATTTATTTATTTTATGTATGTGAGTACACTGTTGCTATCTTCAGACACACCAGAAGAGGGCATCAGATCTCATTACAGATGGTTATGAGCCACCATGTGGTTGCTGGGTATTGAACTTAGGACTTCTAGAAGAGCAGACGGTGCTCCTAACCACTGAGCCATCTCTCCAGTTCCCAAAATGTTTTTAACCTAAAGCAAAAGGAAGTGATCCTTTGGAAATGCTTAAACACAGGAATTGGCCCTTATATGTTCTTGCCAAGCTTAGTGCTTAACAGTCCTACTTCTTAAAGGTTCCACAGCCCCTTAATGTTGCCACTCTGGACATCAAAGTGCCCCTTGGATAAAACACTCAAGCTACAACTAAACCATAATAAGTCAGCCTGAACTTTGCAGAGTCCACAAGAGAATTGGTATCAATAAATTCTGTTCTTGAACTCTTCTTTTTGCTCTGAAATTCCCATAAAATGATTTCGATCATCACAGAGTCAATGCTTGCCCAGTGTTATACAGGGAAGTATGGAAATCAGTGGAGAGAAGAGACTGACGGGATAAATGTCTGATGGAGGAAGTTGGGTGACGTCTTCAGGGTTGAGTATCTGACTCATCAGTTGGGAAAGGACTTACTATGAAGCAAGGGCATTTCATCAGTGTTGGGAGTTGCTGCTGGAAATGGATTTTCTACCCATTCACAATTTGGAGCCTCTCAATCTGATGCTATGTTTTACCGAGAACTGAAAATTTGTACTTGTATCTTACTGACTCTTCATTCACATGCAGGTCTTCTCCAGCCTGGACTCTTATCAATTCCTTTCCCATTTGTTCACTTAAATGGAGTCCTTTGCAACCAGGAACAAAGTTAGGGGCAGGTGACATTATTCTTTGTGCTGTCAAGACAAGTGGTGGTTTAATTTCTGCTGCTTTCCCTGTAAGCCTGTCTTTATCTGCAGACAGCTCAATCCATTTGGAAATTCTTCCCTTAGAAACATGACGTTCAAATCGTTTGTTAAGAAATGGGTCCTTTGCTACTCAAGGAATGTCTCCTTTGCTACAGGAGAGCTCCTTGGTGAGCAGTTACTTTCTGTGGGTTTGTTTGGATGGCTCTCATCTCCTCTCCTCATCCATACAGTTACCCGATAATCATCTCCTAAGTATTTCTAGAAAGCCTTAGAATCCATCCGTTTATCTATTTACACTGGTCAAATCCAGTTCTGGCCAATGCGGTATGCTGGGTAACAGCTGTTGCTGAACCCAAATAACTCTACTTAAATCATCCTGGTGGAGGCGCTGGCTTCCAAGGAACCAGACCTGCAGTCCTCCTGAGTTGAGTTCCCTAGCACTTACATGATGGCACATCACAAGTGTGGTGGCTTCTCCTTTCCTACTTACTTCCAGTAAGGAATTGGGCCAAAGCTACAGGAAAGATTAGAATCCCGTGTCCCGTGGATTGGGACCTTTTAGGTTATTAATATAGTGAGAACGTGCTCTATCTCAGCTTGGCTTCAGTGGCAGTAGTGTTTTCTTTCTTTCTTTTCTTTTTTCTTTTCTTTTCTTTTCTTTTTTTTTTCGAGACAGGGTTTCTCTGTGTAGTCCTGGCTGTCCTGGAACTCTGTAGACCAGGCTGGCCTCAAACTCAGAAATCCACCTGCCTCTGCTGGGATTAAAGGCGTGCACCACCACTGCCTGGTGGCAGTAGTGTTTTCCATTTTCCATTTCCATTTTCTTCTCTGACAACTGGCTTCTCTCCTAATCCCCGGAACTACTTTCTCATCTGCAAAGTGAAGTTAATGATAGTGCCCTCCCATATCAGTTACTCATTATACCATAACCCATTCTGCACTGGGCATCTTGCAATACCCATCCATTTAGCTCTCAGGTCTGCAGTTTGGCAAGTCAGACTGAGTTTACCCTGCCAGCTGTAGTCTTAGCTGGGCTCCCCAATGTCCTAAATCAGCAGGTAGGCCACCGGCTGGCTCATTCTAGAAACTGGCTGACTGTTGGGGATGCCTGGTTGTTTCTCATATGTTCTCTCTCTCCCTCCAGCAACTTACCCCAGGCATAGGCATAGGTCCAAAAGAGACAAGGCAACAGCTTGTAAGCACCCCAAAACCTAGGCTTTAAAATGGGTCACTTCCAATGACCATGTTCTACAGGCGACAAGAAGCCAGCTGAAGTGTAAGAATATATCTATAGTCTACGTCTCAAGGGCAGGAGCTGCAGAGTGCACACAGTGCATTCACAGCTCACAGTAGAGTGCACACAGTGGAACCGTTGACTTGGACCATCAATGTGGGGCTCCAACATGCTATCTTTCAGGTTGTCCAGAACCTCAATTTCATATTTCATTGTCACACAGAAAACTAAATTAGTTGCTTCCTCCCCTCTCCTTTCTTCCTCTCAGTGTGCCTCTGCGATCCGATCGCAGGCTCTGTCATTTATAGGACTTTAAGGAAGAAAAAGAAAGAAATATTTCAAATGCCCTCAGAGAGCTTTCTTTGATTGTCTGGATTAGGAAGTCTTTAAAATGTTTTTTAGTTCAATGGTCTGATGAATGGGGAAAGATTTTAATCTTTAGACAGGATAGATTTCTGTCTTTGTTCAATATGAGACAGAACCCAGGCAATTACCCTACACTCTTTCTTCCTTTATTTCCTATGACCATGAAATCATCAAATCTGGCCAGTTCTGCTTCCTCTATATCTTTTGTGTCTCTAAGAGACAGGGTCTCCTGTGTGCCCCAGCAAAACATCATTTGGCATAACTGACTTTCCAAAGAAACCAGAAGTTTCCACTTCACCACGGGGAGCAGACAAGTAAGCAACATTCCTTTACTTCTCCTCCGGTTCCTGCACTGACTTTTCCTTAGTGAGAGAGTGTTGCCTGAAAGGACCAGACAAAATAAACCTATTCCTCCCCAAGTTGCTTTTGGTCATGGTGTTTATCATAGCAATAAAAAAAAGACTCTAGGCAAGCACTCTACATACTCCCCTCCCCTCCCCTCCCCTCCCCTCCCCTCCCCTCCCCTCCCCTCCCCTCCCCTCCCCTCCCTCCCTCCTTCCTGAATGTGACCTTTTCTCTTTCTCTGTCAGATCACTGACCCAGTTAGGGCCTCATCCACTCCTGCCTGTATGGTGATGGTCAAATCCTGTTAATCTTTATTTTTTCTTAACCCTGTTCTAGGTGAGCAATTTAAAATGCAGTCCTGGCTATGCCACACCCTTTCTTTAGTGCCTTTAATAGCTCGTTATTTCTTTTAGTGAGCTTTCTCACTAGTACATTGGGTTCAGTTACAGCTGTGTAGGCATATTGATTTCTTGAGCTTAAAGAGTGGCCATGCTGTGAGCAGCCTCACTGACTCATTCCTGGCCCCCAACCCCCCATTTCATGTGGGCGTCATTTATTTCAGGCACCAGGATGTGGGGAAGATGTATAGAAAAGAATCCAAGATGCTCGGACCACTCTCTTCTTGCCAGGTCCATCATCTGCTATCTTGCCTTGTGCAGCACTAATACAGCTCTGGGTACCACTCTCACCCTTGTTATTCTCTGCATCTAAAATGTTCTTTGGGTTTATTTATCTCTTTGGATGCTTAATTATCTTTCAAGACTCAATTGGGAATAGTTTATTTCAGGAAACTAGCCTAGAAGCTTAAGGTCAGGCTAAGGATGACTGGTTTGTTCTTTCCCCTCTTCTCCTCTGGGAGTAGAGCAAGAGATTAGGAGTATGGCTAGGAGTTAGAGGTCATTGTTAAGGTTAGAGGTCATTGTTAAGGTTAGAGGTTAGGGGTTAGATTTAGAGTTAGGTCCTATGTCACCTTGGCCCTCACTATATAACTAAGACACACTTTTCTGTGTGTCTGCCTTTTCTTCAAGCCTAAGAGTTCATTGAAGACAAACCTAGTTATCTTCTACCCAGCCCCAGGCCAAGCACATGTTAGATATTCATTAAATTAAAAACTCAAGGGAACAGTTGGAGGTCGGGGACGATGTTCACTTGTGGGCTGGCGGAGCTAAAAACTCGAGGCTCAATCCTACCGTCGGATTTAAATTTCATCCGCATAACTTGCTAAGATTTTAAGTTCTATGCATCAAAATGCTGAAGTATCATGAAGAATAGAGACTGCAAACATTTGCTGCTTCGTAGCCACGTTCAGTGTTTTGAACAGCAGCGGATGTGACGAGGGATGCCTCCCCTCCTCCCAGACAGACAGGCAAGTGAGGATTGCTGGGGTAGACTGGGTGCTACCTGATTCTGGGGTGCCACTCTCTCTCCCCTCATACCCTTGAGAACATTGTTTTAGCTGTTAGAGTCTGTAGACTTGCATGGCAAGTACTCTGTCAACTAAGCTGTCCTTCAGCTCCTGGCTCCCTAATACTTACTATCACACTGGTATTGGAGTCCAGTACATAAATTGCGGGGGGGGGGGAGGGGGGATGTACATGAACTGGGGCTACCACTGCCACTGCACAGTTCTGTGGTTGTTTTCTTCAGTATTGATCTATGTGACAAGAGAAAGAGATGGCAAAGCACTCCATCCTCCCATGGTCTCAGCTTTCCGTAGTTCTCCCTCTCGTCCACTGGGAAAGAAAGGACGACTAGAGAGAGATAGAGTGGGATGTGGTATCTTTCTTCTTTTAGGTAATCTAGTCTTTGCTAAAACTCTCAGTGGGCTATGGTTTAATCAAACCATTTCTTAAGAAGAACAATAGAACAAGCTGGATGTGATGGCCGTCACCTGTAATCCTAGCACTAAGGATGCTAAGCAGGACATTCATGAGTTTGAGGGCATCATGAGCTACATAGTGAGTTATGGACCAGCCTGGGCTATATTGTAAGACACCCCCCCACACCCCATTAAAAAACCAACAAAGTAGCAACACCACCTACACCAACAAAATACTGTCATATTTCGAAATGGCCCAGTGCCAGGGGCTTTTCTCTGATTGTTTGTGTGTGTGTGTGTGTGTGTGTGTGTGTGTGTGTAAACCTGGGCAGGTTTTTGAAGATAAAACTCCAACAACATGAAGATGGGGTGTGCTTATGATTTCGCCCCTAGAGGGTTTTTTTTTTTTTCCTGTTTTAAAGATTGGTTTATTTTTTGTTCCGAGCCCCTCCGTGTCCCCTTCTTCCGAGCCCGCAAAAGAGACACGTGAGGCAGTGTTCGGGTGGTTACTACAAAAAAAAAAAGGCTTTATTCTTGTATAAGCAGAAGCGGAAAGACGGAAAGCCCGGAAAAGGCACTGCTTATATACACCCTAGAGTAACGTGTTCACTTCTGATTGGCTGTTCACTCATTACCCATAATACGCCCTGGGATGGGCAGTGACTTTGGTGCACTTTTTGCCTTTTGCACCTGCGCAGTCAGTTGTTTACTAGTGGGAGGACAGGATGCCCGCGCCATCTTGGAATGGCGAATGCCATCACGCTCACTCGGCTCCTAACAATTTTTAATTTTATATGATTATCTGCATGTCTGGTGCCTGTGGAAGTCCAATGAGAGCAGTGGATTCCCTGGAACTGGAGGTATAGACCATTGTGAGTTGTCATCTACGTGTTGGGAACAACACCCTGGTTCTTTGCAAGAGCAGCCAGTGCTCTCAGTAACTGAACCATCTCTCTAACCCTGTGTCCCTACTCACTCTCCAGAGATTCTCAAGTCTCAGAAGTGACTACTTTAAAGTTCCAGTGATGTATCAATTATGATCCAGATTTTTGTATGCAGCCTCAATTTCCAGAGGAAGCTTTGGTTCTGGTGCTTTGGGACTTCACTCTGTTTGTCTCCCTTTGGTTTCTGATGCAGAGGTTTTCTATGATTGGGTGACTTCGGTTTTATGAATCTAAAAGGAATAGTTAATTTTTAGTTTTAAAGCTTCCCTCCCATAAGGAGAGACATGATGGTTTCTGAGAACTTTATTTGTTGAATTTGAAAGCAGAAGTAGGATCCCTGTGGGCTCCCGTGTGACATCTGTCTGAGACTTAAATGGAGAGAAAAAGTTGTCATGTGAAGAGTATGAGAGACTTTTCCCAGCAGGAAAATACATTCAAAGGCCCTGGGGTAGCTAAGACTGAGTGTTAAGGAGAAGGTAAGAGGACATGGGTTGCAAACCAGGACAGACACATCTACAGGCTGGAGGTTGGAGGCCATCAGGGTCACAGGGGTGAACGGTCTTAACACTCTAAATGGGAACTACTTACTCATCTTGGGAATGTAAGTAGCAAAGACCCAGCGACATGCTCCTCTTCTGTCACAGAGAGAAACAGTATGGTAGTGAGTCCTGCGTTCTTTCTGTGTGTCTCCTATCTTCAATTCAGATGATATTGACAATGGGAGAGTGAAGCACATTAGTGTCTGCTGATAAGATTCATCCAGTAAATGGACTTTGCATAACCTCTCATTCTGGAGTGATGGTATCACTTGTAAACTTGACTGAATCTGGAATCGACTGGAGACTGGCCTCTGGCATGCCTGTGGGAGGTTTTCTCGATGCTGTTCATTTAGGAAAGAGGTCTCGCCCACTGTGGGTAAGCTAGGAGCCTGGGCTGTGTACGTGGAGAGACAAAGTCGAGAAGCAGCATGCACTCCTTGTTCTCTGTCCAGAGTGGGCTGTGCTGAGACAAGGTGTTTCATGCCTCTGCCGCCTTGACCTCCCTGTGATGGACTGTTGCTCCCTTGAACTGTGAGGCAGAGTAAGCCTTCCTCCCTTAAGCTTCTCTTCTCTGAGTAATCATAGCAACAGGAAAGGAAGCTAAGACACCAAAGAAGGCAAACTATGTGCTCTGGCACAACCATCTGTGATGATCTTGAACTGAGCCCCTGAAGGCCAGGCCACGAACCTCACCTGCTCACTATTTTATAGACGCCATGAGTAAGTACACTGTGGCCAGGGCCCCACCCAGCAGACACTGGTGGCTGTCAAGATAGATTTCCCTGCTCTCTGGGCGGCCCTGGTGGATGGAGAGAGATGAAATAAGACATGGAGATAGGATCAGCTGTGCAGCACGTCCACAACTCCATCTTCATGTGATCTCTAAGGCCCCCTAGGAGGACTCCTGGGTTCTGGAAGTCAGAGATTGATGGCTGCCAAAATTGTTTTTGGAGTAACTTGAATGCCCCACAGATAGAGTACATTGTGCTAACCCTGACTAGTACCCAGAGGAAAGCTGAGTGTGAAAGAAACAATTAGTGAGTTTTAGGAAAACCCACCCCCAATCAAGTGTGTGTGTGTGTGTGTGTGTGTGTGTGTGTGTGTGTGTGTATGTGTACCTAGCAGACAGTATATAGACACCTTCTGGCTCTACCTCTCCATGCTGTGTATGTACATCCTGTAGAAAAGTTCATTATTCATTATTCTCTACCAGGAACCACTTAATCACACGCACACGCGCGCGTGCGCACAGACACACACACACACACACACACATACACACACACACACACACCAGAATCTACTGGTTTTGCTTTCATTCTGATGAAAGCCTTAACAGCATGCAGGGATGGTGACCCACGTTGCTCCTGCCGACTGTTTCAACTGAACAGTTCTGAGTGACACGTCTTCTCTCGTCTACCTATGGACATCCTCCTGCAGTTGTCCCTTTGTTTCATTTCCATCCTGTGGTTTCTTTATCCCACCACTCCCTCACTGAGCCTCTTCTATCTTAGGAAACATTTGTTCTCTCTCAAGGAGGTCCTGGGGCTGTGCACTTCATTCCTCTGGGATTTCTTCCCAAAGCTGGAACCTCAAGAATTTTTTTTCTCTCTTCTTTCCCAACTCCTTCCTCACAGAGGCATTGAGGCTGGTAGGGAGGCAATCAACTCTTCTCTGTAACAAGACCAGGGACCAGGGCTTCAGATGTCCATGACAGTATGAATCCTTTCCTGAAAAGCCATGGCAAGGGCTCAGCTTGCTTCTCTATCTCGTTGTGAAGGCAAGAAGTCTCTGTGTGGTTACAGAAAGGCTGCTCACAAATGTACTTGCATTAGTGTCCCAGGGTCATGGTAACGGATTACCACAAGCGCAGCAACTTAAAAGCAATACAAGTTTGTTCTCACAGCTCTGGGGCCAGAAGCCTGAAATCAAGTTGCTCATAAGGTTGACTTCCTCTCTCAGGGTGTGTGCGTATGTGTGTGTGTTGTATGTGTATGCTTGTGTGTGCATATGTATGTGTACATGCATGTGTGTGGTGTGTGCACATGTGTATGCTTGTGTGTGCATATGTTTGTGTACATGCATGTGTGTGTGGTGTGTTCATGTGTGTATGCTTGTGTGTGCATATGTTTGTGTACATGCATGTGTGTGTGGTGTGTGCACATGTGTATGTGTGTGCTTGTGTATGTGTGCATACATGTGTGTGTGGTGTGTGCACGTGTGTATGTGTGTGCTTGTGTATGTGTGCATACATGTGTGTGCATGTGTGCCGGGCAGTGCTTCCTTATATTTCCCAGCATGGAACAGCTTGCAAGCATGCCTTGGATTATAGCTTCATTCCCCCAGACTCTTCTTCTTCTTTCCATAGTCTTTTGGGCTATCTCTCTCTTCAGTTTCTTACCATTGGGCTACGGCCCACCTGGTTAAATAAGGATGAGCTCATCCTGAGAGCCCAAGTTAGTTATGACTACATAGACCTGTTTTTCAAATAAGATGACTTCCACAGGCCCCGGGAGTTAAAGCACGGGCATATTCTTTTAGGAGTCACTCTTCTATCTGCTCGGATGGCCATCTCCCTCCCAGCTTTCTGCCTCGGAATGAAATTGTAATCAGTCAGAAACACATTGAAATTTATGTGCTAGATCTCTAGACAGTCATGATGAAAAAGTAAACCATCTCTGAGAAAGGCCACTTCCATGTTTAGTGCTCAGTAGCATAAGGCAGGGAGGAGGATCCTAGGGGAAGGGGAGAGAGGAGCCCAGTTTTAGCAAAGCTTCGAGAGGCAGTGTTGGTCTGGTGTGGTGCTCTAGAAGTAAATACGGCCAAGTATTAGTTAAAGACTGAGGACTTCCAGCCTCCATTGAAGGGGCCACAAATGAGATATAAGAAAGTCCCAAAGTGAGGTCAACTGGCCCTAATTTTGCCTCATAGAAATGTATACTCACCCTCCTGGACACATGGCACCTGGCTCATGTTGCAGACCGTGCTCCCCAGATGATGGTGCTATTTAGGAAGCTGTAGAACTAACCTGGAGGATGCCAGGGCCTGGTTGGTGGAAGCATGTCACAGGAAGTGGGTCATTTGGGGTCTATTGACTCTGTCTCCTTCCCTGTCCTGTTTTCTGCTTCCTGTCTGTCATTGTATCCGTTGCTTTTCTATTGCTGTGATAAAACACCAAGAGCAAGGCAACTTGCAGAATGGCGGGCTTGTGGTTGCGACAGGATACTGCCCTGTCGCAGTAGGGAGGCATGGTAGTAGGCAGGCATGGTGGCCAGAGCAGAAAGCTGGGAACTCACATCCGCAGGGCAAGTACTAAACAGAGAGAGTAAACTGGAAGTGGGTGAAGCTATGAGATCTCGAAGCCTGCTCACAGTGACATACTTCCTCTAGCAAGGCTGCCCTTTCTAAAATTCCTTAGACAGCTCCATCATTTGGAACTGAGTGTTCAAATGCACAAGCCTGTAGAGGATATTTCTCATGCAAGGTGCCACAGTGTGACCAGTTGTGTCATGTGCCTGCCAACACGAATCAGCTGTTCCCACCGCTGTGCCTTCCCATAAATGATGGGATGAACCACCCTGAAACCGTGAGCTAAAATACATCTTCCCTCCCAGTTGCTTCTGCCAGGTGCTCTGTCACAGGGATGAGTTAAGTAGTGAATCTATCCATCACACAGTCTTGTCCTTGAGTATTTGTGGATCCTGCCAGAGCAAGAGTGCATAGAGGAGTGAGGCTTTTAAGTACAAACAGGATGGAGCCTTTTAGACCATCAAGAAATGCCTATGAGGCAAGATCTCAGGCTCAGTGAATGGTAGCCTATAGATGACTGAGTCCCACTGGATACCCCCACTCTGTGTTATGGTCTTTAATGACCCCAGTGGAATTTAGGGACAGATTCCATGAATACAAAACACTGTTAGAATTGGTCTTATCTTGACAACCAGTTGTCACACAATCCCAGGTTTGTTGAGATCCAGTTGTACAGAGTTGGCTCTCAGGGGGAAGTGGATTTTGATTTCCCCATTGTGTTTTAACTGCAGCACACTTTGGAAGGAACCATTTGTGATGAATAAATGACAGGAGGAATAAATAATTCAGATCAGTTTTCCTTTTAAGGACTTGGAGTGTTTGTCTGATGCTCAAGGTTCGTAATTATAGCTCCAAGGGATGGAGATCTCATTTTAAACATTTTTCATCTCTATTAATAAGAGGGGCCTCACTGCTGACACTAAAGTGGCCTACAGTGTTCGCCACGTGAGGTTTCATGTGGCCCAGTGTGCAAGTGCTTTGTATTTTGGATCCAGACAGACCAAGTCTGAGTTTTGGCTATCTCATTTAATTAGGAGTTTGGGGGTGTCTTATCTTACTTCTCTAGGACTCAATTTTCTGGTTTGCAAAGGACAGGGGGGCAATCATAGCTTTCTTAGAGGTACAGGAAACTTGGGGTTGAAGCATACTTAGAGAACTTGAATTTTCAGCAAGTGTCCATTGTTAGGACTTTTCTCAGGAAATAATGCTAGCCTTCACAGAGTTGGTCATGGATTTAGAAAGATGAGTAGTATTGGGTCATTTAGCGCCCTCTGTGCTTTACAGGGGTGAGAAGGTAACAGTTTAACGTAAGTTGTTTATTAAGGATCCAGGCTTGACAATTCCGCTGACTCCTGGGGGATCTGTTCCTTCCAGCTCCCCAGGCTGGGGGCTTAGCTCATCTATGATCGCTCCTCCCTGAACCAGAATCACGTGCACAAGGTACTACAGTGAGATGCATCCTCCGGGTTCATGGAGCACACAGTGTGGCACATCAGTAAATATGAGTGTTGTGGGGAGCGGAAGGCGTTATAAATCCATTTTACAGAAGTGAGGGTGGGCGTGGAGACCGCCTGTGTGTCTAGCCCTTTCTCATTGCAAATTAAACATCTTTCCTTTGATCCCATATTGTGGCAAGAAACTAACATGAATCTTTGATCTCATGCCAGTACCCAGAGAAATTACGAGGTCTCCAGGATGGGATAATAGCACATCATCAAGACTTCTAGCTTTGGAAATTACTTAATCTCCATTCTCAACGGCTGCCGCTTTGAGACAGCTGTGACAGAAAGGTCCCAAGTGCTACTGAAAACGGCTCATCAGTTCAGAACAAAGCTGATTATGTAAATTGTGCATTAAGATGCAGCTCCAATTTAATTTTACTCTGTAAATAAATATCCCATTAGCATCCATCTGTTGCCGGTCAGGTGAGGCCTTCTCTAAGAGGATACAGCCAAGACCCCAGTGGCTTCTCTCTAAATGCTGATGGGGTGTGGGAGGGTGAGGATTAAGACACCCAAATTCTCTGTGTAGAACTTAATTCAGTTCTTTAGGTGGCAAGTCAGCTATGAGATCAATTGAGGGCAAGGGGAAGCTACGATTGGCCAGGAATAACAGGACACCGCATCTTTTTTTGGCCCTGCTCGTCGGGAACACACGCAAGCTTTCTCTGATTGTTGTCTCCAAGATCAATAATAATTATAGCTAGCCTATTCCCTCCAAAAATAAAAACATTTCAGCTGATGAGAAGCGAGCACTAAATTAGCGTCAGCTCTTCTGGCTGCAGGGCAATTTATCAGGCAGGGCCGTTCTCGTGAGCGTTGTCTTCGCTGAACCTGAGGATACAGAACAGTGAGTGTTGGACAATGCCACTGGCTGCCTGCCAGAACCAGAGGGAGGGCGGCAGTTAGAGAGCATGTTTCCTCCTGGGTTGTGCTGCCCAGGTTTCAGGAGGTTGAGTTCTAGACGCTTCTGCTGCTTCCACAGTGATCTATCAATGCAAGGAGCGGAAGCTTTGCCATTATTCACCCGGCGGAGGATTAAAACCTGTTGTGTGTTTGGGTAGTGCTGCTGCTGCTGCTGATGGCAGAGGGAAGGAATGAGGAGAAGGATCAGCAAGAGGCTGGGCACAGACCCAGGAGACCCATTGTGGTCTGTGCACTCTAACACTTATGGCAGTTTTTCCACACAGTTAGTGACTGCTGCAGCTGGCTGAGGACATCCGGGAGGAATACGAAGAGGATCTTCAACCAACCACACACAATGCCACCAGCATCAACAAAGGCTTTTGAACATGTCATTAAGAGAAGACAAAAGTAATTCCTTCCTCCAACCTAATGAGGCCTGAACCAAGGCCCATTCTTTTCTCCGTTGTAGGCCAAGTTTGAGGCCAGAGCATCTACCCCCGCAATCTTAATGCAGAGACATGACTGAGGTAGCCCCTCCCCCTTTCCTCTTCTTGTCTTGAAGTTGAATGTGATGTCTAGGTCATAAAAATTATTATCTTGAGGCAACACCTCAACCTGCTGTGAGAATCAGAAGGGAAGAGTTGGCCCTAACAGCAACGGTGAATCAGTAAATTGCTGTGCTAGTCTTGACCTGACTATGTCTGAACTGTTATGTGAGAAAGAAAAATAACAATTTTAAACAACTGTCAAGAGTCCATTACATTGAGCCACAATAGCCTCAATCAAAACAGGAAATGAGACTCACAGCACAGCCAAGATAGCGGCAGGGAGTGGGGTCTTTACCTTCCGCGGGCACAGCCCGGACCTATCACTGAACGTTAGGACCCTCTTTCTCAGCGTCCACCCTGCAGTGTGTCCTTTCAGAGTCTTCTCTGTCGTTTATTCCAAGGATGACTTCTTCATACTATTATCCCAAGTCCTGAAAGAATCAAAGATGCAGATTGAATGAAGTATCATGGGGCCTGTCGGCCCTAAAGCAAAGTATCAGAAACAGTTCCATGTACTGAAATGAGGGAAAGCGTGGCAGCCTGCACAGGAGACACACAGCCTTTCCAGAGCCCACCGGCTCCACATGCTGGCCCATACTTTACATGGGTGGTCTGAAGCACTACAGGAAGAAAGAAAGCATTTATGTCTCTCTCTCTCTCTCTCTCTCTCTCTCTCTCTCTCTCTCCCTGTCTCTCTCTTTCCCTCCCTCCTTTTCTCTCTCCTCTCTCCCTCCCTCCTCCTCTTCTTCCTCCTCCTCCTTCTTCTTCCTCTCTCTCTCTCTCTCTGTGTGTGTATGTATGTGTGTATGTGTCTAGGAATGACCATAAGGAAGATTATGATATAGATCTTGTGGGGACCACACAAGACTCAGCAGTTCTCTACTCAAATACATGCTCAGACCACAAGTGGCACACACACACACACACACACCCCACTGTACTTTATGGAATAGAACAGTTTGAGAGGGCTCATCCAACTACAGGGATCCACGAGGCATCATTTTCCCTTCTGTTTTCATCCCGAGTTGGGAAGAGCTGAAGAAAGCAGGTATGACCAGCAGGCTCTCCCTGCTCAGCCCATCCTTTCCCTGCTCTGATGGGAAAGTCTCCCAGCACAGCAATCTCTTTCGATGGAGTCCATCCTTGCTGGGTCAGGAACATGCTGCATCCCATTACCCCAAAGGGGTCAGTGCCTTATCTAGAAATCGAACAAACAAACACATGACTAATAAGGTGAATGCAGATATAGGAGATATCTGGGTGGGTGGAGGAAGGGGGAGGCAAGGGGGGAATTCATGGAGAGGAAGGCATTACACTCTTCAGTTGTGTTTGCTAATGTCCTTGTTTCCTTCTGACTGCGGTGCTGCTGGAGGCTCTGAGCCCCCCTCTCTCAACCCTCACGACCCCATAACTAGTGGTTACTCTATAATGACTGTTTCACTTCAGGGACCACAGGGTTGGGGAGTTACTGTCCCTAAGTGCTGGAATAATAGCAAATGCAAGATTTACCAAATTTCTGGAGAAATCTGCTATTTCTGGGAAGTACAAGAAACCTTCAAATTCATTAGAAATTCTTCCACTCACGTGACCTGAGGGTTGCATATGTATTAAAGGCCAGCCTTTTGAATGTTTCCTGATCGTGCTCCACACTGGCGGGGACATGGTACTCTACAGTGAGGACGACCAAGTCATCTGGATGGCTAACTTTGGGACTGGAAAAATAATAGTCGGAATCTATTTTTGCTTTCAAATGTTTTGATCATAAAAAAATTTTATATAATGTGCTCAGACTTACCAGTCTTATAATAAAAGAGTGATTTTTTTTCAATGATGGAAATAAACGTAGTTGGTGATAACACTGTTGAGTTGGATCCGAGGCTTTCTCCGAGGCCCTGGTGAAAGGACAAAGAAACTTAATTGTATTATTCTCGCCCAGGAGCAGACTTGGCTGGGTCCAGTCTGGAGCTTGGGCCGAGCATGGCCTCAAAAGAGTTAAGGTTTCAGTTCCTGAGAACCAGGCTTTTCTTCCTGAAGAGACTTGGAGTTATGTGTCCCAAGGCTGTTTTGTGTTCATCTGAGAAATCCAGGGTCCCCCTTTGCAACATTGCTTGATTTGCTTCCTGCTGACATTCTCTCATTGCAATAGCTTTCTGCTGACTCTGTCCCATTCCCCACCCCCAAATAGTACATAAGATGCTGCACTTAGAATTTTTGCTGAAGACATAGCTTGTGCAAAACCTTCCAACCTCAGTTTCTATCTTCTTTATCTTCTCATCTCCAAGCCCCTCACTGAAGACCGACCTGGTCCAGGTCAGCTAACAATAAGTTAGTATAAATAATTGCTCTTTTTATGATACTCAATGTGTAACAGGCATTGGTCCAAGCTCTTTCTCAGTTTGATTTGTTTGTTCTTTCAGTGTGTGTGTGTGTGTGTACGTGTGTATGTGTGTGTGTGTGCCTGTGCGTGGGCCTCTGTGTGTCTGTGTATCTGTGAATGTACATGTGGAGGCCATATGCTGGATATTTCAGGTGTATGCCAGAACTGTATATCTTATTTTTTGAGACAGTATCTCTCAGTGGGTCCTGAGGGTAACTGGTTAAGCTAGGCTGTCTGGCCAGAAAACCTCAGTTCTTGGATTAGAAGCATGGTCCACCATGCCTGGCTTTTTCCATGGGTGCTGGAGACCAACTTAGGTCCTCATGCTATGCAACAAGCACTTTTGTAGCTGAGCACATCTTCCCACTTCTTGCCTTCTTTGTTCTTTACCACTGTCCCACAGAGATAAGTAATAGTTTTGCTTTCTCACGGCCCCAAACCACTGACAATAAGTAACTTGCCCATGTCTTATTATGAAGCTAGTAAGTGATGGAGTTGGATTGCCCCCTGTCAGTGTGGCTCCTGAATGCACACGTATAAATCTCATGCTGGAGGAAGCGGGTACATGTGGAAGGGAAGGACACCCTCGAGCTACTCCTCAGTCTGCAGTGATGTCTATTGATTGTCTCTGCAGGGAGCTGTGGCATATCAGGCAAGAAAAGTCAAAGTCACCAGAGTCACAGGCAGCCCTTAAAGTCAAGTAGGTTTTAGCAGAACTTCTGGGTCTTCTGATGGCAGTTCTCTAGATCTGGATGTTCTCATGAACACCTGGAATCTTAGGTGTCTACTATTCTTCAGAATCACAGGCCACATCGGTGGAGGTGCCCTGTGGTCTCAGAATTGCTAATTCCTTGCTTGTTCCTCTCAGGTTTAAAAACATAGCTCATAAGTAAATTGGTTCAGGTATGAGTATGCTGTCAGGGAGATGGAATGGGTGTTTGCCCCCAAGTGTGAGGATCAGAGTTCAATCTCTAGGACCCACATGATGGAAGGAGACACATCCAGCAAGTGTCCTCTAGCCTCTGTGGTACACACATGCCCAAACATATACATACCCAGGCACACTAAATAAATACATACATAAATAAACCAATTAATTTATGAGCCCACACCAGTTATATGTACCTATTCCACTTAACCAGAGACCAGAAATAGCTGGCAGACCAGAAATAGCTGGCAGACAGCAGCGATGACCTCATATTTTTTAGTCTGAACAAGGATGGGGAAAGGGGTTTTAGAAAGCAGCCAATATACTAATTTTTTTTTTTAAACAAATAGTTTGTTTCTCGTTGAGGAGGCCCCAGGTGACAGAGCAGACAGAGAAACCAGACCCAAGCTGTAACTGTGGTTTCCAGGGGCAGTTGAGAGGCAGGCCAGTGCCCCACCCTGAGGTCTTTCGGAACAAGGATCAGTACCAGGCTTCACTGAATCTGACTTAAATGCATGAAATCAGGAAGCACTCAATTTAGCTTGTTTTCCTGATTTCAGTGATTCCTCCATCCATTCCCCACCCCCCCACCTCTGCATCTCTCCTTGTCTCATGGCACATCTTCCTGGACCTTGGGATTGTTCACAGTGAGGCTGTTTTGTTGGCAGCAGACCAATCATTGGGAAGCTTTTACTTCCTGTGATTTAAAAGGTTGAATGAATCCACTATGATGCAGGATGAGGAACAATGATGTGTTTGCAAACATTTTGTGTACATTTTCCGATGATGCTTTTATAAAAGGGAGCTTCCAGGGTGGGAGGTCCCTTTCCTACCTCTCTGCTATAGGGTCTTTAACCTTGGTCTGTCGTTGCTGGTATACGTGAGAGGTAACTCTTCCCCCAGAGACTTTCCATCAAATGTGACTCTAAAGTGACCAAGAGTAGCAGGAGAGATAAAGGGACCTGCCACTTCTTCTTAGTGTGACTGATTGTGGGGAAACGCTTGGGATGGCTAATGGTATTAACTTGATGGCATTTAGAATAAAACTCTGGCTGTGTCTCTGAGACAGTTTCTAGATCTACTCTCACTATGATCAGCATCCCAGAGGCTGAGATCCATGATGCAATATGTCCTCAAGATTCGGCCATTGTCTTTGTTCACCATGATGGACTATGTGCCCTGGGACTGTGAGTCAAGGCCAGCTTTCTTCCTTAAGTGGCTTTGTTGGGTATTGTGTCACAGCAGTGAGAAAAGTAATTAATACATTGCTGAATGAAAAGCGTGGGTGACCTTGGTTTGTTCTCTGTAAGAAAAAGAGAGGGGGGAACTGATTATAGAGTCTCATAGATGTTGGGTCAAATCCTATGATGTTTAGCAGAGCCTTTTCTCCTTCCTAAATAGGTGCTCAGGAACTTGGTCCCCTTAAGCATACATGAAGACAGAGTATTCCACAGCCTTGTCATTCCAGTGCCAGACAGTCACAACAGGTCTGTTTGAGACATGTGTTTACATGACAACTTCCCGCCCTTTAAGAAACCATAGTTACCATATTTCAACATATGGGATAAATTTAGGGCTCAATAAATACACACGATTCATCAGAACAAAGGGCTTTAAATGAAAGACAAGCCATAGTAGCCACAGTGGGCATCAATGTTGTAATAGTCTGATTATGTGAACTACAA